>NC_044387.1:10925256-11525560 GCF_006542625.1 Nomascus leucogenys
ATCAGTGGATGCGAGAGGCAGGGGTCTCCACCAGGTGCATGGGCAGAACCAGATGGTCGCTTAGAAGCACAGACATTGGCTGGACACAGTGGCTCCCGCCTGTAATCCCAGCACTTTGGGAGGCCAAGCCCAGCAGATCACCTGAAGTCAGGAGTTCAAGACCAGCCTGGCTAAAATGGTGAAACCCCGTCTCTTATTAAAAATTCAAAAATTAGCCCAGCATGGTGGTGTGCTTCTGTAATTCCAGCTACTCAGGAGGCTGGTGAAACCCCATCTCTACTAAAAACACAAAAATTAGCTGGGTGTGGTGGTGAGCACCTGTAATCCCAGCTACTCAGGAGGCTGAGGCAGGAGAATCACTTGAAACTGGGAGGCGAAGGTTGCAGTGAGCCAAGATCGCACCATTGCACTCCAGCCTGGGCGACAGTGTGAGACTTGGTCTCAAAAAAAAAAAAAAAGGAAGAAGAAGAAAAGAAAGAAGAAAGGAAGAGGAAGAGGAAGACGAAGCAGAAGCAGAAGCAGAAGCAGCACAGACATCCAGACCCCAGCCCTGGCAGGCAGAGAGCTGGAGCCAGACAGGGGAGCAGAAGCAGACACAAATCGGCAGAGGGGCAATGCAGGGTCAGGAGACAACCAGGACCACAAAGGCACAGAGGCGGGGGCCCACCCACGAGGAGGGCGGCCGGGAAATGGGTGCCCTGGACAGCCCCTTCCAGACCTGGTGCCCAACTTTCCCCATCCCACAGACCGGGAGACGAGGGCGCAAAGGGTTATTGGGCAGCTGGCCTCTCCTGCCTCCCCCCAGGCTGGCGCCCTCCCCTTCCCCGAGCAGAGAGGCGGCCTTCACAGCCGACTGGCTTCCCCACTATGCATCACTGCTTCCCACCACAGCAGAAGCGCTGGCTCAGCACTGGCTGGCGTGCAGGAGGCCCAGCCCAGGAGCGTGCCAGGAGGGCAGGGGGCTACAGACTTCCCAAGGGGTTCACTTCAGCAGGCCACAGAGAGGCAGCGGGACCCTCGCCCCACTGCCTGGAAACAGGAAGCTCCCCTCTGCCCTGGTGGAGTGTGGAGAACCTGGTGTTTCTCCAGACTCTGCAGGTGGCAATGTTGTCCTGAATAAAAGCCAGGGCTGGGGAGGCACAGAAATCGGGGTTTTGATGCCAGCTCCGCCACAGCCTGGCTGTGCAACCCTGGATAAAAGTGACTCAACCTCTTTGAGCTTCACTTTCCTCATCTGTAAAATGGGGCTATGAGAGCCCCTATCCCCACGGGTGGTTATGAGGGTTAAAGCTCGTAATACAGACAAAATGCTTTCAGCAATCAGCATCATCTCTCATCCTGCACATTTCTGTGCTGGACACACCGCTGGGTGCTTTACAGGAATCATCGCTAATCATCTTTAATCAACCTGTTAAAGAGATGAGAAAACTGAGGCTCAGGGAGGGGGAAAAGGAAGTGAGCGCAACCCACCCTGGCCCTTCACTCATATGCAGCCAGCTATGCTCCTAAGAAAGGCTCTGAAGGCCGGGCACGTTGGCTCATGCCTGTAATCCCAGCACTTTGGGAGGCCGAGGCGGGCAGATCACTTGAGGTCAGGAATTCAAGAGCAGCCTGGCTAAAATGGTGAAACCCCGTCTCTTATTAAAAATTCAAAATTAGCCCGGCATGGTGGTGCGTTTCTGTAATTCCAGCTACTCAGGAGGCTGAGGTGGGAGAATCACTTGAACCCAGGAGGCAGAGGTTGCAGTGAGCCAAGATCATGCCATTGCACTCCAGCCTGGGTGACAGAGAGAGACTCTGTCTCAAAAAAAACAAAAAAAAAAAGGAAAGAAAAGAAAGGCTCTGAAAGTCTAATCTGGGGTGGAAAATAATAATAGGTTTCAGGCTGTTGGCTCCCCATAGCTGCCAGAGGTGCCCTGCTGGAGAATGCCGGGAGGCTCGATTAGCAATGTCTGCACTGATGGGGGCATGGCCACTAGCAGCAGAACAAGCTCAAATTCACCTAAGTTAACAGAGATTGGATCTGATGTTCCTTGGAAACAATGTCCTCTGAAGGTGTTATGTTCTATCTAAAGACCTGTCCCCAGTGTCTAATTGAATCTACAGCAAGCAGAGTGTTGACTCAGCAGTACGTGAGGGCCTGTTCAGGGTCCAGGCACAGGTAATCAGAGTGATAACCACACATGCGGTGGCTTTTCCAGTCCCCAAACTCCACTGTCACATTGCCCTGCTCTGTCCTCAGTGCAATCAACCCTGTGGAGTGGGTATTACCACCCATGTTTGACAGGTGGGGAAACTGGGGCTCGGAAATGTTAAGAAACTGACCCATGGTCACACAGCAAGAGACAGAACCAGCCTCCAGGTCTGTGTGATTCAGGTGCCCAGCACTTTCCACGGTGCCACACGCCACCTCCCCGTGATTCAAGTAGCACAATCTATCCTCTGACATTTCGAACCCAGAGGCCTTGCAGCTGCACCCGCAGCTGACAGCCCATGCCCATGGCCCAGGCCAGGCAGGGAGCGGTGCTGACATTTGGGCGAGTGGCCCTTTCCCACCCCAGCTTGCAGGCTCCATGAGGGTCCCAGCAGCCTGCTGGCTCTCCAGTGAGTCAGGCAGTGACTCAGGGCCTAGCTCCAGGCGGGAAGAGAAGCCAAGTCAGGGAGCACCAGGCTTCAAAGAGCAGCTGACTCTGGGCCAGGGCCCCTCAGCACCAGGGACACAAGCTCAGGACAGGCTGTCTGGGGGACCCTCCCACGCTGCCCTCCCCTTCCCAGGCCTAGCCATCATGACAGCAGCTCCCACCAGCCTGACTCTGATGCTACGCATCCACCATCCCTTTGGGTTCTCAGTGGGGAAGAGAGTCGCCCTCTGCAGGGTCTAGACACGCGAAAGGTCATTTATGGTAGTCACAATGATTGAAGGACACTACTACTACTGAATATGCAAGACAGACAAGACTACAAAGCACTGTCAACCCCCAAATGCCAATGGTGTCTCATTGAGGAGTGCAAGCTTAAGCACTGCCCCAGGCCCCCTCCCACGGAGCACAGGAGGGAGTGAAGTTTCCAGCCAGGAAAGAATCCTAGAGCCTTCAGCCCCTGCCCCACCCACACACACACACCCCATCCCAAGCCCCTAAAGCCCACCCTGAGCTCCCCACGACTGAGTCCCTGCACCAGGGGCCCCCTATGGACAGCCAAGTCTCCTGGGTCTCTGTTTGTGGAACCCTCCTTGGCCCCTCTCCCATCTGACCCAATTCAGCTATGAAATCTCAGGCCAGCAGTGGCTGCAGCCACCGGGTCCAGAATCCTCCAACTCCTAGGCACACAGCATCACAGCCACCAAGTCTTAGGCTCACATACTCTTTGAAACACAGAATTTTGCAGCCTTTGAATAACAGAAGCTTAGAATTTCAGTGTCGCTGAGGCTTAAATCTTAACTTTGAACCCTCAGACTGTCACAGAAGTTTTGAGTCTGAGTGTCCCAGAGCTGACACCTTTGAAGTTGCTGTGCTTTTGAGCTGCCAAATCTCTGGCCTGAAGAGAGTCCATATCCCACCAGTTAAGGCTGAGACCTGAATCACCTCTATCCCAGTCCAGCCTCAGCAGCCCTGGCCATGGGGATGCCGGGGGAACCCTCGCCCTGCGCAGCTCCCGGGACTGAAAAGTCCCTCCTGATGGAGGGGGGCTGCTTTCTGCCCCAACCCTTAGACCCAGGGCTGTCTCCAAGACAGACAAGAGGCAGGCCCAGCTCTTCCCAAAACCAGTACTCCTCTCCCTCCTGGGCCAGCCCCACTGTTGTCTCCAACCCCAGGCCACGACCCACATACCCTGAGGGTGGAGGTGAGAGGGGTGGTAAAACCAAGGAGACAGTGGCCCCAAGGACTCTGTTTGCCCAACAGGCCAGAAATATGGAAAACTGGGTGGGTTCCCAGAGGCTGGCTCACTTGGTGGTCAGGGGTCAGGGTGTCTGAGGTCAAGGCAGCCCCCATGGCGTGTGTGGCTAACACTCTGGGCTCCCAGGGCTGGAAGGGGTGATTCGTCTGCTGTCTCCTTTTTAGGTGGAGGTGCTGAGGCTCAGAGACAGGAGACTGCCCAGGGTCACACACATGGCAGACAGGACTCGACCACCCCCATCTAGGGGCCTCTCCGTGACACTTGGGCAGCAGCCCAGCCAGAGCCCACTAGAGATGCAGCTGGGTCAGACTCCCAGGCCAAGTCATCTGAGCCATGCCCCTGCCTCCAGCCCAGAGCAGTATTGCCCATCCAGACCCCCCAAGGCTCAAAGAGGCAAAGTGACTTACTCATGGTCACACAGCACCCAAGTGACAGAGCCAGAATCAACTCTTGTCATCTCACCCAGGAAAGGCCCCTGAGACATTGTGACATTGTCCCCCTGGTCCTCCTGCCAGCCTTTCTCTTCCTAAAGGCCCAGAACTCCTGTGGCCACCCCCTTCTCAGGCCTGACACTCCTCTGTTCACATGCCACAAGCCCCTGAGGTTTCCCCAGTGCTTTGTATTAAAACTAGCCATGTAGGCTGGGCACAGTGGCTCACACCTGTAATCCCAGCACTTTGGGAGGCCGAGGTGGATGAATCACGAGTCAGGAGTTCGAGACCAGCCTGACCAACATGCTGAAACCCCATCTCTACTAAAAATACAAAAATTGGTAGGGCATGGTGGTGGGCGCCTGTAGTCCCAGCTACTTGGGAGGCTGAGGCAGGACAATTGCTTGAACCTGGGAGGCAGAGGTTGCAGTGAGCCAAGATAGCGCCACTGCACTCCAGCCTGGGTGACAGAGCAAGACTCCGTCTAAAAAAAAAAAAAAAAAAAAAAAAACAAACAAACAAACAAAAAAACTAGCCACATGGATGGTCCCTGCTTCCCTCTTCTTCCCCGGGCACTTCCTGGGATCTCTGCCTCTTTGTCCTCGGTGTCCCAGGGCAGTTGTCAGTGAGTGCTGGGCGAACTAATTACCGAGCAGACCCTCTCACCAAGCCTGAGACCCTGTGAGCCGTCCCCCAGAAGGAGCAGGAAGGCTCTTAGCCCCCACCCAGCAAGGAACACCCAGTTCTGCATCCCATTCCAGCAGAGACCCACTGGTTTCCAAAAGTTAGGGGGATCCAGGGCCCGTGATCACCTCAGCCCCCTACAGAAGGGAAGCCTGGCAGTCCTGCAGCCAGTCTCAACATCCCAGCCTGCATCTGGCATCCCTGGATTCCAGGGCAGGACTCATGCCTGCACCTGACCCACCAGCTCTCCACACCCTGCCCTGTGTGGCCACAAGCACCAGAATCTCAAGCCACATATGGGCATTTTTTGGTGGGCCCCTCAAACCACAAGGCCACCATGGCTTGGGTCCCCAAGCCTCCTCCTCAGTGGTCCCCAGCCCCCACTTAACCCTGCAAGCCAGTGCCACACAGTCCTTCCACAGCACAGATCTCTCCAGCCCCTGCTTCAAATCCTGCCCTTGGAGCACAGTCCCATCCCTCATGCAGCCCCCAAGGCCCTGCAGGGCTCCCGCCGTACCGGCAGCCTCACCTCACTCCTCTCTGCCCCTCAGGGCTCCAACACTGCCTGCAACTCCTCCCTTCTCCAGGCTTCGTTCCTGCCATGACCTCCTCCTGCCTCCCACTGCCCTCTCTACCCAACCAACGCCCTTCCTTATTGAGGAGTCAGCTCTGGCATTGCCCATGTATACCCAGCAAACACTGCCAGAGCACCCACGATGTGCCAAGCACTGTGCTGGGTGCTAAGGTCCCCATCCCGGTCATCTGACAGTACCCCAGGGGAGGCAGATGTCAGATTCAGAATTGATGTGACAGTTAGATATGAAGTGGAGGAGGAATCCCAGAGGGCTTCCCTGAGGAGGTGATGCTTAAGCTGGGATTTTAAGGATGTAGCAAAGGATTAGGCCAGGTTCAGGGGGAAGGGAAAAGCTTTCCAGACAGAGGGAAGAGCCAGTGAGAAGACTCTGAGGCTCAGAAGAGCACAGGGGCATGCCAAGTGGTGGGAAGTGAGGATGGGTGGGACACGCAGGCCCTGATGGGCTGGATTAGGACTTTGCTCTGCACCTCCGGGACCATAGCAAATCATGACAGTCTCAAGCAGGGGGGACATGAGCCCACTGGAGGCAGCAAGTGGAGGCAGGAGGCCTTGGAAGAGCCTGCTTGGAGGCACAGCAAGGAGAATGAGTCCTGCCCTGTGTGTTGGGATCGGCTGCCCTGCTGCCCACGCCCACAGTTCCTGATTACGGCTCCCATCCTCTGTATTGTCACGGCCCATCAGGTGGCTCCAGAGTCTGACTGATCTGCATTCCCAGCCCAGCACAGGTCTGGGGCCCACACTCAAGGACTTTCTGAGCCAGCCAGCCACTGGACTGACCCCACAGCCACCAGCAACTTCCAGAACCTTCACATCAGCAGAACACCAGGTCCTCATCCGTTTGAGGTCTCCCCAGACCCACCCTCTGAGCTCGCTCACCACCACCAAGGCCCAGTGGCCTCACCGCAGACCTCAGGTCTCCCAGCCGGAGCAAGGTGTGCAAGCAACAGGACTCAATCCAGCCCCCCACCCTTCAGCCCCTGCAGGGCCCCGATCAGCCGAGGCTGCGGAGGATATGGGTTGCACACCATCTTGATACACCAGTTCCGGGGGCTGGTGGTCTGTCGCAGGCAGAAGAAGGCAACGGGCGCCAGGTCTGGGTGTGGGACATGAGGATCAGCTCCATCCAGGGGCTCCTCCAGGCCTGGCGGGGAGGATGGGGGGCTCCGGGGTCCGGGCTGCTCCGTGGTGACTCCCGGCTCAGCGGCTGGGGCTGCTGCAGATGAGGAGGGCGGGGAGGCACTCTCAGCCATGTCCACGCTGAGCTGGGAGCCCTGGGGAAGACAGAGAGGGTGGCACGTGGTGGGGACAGGCCTGGTACATGCTCCCCAACCTGCCTCTCCACCAATAAGTGGACGGATGCGGCTCTGACAGCCCCACCTGAGCCCCACAGGCCCCTCACCCTCACTCTTGTATGGAGATTACGAAACAGCTGAGGGCCCAGCTGCACCCAACTTGGAATCCACTTCCAAGCTGGGTGATCATGGGGCAAGTCTGCTCACCCTGGCTGAGCCTCAGTTTTGGCAAACAAAGATAGTGGGGAGAATAAAGCCTTCTTAGAATATAATTGTGATATTAACTCTTTTTTTGTCTATCGGCAATTTTCTGTATTTGAAATCTTTCATTATTTAAGAGAAAAAATGTTTAAGTAATTATAGACAATCAAAAAAGAAAGACGGAAGGGAAGGAGAGAAGGAAGGAAGGAAGGAAGGGAGGAAGGAAGGAAGGGATGTTAACTTTTTTACAAGACTAGAGCTATGTATTTATTGCACTATCAAAGGTAAAGAAAACTTGCAAGAAAAAAGAGGTGATTGTAAAGACAGACATTATTGCCAGGACAATGCAGGTTACAAAGGCAAAGTTGGGGTGCTGCAGAATCAGAAACTGGGGGAACCCTGGCAAGCCAGGAGGGAATCACAGTTGGCTTCCCTGAGGAAGTGACCCCTGAGCTGAGACCTGCAGCTGAGCCCTTGACCCAGGGACCCCCCCAGCCACTGCCTTACACGTCTGAGAACCCAGGAATCTTAGAGTCCAACCTCCTTGCCTTACAGAGGAAGAAACCCAGGCCCAGAGAAGGGACAGGACAGACATGTAGTGGAGTAACAGCAGAAATAGAATTCCAGTCAAAGGCCAGGCGCGTGACTCACACCTGTAATCCCAGCACTTTGGGAGGCCAAAGTGGGTGGATCACCTGAGGTCAGGAGTTTGAGACCAACCTGGCCAACATAGTGAGACCTCATCTGTACTAAAAATACAAAAATTAGCTGGGCGTGGTGGCGCACGCTGTAATCCCAGCTACTCGGGAGGCTGAGGCATGAGAATCACTTGAACCCGGGAGGTGGAGGTTGCAGTGAGCCGAGATCACACCACTGCAGTCCAGCCTGGGCAACAGAGCAAGACTCTGTCACCGAAAAAAAAAAAAAAAGAAAAAAAGAAAAGAATTCCGGTCAGAGCCCGCTTCCTGGGTCTGTGGCTCAGGCAGCTGCACAGGGCCCCGTGCTCAGAAGGGCCCTGAACTTGCTTTAGAATTCTGCTGTCACCAACATGAAATTCTTAATTTCTTATCAAGAGGTCCCACATTTTCATTTTGTTCTAGGTGATGCAAATCATCTCGCTGGCTCCGACTCCAACTCAGGGCACTTCTACTCCCTGGCCTTGTCTGATGCTCACAACCACCTCAGGAGGACTATTATGCCCATTTGGCAGGTGAAGAAACTGAGGCCAAGAGAACAAAGCAGGTTGTCAAGGCTATGCACCCAGCCAAGTGAAGCACTAGGTGGTGTTCAGAGGCCAGAATCCCAGCGCCAGACCCCCAGGCAGGCTTCATGACAACTGATGGTGCCCTCACTGGCTGAGAGCCTCCGCAACCGGTCAATGGCAAGATGGGACAGACAGCCACTCCCAGGGCCTGCGCCTCACCACCTCACCCCAAAGGGTACTAGTCCCTAAAACTTTGTCCACTGGGGTCCCTGGGACCCTAAAACTCCTACAGGGCCAGTCTGGGCCGTGGGATTGAGAGATGGGGTCCACATCCCTGGTGCCCGCGCAGCTGCTGCTGGGCTGTCGACCAAGCAACCCGGAGCTGATGCATTTGGACATTTCTCTGGCTCCTGGGGGCAACGGGCAGGAGTTGGCACCTCCTGCCACTTCCCCTGGCTGGTCAGGGAGACAGAGTTTTCTCCTGAGCTCAGGGCTTTGCTCTTGATTCCAGAAAAGCAGCCACGGGCCTTACATAAGCTCCCAGGCACCTTGGCCTGCCACGTGTCAACCTCCTGGGCTGAAACACACCCTCCCTAGGGTGGCTCCAGCTCTGCCCACCACCGTGCCAGCCTCGGAGCCCACCACTCCCTCCCCTGGCCATTTGCTCTGGCCAGATTGGACCTCCTCAGGTCCTAGGCCCTGCTCCCGCTCTTCCCTCTCACTGGGGCACCTTCTCCTTCCCCCAAGGCCCCGTTCTCCCAGGCCCTACTGATTCATTCATTTGTCCAGTGAGCACCTACTATGTGTGGGCACTGTGTGGGCTTCGGGCTATGCTGGGGCACGAGCCAGACTCAGCACCAGCCCCCATTCAGCCCACACTTCCGCAGAGGAAAGAGACACACCGATCAATTAATTTCTCTCTTTCTGCTTTTCCACAACTCTTATCACCATCAAACACGGTGCATAATTTATGTCTTTATATCTCCATGATTTGGTGTCTGTCTCCCCAGCCTAAGAGAAGCCTGTAAGGGAGGTGTATCCCCTCACTGCTGTATCCCCAGTGCCTGGAATGGTGCCTGGAGCATACTAGGTGCTCAATCAATATTTGTTGACTAAGTGAATAAAAAGTGCTGGGAAGTAAATAAACATGGGGGAAAGGTGGGAGTGGAGACAATCATCTTGCTCTCTCTAAAGGAAGAGATGTTTAAGTGAAAACCAAGAACCGGGAGGCCGCAGTCCTGACTGATCTGCTGGAAGAGCACAGGAGGAATAGCACGTGCGAAGGCCAGGGGAATGGGGCCCGCTCGGTGCATTTAAGGAATGTAAGCGAGGCCGAGCCTCGGGCAGGGAGGCAGATGGAACCAAAGAGTTTGGCAGGGCCCTGGGGGAGAACACAGAGGAGTGTGGGTTTTATCCCAAGTTCAACAGAAGCCACAGGTGGGTTTTAGGCAGGGGAGTGGTGTGCTCTGGTCTGTTTCTAAGCCATCTCTCTAGGGGCTGAAGGGAGAGTGGATGAAGGGGCAGGGGTGGAGCAGGAAGGGCCCGGAGGAGCTGGGCTGGCCTGCCCTTGGCTGCTGGTGAAGACAGGGTGAAGGCAGTGGATTGAGATTTATTCTCCAGGTAAAGCACCTGGTCTTGCATCAACCACAGTGGCACACCTGCAACCTCTCCCCAGCATTACCGAAGTCCTTCCTGAAACCACACAGGTGGAAAGAGCTCCCCCGGCCTCCGGGACTGCACAAAACTACCCCCTTCCTGCCTCTGGGCTACGTCGCTTGCACTGACTTTATGTTGCTTCTCTTGGCCTGTTTAATGCCGCCACACTGTGCTGCCCTTGTGCTCACACCTCTCCCCTCACTGTGGACTCCCAGAAACCACACCCCTAAGGCCACCACCCCCAACTCTCTCCCCAGTGTCCACCCAGCCTCTACCCTCTGACCTGCTCCTAGCGGCCACCCAGCCTCCACCCTCTGACCTGCTTCCAGTGACCACCCAGCTTCCACCCTCTGACCTGTTCCAGTGACCAGCCAGTCTCCACCCTCAGACCTGCTCCCAGTGACCAGCCAGCCTCCACCCTCTGACCTGTTCCAGTGACCAGCCAGCCTCCACCCTCAGACCTGCTCCCAGTGACCAGCCAGCCTCCACCCTCAGACCTGCTCCCAGTGACCACCCAGCCTCCACCCTCTGACCTGCTCCCACTGACCACCCAGACCATCTCCCTCTGACCCATTCCCAGTGACCACCCAGCCTCCACCCTCAGACTTGCTCCCACTGACCACTCAGCCTCCACCCTCTGACCTGTTCCCAGTGACCACCCAGACCATCTCCCTCTGACCTGTTCCCAGTGACCACCCAGACCATCTCCCTGTGACCTGCTCCCAGTGACCACTCAGCCTCCACCCTCTGACCTGCTCCCAGTGACCACCCAGACCATCTCCCTCTGACCTGCTCCCAGTGACCACCCAGACCATCTCCCTCTGACCCGTTCCCAGTGGCCACCCAGCCTCCACCCTCAGACTTGCTCCCACTGACCAGTCAGCCTCCACCCTCTGACCTGTTCCCAGTGACCACCCAGACCATCTCCCTCTGACCTGCTCCCAGTGACCACCCAGACCATCTCCCTCTGACCTGTTCCTTAGCAGCTTCCCAGGCCACTACTCTGACCCACTCCCCATTCCCAAAGCCCCAAAGCCCAGTCCAGAAATCTCTCTTTCCTGTGTCTGTGGCCCATCTCCTATCCCAGGTGCCTGTGTGCCCATGGCTGGAAGCCCTGAGGGGACTGGCAGCTGGGCCTCCCTGGGCTCCAATCTGTCCGCAGTCACAGAGACTAAAGGACTTGCTTTATGTGACAGCATTGGTGGATTCAAATTCAGGTCCATTAGGTGCCAGAGTCTGAGCTGCCTCCACGTCCCTGTGTCCCCTTCTTCTAGGTGCCCCCAGGGCCTAACCCTGATGCTCCTTCCCCTGAGTAGCCCACCAAGCAGCAGTGTGGCAATTGGGCTGGCCTCCAAGAGCAGGGATAGGAGCAGAAGCCTGCTGTGTCTGGAACACAGACCCCCATTCCTGACTCCATCAGCTTCTTAGAGCCTCAGTTTTTCTCTATAAAGCTCAGCCCTCCTCCAGCCTGCTTCAGCAGGCTCTTGTTAAGAAGCAACATGATGGGCTGCCGGGTGTGGTATCTCACGCCTGTAATCCCAGCACTTTGGGAGTCCGAGGCGAGTAGATCATCTAAGGTCAGGAGTTGGAGACCAGCCTGGCCAACATGGTGAAACCCCATCTCTACTAAAAACACAAAAATAAGCCAGGCGTGATGGCGCACACCTGTAGTCACAGCTACTCAGGAGGCTGAGACAGAAGAATCGCTTGAACCCAGGAGGCGGAGGTTGCAGTGAGCCACAGTTGCACCAGTGCACTCCAGCCTGGGTGACAGAGCAAGACTCCATCTCAAAAAAAAATAGAAGCAACATGATGTAAATGGGGAGGCACTCTGGTGGATGGCTGAGCATGCACTGGTCCAGCTGTGTCATCCCCAGGGGCTGCTACCCCAGCCCATTCTCTGCCATCACCATCACCACCACCACCACCACCGTCACCAACACCAGCACCATCATCATCACCACCACCACCATCACCACCACCATTATCATTATCACCATCTCTGCCATCACCACCACCATCATCATCACTACCACCATCACCATCACCACCTCCACCATCACCACCACCATCACCAACACCAACACTAGCATCATCATCACCACCATCAATATCACCATCATTGTCCTCACCACCATGATCATCATCACCACCACCACCATCACCATCACCACCTCCACCATTACCACCACCGCCACCATCACCATAACCAAAACCATCATCACCACCACCATGACCATCACCATCATCATCACTATCACCACCGTTACCCATACCACCACGATGACCATCAACACCGTCACCACCATCACTAACACCATCATCATCACCACCATCACCAACACCATCATCATCACCATCACCATCATCACCATCACCAACACCATCATCATCACCATCATCACCATCACCACCATCATCACCACCACCATCACCAACACCGTCATCATCACCATCATCACCAACACCAACATCATCACCACCATCACCACCATCACCAACACCGTCATCATCACCATCATCAACACCACCATCACCACCATCACCAACACCATCATCACCAACACCATCAACACCACCATCGCCAACACCATCATCATCACCAACATCACCATCACTAACACCATCACTTCCATCATCACCACCACCATCACCATTATCACCACTATCACCACCATGACCCCATCAAGCAATGGCCAACAGGCTCTCTATGCATCAACTGTGTCCATTTTTACCACAACTCCATGGCATACAGACCATTCTCATTCTTACTTCATGGAGAGGGAGACAGGGGAACAGGGAAGTACAGCCATGACCATAGTCAGCCAGCTGGTACTGGGCAGTTAGTGTCCCAGTTCTGGTCTGCTTACTCCCAAGCCCAAGCACTGAACCATTCCAGGCACCAACCTGGGATGGGAATGGTGCCCTGGAACCAGGCCTCCCCAAGCTGAGTCATCAGACAGTGGCGATACAGCTGCTGGTCCAGCCAAGATGCCCAAGCAAGATGCCCAAGTCTTCCCAAGGCAGTGGGGAAACCTGCCTCCCAGAATCTTCCAGCCAGCACTCTAGAGCCCTGGGAGTGCAGTGTCAGGATGTCCTGTGTCTTCAGAGCTCAGAGCCCTGGTGGAGGAAGACCTGAGGCCTGCCCTGGTCGCCTCGTATGTGTGTGCATGTGTATGTATGTGTGTGCACGTGTGTTTTCATACAGGGAGGCAACTTGTTTATCCTTTTGTCAACAACCACACACTACTAGAAGAACAAGCAACAAATTCGTTCAGGAAATACTAGAATCCAGGAATTTCAGACTATGTTAGAATCACCCAGAACTTCGGAGGCCCAAAATATTAACTACAATCACCCTGAATCTATAGTGTGGGTTTCAAAGCACAGGCAGTGGAAGCTGAGACCTGTATTCAGGTCCAGACACCAATCCACCTTGGCACACAACTCAGCCTGGCAGGTGCCCACAGCTACCCTGTCTATAAAACGAGGAGACGACTGCACCATGGCAGGGCTGCTGTGCAGACGAGCTAGGGTAGCACCACTGAGCACTAGGCAGGTGCACAGTGAGACCCTCGACAGTTTCCCATCCTTGTTAGTATCCTCAGCCATGCAGTTCCAGATTCCTGAACCCCAGGGGTCCCAGAAACAGTGTCTGGTTTTAAACTCTCATTGTTTCCAGGTCGTCAAACAAGGAATCTCTGAAAAGAATGAGACCCGGAAGGTGACCTAATCCATCACCATACACACTCACAAGCATAAAAATCACATAGTCACACTCACATACCTACAATCACATGCTCCATACCACACTCACACACAATCACACACAGACATACACACATAACACGCACTTGCAGACACAACCTCACACACACACAGACATATGCACACACACGTAGACACACACAGACACACAATCGCACACATGGCACATGGGTACACCAGCATGCACTCATACAGACACACAGACACATAATCACATACACAGACACATGATTACACACACACACATAACACATACAGAAACAATCACACACATGCAGACATACGCACATAACACAGACACACACACACACAATCACACACATGACACATGGGTACACCAGCATGCACTCGCACAGACACACACACTCACAGACACACAATTACACACACAGACATACACAGAAACACAATTACACAGTTACACACATCAACACACACGCAGACACACAATCACACATGGCACATGGGTACACCAGCATGCACTCACACAGACACACAATCACACACACAGGCATACACAGACACACAATTACACACACAGACATACACACATAACAGACACACACAGACACACAATCACACACACAGACATTCACACACAACACACATTCACACAGACACATAACCACACACGGCACATAGATACACGAGTACCCATTCACACAGAAACACACACAGACACACGATCACACACAGACATACACGCATAACACACACACAGACACACAACCACACCATAGACACCAGCACCCACTCACGCAGATGCACACACTCCCATACACACAGTCACACACGCAGACATACACATACACACTCACACACACTCACAGACACATACATACACAATCACAGACACATACATATGCACACAATCACACAGATACACTCACATAACATACACTCACACTGACACACACAGACATGCATGCACACAAAGATATACAGGCACACACAATCACACACACATAACATACAATCACAAAGACATATACTCACAGACATACATACAAGCAATCACACACACTCACACATAAACACACAAAACACCCGTTTACAGGCACACACATAACTCACATAGACACACTCACATACAATCACACACTTACCCAGACACATAGATATGCACACAATCACACAGATCACATACACTCACACTGACACATATGCACACACAGAATACACAGACACATACACACACACACACATAGACACAACAGCCACTCACACATACAAACCAATGCAGAGCCTGCATCTGATGATCTGCAGAAAAGCCTTTGTGAGACTGCAGGAAGCCTGCCTTCCAGAATCTTCCAGCCAGCGTCCCAGAGCCCCTGGAACCCTCTATTTGCTCCCTCTTCCGCATGACAGCCCTGCAGACGCATGACGACAGCCCGCCCACCCCTAAGCCTCATCTGCCCCAGGCCTCTTGTCACCAGCTCCCTCAACCATTCCTTGGGTGACAATTTCCACATCGTATGCCTCCCTGGGACCCCCTCCGCAGTCACGCTCACTCAAGTCTGTGCCCTTTCCTCTGCATGGGCAGGACTGGATTTGCCCCAAGCCACCCAGAGCACAACAGACAGGTTACCTGCCTGATTCTGGCCTTTCTTGGTGCAAACTGGGAGCATCAGCGCCCAGCTGGCAACCCAGTCCTACTGCAACACCTGTGGGGCATGTGGTCCCCTGATCCCCTCAGATCTTCTTCAGAGAAGCTGAGCCAAGCCAGAGCTCCTCAGCCTAAAGACGAAAGGCTGAAGTGCGGCCCCCCCTCCCGATTGCATGACCTGTCACAAAACTTGCTCCGGTCTGGTCAGCTGAGCCTGCCCACATCTTATAGTCATTCACCTCAGACCTGTCACAGAAATGAACAGCTAGCCCTCCCGGTTCTGTAGCCTATTGAGTGGGTTCAGTCAGCAGCTCCTCCCGTGATGGCCAACAAGAATCAAAGCCGACATTATCTGTGAATACTTACTATATGCCAGGCACAGAGTAAGCTTTTGAGAAGTGCTTTTGCTCTGTCCACCTTATAGGTGAGGAAACTGAGGCACTGGAAGGTTAAAGGATCTTCCCAAGGTCAAAAGCTACTTAGTAAAAGAGCTGGGGTTTGGATCTGGGCAGTCCAGCTCCAGGTCACCAGTTAAAGGGTTGTCCAGGCCAGACTGTGGACAAGAGGTAGCAGCCTACCCGCCCCCCCCCCACCCCCTGCACCTGCCCACGTGTCTGTCACCAGGCATTGCCATTTGTTTGTTTTCAGCCAGCTCTCGGCCTTACGACAAGTGCGGCAAGCAAGGCTGTGTCGGAACCTCCATCAGTGTGTTTGAACATCTCCCAGCAGGCGCTTCTGCTGATCAGTTTTTACTCACTCTGCAGTAATTAGGGCCTTGGGTCTTACTTCAGCTAGCAAATCAGGGTGAACATGGCCCCTGATGGGAGGGAGGGGTGGCCAGCAGGAAGAGCACTGGATCAGGAGTCCCAGGACTCAAGGACTAGCTCTGCCCTCTCCACATCCCATGGTCTCCCCAAGCTTCATTTCCTTTTGTATAAAATGCAGAAGACGATGCCTTTTCTGCTGTGAAAACCAGATAGCAAATAGGGAAAAACATTTGGAAAGCAACTTCATGAAAGAAAAGACAGCTTCCTTGTACGAGGCCCCATGCTAGGTGCTGCAGAAACACGTCTGAGCCGCACAAAAATCCTTTCAGGTGGAAGGTATGATCCCAGTTTTATAAGAAGCGGGCGCTCCTGTGATGCTAGGTGACCTGATCCTCTTGCCATGGTTATGGACTTGCTCATCTCTACCCTAGCTGGGACAGAGCTTAGGCCCCTCCCAAAAGGGGCCTAAGACCCTAGAACAACAGAGGGCCAGATGCAGCCCCCGCTGCTCAACAGGGTAGGGCAGGCAGCAAGATCCTAATGCTCCTCTACATGCACCGTTAGCCAGACCGCTCTGGCCAGAGTCCAGGAGAAGGGGGCAGTGGGCAGAGGCAGACCTCAGAGATGAAGGGAAAAGTTCTGGGGGGCATGGCCAGGTCTGCACTGAACCTGGCCCTGAAGAGCCCACGGCCTCCACAGAACCTCCACCCTCAAGATACCACGTCCTTCTCGTCCTCTCCTGCTCAAGGAGCCCCAAAAGCACCCAGCTCTTTTGCAAAGGTGTCCAAACACGCCATGCTAAATCCTCTGTGATCTGCACCCCTCATCTATCAATACGGTCTGGGTTCTCCAATCCGAGAGCACGAGTGGAAACCAGGACTCGTGGCCATGTCCCCACAAAGCACCTGGCAGGGGAGGCCAGATCCTCTCACAGGCACAGCAGCTCCAAAAGGGCAGGTTTTGTCTGTTCCCTTCCCGTTCACTGCTGTGTCCCCCAGTGACCAGAACAGGCCTCAGAACACAGTACGTGAAGAATAAATATTAGAGAGAAAGAGAGAAAAGGAAATCAGAAAATCCAATTTGTTTTCTTCCCTCTGTAGACTGGCAGCCACGGTGGGGGACAGACTCAATCCACATCTTCCTGGATATCAGGATCCACAGATCCATGGACCCATGGATCCACCATCCACAGATTCACAGACACATACACCCACAGCTCCATAGATCCCTGGACCCACAGACCCACAGACCTGCACACTCACACTCCCACAGATCCACAGACCACGCACCCACAGTGTGCAGGGCACACACAGCTCCCTGGGCTCTTTGAGCCCCCAGGCCAGACCTGGGACTCCAGGGGCACAAGAGTAGACTGAGGGCATTAAGGCTGGGGCATGTCCTAGGAACATATGGGAAGAAAACATTCTGCGGCAAAGAACAGGAGGTAGGGAAGGGGTTGGAAGGGAGAAGTGGGGACAGGAGGACAGGCAAGGAAGAGGAGCGGGAGCAGGGGAAGAGCTGGCTACAGAGGTGAAGGGATGGAGGGGAGAGCACCCTGCTCTCCCTGCAGCCCAGAAGGGTCTCTCTAGACCCCATGCCCAGCCCAGCATCCCTTCTTTCCAGACAGTTTTTGACACCACAAGCAGCGGGGCTGAGGAATCAAGAGAAGTCAGCTGCCGAAGTGGAGACAGCCACGGATCAAGGAGCCACATAGGAGCCTGTTTAGTTACCTTGGAAAGTGCTAGGAACTGCAGGGTGGCGGGAGCCCCGCCAGCATGGGGGAGGGACAGAGTGGTGCCCAGAAACAGACTGGCCTAAGAGCCCCTTCCTTGGGGCTGAGGCCCAGGGCAGCCACACTTGGGGTGTGGGGTGAAAGTGGCAGAGAGGGCCACGGAGGGAGCATGATGAAGGAGACTGGGGGAGGGGAGTCAGAGGTGGTGACCCCCGTGGGCTCAGGGCGGGGAACTGGGTCCAGAACCACAGAGAGGCTGCAGTCCCCAAAATTGCTCCCAGCTTGGCTGTGGGCTCAGGAAGATGTCTGGAGCAGAGAGAGGGTGAGAGAGGGTGGGGTTCTCACGGCACCCCCCACCCCTACCTGACCACTCAAGGTCAAGGGGAGGCCGCAGGGACCAGAGGACAGCCTGGCGCCCCCTGGTGGGCCTGGAAGATGCCCTCTCAGCCCCAGCTTTCTCAAGAGGGCTTGGAATGGGGGCGAGGGGAGCGGGGGGGCATGCAGGATGAGGAGGAAGGAATGCGGAACAAGCAGGCAGAGAACTTTGGTCAAAGGAAGGGGAAGGGGCCTCCAGCCAGGCCAGCAGCCCCTTCCCCCAAGCCTCCCATTGAGCCCTGGGGCAGGCACAGCAGCTCTGCGCAGCTAGGAAGAGAGCGTGGAGGGCACGGTGTGGTGACCAGGCCCTCTGGGGTTGTGGGCAGATTCATGGGTTTGGTGCCAGGCCAACTCAACAGCCTCCAGGCACACTCTTTCATTTTCCTCTTCCTCCCCCTGCTGCAGCCCCAGACCTGGTCCCTGCTCAGTGTCACCCTGTCCTGTCCTGACCTGTCACCCACTGCTGTCCCCTCCCTCTGTCTCTGTGTTGACGGTGGAGGCAGGAAGGGAACAGGGAGGTCTCTAGACTCCCAGCCCAGTCCCCAGCCCAGCCCTGGATCCTGAAGCCTGAATAGAAAGTTTGTCCTGAAGGGTGGACAAGAGTTCTGGAAGCGAGTCCTTAGGGCTAAGAGGAGCCACGGATCCAAGAGATGACCAGGTGCCAGCAGGGTCTGAGGACGGGGTGCAGGGAGGTAGGCCCACACCCTGGGCCAAACCCTTCCCCTGGACTGGGCCACAGACCCACGCCCCTGTTCACACAGCATCCTAGCCCCTAGGTGGTGCCAGCGTCTGCGGGGTGAATCCTCCAGGCAGTGAGAGACAGAGGGCGAACTGGCCACTGCCTGGGCCAATCTGAGTGCTCCAACGAGGACTCTCCTTGCATGGTGATCAGACCCCGGCACACCACACACGCCAGACACGCAGGCCCACTCCAGCGCTCACTCATTCTCTCTCTCTCACACACACACACACACAAACACACACACACACCTGGACCCAGGATACAGACCCTCAGGACGAGAATATAGCTCAGAGGTCTTCTCAGACCCCAATCTCATCCTCAGATCAGGAGCCCCCAGGGCCCTGACAGGGAAGAAAGACACTAGCAGAGGGGCTGACTGAGGCCTCAGCCTGGGCCCCACCACAGCCCCCTCCCCCAGGCACCATGACTTCCCCCAAAAGAGGCCTCCCCACCACTGCCAAGCCCCCTAGTCCCCCACAGCTCCCCCACAACACCACCCAGTAGGCAATTAGCACCCAATCATCATGAGCACTCATTACATAACACCTCCAGCCGGCCGAGGGTCCCTTTCACCCCTACAGCCCCGGCTCCGACCCTGGCCTGGCTTCATGCAGCGAGGCCTCCGCCCCGCTGGGGTGCCAGCCAAAGAGGGGGTCTCCGCCACCCCCGCCTCCAGGAAAGTTAAACCCTGCCCGGGATTCCCCCATCCAGTGCCCCCCGCCGCCGCACGCCCAGGCCAGCGCTCCCAGCTCAGCCCGCCGGACACGGGCACCAGCTCTGGCCCAGCTGCCGGCAGAGCCGCAGTCGCGGAGGGGCGGCCGGACCCGCGGACAGCCCGGGCCCCGGCCGGCAGCCTGACTTGTTGAATAAATTTCTGCAGCGCTGGCTCAGCTGGCTTCAGTATTGGCACCGAGAGAACTTTCGTGGCCTTGGAGAGGAGACCGGTCAAAGTTTCCTGTCCTTCCTCCCAAGGCATGGCCCCGAAGGCGCGGGATGGGGGGCTCACCTGACGGGTACGCGCGGGTGGGGAGGATCGGTCCCCAGAAATAAATAAATAAACGCCCCAGTGAAGAGAGAAGCCAACGCGCCAAGAAACTGGCATCGAAGCGGAGCCCTCCCTTCCTTCCCCCCA
Organism: Nomascus leucogenys; assembly: GCF_006542625.1. Taxonomy (NCBI): domain Eukaryota; kingdom Metazoa; phylum Chordata; class Mammalia; order Primates; family Hylobatidae; genus Nomascus; species Nomascus leucogenys. The sequence goes on from NC_044387.1 coordinate 10,945,339, forward strand.
CCCACCCAGCCCCCACCTACCTTGGCATGGACGTGGCCCGGCCGCGGGGGGTCGTCCAGGTTAGAGACGCGGGGACAACGCGTCCCCACCCGAAGCCGGCGATCGAGAGGGACCCCCAGCCCCGCCAGCCGACCCCCCGCCAATTCAGGATCAGCTGAGCCCCCGGGGCGCGGGGGGCGGCGGGCGGGGGGCGGCGGGCCCGGGGGCCCGGGCCATGGCGGGAGGAGGCGGCGGCGGGCGGGAGGGACTGCGAGGCTCTGGGCTGGCGGCGGGCGGGAGCGCGGCGCTCCGGGCCGGGGCGGGGGCGCGGGTGCTGCGGGGACAGAGCAGCGGGGCAAGTGCCGGGGAGACACCAGCGCGGCGGGGAGCGCGGGTCTGAGGCCGGTCTCTCGCCCGCCTCGGCTCTGCTCGCGCCTCCGGCTCCGGGCTCGAAGCGCGGGGTCTGCGCGCGGCGGGGGCTGCGGAGGAGCCCGAGCGCCTGGCGGTGCGGGTACGTGCGGCGGCGGCGAGACCGAGCCGCGCCGCGTGCGAGGAAAAGCCGTCCTTATACTGACACCAAATGTCTTCGGGGAAAGCTGCAGGCGCGGGACGCTGGAGGGGGGAGGCGTGGAGGCGACAGACAGACTGACGGCGGCGGCTGGTGAGCTCCCACCCCTCCCCAGGGGGTAGGAAGCCCCCAGCCCGCGGCCAGCTCCTTAAAATCCAGGTTCGTGCCTGGGGGAGGGTCCTGACCCCTCAGCATGGGGGCTGCGTCATGAGTAAAAAGAGGTGGGGGGGGCATTACTGACCACCCCCATGTCCCAGGTGCCTGCTCTGCCACATTCCACCCTGGCCTCTCACTGAGATCCAGGTCGGGGGTGTTCACCCCACTGCCCCGGTGAGGGGTCACCCACCTAAGACCCCAGCTCTTAAACGGTAGAGCCGAGCTAGAACCCAGCTCTAAAGGTCGCTCCACCTCCCAGGCTGCCTCCCCACTTCTCATTCACACCCCTGCTTCTTCCCACCCTCTAGGCTTGGCTGAAAGGCCACCTCCTCCAGGAAGGCTTCCCAGAGGGCCCCCAGGTGGAACAGATGCCTCTATCCAGCTGCAAAGGCTTCAGTCTCACCATTTCCCAAGATCCTGTCACACATGGGATTCCCCCAATCCCACGCTCCTCAGGCCTGTCTCCCTTCCTCTCTCACCCAAGGGCTGTGGATTGGGGACAGGGAGTATTCAAGGTTATAACCGCCTTTTATTTGTTCATTTGCATCCAGCCAAACAAATTAAAAGCATCAAGACTCCCCCCAATGCAGGCCAAATGGTCTACTCACTGCCTCACAACTCAGGAAGCATTTAGTGAGCACCTGCTGCGTGCTAGGCACCTCTTTAAGAAACCACCTGGAGTTCCACCCTTTTGCCCCCATTTTATCCACGAAGAAACTGAGGCCAGAGATGAGCTGCCTGGCCAAGGTTACTCCGCTGGGAAGCAGCAGCCCCCGGTACGAGTCCAGTGCTCCCAACCCCTGCCCAGATGTTGTCACACTGGGCTGCCCAGCGCAACCCTCTCCACCTCTTTGGAGAATGTGTGGTGAGGGGCACCAGGGGGATGCTGAGGGCTGCCCTGGGCCACCGGTGGCCCCACCAGATGCTGGCAGATAGTCACAGCTTTAGAGAAAGGTACACTCAGGTTTGATCCCAGCTCTGCTGCTTCCTGACTGAGGATGGGAAGCAAAGCCCCTTAACATCTCTGAGTCTCAGGTGCCTCATCTGTGAAATGGGGATAAGGGTTCACACTTTGCAGGATGCAAACCATCTTTAAAGGGCTTAGCACAGTGTCTGACACATAATAGGTGTCCAATAAATATTCATCCCTTTCTAGCTTTTAATCTGTCTAAGGAGACAAGACAAGCCTTTGTCTCCAGACTACAAGGCAAGGTCGTCTAAGCACACACGGGCTGAGAGGTGTCTTACAGGTGTGAATTCAGCAAGCCAGACAGCCCTGCAGGTGGGATGGATTTATATCAGATCAGAGTGGGCTTCAGATCAGGAGTCTTCAGCGAAGCCTCATCAAAGGCAGGAGACTTGAACTGAGCCTTGAAAGCTTGTACGGGATTGAGATAAGAAGAGAGAAGGTGGGTAGAGAAATGGCATCAAGGAGGGAGAATGCATGGAGGCAGGAACAAGGTAGCATGGCAGGCACTCCATGCCCCGAGCAGCTGAACGCACAGCTAGAAAGCCGCAGGCCTGCAGGGTGAAAGAAATCAGGTGGCATGTTGGGGAAAAAATACCAACCATTGCTGACTCCTTCCCATTCTCCTCCAGGGAAATTTTCATAAAGTAAAGTTCAGAAGACTGGACAGGGCCCTGAGAAGCCACCAGACAGTGAATTCTCAGGTCTGGGTCTTCCGAAGTGGCCAACCTGTCCCTGCTTGTACACCTGAGGTGACACGGATCTCACCACCTCCTGGGGCAGCTCCTCTGCTCTCTGGGTATTTCTGATTATTCAAAGCTCTTTTATAGATTTGAGCAGAAAACTGCTACCCGTCGTGATCCGGGTCCCTTCCTTGTCTTGACACGACTAACACTCCCACCTCAGCCTCCTTCAAGCATCTATACTAGCAGAAAGTCCTGTTTTATATCTAACCTTATGTTTCTTTTTTCTTTCTTTCTTTCTTTTTTGAGACAAGATCTCACTCTGTTGCCCAGGCTGGAGTGTAGTGGCTCAATCTCGGCTCATTGCAGCCTTGACTTCCCAGGCTCCAGTGATCCTCCCACCTCAACCTCCCGAGTAGCTGGGAACACAGGCACACATCACCACACCTAGCTAATTTTTTGTACTTTTTGTAGAGACGGGGTTTCATCATGTTGCTCAGGCTAGTCTCGAACTCCTGGGCTCGAGCAATCTGCCCACCTCAGCCTCCCAAAGTGTTAGGATTACAGACGTGAGCCACCATGCCTGGCCCATGCTTTATGTTTCAACTAAAACCCTAGACCAGGCATGGTGGCTCACACTTGTAATCCCAGCACTTTGGGAGGCTGAGGTGGGTGGATCATCTGAGGTCAGGAGTTCAAGACCAGTCTGGCCAACATGGTGAAGCCCTGTCTCTACTAAAAATACAAAAATTAGACGGGCGTGGTGGCAAACGCCTGTAGTGCCAGCTACTCGGGAGGCTGAGACAGGAAAATTGCTTGAACCCAGGAGGCGGAGGTTGCAGTGAGCTGAGATCATGCCACTGCACTCCAGCCTGGGTGACAGAGCGAGGCTCCATCTCAAAAAAAAAAAAAAAAAAAAACTTAGTTGTCCACTCTGTCACTATTCTGCCCACCCCATTATCCACCCAGGATAGGGAGTGGGTTATGTGGATATGAGGGATGACCCTGAAGCCTACTGGGGCTGAGAGTACCACTCCATGTCTCAGCAAGAAGCAAGACTGGGGAGGTCCCTCCTGAGGGCCCTTGCTGACTGCAGGAGCTTCATCCATTCATTACTGCTATTTATGTTGTGCCTGGTAATTGCAGAAGGCTGCATCAGCCACACATATTTGTTGGTCCTACCATGCCCTGGGAGTAGGGCTGCCAGGCCACTACCAGAGGGTGGACGAGGTAGACCCCAGCCTGGAGCCCCCTAATGCACCCACCTGACAAATGAACCAGGCTCCCTACCAGCTCCCTAGACCCGGAATCCCCTGCGCTCTTCCAGGGACAAAGCCCAGCCAGGCTCTTCCTCGCTGCTGCAGCAGCTGCTGGGCCCAGGCTCACCTCCACCCCCTAGAACTTTCTTGCAATTGTAGTGGCTGGACAGAAAGGGATCATCTGTCCATGGGGACAAATAAACAAGTGGGGCTGAAGGAAACTGGGGCAGAATTCCTGCCCTATGACATGAAATGAGGTCCCTTCCAGGCCTAAAGATCTTAATAGCACAGGGACAAAGATTCCAGTATGCTCAGAATTCACACTGATTTGTTTCTCAAATGCTCGCAGATCCTTTATCTGTGCCAGGCCCTGGTCTAAGCACTTGACAAAAATTAACCCCCTTAATTCTTACCATAATCTTGTAAAATCAGGCCAGGTGTGGTGGCTCACACCTGTAACCCCAGCACTTTGGAAGGCCCAGGTGGGTGGATCACTTGCGGTCAGGAGTTCAAGACCAGCCTGGCCAACATGGCGAAATCCCATCTCTACCAAAAAATACAAAAACTAGCCAGGCATTGTGGCATGCACCTGTAGTCCCAGCTACTCAGGAGGCTGAGGCAGGAGAATCACTTGAACCCAGGAGGCAGAGGTTGCAGTGAGCCGAGATCATGCCACTGCACTCCAGCACTCTGGATGACAGAGTGAGACTCCATAAAAAAAAAAAAAGAAAGAAAGAAAGAGAAAAGAAAAGAAAAAAGTCTTGTAAAATCATTGCTACCATTTTACAGGTAAGAAAACATTGGCACAGAGAGGTTAGGTAACTTGCTCAAGGTCACACAGCTAATAAATGGCAAAGCTGGGATTCCAATTCAGGGGGTCTGTGCTCTTAACTAGGATCCTACATTCTAAGACTCAAAAGCTCTAAGATTCCAGGTTTCCAGGATTCCAAACTGACAGAGTGGCTCCACCTACTAAAGGAGGAAGGGAACTGGCCTGAGTTACCCTCCCTCCATGGGCCACCCCATGGTGGAGCACATTCCTCTGGGACATGGAGAGGGGCCTCTCTCACCAGCCCTGCTCAGGCCCCAGAATACCAATCACGCTGCAAGCAATGATGAGGCCTGAACACCTAAGAACCAGGCCGAGACAGGAGCACTGGGCCCCAAATGTCCCTGGCCTGGGAGCAGTCCACCGTGATAGGAGAAAAGCAATGGCAGAATGCAAGCTTCAACAGTCCAAAAGCATCTGTTAATCACCTCTGCATACCAGGCCTGTGCCATGGCTGGAGGACATTACGAGATGGAAAATTCTGGAAGTGCTGACTGTGGGTGAAACAGGGAGGAGATTTGGAATGAGACCCTTGGGAGGATGGGCCAGACGCTGGGCTTCCCATATGTGATGGGGCAGGCTGAACCCCAGCACCTGTGGGCACTTTGATAGGTTTGAAGAGGCCAAGATGGACCCAGAGCCCAGTCTGGAGGGTAGTGGCTGGATTGTTCTGCAACATAAAGAGAGAAGAACCAGAAGGTCCAGAGAGAAAAGAGTGGAGAGGGAAGGGAAAGGAGAGAAGAGATTGCAAGATGGAGGAGACCAGGGACACGCAGACGGGGACACACCTGGGGGGATCCCCCAGTAGTGGGGGGACATCGATTTGAAGTGGTTTGCATGGCTGCAGTGTCAGTGTCCCTCCCCTGCCAAGTCCCCGGGAACATCTGCTGGACCCACAGGGGTACTCAGTGTGTGGATATCAAGAAAGGAGCCGAGCTCCCCCTCAGTGCTGACATGAACAAGAACAGCCCTGAGCATGTCACCCAGTCCATCCCCAACTGCACTAAGCCAGCAGAAGCAAAAGGTCAAAGCCAGAGGGGTCCAGGAGAACACTGGCAGCCCCCCAAGATTGCTGCATCCCTGGGAATCTGGGCAGGAAGTGTGGGGGTGGAGCTGGCTTATCTAGCAAAGGAGCAGGGAGCTCCTGGGCCCGGCTGCAGGTGTCCACTTCATCCACTAACCCCCAGCAGTCCTAGGTGACAGGGATCATGCAGCTCACTTACACTCGGGAGAACCAGAATCCGGAGAAATTAAGTAAATTGCCCAGAGTCACATAGCCAATGAGCAGCATAAACAGGATTCTATGCCAGAGTGCGTGTGTGTGCGCATGTGTGTGTGTGTGTGTGTGTGTGTGAGAGAGAGAGAGAGAGAGAGAGAGAATGGTCTATCTGCCCAGGACAAAAGCCTGGAGTGGTGGCAGAGCATAGCTGGGGAAAGACCCCAGGAACCTCAAGTTCCTGCCAGGTGGGAGGTCCCTGACTCTCAACCAAAACAGGTAGCTGATGCCTGAGGAGCTTCCTGGATGGGGCTCAGAGAATCCAGTCTCTACTAACAATACAGAAATTAGCCAGGCGTGGCAGCGTGCACCTGTAATCCTAGCTACTGGGGAGGCTGAGGCAGGAGAATTGCTTGAACCCGGGAGGCGGAGTTTGCAGTGAGCCAAGATCGCATCACTGTACTCCAGCCTGGGCAATAGAGCGAGACTCCATGTCAAAAAAGGAAAAAAGAAAAGAAATTGAGTTCAAGAGAGCTGGTGTGACAACAGTTACACGCCAGGCCATCACTCAGTGATGTTTATTGACCACCTACTAAGTGCCATGTGTCAGGTATACAGAAACAGATGAACCCCAGCCCTGTGGGGAGAAGCCACATCTAGACAACCTGGATTTAAGCTTGAAGGAAAGGAGCTGGGAGCCCCCAGGAGGAAACGATATTTTCTGGGGTCAGACCAGGAGGGCCAAAGAAGGGTTCACAAAGGGAGAGACAGTGAAGGCCTGGAAGGGACAACAGGCAGTGGGCAGATCTGAGTTTTCCTGGCCGAGTATTGGAGGAAGGGCATCTCAGGCCAAGGGACAGCAGGAGCAAAGGCCTGGAGAGCATCAGGTTAAAAAAGACACGGGGGTCTGGGCGCAGTGGCTCACCCCCGTAATCCCAGCACTTTGGGAGGCTGAGGCAGGTGGATCACCTGAGGTCAGGAGTTCAAGACCAGCCTGGCCAGCTTGGTGAAACCCTGTCTCTACTAAAAATACAAAAATTAGCCAGGCAGGGTGGCAGGTGCCTATAATCCCAGCTACTCAGGAGGCTGAGGCAGGAGAATCTCTTGAACCCGGGAGGCGGCAACCTAGGTTGCAGTGAGCTGAGATCGTGCCGTTGCACTCTAGCCTGGGTGACAGAGCAAGACTCTATCTCAAAAAAAAAAAAAAAAAAGAAGAGAAAGAAAAGAAAATGACACTGGGGGAAGAGGTGGAGGAGGGACCAGAAAGCCCAGCTTAGGAGCGACGGAGCCAGAGAGGAGAGTAGACAACGAAAAGAGGAGAAATCGCCTTGGGGTGCAGGGGGTGGGGACCCTCTGCCCCTGCTGGCTTCTGTCCGCCTCTGTCTCTGTCTCTTTGGGCATCTCTCTCCTGCTTCCTGTTTCCCTTGCCTAGCTCCCTTCCTCCTTGGCTGTTTCTCTGTCTTACCCTTTCTCTGGCTCTCTCCATGCCCCTCTGTCTCTCTATCTCCCTAACTTCCTGTCTGTCTCTTGCTCTCCCGTCTCCCCGCTGTGTGTGTATGTACATCCCTCACGCATGTGTGCCCTCACACTCTTCCTTTCTGCCGCTCCTACTGCTTGGAGATAGAATAATAGAGCAGGCAACTATCCTTTTTATCCTCAGCTGGACAAAGTCCCAGCACCCGGGCAGTCAGGCTTCCAGGCAAACACCCTCAATGTCGCCATCAAGGACAGACAATGAGGCCTGTGCGGTGGGAGTGGGTCTCAGGCTGGAGGGGCTGTAGTTGACCAGGTCATTACTGTAAGCCTGGGCCCTGCCCTGTGGTCTTTCAAGCCTTGATGGCTTAGGATGGGCATTTGAGGGAGCAGGCAAACTTTGCCCAGAGGCAGAAGAGGCAGCCTTAGCCTCCCAGGGCACTTGAATTCCACCGTCAGTGCTACAGTGCTTTCTTGCAAGGTTTTGATCATTGTTAAAACCAGAACCTCCTGGAAAGGATTATTCAGTCCAGTTCGCCAGCTGAGGCAGTTCTATGCCTTCGCCAGATGTGGGTTTTGGAGAATATTCAGCAGCGCTGCCCTCAGTTCGGCTGTGGTCTTATGGGGGTAGAAAAGGCTATCAACAGAGTGAGACCCCATCTCTAAAAAAAGAAAAAAAAAACTAAAAAGCTTGCCCTCATTGCTATATAGAATAGACTGGGAGAAAGCTGTCATTCTGGAGCAAAAAGGCTGTGCAGGTTCCTTGGTTCCTGAAACAAAGGGCCCTGACACCTGCACCCACCTACCCAGCTGAGGACCCAGATATTTCTCCAGGCTGGCTGAGCAGAGCCTGGGCTCCAGCTGTCCTGCCAGCCACCAGGCGCCTCTCTCAGCTCCTCCCGTCCATCTCTCATCTCTCACACACTCTCTCCCTTTCATAAAACCTTTCCAGGAATCCCTTCGTGGAGGGCAGACGCAGGCCACGGTGGGGGATGTTAGGGAGGGATAGAGGAGGCAGATGCACACTCTCCGAGGGGGAGCTCCCTGCAAGGAGTGCCTTTGAAGATGTGCCCTGAACATGGGCGTGGCCATCCACGGATTCAGATGGGGGGGCCCTTCCAGTGGGGGGCCCAGCCTCCAATTCTATTTGAAAGTCGGCATAAATTATAAATAGACATCTGGGAAGCAGATGAGCCAACCCCTATGAGGCATAGACTTGAACAAGAGTCCTCAGGATATCCGGTGACTAGCGTGTCCTCACTACTCCCCAATGCCTGTGAATTCCCTGACTGCCTCCACCAGGCCCCAGCCTGCAGAGGGGAGCAGGTTCATCACACACCTCTGGCACATGCAGAGCAGGAACCAGAGAAACCAAGAAACTGGCCCAAGGTCACACAGCAGAAAGTTACAGGGCAGGGCCTGAAAGCCAAGCCCATGCCCAGCCCACTCCCCTTGCCCAGCTAGGTCCAGATAAGCCCAGAGCCTGCGACCACCTCAATCTCAGCCTGCAGAGGTCTGGGGGTCCCCTTGCACCTGGACCCCCCAGAGCAAACTTGGGGGGTGGTCTGTGATGTTTAACTCAGAGCATTCACTTCCCAGGCATGCAGCTGCCCTCCCCCCAAGGGAGAATAAACCCATGGAGACACTGACACACAATCTCACACTCCCACGTGTGCACACACAGATACACACACTGACACATTCACACAGACCCACAAATACCCTCACGTGTACACCCAAACAGATACCACTTTTGTTAAATACACTCTCACACCAAGATACAAAATCACACAAATACGTTCACACTCCCTCTCAAGTACACACAGACACATCATGTTATTATTATTAAGTTCACACTCACACAAACACAAGCACAAATAGATCCTTTCCCAAATGCACTCAAGAAGGGGGAAAGACATTGTCGGTACTAGAGACAGAGGGAAAAGAAAGAGACGAGGAAGATAGGAAAAAATCAAAGGAGAGGGAAGAGGAGGGAATTGACTGATGGGGAGGGGATGAGTTTAGAGCATCAAAGAGGTGAAAAATTGGGGGAGAAATATGGGAGAGGAGAGGGGAGAGATGAGGAGAAAGAGATAAAGAGATAAGGAGGCAATAAGGGGACCGAGAAGGATGAAGAGGAGTGAGAGGAGAAGGGAGCCTGTGATTGGAGCCTAACTTTAGCTGCAGCAGCAGTGATGACTCACACTTCGGGGGGGAGCATTGAGCCAGCTCCAGGTTTCTGTTTATATTCCTCGATGAGCTAAATATACAGGCAAGGGGTTCTTCTGTTCTGGTCCAGCAGCTCCTGTGTTCTTCCTCCCACCCTCACCTCCCCTCCCCTCCACACACACTCAGAGCCCCTGCCTCCTCTCCCTCTCCATGCCCACAGGGTGCTGCCTGTGCTCTCCTGCAGCCATTGGCACACATCCTAACCTAGCCCACAGTTCTCCCCACCAGGGAGTCAGTGCCAGGAGCTGACCATGGGGTTGGGCTCTGAGCTTACAAATAACATGGTCCAAAGAGCCCCTTTCTGAAGCCAGGAAATCAAGTGGAAGGGGGCGATGCTCGCCCAAGGTCACACAGCAGGTAGATATAAGATGAACCACGCCAGTCTCCTGTGGCTGCCAGGCCAGACACTCCCCCAGGAGAAGGGAATGAAGGCCTGGGGTAGTGGGGCTGAGGACCCATGACAAGGGGCTGGAGAGGGGAGAGTGGGGTGTGAAGGGAGAAAAAAACAAGAGCCAAGGCTTGCAGACCACGGAAGAAGTGGAAGTGTGTGTGTGTGTATGTATGTGTGCACATGCATGCACTCGAACCTGTTGGGGCAGGTGGAGGGGTGATCAAGGGTCTTGGAAACAAAGGAGGGAGTGAATACCATTGGCAAATAATCTCTGGATCCCTGAGTCTAGGGATCCCCCTGCATCTTGACCCTCCAGAGAAAACTGGTGGGGAGGGTGGTCTTCGATGCTTAACCCAGAGCATTCACTTCCCAGGCACAGAGCTGCCCTCCCCTAAAGGAGAAGAAATCCACGGAGACACTCACAGCCCCACATGTGCACACACACACAGACACAGAGACTGACACGTTCACACAGACCCACAAATCCCACAAACACCCTCACACGTACACCCAGATACTACTTGTATTAAATATACTCTTACACCAAGGTACAGATTCACGCAAATACGTTCGCATTCCCTGTCGAGTACACACAGACACATGTATGTTATTGTTAACTGTGGAGGGGGAGGTGGTAGGGGAAGGTGCAAGTGTGGTCAAGGGTCTTGGAAACAAAGGAGAGAGGGAATTTTATAGGAAAATTATCTCCAGACCCACAAGGAGCTCCTCCGACATCATCAGCACCCCCGATCCAGCTCCCTGCACCCCGACCTCCTGAGTCGGCGTTCAGGGCCTTTTGCTACCCAACAGCGGGTCATAAACCTACAAAACCTACAGAATAAACTTCCTGAGCCAACCCCGCGCCAACTAGGCACTGCGCTGCTGTCCGTGGTGCTGAATTCCGCTTAGCCTCTCCGTGCCCTGGAAGGTGGTGATTCCGGCCCTAACCTGTCCCAGGAAGGAGTTCAGTAGGATTGAGGGAAGAGGCTGCGGCAGGAAGGAAGGGACAGGAGGAGACGAAGGACAGGGACAGTGAGAAAGGCAGCTCCTGCCAGGGATTTTCAGGGAGAGAGAGCGGTGTTTGCTTTGATATCGCTTTCAAATAACCACAGTGAGCAAGGAAAACACCGCCAGCGAAGATGGCCGGCAAGTCGGGGAACCACTGCAGAGGGACAGGCCCGTGTGCCCGGCTGTGCAAGGCACACAACACTCGCCCAGAGTGTTGACACAGAAACGGATCCGGGCCAGAGGGGAGAGCCTGGGCAGGCTTGGAGTAATATCCTCAGCTGAGCTGAACCAAAGCACTTCTAGTTTTCTCATGTTTTTGTTACCCATCTCGATGAAAAGGTTGTGAGTTTTCACACTGTCACAGAACAAACAGAGCTGTGACTTCCGTTTCCCAGTGTACGTGGCTGTTTCATGTTCTCCTGACAGCTCCATCACGTTTCTGACAGTCTCTAAAATTTTGTTTTCCTCTGGGGAGGGAGAGGAGCGCTAACCTTCCCTTCCCCTGGTCAGACCAAGGGGCCTGGTTCACCAGCACACACCTGCTCCTCAGAGGTCAGTTACACTTTCCCTATCCTTCACTGACTCATGCCTCCAGGCCTCTGCACATGCTGCTCCCCCCAACCTGGAGTCCTCTGCTTTCTCCCTCTTTCTCGTCCAAGGCCCAGCTCCCCAGTCTCCCCCACTGGACAGGGAGCTTCTGGAAGGCAGGAAATACCATAACTCATTGCAGCGCCCCCAGCAGCTAGCAGAGAGCTTGCCATACCGATTCACTTAGTTACCTGTCCTTCTATATGAGAAAAATACTTGGCTGAATATCCTAGGGTTAGGGTGGGGGTACAAATTGGTTCCTCGAGCAAAAACAGTATCACAGGTATTACAGAAGAAGAGATGTCCAAGTTTGTAGATAGAAACTTATTGCCTATAGCTGAGCATAGTGGCACACGCCTGTGGTCCCAGTTACTCAGGAGGCTGAGGTGGGAGGATCACTTGAGCCTGGGAGGACGTGGGCACGATAGCTCACGCCTGTAATCTCAACACTTTGAGAGGCTATGGCAGGGAGAGCATCTGAGGTCAGGAGTTCAAGACCAGCCTGGCCAACATGGCAAAACCTCATCTCTACTAAAAATATAAAAATTAGCTGGGCAGGCTGGACGCGGTGGCTCACGCCTGTAATCCCAAAACTTTGGGAGGCAGAGGCGGGTGGATCACGAGGTCAGGAGTTTGAGATCAGCCTGACCAACATGGTGAAACCCCGTCTCTACTAACAATACAAAAATTAGCCAGGCGTGGTGGTGCACACCTGTAATCCCAGCTACTCAGGAGGCTGAGGCAGGAGAATTGCTTGAATCTGGGATGCGGAGGTTGCAGTGAGCTGAGATAGCACCACGGCACTCCAGCCTGGGTGAGTGAGACTCCATCTCAAAAAAAAAAAAAATAGCTGAGCATGGTGGTGTGCACCTGTAGTCCCAGCTACTTGGGTGGCTGAGGCAGGAGAATCGCTTGAACCCAGGAAGCAGACGTTGCAGTGAGCCGAGATCACATCATTGCACCCCAGCCTGGACAACAGAGCGAGACTCTGTCTTGAAAAGAAAAGAAAAGAAAGAAAAGAAAAGAAATGAAATGAAATGAAAAGAAAAGAAAAGAAAGAAGGCTGAGTGCGGTGGCTCATGCCTGTAATCCCAGCACTTTGGGAGGCCGAGGCAGGTGGATCACCTGAGATCGGGAGTTCAAGACCAGTCTGACCAACCCCATCTCTACTCAACATACAAAATTAGCTGGGGTGGTGGCTCATTCCTGTAATGCCAGCTACTCAGGAGGCTGAGGCAGGAGAATCGCTTAAACCTGGGAGGCGGAGGTTGCAATGAGCCGAGATTGCGCCATTGCACTCTAGCCTGGGCAACAAGAGCGAAACTCCATCTCAAAAAAAAAAAAAAAAAGGAAAGAAAAGAAAAAGAAACTTACTGCCTAAATCAACCTTAAAGACAATTGAATAGAATCATCCCCCCCACCCTTGGTACCATTTTGCAGATGAGAAAACTAAGGCTGAGAGAGAAAAGGCCTCTTACAAGATTGTCCAGGAAGACAGTGGCATCTGAGACTGTGGGAAGGATCTTTCTAAGCAGGAGGAGGAGTGGGGGCTGGCTGTCTCTCTTAGGCCCCTGGGCTGGCCTGGGCCAAACACACCTCTCAGGAGAGAATCTTTGAGCCCAGCAGGAAGATGGCCCCACCTCCCCTCCTCCACCACTCCACCTGCCAGAGGATCCCAGCCATCAAATAATGAACGATTCCTAATTTAATTGCAACTTTAATTCATCTGGGTCTCCGAGGAACTAGGGACTGGAGACTCAGCTGGAGTCTGAGGAAACACTCAGTAGTTCCCAAGAAAGAGGGAGGATTTCCTCTCCTGTTTCACAGAAGGGAGAAGGAGAGACTAGAAGCTCTCATTTTCCTGCAGCACTGTGTATACCACTGCTTCCCTGCAAGAAATCCCCACTCAGACTTGAGCTTCGGGTTGGCGAGGCAGGGGGTAGAGAAAGTAAGGGACAGAGGAGAACACCCCCACGTGGTACTGGCAAGCACACCGTGCTCACGCACGCAGCCGGGGAATTGGTTGCAGGTGGCCATGTGGTCATAATCGTGATGAGCATTTCTTGAGGTCTTCTCTTGGCAGGCACTTTATCTGACTTAACTTTTGTTTTGGGGTTGTTTTTTTTTTATGTTTTTTGTTTTTTTGTTTTTAGATGGAGTCTCACCCTATCACCCAGGCTGGAGTGCAATGGCGCAATCTCAGCTCACTGCAGCCTCTGCCTCCTGGGTTCAAGCGATTCTCGTGCCTCAGCCCCCTGAGTAGCTGGGATTACAGATGCATGCCACCATGCCTGGCTAATTTTTGTTTTTAATAGAGACTGGGTTTCACCATGTTGGCCAGGCTGGTCTTGAACTCCTGACCTCGTGATCTGCCTGCCTCAGCTTCCCAAAGTGCTGAGATTACAGGTGTCAGCCACCGCCTATGTGAGCCTGGCAGGGTTTGTTTTTTTTTTTTAAGATAGAGTCTTGCTGTGTTGCCCAGGCTGGAGTGCAGTGGTGTGATCATGGCTCACTGCAACCTCGAACTCCTAGGTTCAAGCAACCCTCCCACCTCGGCCTCTCAAAGTGAGGTATTGGGTGGCTCACGCCTGCAGTCTCAGCAGTTTAGGAGGCCAAGGTGGGAGGATTGCTTGAAGCCAGGAGTTTGAGACCAGCCTAGAGAACATGATGAGACCCTGTCTCTACAAAAAAAAAAAAAAGTTTTAATTAGCCGGGCATGGCGGCGTGCATCGGCGGCCCCAGCTACTAGGGATGCTGAGGTGAGAGGATCATTTGAGCCCAGGAAATCGAGGATGCAGTGAGTTGTGTTTGCACCACTGCATTCCAGTCTGGGCAACAGAATGACACCCCACCTCCTCCACACTCCAAACAGCCCCTGGCACATAGTAGCACTCAACAGATTTTTTTTTAACCTAAACAAATGGTTTGACACTTATTCATTCATTCAACAATGGTGCCTGGCACATAGTAGGTGTCATGCATCTACCAGGCACGACTGGGGGCTCCGGCCACAGCAGAGGAACAAGACTGACCGAAGCCCCAGGTGCTTACATTCTGTGGGGGCAGACAGACCAGAAGCAAGATGAAGAAGTAAGCTGTGAGTTTGGGTGGGGGCTGGGAGGTGTCAAGGGCTATGTCAATGGCTGCCACCTGTGGAGTAATTACTGCCCTGCCTGGCTGGAGGTTTCTCACCCCACCCTCCTGGCCACATTTTGAGGTGGGTGTTATTATTCTTTTCCTTTCATAGATGAGGAAACTGAGGCAGAGGCAGGGTAAGTCTCTGGCCTCTGGTCACAGACAGAATCTGAACCAGGCCATCTGCCTCCAGAGGCCATGCTAGAAGCCACCATGCTAACTGGAGGTGGGGGGTGGGGTGTCTTAGACAATGCCGAAGCTGCCGAGCGCAGCAGCTCACTTGAATAATCCCAACATTTTGGGAGGCCAAGGCAGGAGGATCGCTTGAAGGCAGGAGTTCGAGACCAGCCTGAGCAACACAGTGAGATCTGTCTCTACAAAAAATCAAGGCCAGGCACAGTGTCTCACGCCTATAATCCCAGCACTCTGGGAGGCCTAGGCGGGTGGACCACCCGAGGTCAGGAGTTGCAGACCAGCCTGGCCAACATGGCGAAACCTGTCTCTACTAAAAAAAAATATACAAAAATTAGCCAGGCGTGGAGACAGGCACCTGTAATTCCAGCTACTCGGAAGGCTGAGGCAGGAGAATCGCTTGAGCCCGGGGCACAGAGGTTGCAGTGAGCTGAGATCGCGCCATTTCACTCCAGTCTGGACAAAAGAGCAAGACTCCGTCTCAAAGAAAAAAAAATCAGAAGATTAGCCCGGCGTGGTGGTGTGCACCTGTAGTCCCAGCTACTAGTGAGACTCTGTCTCAAAAAAAAAAAAAAAAAAAAGAAAAAGAAAATGCCGAAGCCAAAACTCTTCCAAAGCTCTGTGTGCCTGTGAGCAGGGTTCCTTCGCAGAGAGAGCCACACACACTGTCACACAAGGCCCCACCCTCAGAAGGGCCTTATGCTTGGCTAATGCTCTGCTGTGGCCACCTTGAAATGTTTAACAATTTTCGAACAAGGGGCCCCGCCTTTCTTTTTCTTTTTTTTTTTTTTTTTCTAGATGGAGTCTCACTCTGTCACCCAGGCTGGAGTGCAATGGCGTGATCTCAGTTCACTGCACGCTCTACCTCCCAGGTTCAAGCAATTCTCCTGCCTCAGCCTCCCGAGTAGCTGGAATCACAGGTGTCTGCCACCACACCTGGCTAACTTTTGTATATTTTAGTAGAGACAGGGTTTCACCCTGTTGGCCAGGCTGGTCTCAAACTCCTCACCTCAAGTGATCTGCCTGCCTCAGCCTCCCAAAGGGCTGGGATTACAGGCATGAGCCACTCTCCCGGCCAAGCCCTGCCTTTTTATTTTGCTGTGGGCTCCACATATTACATAGCCAGTCCTGCCCTCAGGGTAACAATGCTTTGCCTGGTGTTCAGGCCCCCAGCTGGTTTCCTTCCCTGCCTCCCCTCCTCTCCAACTCTGGCACCACCAGCCCTCATCACGTCAAGGCAGGGGGTCTCTGCAGGGACAGCACCACTCTTCTCTGTGTCTCCAAAGCCCAGCCCTGAGGGACAGAAAGTGGAGACTCAGGGGGCGTCTCCTGGGTTGGATCCCACGGGCTGGAATGGACTGAACTAGCCCCCTGTTGGGGGTCTTCGTGGAGTTTGTTGGTCCAGTGTTCAACTCTTTTCTCTTTTCTCCTCTGAGCTCCTACAGTTCCCTTCTGGCCACATCCTGCCTCCTGGTCCAGGGCACCTCACACAGATGCAGCCCTCAGGACACACCCACCCAAGAGCTCTGGGGTCCAGGGAAGTCCCCCTGACCTCCTCAGGCCCTGTTCCCTGCACGCTCAGCTCTACCATGCAGGGTGAACAGGAGCACACTTTTGCACCTTCTCTCTGCTGGCCAAGGGGGCCCAAAGGGGCTGACTGTCCTAGGCTGGCACCTAGCACATGGTAGGGAGCCCAAGCCCCAACACTCATTCTTCTCTAAGTCCACCTCCCAGTGACCTCATGATCCCCAGGTGTTCTCCTCTGTGGCTGAGGAAACCCCAGGGCCTGGAAGAAGGCTCAGCTCCTGGCCAGGGAAGTGGAGTGGCTGAGGCGCAGGCTTCTTAGTCCTTTGCGTTCTCGAAGGCTGAGCCCACAGGGGGAATGGTTTGGAAGACTGAGCGAGCATGCGACTTTGAAACTATGGCAAAGCCTGTTGCCCCTCATTGTACCTCTGCACCCCTCCGGTGACACAGACCATGCCAGAGCCTCAGCCTGGCTTCCCAGAGGGACTGTCACAAGGGGAACTGGAAGATGTATTAGTCAGTACATGTTAGGCTATGCTATCAAAATTCTAAAATCTCAGAGCTTTAATACAACAATAGTTGGGGTTTTTAAAAATATTTTTAGAGGCAGGGGCTCACCCTTGTTCTTGATGGGATGCATTCTCACTAGCTCAGTGTTAAGAATGCAAAATTGGGCTGGGTGCAGCGGCTCACAGCTGTAATCCCAGCACTTTGGGAGGCCAAGGCAGTGGATCACTTGAGGCCAAGAGTTCAAGACCAGCCTGGATGACACACTGAAACCTTATCTCTACAAAAAATACAAAAATGAGCCATGTGTGGGTCAGACACGGTGGCTCATGTTTGTAATCCCAGCACTATGGGAGGCCGAGGCAGGCAGATCATGAGGTCAGGAGTTCAAGACCAGCCCGGCCAATATGGTGAAACACCATCTCTACTAAAAATACAAAAATTAGCCAGGCGTGGTGGCGCACACCTGTAGTCCCAGCTACTCTGGAGGCTGAGGCAAAAGAATCACTTGAACCCGGGAGGCAGAGGTTGCAGCGAAGAGAAGAAAGACTCCTCTCCCCATTTTCTAGGTATCCATATCCATCTTGCAAGGAAAGAACGGCATCAAGTTAAATGGTTACATGATTAGCAGGATAGAAGCTTCAGCCTGAAGAAATGAGCCTACATAGGCCTTAAAGGTACCTCCTACACCATCTTTTTGGCTCCTCGTCCACAGATGGAGCAGAGGGTAGGACTTGAAGGCAGGAGACAGCCTTGACCCCACACAGGGAGCAGTCCAGGCCTTGGCTTCAGGAGTTCCCTGGAACCTCATTGGAAGGCAGACTCCCTTCCCTGATGGCTCATACATTAATTCACTGAATCCCCAGGACGGCCCTGCAAGAGAGGCCTTATTACCTCCAATTCAGAGATAGGGATACTGAGGCCAAGAAGGGGAAATGATTTGTGCAGTTACCCAGCTCCCTTCCTCTGAAGACACGACCTCAGCGTAGGAGCCCCTCAAGCTGTGGATGAGATGCTCAGAGTTCTGAGCTGGGGAGGAAAGGGGCTTCTGGGCAGACCCCAGCTTGGTCTGGAAGGATCAGAAGATGGAGACTTGCTCCTCTCCCCACCACCCCACAGATGCCAGTTGCCATGACAGCAGGGCCTCCCTTCCGAGGGTATTGGTTGGAAATTTGCATTTTAATGGAGACGTAATTAGAATTAAAGGACAGAGATTAGAAGGGACAGAACTGTCCCCAACCCCATTCTATCCCCTTGGGAGCCAGAACCCCCACCACAGAGATCTTGAGGCCCCAGAACCACCCACTCCCCACGCTCTCCCTTCCCAAAGTCCTATAGGAATATTTTCTCTGCCACAAAGTGCTATGTCTGTCCCTACTGCCCAGATGGGGATAGCAGGGCCCAGAATAGAGGAGGGACTTATTCTAGATCTTACAACGAGGTCAAGTTCCCAGAGCCAGGTGCCATCCGCTCTGCCTAAGGACCTCCCATCTGACCCCAACCTACTGGTAAGGTCTTTGGGTACAAGTTGGCTTGAGGGAGGGGTGCTTGCTTGCTAAGGGGCCCCCAAGTTCTCCCCTGAGTCTTCCAAGCTCACCCCTTCCTCTCCCTATAACCTCTTAACATCTCAGTGGCCCTGGGGACCTGGCAGGACTGGGGACTCCGCCCCGTCTTTCTCCAGGGACTGGGAGGAATGTACCCAAGATCACACAGCAGGCTGGGCGCAGTGGCTCACGCCTGTAATCCCAACACTTTTGGAGGCCAAGGAGGCAGATCACCTGAGGTCAGGAGTTTGAGACCAGCCTGGCCAACATGGTGAAACCCTGTCTCTACTGAAAATACAAAAATTAGCCAGGTACGCTGGTGGGCACCTGTAATCCTAGCTACTCAAGGGGCTGAGGCAGAAGAATCGCTTGAACCCAGGAGATGGAGGTTGTAGTGAGCCAAGATCGCACCACTGCACTGCAGCCTGGGGGACAGAGCGAGACTTGCTCTCCAAACAAAAAAAGATCACACAGTAGCTTAATGGCAGAGCTGCACCTTTGGCTGGTCAGGGTGGAGACATTAAAAAGACCCCACATTTGACCCCCCACCCGGGGGTTACTGTCTGACCCCAGATCTCCGTGGAGAATTTCCAGTAGCTTCTTCTGTGTCTTTATTACACCATTAAAATCAGGCATGCCACTATTTCACCATTCACATAATTGGAAAGAAGCCACTTTGCCTCTGCCTGGACGCCCTGAGGGGGCTGCTGTCCCTGGGACTGGTGGGTGCAACCCTGAACCCTGCAGACCCTGGACGACAGAGACTCACACTTGCTGAGAGTGTAACACGAGCATGTGGGCATCGCCAGGCCCAACTGAGCCCTTCATTCATCCCAAATGCCCGCCTCCTGCACGTGGAGCGGCTCCTGGTTCATGCTCAGCAAATGCTGGCTGGTTTTTCTCCTATTGGCTGCTCCGTCAGTGGTATCAGCAGGTATTTATTGACTGCACAGATGAATAAATGCCAGGCCTGGTGCTGAGCACATTTCATGCCACCTCACTGCACCTCCAACAGACCCCAAGCGCCCCCTCGAAGCTCAGAAAGGTGAGGTAGGCTCCCAGGTCACACAACTGCTAAGCAGCAAAGGCGGTGTCTGAACGGGGATCAGCGACTCCAGGCTGTCAGGTGTTACTCCCTGTGGCCTCCAACCTACCCGTGTGTGAGCACAAGAGCGTGGAAATCCAGCGGCCACATACAAGTGCAGGTCACACCCACAGACTGGGGCCCAGGTCCCACGGGCACACTGCTGTCCACAGAGCAATCACTGATTTACAAACTAGAGTGCTTATTCTGCGTCCAACGGAATTCCAAACGCTCGACACTCAATCCTCACAGCAGCCCTATGAGGTAGGGATTATTATCCTGGTCAACTCATAAACGAAGAAACCGAGGCACAGAGAGGTTGTAGGACTTGCCCAAAGTCACACAGCTAGTGAGTGGAAAAGCCAGGATGTACAGCCTGGCTCTGAAGCAAGCGCTCCCTTCATACCACAGGAGCCAGGAGCTCCGGGCGCCTCCCGCCTCGGCCCTGTATGGAGGACTGGACAATACGCTCCAAAGGAGGGAGGGCAGCTTGCCTGTGGACACACGGCTGTGTGAGCCGAGGCCTTGTGGAAACGGTGGCATCTGTGCCAGCCCCAGACCACCAGGACACCCTCTCCAGAACCGCTCACCTCCCAGAGACCCTACGGTCCCGGTCCCCTCTCCAGGGGGCCACTGGTCCCTGGGGGCCACACACATACTCTTGCTTAGGACCTGGAGACCTGGGCTTGAGTCCTGACTCTGCTTTTGAAGGGCTGCACAGCCCTGCAGAAAGCCAACTGCCTCTCAGCCTTCCAGGCCCAGGGAAGTTAAGCTGTTCCAGGGAGGCTGGGAGAAGACCTAGGGCATGGGGGCCGAAGGGCCCCTTGTGGTGATGGTTCCTCTGTGTGGCCAAAGGCCCCAGTGGGGGTATCGGGGCAGGCAGGGACTCAGTGTGGAAACAGGCTCAGAGCAGTGAAGCCGCTCACCCAGGGTCATGCCAGGTGGGGAACTAGCCTGGGAGACCTCATGACCCGCCCTCCCACAGGGAGACAGGAAGCAGCTGCCCAACCCCCCTCCCCCAACCCCAGCTTGACCCATCAGGGCCAGCGTCAAGACTGGCAGGTCGCAGGTGCCCAAATGCGGGCTGTGGCGTGACCTGCTTGGGCCCAACAGTGGCTGTCCCTGCCGATCCCGTCTTGCCCAGAGGGAGCAGGTAGCATGGCAGCGCTGTAGCACACTCTACACGCAGTCCCTGGGCGCAGACCCACCCAGGCCCGGCCCACGCGGCACGGTATTGATCCCTGCCGAGCCCCATCCAACCAATGAGGAAACTGAGGCACTCTTTGTTAAGGGATTGCTGGGGTCACACAGCTCCCAGCTGTCATTTGCACACTTTTCGGGAAGGGACCTCGCCTCCCGCCCTGGGAAGCCCAGCCTGGTGGCTCTGCCTTAGCTTCCCCAGCCACTCCTCCAGGCCGGGCTGCGAGTGGGAGGGGGTGCGGGACAGCAGGAAGCCGGGGCCCCACGGTGCTGGCTGCAAGGAGCCAGCCGAGGCAGAAGGACATCCGGACCCCCACCCCCACCTACACCTCCACCTAGCCTGGCTAGCCGCAGCTGAGGCCTTGGAGTCTCGCCGCGTGAGAACGCTGTCCTGCGGCGCCACCTAGTGGCAGAAATGCGCCCGGCCCCGCGGATGTGCCGATACCTCCGCGGGAGGCTGGGGCAGCACCTAGCCTGCCGTCCCACCCGTGCCCGGCTGGGATGCGGACGCTGCAGGGGTCCACCCGGCATGTTGGCACAAGAGAACTCCTCCACCCGTGGGCTGATCAGCCCAGATCGGGAGGAGGACAGAGCTTGGTCCTTTGCCCTCCTGAGAGGCTGACTCGCTGCACATCCCACGACCTCCTGGGCCTCTCAACCCAGCGGCTCACTGGCGTCCCAAACTCAGCTCTCATCCACTCATTTCGTGCGTTTCTGGAACTCTTACCGTATGTCAAGCACTGTTCCAGGCGCCAGGGATATAACAATGAACAAAACAAAGATCCCTGCCTTGAGGAGCTTACAGTGGGGTATGGGTGGGGAAATAGACAATATGCAATACACATAAGCCGGCTATGTTAGAAGCAGGAAGGAGGCATATGTCTGAACAGTCACTGGGCTCCAGGCCCCACACTCCCCTTAGGACAAAATCATGGAGTCTGAGGCCTTTGCGACCCTCCAGCCCAGCATGGCATCCTGAGGGGCCACTCGTGTGTCACAGGTGATAGGCCCTCGCTACAGCGGTCTCCGCCTGGAACAATCCCCGCTGCCCATACATGGTTAGCTCCTCCTCACCCTCCAGGGGCCTACCTGACCCCATGGCTTGACAGGCCCCACCCAGCACCACAGCACTGCTCTCCCTGGTGGCTGGGGCAGGAGCGCCCCCACAAATCCTGTGGCCAGGCTGCCAGTCTTAATTCCTACCTCTGACTCCACCCGTGTGACCTTCGCATCTCTGTGCTCGTTTCCTCGTCTGTAAAATGCAAAAGACAATTCCTACCTGGAAGGGTAGGAGGGATAAACGAGTTAACAAATGTAAAGCACGTAGAACAGCACAAATCCTTGAGTTTGTGTTGGTTGTTATTATTACTATCTAGCCGATGGAGCTTAAACGGTGTGGTCTATCCCGGAGGACCAACTCCAGGACCCACACTCTGTGGTGTCAAGTACACAGAAGGCCCTCAGAACCCGGCTGAGTGAACCCAGTGGTCCCTTCTGATTCACCATTCACTTATTCCGTGTCTTCTGCATGCCGGGTGGTGGGCTGCCAGCTGCAGATGGGGCAGCGAACAAGCCCAGGACTCCTCCCCCAGGTAAGCAGTGTCACTTCTAGGCCAGAGGGACTCAAATGTTTTGGTCTAAGAAGCTTCTTACATTTAAAACTTCAGAATCCCCTCACGCCTGTAATCCCAGCACTTTGGGAGGCCGAGGTGGGCGGATCACTTGTGGTCCGGAGTTCAAGACTAGCCTGGCCAACACGGTAAAACCCCGTCTCTACTAAAAATTTTTTAAAAAGAAAATTAGCCGGCCGTGGTGGCGGGCGTCTGTAATCTCAGTTACTCGGGAGGCTAAGGCAAAATAATCGCTTGAACCCGGGAGGGGGAAGTTGCAGTGAGCCGAGATCGCTGCACTCCAGCCTGGGCGACAGAGCGAGATTCCGTCTCAGAAAAAATTAATTTAATTAAATAAAATAAATTTTAAAAAATTCAGGATCCCAAAGAACTTTTGTAGGTAGGCAATTGATATTTGCCATACTAGAAACTAAAACAAAAATTTTACATATTCATTAATTCACTTAAAATAACAATAACCCATTGCTTGGTAACATAAAACAACATATTTTATGAGAAATAATTGTATTTTTCAAAACAAAAATATGTCTTTAATGTCTGGCTTAAGGGAAGACAACTGGATTCTCATGCCGCACTCAACCTGCCGGGTACCTAGCGCTGGTTGAAGTATATGAAAAACACTCCGCCCGGTCCCCATCCCAGCCCGCCACGGAGCCACGAGACCCGAGAGGATTGGCCAACCCGGCGGAGCAGGTTGCGGACGGCTTCCGGGGAAGGAGGGGCCTGAGCGCCAGGAGCCAGGTGGATTGGGATTGAATAACAAATGTGTCTTTCTGCGCCTTGGACCCGCCTCCAGTTTCCGCCCCTTCTTCCGCTCAAGTGTAAACCCCTAACGCATGCGTCCTAAGAAAGATGGGCACTTCCGCCCGTCCCCTCCGGAACCCTCTGTTCTGGCTCGGGTTTCCGCCGAGACTACAAGGACAGCCAGGTCGGAAGTAGTGTGAGGCTCGTGGGCGGAGCCAAGCGCAGCCATGTCCGCCGCCCTGCTGCGGAGGGGCCTGGAGCTGCTGGCTGCGTCCGAGGGTGAGGAGGGATTGCCAGGGGACGTCCGGCGCGGGTAGGAGGATGGCAGTGGCTGCGGGCGGGAGCCCCGGATGGAAAACAATCCAGGCCGGGCTTAGCCCCAATGGCATGGGAACGCTGCGCGCCCTCTGACCTGGCTCTCTTCCTCTGTCTTCCCCTACAGCCCCCCGGGATCCTCCAGGTCAGGCCAAGCCGAGAGGGGCTCCGGTGAAACGGCCCCGGAAGACGAAGGCAATTCAGGCCCAGAAACTGCGGAACTCGGCCAAGGGAAAGGTGCCCAAGTCGGCACTGGGTAAGTTCGGGAAGGGGATGAAAGTGCTGCCTCCGGTGCTGGGACCTGCGTCCCAGAGGAGGTGGCGCTTGAGGCAGGGGTTGAAGCGTTCGCCCGGTATTGCTAGACCTACTGTGTGCCAGGCGCGGAGCGGGGTCCTGGACACACGAAGGTGACAGAACACGCCACCGTCCTGGCCCTCGTGGACTACGGCCCTAGTGGGGAGAGAAGCATCAAAGAATATCAAACCCGGTGTATCATTGCTAGGTGCATTGAAGCCTGTGAATTAAAAGACTACGGTACTCTGATGGGGACTTAGGCCAAGTCAGCCTTCTCTGAGGAAGCGACATTTCAGCCGAGAGCTGAAGGAAGTATAAGAGTGAGCTAGGTGAAAAGTAGGAGAATATTCTAGGAAGAATAGTATGTGCAAAGGTCCTGAGTCAGAAAGGCGGTTTGTGCCTTTGAGCATTTGAAAAAATAAAGGCTGGTAAAGGTGACCTAGTGAATGAGGATCAAAGATGGAGCATTTAAACACATTCACTCACACTCTGTGCCAGGTGCTGATTCTAAGTGCTGTACAAATGTAAGCTCATTTGATCCTTACAGCAGCCCTTTGAGGTCGATACTGCCATCACCCCCGTTTTACAGATTCAGAAAAAGGCACCTGCCCAGGTGGTACAGGCATTGTGGCTGCCCAGGCATTGTGTCTCCAGAGTGCTGCTATTACCTACTCCATTCAAATGGGACATGCTGTGGCCTGGGCAGTGGCCATAGCAGCAGAGATAAGAGAATTGTGCAGGTGGAAAATATGTTAAAAGAGGGGGCAGCAGAGAATTTCAGCCTTTAGAGGGGTTTTAGTGGTGAATTGGCTGTGAAGGTGGAGCCTAGTTTCTTGGGGGATGTGGTGTCACTTAATAGACATAAAGACTTTCGGAGGGGCTGGTGTAGGCAAGATGGTGATATTTTGATATGTGTCAGGACGTGGCAAGCTCCTACTGTGTCTGAATCCCTAGAGTCTGATGCATAAAAGATGTTAAGGTATTTGTTAAAAGAATTATGAATTCCAAGAAGGAAATACAACTTGAGCAAAAGTTTGGAGGCAGGAAAGTGAGACAGGTTTGAGCCCCAGCGATACTTGCCATGAAGCAGGAGTGTGGAGTGCCAGCGGTCATTCCCATCTGTCCCAGCCCTTGTCTCACTGTCATGTCCTGGGTGCTCACTCACCTCCCCTGTTGGATGGAAGCTCCTAAAGGCACACACCTCCTTGGGCTTGTCCGCCGCCTTGGTGTCCAGCACAGGTTTTGGCACATAGATGCTGAGTGAGAGGAATGGCAAGCCTCGCAGCCAATGGGAAGAACACCTCTGCGGCTGCCACCTTGCTCCAAGCTGCATTCTCTTGCCTGAATTATTGCAGAAGCTTAGCCGGTCTCCTGCCTTCCACACGCCCCCTCCCCCAGTAACCTTGTTCTCAACAGCAACCAAAGTGATCCTGTAAAATCAGAAATCATTCCTTATTTCTCCTCTGGGTGGTTCCCATTGTAGTCAGTAAAAGGTAGTGGTCTTAGGGTGCCTGACGAGGGCTATATGACCTACCCCCACCCCCAGCCAAACTTGGTCTCTTCCTGCTACCCATTCCCCCCACTCCAGCTGTTTTTGTTTTTGTGTTTGTGTTTGTTTTTGTTTTTTTGAGATGGAGTCTTGCTTTGTCACCCAGGCTGGAGTACAGTGGTGCGGTCTCATCTCACTCCAACCTCTAGCCTCCTGAGTTCAAACAATGCTCCTGCCTCAGCCTCCCAAATAGCTGGGATTACAGATGCCCACCACCACACCCAGCTAATTTTTGTTATTTTTAATACAGACGGGATTTCACCATGTTGGCCACACTGATCTCGAACTCCTGACTTCAGGTGACCTGCCTGCCTCGGCCTCCCAAAGTGCTGAGATTACAGGTGTGAGCCACCGCACCCAGCCACTCCAGCTGTTTTGTGTTTTTCAAACACATTTGACACATTTCTGCTTCAGGGCCTTTGCACTGGGTGTTCCCTCTACCTAGACAAATGCTCTTCCCCCGGATATCCACAGCTGTCTCCGAGTCATTTCAGTGAGACCTTCTCATTCCCTCCTATTTAAAATGGTACCCTCCACCCCTGGAATTCCCCTTTTTTGTTTCCTCCTTTGTTTTTCTCCATGAAACGTTTGCGCTTCTAAAATATTGGGTCCTTTGTCCTTCATCTCTCACTGAAGCGAAAGCTCCAGAGTAGCTCCCTTGGTGAGTAGTATTCAGGACATAATTGTTGGAAAATGTGGGGGGCCGAGAGCCTGGGGCTTTCATCAGGGCCTGTGTGGAGAATGCATTTGATGGAGAAGAGCCCAGCCGCTGTAATAACCTGGGAAGGGAACGATGAGGTCTTTGGCAGGGCCATGGGCCAGGGACTGAGAATGCTTCCACGGGGAGTGAATCTGAAATGGTGCTCCCTGCCTGCCACCCACAGACGAGTACCGGAAGCGAGAGTGTCGAGACCACCTCAGAGTAAACCTGAAGTTTCTGACCAGGACGAGAGGCACCGTGGCTGAGTCTGTGAGCCAGCAGGTTGGTCGAGGGGACTATGGGAAGGGACCTGGGAGGTGAGAGCCGAGGCTGTTCCCTAGGACCCATGGTGGTCTCAGCCCTGAGCATAGGGTGGGAGGCTGGGCCAGCCCTGCCCTGCACCGAACTGCCCCGTGACCTTTGCGGGCCTCCTCTGCTCTTGGAATGATGGGCCCTCGGTCCCGCACCCTCCCCAGATTTTGCGCCAGAACCGGGGCCGCAAGGCCTGTGACCGGCCTGTGGCTAAGACCAAGAAGAAGAAGGCCGAGAGCACCGTGTTCACCGAGGAAGACTTCCAGAAGTTCCAGCAGGAATACTTCGGCAGCTAGGCTCCCTGGAGGGCACGGCGAAGAGGCCTTCAAGCCCTGCAGCCTCCGACTCCTCTGCTGGCTCCAGGAACCGGCCATGCCACGCGGCCAGCAGATGGCGATGCAGGACCAGTCTGGTTAGAGGAAGCCGCGGAGCTGGAGCCAAGTGGAGGCTGGAATGGAGCTGGTGGGCCGGAAGTCCTGGGGAGGATTTACACAGAGACCGGAGCTGGCTTCCACAGGCTTGGGCCGAGCATCTGCACCTGCCGGAAAGGAACGTATCTGTTTTGTTTGCTTTTGCCCAGTGGGGCCTCTGGGCTGTTTGCTGTGGAGCAAGGCTAATTCCTGAGCCCTCAGGGACCACACCTCCAGGAGTAGGAAGAAGGGTGGGCTTCCAAGTTATAATAAATGTGAACCCAAGAGCTGTGTGTGCTGCTGATCTGCCCCACAGGGTGTCTCCCATCTCCTGTGGCACCAAAGCGCCACCCTGCCTTCCCCATCTCCCAGCGTGCTTCTCATCTGCGGGTCACAAGTCCTCCAGTCCAGCCCCCGGCAGGCAGCCATCAGAACACCCACCTCTGCTGCCACTCCTCTGGGGATGGCCACCATAGCTGAAAAGGTGACTCTTGAGGCAAAAATAGCTGCTGGGAGCAGTTCCAGTACAGGTGGCTGGGTCCGGCAGTGGGAGTGGTGCTGCTTCAGCCCGCGCCCGGGGAGCGTGGAGTCTGCCATGAGCGGAGCGTTTCACCCGGTGTGTTCCCTTTCCCGCTCGTGCTCTGGTGAGCAGCCAGCAGGTGGGGTCAAATGCCTGTCGTAGTGGGGAGGGGACAGTAGAGAGGACTCAGGAGGTAACCTGAAGAGATGGTTTCACACTCAGGTGTGTGCCTGAGCTGAAGGATGGAGGCGAGGGGAGGCAGGCGGGACCCTTCCAGCAGGCATAGGGTGGGATCAGGTGAGGGACAGGCAGGCACTGAATGACTGTGTGAGTGAAGACTGGAGGCAGGGCCAGTGGAGGAGAGATAAGAAGTGAGAGCCCAGGAGTCTCATCAGGGGCCTTCAGGGGAAGGGACATGGGAAGCCTTCAGGCAGCTCCTTTTGTCTCCTAAACTCTTCCCTCTCCACCATAGCCTAAGGGCTCCTTTGGTGTGGTGACTCCCATTGCTGCTGGTAGAGAGCATGGCAGTCCCCTGAGGCTGGGTCTGATGGGAGTGACATCTGGCTCCCTGGGTTCCCTGATGACACTGCCCTCGGGCCTGTTATTTGTAAGAGCATTTGCTCCCCTACTGCCCTGGGTGGTCGGTTCCTGGTCTGTAACCAGTGTTCCATCCTAAATGAGGACATGAGGGGGCCACACATCTTCCCGGGGGCGGAGCTGGAGTCAGGTCCTGTCTCCAGGTGACCTCCATCAGCAGGGGGAGGGGGAGGGAGTGTGCTGTGACCCCAGACCTTAAGAGACCAGGGCCTCTTCCTGCCTGCTGGGCTGTAATGACCCCACTGGGCAGAGAAACTTCGATATCCATGGAGACTCGTGCCCTTAATCTTTTAAGCAGCTTAACAAGAAGCCAACTCAGCCTCTAGCGCCTGGAAGAACAGGCTGACCATAGGCCCAGGGCCCCTTTCTAACAAGGACACGCCCACTGTTACATAATCGCCCAGGTGTTCTTCCTGCTCCCTCCCTGGGTTGAGTGCAGAGTGACAGGCACTGTGCCCTGAGGAGGATGGGAGTTGGGGTCCTGCTGCTTCCCCACTTGTGAGCTTCCCAATAAATCTTACTGGGAATCTTACGCCAAGTAGCACTGTTGGGTGCCTGTCCATGCCCCCTCTGGGTGACAGTCACTTGTGTTTACCACTGGCACTCTGGTCCAGTGGGTCAAGGACAGGACTGAGGAGTCTGCCTTTTAACTGTCACCCTGAGCAGTTCTGGTGCAGGTGTCTGGAAGGCAGCAGGTAGCTGGGGCGACTGGGGTAGCACTGGAGGAGAGGGTTTGTCCCCATGGGGAGCCGAGGAGGTGCTATGATGGCCAGGACATGGTGACCAACAGGGCCCAAATAAGAGGACACTGAGGCCGGACATGGTGGCTCAGGCATATTGTAATCCCAGCACTGTGGGAGGCTGAGGCAGGTGGATCACCTGAGGTCAGGAGTTCAAGACCAGCCTGGCCAACATGGCAAAGCCCCATCTCTATTTAAAAAAATACAATAATTAGCCAGGCATAGTGGTGTGCACTCATGGTCCCAGCTGCTTGCGGGGAAGAGGGCTGGGGTGGGAGGATCGCTGGAAACCGAGAGGCAGAGGCTGCAGTGAGCCAAGATGGTGTTACTGCACCTCAGCCTGGGTGACAGCAAGACCCTGTCTCAAAAAAAGAGGACACTGGGTTGTCACTTCAACCCAGGGCTGACAAGACAAAGCAGGAGGCCTCCCCCGGTCTAGACATCGTGGATGGGTGTGAAAGCACGGGAAGCATTTGCATCACAGGTGGTTTGGGGAAGCAGGGTTTGAGGAACCCACCCCGTGACCCAGAGGAGGGGCCCAGCCATGGCTTCGTGTCTTCCACAGTGGGGTGGGCTGCTCAAGCCCCCACACTCTCTGGCCCTCTTTGCTACTAGAGGAATTGGCCAAGGGGGCCAGGCAGGAGTGGGCCAGGACTGCAACATGGGACTCTGCTGGGGCCCAGCTGCAGCCTCAGAACTTAGCCTGGGTAAAGGCCTCCGCCACAGGCAGTGGGACTGTGGCACTTGGTGTGTGCCCCGTTCTTTCCTGCCCAGCTTTTTTTTTTTTTTGAGATGGAGTTTCGCTCTGTCCCGCAGGCTGGAGTGCAGTGGTGCGATCTTGGCTCACTGCAAGCTCCGCCTCCCGGGTTCACACCGTTCTCCTGCCTCAGCCTCCTGAGTAGCTGGGACCACAGGCGCCCACCACCACGCCCGGCTAATTTTTTTTGTATTTTTAGTAGAGACGGGGTTTCACCGTGTTAGCCAGGATGGTCTCGATCTCCTGACCTTGTGATCCACCCACCTTGGCCTCCCAAAGTGCTGGGATTACAGGCCTGAGCCACCGCGCCCGGCCTGCCCGGCTGACTTTCATGGGGTGTTCTTCTCATTCTCTGTCCACAACTCTCCCCACCCTTCAAAGCCCAGCTGGGAGGCCCTGCTCTGTCTTCTGAAGCTGCCACTTTCTACTTGGTCTAAGCGTCCACCTTCCATCCCCGAACTAGGCTGAGAGCCCCCACCCCACTTCATGGGGCACCTGGGCAAGGGTGGTCGGCACCACTTGGGTGTCACTGCAGGGGCTTTATTTCCTTTTTTTTTTTTTTTTTTTGAGATAGAGTCTTATTCTGTCACCCAGGCTGGAGTGCAGTGGGGTGATCTTGGCTCACTGCAACCTCTGCCTCCCAGGTTCAAGCGATTTTCCTGCCTCAGCCTCCTGAGTAGCTGGGATTACAGGCACGTGCCACCACACCCAGCTAATTTTTTAGTAGAGATGGGATTTCACCATATTGGCCAGGCTGGTCTTGAACTCCTGACCTTGTGATCCACCCACCTCGGCCTCCCAAAGCCAGGGACTTTTTATTTCTACCTGGCCTCTTTGAAATAAAATCATGTTCTTCCCCTGGTTTTCCCTATCTCAGGAAATAGGCCCTCCATCCTTTCTCTTGTTTGGCAGCGGGTTGGGGGGGGGGGGTTCCCTCTCTTCACACCCACATCCTGGCTGCCTCTCTTTGCCAATCCCAGTGCAGTCCCCCCTGCCAGGCTGACCCCTGCAACTCCCTGAGCACCGTCTTAAGGAGCATGCCCAGCATGTCCAAGCCCGACCCAACTGCTGTGTCACATCTGAATGTGACACACGTCACATCTTTCTTCTTTTTAGGGTCCATCTGTCTCCTTTACCAGAAGCAAAGCTCCATGAGGGCAGGAATGTTTATCTACTTGGCTCACTGCTGTAGCCAGCACCCAGACAGTGTAGTGCAGAGCAGGCACCCACTCAGGACTAGTTGTAGAAAAGATGAAGGTCGTTCTCTGCTCTCCACAACCTACAGCCTTGTCCCAGACACAAAGCAGGAGAAAATGCTGAGTGCTGTCTGCTCCTGCCTGTGAGGTCCCTTCCTATCCCCCAGCCCCGGGCCCCTGGTCACTGGGTAAAGCCCAGCTCCACCTCTGAGCTGGTCAGCCTAGGCTGGGCTGGCCAAGGCCTGGCAGGGGCCACAAGTTGCCACATGCAGGGTGGTGGCCAGACATCAACTTCATTTCTGCCCCCTCTTCCCGTACCCCTTATTGTGCTGGGCTCTCCGGAACAGATACCTGCCTAGCCAAATCCAGCCGGTCTGTCTAGGCCACTATCACTGCCTATATACCACCTGCCCGTGGGCCAGTGTCTACCCTCAGGCCAGACTTCCCAAGGGGGTGCCTAAGTCTGGGTCTCACCTGCATCAGTGAGAGGGTTACAGTCATGAGACCCTCCTCACAGCCTTACAGGAGGACACTGAACTCATCACTGGAAGGCGCCTAGAGCCTCAGAGCTCTTTGGACATTTTCGCTGCAATCATTTTTGCCATTTCCCAGGCACTGCTGTAGTCCTGGAAATACGGGAATGAACAAGACAGCAAAATACCTGCTGCCACAGAGTGAACTTATAGTGTAGTTAGGGAATAGAGAACGGAAAGTGAATCTGTATACAGATAAACTCAATGGAGAAAAAAGTTACAAAAAAACAGCAAGTGCAAGGCTCTGAGGCAGGACCAAGCTTGGCAGACAGATGGAGAAAGGCCGGGAGCACAGTGAGGGGAAGAGGTGAGGTCAGGGAGAAGGGCAAATCCACTGTGACCTGAGCTGGTGCCTTCTGGGTGTGGGAGGCCTTAGCTGCAGGGGCCTCGGAAGGGCACAGCCCCAGCATCCTGGCTCCACACCACTGGCCTGCACTGCCCTTCTTGGTGCCTCAGTTTCTCATCTGCCAAATGAGGGCCGACCCCCACTGGCACTGGATGACTCTGATGCTCCTGGTCACACCCTAACACCTATTTAGTACCTGGATGTGGATGGAGGCCCATGGCCTTTGGAGAATTCTAGAATCTCAACAGGAAAGACCTCAAAGAGCACCAGGTCCAAGACCCATGTGTGATGCCCACTCCCAGTGGTGCCTCGGGCAACTTCTCCACAACCTGTTGCATGCATTCCATCAACAGCTGGCTCTCAGGTGACAGTCTATGCTGGGCACCGGAAAGGTCATGTGGGCCCCACCATGCAGGTCGTTACGGGCCATTTGTTTCCAGCTCAAGAGGCAAAATGAAGAACCCAAACTGGAGCCCGAGTCCTGGGTTCAAATCCCAGCTCTACCTCTTTGCTCAAAATCCTCCTGGGTGAGCTGGGCATGGTGGCGGGTGTCTGTAATCCCAGCTACTCAGGAGGCGGAGGCAGAAGAATCGTTTGAATCCGGGAGGTGGAGGTTGTAGTGAGCCGAGAATGCACCATTGCACTCTAGCCTGGGCAACGGAGAGACCCTGCCTCAAAAAAAAAAAAAAAAAAAAAAAAAAAAAAGGCTGGGCGCGGTGGCTCACGCCTGTAATCCCAGCACTTTGGGAGGCCAAGGCGGGTGGATCACGAGGTCAGGAGATCGAGACCATCCTGGCTAACATGGTGAAACCTCCTCTCTACTAAAAATACAAAAAAAAATTAGCCAGGCGTGGTGACGGGCGCCTGTAGTCCCAGCTACTCGGGAGGCTGAGGCAGGAGAATGGCGTGAACCCGGGAAACGGAGCTTGCAGTGAGCCGCGATCGCGCCACTGCACTCCAGCCTGGGCGACAGAGCAAGACTCCATCTCAAAAAAAAAAAAAAAAAAAATCCTCCTGGGTGTGGCATCTCCCTCATGGGTGTGCTGCGGGGACTGGGTGAAAGAACACATGTGGTGTGCTCAGTTACAGCAGTGCCTGCACTGCACTCACCCTCACTCTCCTCCCAGCCATTCCCCGGGCACACCCGGTCTACACCACCTTCCACGGACAGAAAACGGCTAATCCAAAGGACACAAGAGGAAGGGCAGACCTACCCAGGCTGGGCTGATCCTTACATTCAAGCATTCATCCTCAAACAAAAGACATTGCCTGCCTGGAAAGCCGAAGTCGCCCCGCCAGAAGTCCGAAGCTGCAGTGAGGAGGCGTGGCTTCTAAGCACTGATCCATCCTAACATGTCCCGAGGCCGTCAGGCCTCCTAGTTTAGACAGCAGCAGGCACAACAACCTTCACGGGAACTGTCGCCTGCCTTTGTGCCCAGCTCTAGCCAGAACCTGCGCAGGCTGTCATCCTTCCAACCCCTTAAGGAGAAACGGAGGCCAACCCTCAGCTCCTGTCCTGCTTCAGCATCAATTCCCAAAAGGAGCCCTTTCTTCAGGATGAGGCTTCTGCAGAACTGTTCAGGTAACAAGTGAAACCTAATCTTGTGTGCTATCTCAAAGACTGTGCAACCTTATCCAGGGTTTTACGCGATAGCTGTTGGCATGAAGCCCTTTTGAATAAACAAGTGGAGGCCCAGGCTGTCCCTCCCTCTGAACCTCCTGGAGATCTCCAGCCTCCTCCCTACACAACCAGCACTCAGCTCTGGGCAAAGGACCCAGCTTGCTCTAACTGGCCAACTATACGGCTCCAGGGCCCCATGAAATCAGCCATCGTGGCCTGCACCTAGCAGGGCTAAGCAAATCCCACTCTGGGAGCCAATCTTCAGCCTTGGACTGCCCTCCTCCCCCAGATCTCACAGGAAATGGTAAGACCAGCTTGGGGTGGGTGGGTGGCGCTTCACTAGGTTACTTTGCCAGAAAAAGAATTCACACGCACAAGTACTTTTCCCTACAAAATAATTTATTGGAACACACAGCTACAGCAGACACTCTATATACAAGCACATTGACGCTCCTGACTACCCTCAACTAGGGGACCCTTTTCTTCCCCCGTGCCTTGCGGACATCTTCTATCAAATCTTTCAAGTACTGGATCTCCTTGGCCAGGGAATCCGCCCTCTCTTTTAGAGCCTCGTTCTTCTTTTCTAGCTCTTTGCACTCGCCAGTGAGAGCCTCCTGCTCCGCCCTCTTCTTCTGGCGGTACCTAGTGGCTGCTGTCTTGTTTTGCTCCATTTTTTTCAGCTTCTTATCCAATTTCTCACCCTTTACTTTTGCTGCTACCATCTTCTCTCCAGGAGGATCGTAAGGTTTGGGGCGGGCAGACCCACAGAGAACACCTGGAGATGGGAGACTCCTATTTGGAGAGCCCCTGGTAGAAGGGCTATGCTGAGGAGACCCCAGATACGACTCTGGGCTCATACATATTCCACTATCATTATCTGAAGGGGTGTCTTCCTCCTTTATGCACTGAGGGATCATGACAACGTAAGCAGTGGAGTCTGGCTTCCTATCTCCTTCAGTGATATCCACTTCACTGCCCAGCTCTAAACTAAAGGAATGATCTGGAGTGGAGGACAGGACTCCTGGGGAAAGGGGAAGAGGTTGCAAGAAGGTGAAGGGGGCAACCTGGTCGGGTTTTATTAAACTTTCTGGGAGATGGCCAATTGGGTTCACCGTCTGGGGGGGCTCCTTATTAGTCTCCTGGACTAGAGGGTCAAAGAGATCACAAGTGTCATCCAAAGTGGTCAAAAGGTCATCTGGCATGGTTTCCAGGTCATCTATACCCAACAGGGCATCAAAGTCGAACTCCTTCAAATCCATTTTCTCCAACATCCAATCTGTCCCGGAGAAGGCATCCTCTGCAAAAGATTTGAGTGATGGGGCCAAGTGAGTCAGATACAAAGGTAGCAGGCCCCTAACCCTAGATCCCACCCGGACGATGTGGTGGTGGCCCACTCACCCTTGCTGTTGTTGGAAGGACTGACCAACCCATCCACAGCCAGCCATTCGGAGGAGCCCGCCTTAGCCTTGTCGCTGGAGAACCCATGAGGTCTGAAGTGCTTGGCCACCTCCAGGTAGTCATCTAAGAGACCTAGGCTTTCCTCAGCCCCCAAACCCGACTGGTCGAAGGGGGACATCAAGTCCCCCACCAACACCTTGCTGCTCAGGAAGCTCATTTCGGTCATGTTGCGGTGCTTTGCTGGAATCGAGGAATGTGTTTAATTCGAAGGTGTCTTTGTCGGTTACAGCAACGCTGCTGCTGAATGCCGTGAAAAGCCTGAATGAGAATCAGAAGCCAACTCCCATTAGAGGTTAGCTGGTCTGAGAATTTCATCCTTCCACTTATGAGGCGGGACTTCTCTAGATCGGCCATCTAGAGAATCGGGAACAGGGCAGTTGTATCCGCCCCTCCCTGCTTGCGGCTCAGGTTCCACAAAATGGACGCTCAGAGACCAGGCGATTCTTCCACCCGCCAAGAGGAAGGCGCTCCGTCCCCACGTCCAAATACGGCCAGGGCGGCCGCGCCCCGCCCACCGCCCGCCCTTGACTCACGCCCGCGCCACCGCCCTGCCGCCATCTTGGTTCCTGCCACGTTTCGCGGGCCAACAGCCGAGACCCCCGGGACCCTTGCGGGGCTCGGGGTCCGAGGGCTGCAGGACCCCTGGGGAAGCAGTCCTGGCACCCGACTGCGCTTTCCCGATCCGGTCACGCGAGCGTCTCGGGGACACCCAAGCAAAGACCACGCGTCCCGGGCGCTCGTAAAATCGCTTCCCCCTTGGCGGCACCGCCCCGGCCGCAGGCCGCACCCCACGAATCCAAAACCCGAGCCGGCCCAAGGAGCACAGCTGGACGACCCGCCCCGGTACTCACGCCATGGCTTAAGCCGCTGGGGGGTGCCGCTGCAGAGCCTGGTGCTGCTGCCGCCGCTGCAAAGGCCAATGCTGCCGCAGGCACTGCTGCCCCTAATACGCCATGGTGGCCGTGGACCCTGAGGGCGGGGAGGAGGGAAGGCGCGCACGTGAGGAAAAAACTACATCCGTGGGCGAGCGAAGTAGAAATGGCCGCAGCGGCCGCCCGCCGGCCCTTTATAGACTTCGTCTCTATGGGGACGCAGCACAGACGCATCCTTCCGCCGCGGCCACGTGACCGTCTCCTCCCGCCCGCTCCCTTCCCTCCCTTTGACGCCCCAATCGTTTATGCCCAGGGGGTAGCTGTGACGAGAAAAGGAGTTTGTTCTTATGGCCTCACGAAAGGAGAGAGGTGTACTACTTTACTAGGCTTCTATGATCAGAGTCCGTTCTTTCCTTCGCCGACGGAGCGCGGAGTGATCTCCCAGACACGCCCCGCTTCCGGTGTCGGCGCAGTGGGCGGGGAAAGGTCGTTTTCCGGCGAAGAGTTTTTATTGTGAAGGCGGAGAACGCCAGGTTATCGCGCGAGGTGCTGGCGAAGAGCGCGCGTCAAGCTGATTGGCCCAGGCACGGTGAATCATATATACCTCGAGCTCTAATTGGCTCAGGGCCCTAGGTGGGCGGCTGCTGGGAGAGGGATCCCGGGGTCGGCGTGGGAAGGGTTGGGGTCTCGGGTCTTTGCTAGGTCTCTGCTAGGTCTCTGCTAGGCCTCAGCCAGCCCCGCCTGCCGGCCCGCCACGACCACGCTGGCTCCTGCCCCCAGGCGGCCTTAGGCCAGCGCACCCTTTAGTGGCCTCAGGGACCAGCCCCTGCGGTCGGATCCCGCCGCCCTCAGTGGAGGTCCGCACTGGTGGCCCCGCCGCCGCTCCCAGCCTGCGCGTCCTTCGGTTGCGGGTGGTGATTTGTGGCCTGCGGAAACCGGGGGATTACCTGTTCCAAGCCTGAGTTTTCCAGAGGCCCCATTCATAGCCGACACGGCGCTGCTGCCCCCGGGAGGTTGAAGGGGTCTCGAGAGGGCGCGCCGGGCCTGTCCACCTACCCCCAAAGGCGGCTGAGTCCGCATGGCTCCTCCTAAACTCTGGAAAGGAGCCGGGAAGACGCGCCGTCCTGTCGCCCAACCTGGGTTTTTACAGTTTTCATCCGGCTCAAGTGCAAGGCTGCCACAGAATAGCATCATAGAGGAACTTCTGGTGTCCGAAGATTGCGTTCCCCTAAGAACAGGATTTTCTTCGCTGCCGTCTCCCTGGGGTAGTTCCGATTCACTCCTGATTCTGAACTCCCCGGCCTAACCCGCTTTTCAGCAGTCACGCCCACGGCCCTGGGAGGAGAGGCGCTTGGGAACCCACGGCCACTTGCTGGGGGTTATGCGTCGGGAAGGGGTAGTCTGTTTTAAGAATACAAGAAACCGCATCATCCTCCAGCCCCCTCCAGTCAGGCCCTGTGAAGGTGGAAACTTTGAGTTTCCGCCTCCTTTTCACTGGGCCACACAAGTATGAGCGCTGTGATATCAAACAACCAGGGAAGCACTGCTCTAAATAACCACGGCCATCTGCTGCGCTCATTCAACCTCGCCCACAAATCCTTTCCAATGGCAAACCGAGGCCCAATGGGATGAAGCTTCTTGCTCAGTCACAGGGCTCCCAGTGGAGGGAGTATGGGGTAGGAGTTAGAAGACAGATTTTGGGGAGCGCATCCAAAAGAATCCTGGCTGGGACATTTTGGCTAAGTGACTTATCCTCTCTGAGCCTCGGTTTCCTCATTTGTAAAATGAAACTACTGATGAATATCCTTGTCTCATGAAGTGAGATCATACATGTAAAGCACTTAGCACAGTGCCTGGTCCATGTAAGCGCCCAATAATGGTTGCTGTTGCTGCTACCGTTCGTAGAACTCAGGTCTCCTGACCCTGACTTCTGCCACTCTCCATCACATCCTCCTGCTGCCTCAGAGGACTCTTCACTATTATTTAATGAGATGAAACCAACTTTAAAACTGGTATACACAAGGCATACTGGATGCTGGAATAAAAGTATGTTTTTTCTTTCTCCTTGGGGAATCATGAGTGTTGAGATATACAGAAGTTGGCGCCAGGAGCAGTGGCTCCAGCCTGTAGTCCCACCTACTCAAGCCGAGGTGGGAGGATTGCTTGAGCCCAGGAATTCCAAGCTGCAGTGAGCTGTGATCACAACACTGCAACTCAGCCTGGGCAACAGAGCAAGACCCTGTCTTAAAAAAAAAAAAATACAGGAGTTTTCTAGCCTTTCCATGCAAAGTCAGTAAGAATCCCTGAGCCATTAGCCATGTCTTCCAAAGGCAGAACTAGGGACCCACAGGACGTGTTCTCCTTTTGCTATAGACAGTACCTCCTGACAGATGACTGTGCAAATGGTTGAGTATTAAGGCAACACTGCCCCAGTTTTGACACTGAAAAGGTCGTAAAAGAATGACTCCCTTGGCAGCCTGTCCCATCCATTCTTTTATAGAGACCTAGCTCAAACACTTCAAAGGTTCCCCCTAGCTGAAAATGGAGACCCAGTACCACTCCCACAGGAAAATGTTCCATATGACACACACAAGTCACAGCTGTTGGAAAGGAGATGTTTATTTTCTTCTTCCCATGCTATGGAAGGACACTGTGTTCCGCAGTTTTATTTCCTCCCTCAAGGAGAAAAAGGATAGCAGGTCTCTGGGTCTCAGGGCTAATCTGCCCCTACTTACATAGACCTAACCAAGACAGTACAGAAAGACTGGTGACTGATTCCAAATCTACCAGCTAACACATCCACCACCACTGACGGGCAGGCAAGTGACTAGAAGGCAAGTTGTGGACTTGGCCTCAGGGACCAAGAATTTAAAGACTACAAGGTGATCCATATGTAAGGTAAACACCTAGTGTGCAGTTGACCATGGAACCCACCTCTCTGGTATTCTGGCCACTTACGGAATGTGGCATCTAAAAGGGCTGCAGCCTCCCAGCCTGGTGCAGGGGTCAGTTCTATCCTAAGTCTCCTATCATTCTCCTTGGCCTTGAGTTGCAGACAAAAGGGCCGAGTTCTAACAAATCCTCTGACAGAACACGTTCTCAGCCAAGTCAGTCCCAAGGAAGTATCATGGCAGAGAGCTCCGCACACTCGCAGTCGTCTGTATTTACAGAACGCCCCCTCGGGGCCTCTCCTGGGTCCTTCCATCCTGAAGCTGATTCCCCTTCAAGACTATTTGAACTCTCAACTTGAGTGGAGTGCAGGGAGCAGAGTCAGCGAATGTGGAATATGGACAGCTGGCTGAGACCCAGGAGACCGTGGGCCTCTGCAACGCTTCTTTAAACTTGAGCTTCAACATTTATTTAAATAAAACTTTAAAAGTCACAACCAAGCATGTAAAGAAAAATACTGTCATCTTGAACTCATTTTTTAGGAAGGGCAACAGAGGAGAACCAAAATAAACTCTCGAATTTATTAGGTTTAAGATAATGAGTGCATTTTTTAAGTGTCAGGCTAAGTATAAAGTTTGCTAACCTTGATGGCACACACACAAAAATCTCTAGATGGAGAAGTAGAAGATGCTATTACTTCAGGCAAAAGTTAAGAGTTACTGAACAGGAAGGCAGAGTAGCCGGGAAAGTTACTCATCTTTCCCCAAAGATTTAAAAAAGGGGGCAGGTGCAGAATGTTGTCCTCTTCTATCCAAGAATCTCAATAGCAACTGCCTATGTTCCATACTTTATGATGAGGAAGATGGCAGCAAAAAGAATGGCTTGCCCAGTCATGGCCAGCAATCCCACCAGGACCAGGGCTGAGAGTTCACACTGCTTCTAGTTCCGAGGACTTCTTAAGAGGTTCTTGCTTGTAAAATGACAAAGTTATGGTTTTGTCAAACAGTTAAAAGAGATGCTCTTTAAGAAGGATGATAAACTCATTTGCCTTCCTTAAATGACAATTACACTCAAATAACTTGGGACTCTTTAAAATCTTATCCTTTTTAAGCTCTCCTTCCAATTTTTATTTTTTTGAAACAGGGTCTCACTCTGTCACCCAGGCTGGAGTGCAATGGCATGATCTCAGCTCACTGTAACCTCCACTTCCCGGGTTTGATTCTCCTGCCTCAGCCTCCCGAGTAGCTGGGATTATAGGCGCCTGCCACCATGCCCCGCTTATTTTTGTCTTTTTGGTAGAGACGGGGTTTCGCCATGTTGGCCAGGCTGGTCTCGAACTCCTGACCTCAAGTGATCCACCCGCCTTAGCCTCCCAGTGCTGGGATTACAAGCATGAGCCACCGCACCCGGCCTCCTTCCAATGTTTTATGTGAAATTTGGTCAGAGACGCAAGCCTGGGAAAACTTAAATTTTTTTAATACTCATGGCAGGGAAACCAAATCCTTTATCTCAATGAATAATCTATACTTTTGCAACACTCTATCAATCCTCTCCTCTCCCTTCCCTCGAATAGATACCCAATGGGTACACTTGAACCCTGTAAGGCTCTACCCCATACCTTCTAGATTCATCCAGGATGGTACTCAGGCATACAGATTTTTTTTTTTAAACTCTCATTTGAGTCTGACCAACAGACAGGGTAGATAAGCTCTCTCAAGATTCTCAGCTTTATGTTTTTTGTTCCCTCTCAGTACCTTTATGCAAATGAAACTGAAACTACCATAAGAAATCCTTGTTAAGGGGAAAAGAGGCAAAAAGACCTCTAAATATAGTCAAGGTTAACCCTAGTTCTCAATTTCCTAATCTGTGACATAAGAGGGGCAGGAATCTCTACCCTAAATTGATGCTGAGGTATCAATGCTAAAGAGTCATTTCCCGTTACTATGGTTGGGAAGGAATGAGACAGCTGCAGAGAGCTTCACCAGAACCTCACTGATGGAGAGGTAGTCATCGAAAAAATAAGACAACTTGACGGGAGGAAAACAAAATACTGAATGGGCCAATGAGAAACAGAATTATCATCAGAGTCTTGCTACAAACAGGGAAAAACACAAACCAAGACGACACACAGACATGGTAGCTTAAACATTCCTCCCCACCTTCAGGATACATTCACATTGCAATAAATACTGCAATCTCAGTAGCGGGAAACAAGGAGGAACATAGGAAATGCCCACCTCCTCCCCTCTGTCTTATCTGTGTGCTCTCTTCCTTGGTAGCACCGATCTCCCCAGGTGCTGGGTGAGAAACAGGACAGGGGGAAGAGGTCTGTGCATGCTCACTTGCCCTCTGGCCGTGCCCGGAGCACTCAGCAAATACCCCTCTCATGTTCCTATGGCAGACACTGGAGGATGAAGGGCTGGCTGTTGGGTCTGTTCTTGCTCTAAGGCCACATCCGAGAAAAGCAGGGCCTGTCTGGGGAGAAAACATGGCCACCAAACCCCAACTAGTGACTGGATTTTCCAGCTGACATTCAGTCAACTGTCTACCTCCCTCATCCTCAACTGATGGCTAAGGCTGTGTCCCTTCAAGGCCTTGTCCTGATTGGCAATAAAATAAGGAAAAGGTGTGAAAACCAGCATTCGTGATGAGGTGGTGCCCCGGCAGCCCCCATCCTTGTCTGTCTGACCCCTGCAGCCACAGATGACAAGCAGACACTGGGCACACAAACCCTTCACTAGGCCCTTAACCAGCTCTGGTTCCCTACTCTGCACTTCTGCTAATAGCCACCAAGAAATTCAATCTGCAAATAACTTTGCATTCAGCTTATCCTGTGTGGGTCATTAACAGTGTTCCCATGAGAGACATTCTCAGCATTTATGAATGGGTCAGGAGGTGGGGGGGAGGATGGACTTCTACTCCAGGAACCGCGGTCAAAGGACAGCTCTTCTACCAGCCTCACTCCCAGAAACCCTAAATACTGTCTCAGCACTGGGCTCTGTAGAGTTCAGCTTTGAAACATGCTATCACAGCTCTTCAGTGGCATTCAACTAAAAGGCAACATCTTAATTAGGCAGATACGCTCCAGGGACAAGAGCAAAACAGAAGGCATGAACAAGAGAGGAAAAGATAGAAAAGACACTGAATAGGAACAGGCAAACGGGCAAGGCAGACCAGATAGAGGCAGCAAACATGGGCCGAAACGCAAAACACCAAGTGATCCATCAGCTCAGGCCAGCACACCACCTTCTCAATTCATTCCAGAAAAATTAGCCTGGAGCCAGGGGGGAGCAGGGAGCACAGTGATTGGTAACAAAAATAGGAAGAGTTGGGTAACAAAATAGGAGATGGAAGAGATGTCATTCGAATCAGCATGAAGTGACCAGGGTGATGATCAGCAAGACAGGAGGCACCAGGAACCCTGTGAGGCACCAACTACGTAGCCAAGTGTATCTAACGGAGAATCCAGGGCCTGACCACCAACACCTGCTTTGGCCTTCACCTGCCCTACGTCTGCAGCAGCACCTCTGGCTCAGACAATGAGCAATAGAGAGTGTATCCTAATTCGTCTATTTCTTCAGGGGTGAGCTCTGCAAATAAGTTCACCTTGGGGCTTAGGGCACTGGGCAGGACTCCAGCCTCTAAGTAGCTGATAAGTCCCCTCAGGGCCTGCAGGAAACGGTCGGCCAGCATATCCGGAGACCAGTCAGCCTCCTCCTGGGCCAAGTGGAGGATGACATTGGTTAGCTGGCTGGCAGTGAGGTGGCCCAGAGCCGGGGTGGACTTGCATATGGCCTTGAGGATCTTGAGGCACAGAGATCGGCAGCCCGAGTCAGCCTGGTCCAGAGCCCGCAGGCGTGCCGTCTCCGCGGGACGCAGGCTCAGCCGCCACAGGTTATCATACTGGGCTAGCCGGTGTGGTTTGGCCACCAAGACTGTGTCACCGAGGGTCACTGATGGCAGGAAGTCAATGAAGAGATGTTTGCCACGCTCATACTGCACCTCCAGTGTGAGGGCTTCTGGGGGTGGGGCCGGGCGGATCACATAGTCCAAGAGGGACCCTATGGCTGGCCAATTGATGGAGCCAGCCACTACCTTCTCAAATGTATCTGCGACTGTCTTTGGAGAGAGGTAGCCCCCTACTACACAGCGGTCCCAGTAACTGCTCCCACGAGGAAAGTACTCTGGATTCTCACGACGCACCAGGAAGAAGCCAGGGACATTCATGATGGTGTCTTCACCAGGAATACATGACCACAGGTTCTGCTCCAGCACAAGGGGCACAATGAGTTGGATGTGGTCAGCTGTCACCACCTGTCAGGGCAGAATTTAAAGGGTTTTGAGGGTTTACTCTGTTCAGAAGACATGCTTCTTCTAAGACGGTTCCCACCATCTTACACTCCCTCCCAGCAAGAATGGGAACTCTAGGCCGGGCGCGGTGGCCCACGCCTGTAATCCCAGCACTGTGGGAAGCCGAGGCAGCTGGCTCACTTGAGGTCAGGAGTTCAAGGCCAGCCTGGCCAACACGGTGAAACCCCATCCCTACTAAAAATACAAAAAAATTAGCCAGGCATTGTGGCGTGTGCCTGTAATCCCAGCTACTCGGGAGGCTGAGACAGGAGAATTGCTTGAACCCAAGCAACCTCTGCCAAGGAGGCGGAGCTTGCAGTGAGCCAAGATCGCGCCACTGCACTCCAGCCTGGGCAACAGAACAAGACTCCATCTCAAAAAAAAAAAAAAAATTCTTTCATGTCACCGTATCAATCTACACAGAGTGAGAAAACTAGAAAGGAGAGATGGGCACAAGAATATAGGAAGGAGGCGGCCTCTTATAGCTTCCTAAAAGTTGTAAATAGGACTACAACATGAGAAAGAATTAAAGACACAAGAATAAAGAGTAACAGGCCAGGCTCACGCCTGTAATCCCAGCATTTTGGGAGGCCGAGGCAGGTGGATCACCTGAGGTCAGGAGTTCGAGACCAGCCTGACCAGCATGGCAAAACCCCGTCTCTACTAAAAATACAAAAAAAGTAGCCGAGAGTGGTGGCACACACCTGTAATCCCAGCTACTCGGAAGGCTGAGGCAGGAGAATCGCTTGAACCCGGGAGGCAGAGCTCGCAGTGAGTCAAGATCGCACCACCGCACTCTAGCCTGGGCAACAGAGCGAGACTCTGTCTCAAAAAAAAAAATAAAATAAAATAACAAGTATGGATCTCCAAATGCTGCTGAGGTACACAGGATTTGGAAGCTGTAAGACCTCAGTCTTTCTGGCAAGCCTGGGACACTGATCTGTGCCAACAACACTACTGTGCTCAGCACCCAAACCCCACCCACCATGAGAACCACCTTGTTACCTGCAGGTCATCATAGAGGCTGCCACTCAAGTACATGTCCCGAAGCGGCATGTCAGGCAACTTGGCCCGCAGGAAGCTCCGGAGCTCGGCACATATGTCCACGGCAGC
Source organism: Nomascus leucogenys (assembly GCF_006542625.1). NCBI lineage: Eukaryota > Metazoa > Chordata > Mammalia > Primates > Hylobatidae > Nomascus > Nomascus leucogenys. The sequence goes on from NC_044387.1 coordinate 10,988,818, forward strand.
TTGCTTGGCCCGAGCCTGCTCTCCAGCAGGGATGGCTGCCCGGTTCCGGTAGTAAGTAAGAAGTTTCTCCTGCAGGGACATGCGGAGTCGTGACTTCTTCAAGTCTACCTGGCCCTTCCTGGCCACTGGCTTGGGCCGGGGCGGGCAGAATGTATCTGCCAAGGCAAGAGAGAGAGGCACGTGAGCTCTGCCCATGCCTGCTCAGTCCACAGCTGCCTCAGCCCCAGAAAGAAGGGCCTGGCATGGAGGGCAAGTGCTGGCACAGTGCCTGGCACAGATGTGCTCAGGAAACATCTGCTGAGTGCAGGAGTGGTACTGAAAGTCCAGAGAGGTCCCAGGAGGGGCAGCAGCCCTTCTCACCTGTGTCGAAGGCAGAGGAGTCTGTGGGAAGGGTCTGCAAGGACCGGCTCAGCCCCGTCTTCATGTCCCTGTTCAGCAGTCGGGGGGAGCCCATCCAGTTTGGTTCTTCCCAGCTCCTTTTCCCTGAATGGCTCAGGCGGGTGGGGCTGGTAGGGGCACTGATTGCCCGATCGTACATCTGAAATAGCAGAGAGGACACAAGACATAAACCTGCCCTCTTTCCCTATTTCCTTCCAATTTACTTCCTCCCCAGAAGCTCTGTCCTGGTAAGTTCTTTTAGTAATTTTGTTCTTATTTTAGATTATAGAATACTTTGCTCCATGCAGAAAATCTCAGGGAAGACTAAATGATATAAGACATAGATAATCCATGTCATGACCCAGAGAAAACTGTTTGTAATATCTGGTATGTTTCTTTCTAGATGCATGTAATGAGGATCACTCCATACATACTTTTGAAGCTGTTTTTTTCACTTCACATCATTGCGATCATTTTCTCCTATTACTAGAACACTTCGACATTTTCTTTCTATAAAACATTACATTTTATGACCATACCACTACATCCCACCCCTGGCCCTGGCTGCATGCACTTACCCGCTTAACTGCCAGCGTGGCGATGCCCAGCATGGCCGCTCCACCCACCCCCAGCACCAGCCGGGCATTGGAGAGCACAAAGTCAATGGCCGTGCCAATGCCATTGTCATCCTTCTTGCCTTTGCGCTCACCAGCGCCTGCCATTGCTCATCTGAGAATGAAGACAGAACACGGCCATAAGTACTGGGACCCCAAGAACCTCCCTCCCCCAACAAGCCAAACCCCAACAAGTACAGGGTACTCTGTGAGTTCCAGCAACCCAAATCCTCTTGCCTCCAGCACTGCATGCTTTAGGGTCCAGAGGGAGCTACAATGTCCCATGATAGATCAGGATGCAAGGAAGAGGGGCTGATCTTGGGTATTATAGGAAAACTTTCCCCAAGCTAGTGCGATTAAGAAAGCATTAAGCTCAGTGTCAATCCTTTTTTGTATTACAATGAAGTACCCCACCATGCAAAACAACCCTCTCTCTACCCCTTTACAATGTTAAAATGCAGGTCTCTCTACCCCTTCACAGGGGTTATAAAGCAGGTCTCTACCCCTTCACAGGGGTTACAATGCAGGTCTCTACCCCTTCACAGGGGTTATAAAGCAGGTCTCTACCCCGTCACAAGGGTTATAATGCAGGTCATTTCTTCATCCTTTGGCCACTACTTTGTGGAAGGTTAGATCTGAATGGGACCTTGGAGCTCATCTAATGCCATCACATCACCTGACATGGAGGTCCTCAACATAGGGAGGTCCTCAACATAGGGAGGTGATGCGTCAGGTCTCAGAGAAAAGAAATGGTACAATCGCCAGGCACAGTGGCTCATGCCTATAATCCTAGCTACCCGGGAGGCTGAGGTGGGAAGATCGCTTGCGGCCAGAAGTTCAAGACCAACCTGAGCAACATGGCAAGACCCCCATCTCCAAAAGTAAAAGATAAAAATAAATTAATTGAACGTGGTGGCACATGGCTGTAGTCCTATCTACTTAGGAGGCTGAGGCAGGAGGATTGCTTGAGCCCAGGAGTTTGAGCTACAGTGAGCTATGATCGCGCCACTGCACTCTAGCCTCGGTGACAGAGTGAGACCCCATCTCTTACAAATAAAAATAATAAACAAAATGGGCCAGGCACGGTGGCTCACGCCTGTAATCCCAGCACTTTGGGAGGCCGAGGCGGGTGGATCGCCTGAGATCGGGAGTTCAGGACAAGCCTGGCCAACATGGAGAAACCCCGTCACTACTAAAAATACAAAATTAGCTGGATGTGATGGCGCATGCCTGTAATCCCAGCTTCTCAGGAGGCTGAGGCAGGAGAATCCCTTGAACCCGGAAGGCGGAGGTTGCAGTGAGCCGAGATCACACAATTGCACTCTAGCCTGGGCAACAAGAGCGAAACTCCGTCTCAAAAACGAAAACAAAATGACACAGTCATGTCCAGAACTCAGGACTCCCCACTCCTTATATGACGCTTTTTCTACTGTACCATGCTCACCCTTACCCAAATCAAATTGGCCCTTATTCTATCTACTTTCTGCAAGCAAAACACAAAACAACATGTACCAAACACCCTGCACACGGAACTAGAACTATACGTCCATATATGAGAAAGGTCCCTCCATGGACCCTCCTATTCGACAAACGCTTTGTTTCTTGAGAGAAGTGCGCAGCGGGGACTATAAAAGCTTAGGTAAGACTGGTATACCGGGAGATAAAAAACACAAAGGATACTGCAGACTCGACAGATAACTGGAAGACAAAACACCCATCTGCTCGATTCCACTTGGAAGAGGAACTAAAAATGTGTTCACCTGAAAGAAGTACTTGGGCACCACAGCAAAGATGCTGGCCTCCAGTGCAGTGCTCAGGCTACAGTGGAGTCTTCCTGACTGCAGCAGCAGCGGTCCCCAGATAAGCCCATTCCCGTGGAGTTAGAACCCTGGGCCTGAGCAGGGTAAAGGATGACAGTGTGGTTCAGATCGGAATACCACTCAGCATGCTGCCACTCTCCTCTATAATATCCCATGTCCTTCACACCAGGAATGACATAAGGGAAAACAAAGTCAGATACCATTTAATGTCCCAGAATGGGAGGACATCAAGAGACAGGATCGGCCGGGCGCGGTGGCTCACACCTGTAATCCCAGCACTTTGGAAGGCCAAGGCAGGTGGATCACGAGGTCGGAAGTTCAAGACCAGCCTGGCCAACATAATGAAATCCCATCTCTACTAAAAATACAAAAAATTAGCCAGGCATGGTGGCGTGCACCTGTAATCCCAGCTACTCGGGAGACCAAGGCAGGAGAACCACCATTGCACTCCAGCCTGGGCGACAGAGCAAGACTCCATCTCAAGAAAGAAAAAATAAAGGATCACTGAGGATTATCTTCCATGTAAAATAACATTCCTTCTAATACCGTGTTACAAGTGGGTATTGCTAGCTTCCGCATCTTATGCTCCTGCCTCTACCTCCCTGAAAAACAAAGAAATATTTCTGACTCTATTATTCCAGTAATTGAGTTAACTAAGAGTCACTGTCAAGCCCAAAAATATTTTTTCCCAACTAGAGTTCACACCTTGGGGGTACTTTCCTTTTCTCTACCATTTACAGTCAATAGGGGCTTCAGGTTTAGGGGCATGAGAGACTATTTGGCCAAACCAAGTGCATTCCTACCTCAAATGCACAGAGCAAAGCCAGGGAGAAGAGTGAACGTTTGTATTTACAGGTGGATCAGGGAAGAGCACCAGACACCCTCCCTCCAGTGGCCACTGAGACAGAGATGGGACATACCAAATTTAGTGGAGGCAGAATAACCCAATCAGGAAAAAGGCAGAACATTATACATCTCCCCACACATAACAATGTCTCTTGTTTTAACTCTTTACTGAAATATTTACAGTAGGGAGAGCCACTGGACACATGTGCCCATCCTTGAGTGTGATGCAGCAGGGCCAGAAGGGCACCTCCTCACTCCGGGCAGAAGCAGCCTCCCTGGACCATTTTAGTCCTTGGTGCCCTTCTGATGACTGGTGAGAGCAAGGTGGTGCTACAGATGACAGAACAGAGCGTGGGTTTTAGAGTCGGAAATCCTGAGATACAGAACTTGCCTTGAGCCCTGACTTATTAGCTGGGTGACCTCAAATGAGTTACTTAACACCTCAGCTATGAAAAGGGGATAATGGTCCCTGATGGGACCAAATCACAGGGTTGTAGTGAGGAAAAACCATTCACTGCAATCCTGTATGTGAACAGTATAAACTGTATTGCAGTGGATGGTCTATAAACTGTAAAAGTGCTCCACAAATGAGTTATCATCTAGTCTTTTAAGATTTCCATCCACAGGACAAAGGTCAGCTTCCAGAAGTCAGTCAGCAACCCAGACTGTCCTCTGAGTGACAATGTACCTTTTGAGACTGCTCTAAAATGGCCTTGAAAATTCGCAGTGATGCCATCTTGGGCTTGAGATCAAAACTTTTTTTTTTTTTTTGAGACTGAGTATCACTTTGTCACCCAGGCTGGAGTATAGTGGGGCAATCCCAGCTCACTGCAACCTCCACCTCCCGGGTTCAAGTAATTCTCCTGCTTCAGCCTCCCTAGCAGCTGGGATTACAGGCATGTGCCACCACGCCCTGCTAATTTTTTGTATTTTTAGTAGAGACGGGGTTTCACCATGTTGGCCAGGCTGGTCTTGAACTCCTGACCTCAGGTGATCCGCCCACCTCGGCCTCTCAAAGTGCTGGGTTTACAGGCGTGAGCCACCAGCTGAGATCAAAATCTTGTTAAAGCCTTTTCAGCTGGGCGCGGTGGCTCACGCCTGTAATCCCAACACTTTGGGAGGCCAAGGTGGGCGGATCACGAGGTCAGGAGATCGAGACCATCCTGGCTAACACAGTGAAACCCCGTCTCTACTAAAAACACAAAAAATTAGCTGGGTGTGGTGGCATGCGCCTGTAGTCCCAGCTACTCGGGAGGCTGAGGCAGGAGAATCACTTGAACCCGGGAGGCAGAGGTTGCAGTGAGCCAAGATTGCACCCACTGCACTCCAGCCTGGGCGACAGAGCAAGACTCCATCTCAAAAAAAAAAAGGCTTTTCCTACCATAGTGCAATAGGCACCCCCCGCCCACCGTCCAAGGACCGACTGACATCACAGACCTGGTGACCTGGAACAGAAGACGGCATCCACAAGCTCAACAGACAGACACGGACCTTACTTGAAAAGTCAATTCAACTTGTTTCAGTTTAAACTGCTTCTCCACGACACATTCTCCACTCAAGTTCTGCTACATAAGCTTACAGCCTACTAGCAGGTAAGAACTCCACCTCCAATCCGGACTGTCATGAAGGAACCCCCATTGTTGAATGGGTACAGAGTTTCAGATGTGCCAGATGAAACAAGTTCTGGGGCTCTGTTACACAACAATGTGAATATACTTACTACTACTGAACCGTACACTTTAAAATGGTTAAGATAGTTAAAATAAAAAACAAAGAAGGAACACAGACCTGGTGGGCAGAACTAGGGATGGAGAAATTCAGCTCTGCCAACATTTCAGGCAAGTTATTTAACCTGTCTCCCTAGATACAAAAATGGGAACAGAAATGCTCATTACCCTAATATAGGAAGGATGATGAATAATGGAGGCCTTGCGGCTTCCTAGGATGACAGCACAGAATAGTGAAAGTTCCAACTTATTTTAATTGAAAAAGCCATAAGCCTTTTTATAAACCTATCTTGTTTGAGTACATACGAGACTAGGTAGCATATATTGAGTGTGTATTATGTGCTGGGAATTTTACACTTATTATTAATTCCCTCAATCCTCACAACAACAATCCCATCAGATCAGTAATATCCCAAATTTACAGGATGAAGAAACTGAGTAGTTTCTGTAACTGACCCAAGGTCACTGTGTCAGTAAATTATGTGGCCAAGATTTGAACCCCGAGTTCACGCTGGTGGGGAGAACTAATCTACAGGGGTCCTAGGTACTTGCTCCACACCTTGTTCCCATCTCCACTCCATTAACCCCCAGACCATATGCTTCTGGGGGACATTTGGGCTCATTCACTGCTGCATCCCCAGGGTGTGCAGTGTTTTGATGCATAGTGAGTATCTGTTGTGGGAATCAAGTATTAACCCTACGGTGTTTTGTTTCTTGGTTTTTTTGAGGGGGTAGCGATAGCAGCGTGTAGCCCAACTCACAGCCAAAATATATTAGGAACACAAAGATTTCAAGGAACGCCCTAATTCCCTCCCAGATCCTCTAGCCAATCCTCCCTGTGCAGACAGGCTCCCATGGGCATCACCCCACCCCAGCCCTGTACTGCCAAAGGCAGGTGTGCCAATCCTAAGTGGCTGAGAAGAACCAAAAGCCATTACGTAAGGCTCCTCCTCCTACTTTCCCTCCCCCAGTTAAAAGCAGCACCCTCCACCCAGCTGGCAGGCCTTACACCCAGTTACTCTTCATCTTTCTCTCTCCTCCTCCAGCCTCAGCCAACTGATCACCAAGTCCCACTGCTGTACACACTGTGTTTATATGTGGCCACCCCCACCCCTCGGTCCCTCAATCTCATCTGGCTACAACCACTGCCTCTAGTATCTCTCAATTTATTCTTCACACTGCCACTGGCATGCTCCCTCTACGATACAAACGTGGCTGCGTCATTCCTCTGTTTACAGAGCTGTGATGGTCCCCGCATAATAAGATATACATTACAATCTCAACTTGGAGTCAACATCCTTCCAGACCGGGCCCAGCCTCAACTCTGGCTATTTGCCTTACAGGGGTACCATGCTGGCCACATCAGACTTAAGTTTCCAGACTACAAAGTGCAGTTTCTGGACAGGCAGAGCTGTTTGCACCTATAATCCCAATGCTTTGGAGGCAAGGGTGGGAGGATCGCTTGAGGCTAAGAGTTTGAGAGCAGCCTGGGCAACATAGCAAGACCATCTCTACAAAAAAATAAATAAATAAATAATTAGCTGGGCACATTGGTATATGCCTGGCATCCCCGCTACTCAGGAGGCTGAGAAGGGAGGACTGCTTGAGGCCAGGCATTCAAGGTTCCAGAGAGCTATGATCATGCCACTGTACTCCAGCTTGGGCGACAGCAAGACCCCATCTCTTTTTTTTTTTTTTTTTGAAGATGGAGTGTCACTCTTTCACCCAGGCTGGAGTGCAGTGGCGCGATCTCAAGCTCACTGCAACCTCCGCCTGCCGGGTTCAAGCAATTCTCCTGCCTCAGCCTCCTGAGTAGCTGGGACTTCAGGCACGCACCACCATGCCCAGCTAATTTTTTGTATTTTTGGTAGAGACAGGGTTTCACCACGCTGGCCAGGCTGGTCTCGAACTCCTGACCTCGTGATCCTCCTGCCTCGGCCTCCTAAAGTGCTGGGATTACAGGCGTGAGCCACCGCACCCGGCCAACCCTGTCTCTTAAAAAAAAAAAAAAAAAAAAAAAATTGCAGTTCCCACTTCCAGGCATTTGCTTATTCCTGCCCCACTGCTGGTAAGCCTCTATTTCTCATTTGAGGCAGACCTCAAATGTCCTTTTTTTTTTTTCCCCCCCAGAGACAGGGTCTCATTCTGTCACCCAGCCTGGAGTGCAGTGGTGCAATCATAGCTCACTGCAGCCTCAACCTCCTGGGCTCAAGCCATCCTCCTGCCTCAGCCTCCTGCAGAGCTGGGACTATAGGTGCACACCAGCACACCTGGCTCTCCACTGATTTCTAATGACTAAAAGGACGACTTTGATCCTTTTCTCAGTCCCTTGCAACAAAAAATAATGAAACCCAAAGGAACGAGGGCCTACGTACCTGAGGCTTCTTAATGCATCTGTAAGGTGGGGATGGGAGAGAGCAGGAGTGTCTACAGAAGGCACCTTTGTCCTCTTTCCCTTGGAGGATCCTAAATGATCCTCCCCAGTTTGCCGTTGAGAAAGACCAGGCCCTTCTCCAGCTGCCTCTCCCGGGCCTCAGGGTCCTCTAGCTTCTGATTTTTTCGGAATTCACGGCGGATGGAGGCAAAGTAGAAGTCTCGATCAGTGTAGCGAAGCTGTCGGCCCTGGCGCAACAGAGCCCGATAGAGACTCAGCACCGCCTCTCGGCTCCACGGGGCCATGGGGGACTGGCAGGGGCTGGGTGTCACACTGTAAACAGAAGGAAAGACATACAAGCCTAGTATCAGAATAACAAAAGGACCTGTAGAGACTATGTGAGGGGTTTTTAATCCAAGTTCCAGAGACCTCCTAGGTCACCCTATGACTTAATGGCAAGACTAGGACTAGAGACCCCATCCTCTGGATGCCCATTCTGGAAACATACAGGTTGTGGTTCACCAGGGCTCAAATCCTGGCCCTGCCACTTACTTGCCATATGACTTTGGGCGAAGGACTGAACCCCCGCTGAGCACCAACTTCCTCACTTATAAAATGGAGATTAGGATATTATGGCAATAGTACCTACCACATAGGATTATTCTGAGAACTGTGCATGTAAAGAACGGTAATAGAACTTCACCACAGGGGGTGATCTAGGAGGGCTGAAGACAAGCACTCAGCCATACTTGAATCCTGGCACCAGCACTTACCAGCTGCATTACCGTGGGCAAGTCTCCTAACCTCTCTGTGCCTGTCTCAGTTCCTCATCTGTGAAGTGAGGATAAAAATCATATTTTGCACTCCAGCCTGGGCGACAGTGAGACTCCGTCTCAAAAAAAGAATCATATTTTGCCCATATGGTTGGCATAAGCACTAAATGAGTTTAATGTATGTGAACATGTTGAGAACAGCACTTGGCACACACTAAGCACTCTATCAACAGCAGCTATTATTAGTACCACCTAGCCGGGTTTGTAAATGCTTAATAAATAATTACATTTAAGTATAAACTGCCACTGCCTTCCTTCAGTAACAATAAACCCTTACACAGGCATATCTGTAAAGTGCTTTGTTGCCCATTATCACATTTAAATTAAGAATCTAGAAGGTGGTCAGGGTTCTTAGTAACGGTAAATGCTTATTGCATTATATTGCACTATATACAATGTGCAATGTTCGAAGCATGTCTCACATAACAACTCATTCTGTCAGCTACCCTAGGGTCAACATTACCCCATTTTAAGTGGAGGAAACAATCTCCCAGAGGGAAGTAACTTGCCCGCGGGCCCACAACTGTCAAGGGGAGGGCTGCACTCCTGACCCCAACTCTGCCTGCCAAGGGAATGAGTTACCCTTTCCTGGAGCCGGACCATGTGTACAGCACTTCCGGGTGCTCCACGAACTTTCCCAGCACAGCGCTTGACACATACAAGGGGCTCAAACGGAGTTTGAGAAATTCACAACGTCCCTATGTGGAAGAAATGATCACCTCCGTTTCAGAAATAAAGAAACGACACCGAGTGGGGGAAGTATTTGGCTGGAAAAAAAGATTGGACTTTGGGCCCAAAGTCCGCTAGCCCTTAGCCTCCGGCCTTGCTAACTTCCTGGGCAAGCTTGAGCAAGCCACCATCCCTGCCAATTTTTCCTCAACTGTTTAAGAGATCCCTCGGCCCTAAGGGCCTCCCGATGCAGAAAATCAACAGAAGTGTTTGATGCGGTAAAAGGCGGCTGTCACGGAGAGGGCTGTAACTACAAGGTCGCTGGGCAACTGGGCGGCTGAGCCCCAGCCAGTCTGCACTTCCCCAACCGTGGGGGCCAGGCTGGGGTGCGGAGGCCCAGAGGCCAAGGCAGGCCTGCTTCGGGGCACTGGAAGTCTCCAAGGTTGGGGCGGGGCGGGGCCGCCGAGGGGCCTCCCAGGGGAAAGTCCAGGGCGGGATGGGGAGAGACCCCCGGTTGCAGGCTGGTATCCTGGGTCCGGGCCGCATGCGAGGCGCAAGCAGCAGCCTGAAAGAAAGCGCTGCAACCTCCCGGCCGCCCAGCCGCCGCCGGCCCTCATCTCTTCCCTCACTCACCCGCAGGCCGCGCGCGCTACCACTCCGCAGGACTCGCCTCTGGCCGGGTACCTGTCTCCGGGTCACCCATCAACATGGCCCCTTCACTTCCGGGACACGACCTTGCGCACGGAGCTGCGAAGGGGCTGAAGGGAGCACGAGGGCGAGCGGAGGCGGAAGGACTTCCGGTCTTCTCCAAGCTCTCTCTCGGGCCCCGCCCCCTGCGCATGATTCCGCCCCCCAATCCTGAGCCCCGCCTCCGTGTGTGACCTCACCAAGGGACGGGCCTGCAGAGGCCACTCGCGTCCCGCCCCTAGAGGACTCTGGTGTCCGGGTCCAGCTGTGGGTACCGGGGTGGTCCCGATGCTGGCAGAAGGTCAGAGGGCAGGAGGTAGCCTCGCTGTCCAACGAGGCTGCCGCACCGGGTTGGCCCCTCACCTGCTGGCAGCCCCTTAGCCTGTCCGGGGTGCCTGGCCAGCCTCCTGTACTGTATGCTGATTTCTGGCTGGGGCCCTGAGGTACCTGAGGGAATTCTAACACTAATATTCAGAGCTCCTCCAAACCCATTTTCTCAGATCGCCTTCTTTTCATCCCTCCATGCTCTTCCTACTCCCCAGGCCCCATGGCTTTTGGCAAACTCCTACCCTTTCTTCAAAGTCTACCTCAAATGTCCCCCTTCACTGGGAAATCTCTCCCAGCCCCTTTCTCGCCTTCCTCTAACACACTCACGTGCCTTCTTTGGGCCCCACGGAAATGTCTGCACATCTTAAGGCTCATAATCTGTTCGACAACAAAACGTATTTATTGGCGCCTACCATTTGCCAGGCACTGTAATTTATCCATTTGCTTCTCTGTCTCTCACTAGATTTGAGGACAGAGGCCGTGTCTCTATGGAAGCCCCATCCCCCAAGTGCCTCCCTCCGTGCCTGGCTCTGCCAAGCCCAGGGCCTGGGGCTTTGGAGTCTGGGGCCACCGGGGCCACCGCTGGCTCCTAGTTCCAGTTCCACCACTTAGGGACAGCTGCCCTCTGCCAAGTTTCCTAACCTCACCCAGCCTTGGGGCTGTGGTGAGGATTAAAAGGTAATATCTACCAGGAGAGGGGTGGGCAATTACAGAATAGTCAGGCTATCTGATAAAAGGACAAGAACCAGGAGAAGAACATTGCAGGGAAGAGCATTTCAGGCCTCCCCCCAGGTAAGCCCTTAAGCTCAACGTGGTCTAGGAGCCGCAGGGAGAAGGCCAGTGCTTTCGAAGCTGGGTGAGTAGGAGCTGGGAAAGAGGCCAGAGGTGAGGCCCTTATCAGAACTGGGAGGGAGATGGTGGGTGCAAAGGAACCACAGCAGGGTTCAGAGCCAAGAAGTGCTGGAATCTGACTTCCCTTTCAACGGGATCTGTCTGGCTTGAGAATAACGGAATGGAACCAGGGCTGAGGCAGGGAGACCAATCAAGAGTCTGTCGCAGGGCTGGGCACGGTGGCCCACGCCTGTAATCCCAGCACTTTGGGAGGCTAAGGTGGGCGGATCTACTTGAGGTCAGTTCAAGACCAGCCTGACCAACATGGTGAAACCCCATCTCTACTAAAAATACAAAAATTAGCCGGGAGTGGTGGCGTTGCACCTGTAATCCCAGTTACTCGGGAAGCTGAGGCAGGAGAATTACTTGAGCCCGGGAGGCAGAGGTTGCAGTGAGCCAAGATCGCGCTACTGTACTCCAGCCTGGGTGACAGAACGAGACTCGGTCTCAAAAAAAAGAAAAAGTAAAGAAAAGAAAACCAAGATGGAGAGAGGCATAGTAATGTTTCTAAGACACTGAGCTAAGAAGGAAAGAAGCTTTCAGTGGAAGCCAAGTCTGTCTTACTCTGAAATGTGTGTTCTTTCCACTCTTTCAGACTGCCCTAATTTGCTTTTTAAAGAATTTTGTGACCCAAATAAATATAATTGGTGCCATTTCTATCTGGCATACCAGGTGACCTCTTCATATCTCTCCTGACTTTCTTGTTCTATGGAATGTTATTTTTCGGAGGGAGAGACAGAGGGAGGTCGTTTGGAGGGGTCTCCCCTTCAGATCAGCCCCCCCTAGATCCACTTGCTCTTCAGGGTCTTATCTTTACTTAGACTGACAAGGCCTCTCCCTGCCCCCAATGCTTCCACAGCAATGGAGCATGGGCAGTGAGGTGGCATCTAGCACCTACATGTACATACCCATGGTGCCTTTGTAGGCCAGAGACCCATGGCAGGGGGCGCTGACCCAAACCTCAGGGCTCTGCCAGGTTTCACAGGGCAAGAGGCATTCCAGGATCTTTTGGATTGATATTGCAGGGTGTTTGTTTGTTTGTTTGTTTGTTTGTTTTGAGACAGAGTCTCGCTCTGTCACCAGGCTGGAGTGCAGTGGCGCGATCTTGGCTCGCTGCAACCTCTGCCTCCCAGGTTCAAGTGATTTTCCTGCCTCAGCCTCCCGAGTAGCTGGGACTACAGGCACGCACCACCATGCCCGGCTAATCTTTGTATTTTTAGTAGAGATGGGCTTTCACCATGTTGATCAGGGTAGTCTCGGTCCCTTGACCTCGCGATCCGCCCACCTTGGCCTCTGAAAGTGCTGGGATTACAGGTGTGAGCCACTGTGCCCGGCCAGATATTACAGGTTTAACCGTAACCTCCCCGATCTCACATCCAGATGATGGCATTGGCCTCTTAATGGTGATCATGGCTGGAGGCAGAGAGGGGAGCACTCATTTACCCAGAACAGTGACTCATATATAGTAGTGAATGGATTTAATTGTTGAATGAATGAACATTTTGTGGAAAGACAGGAGAGATGGACCGTTTCACCTGGGTCAGGGTGATCAAGCCTGTCTCATTTGAAAGGGGCCTGTGGGTTGGTGGTGAGTGCAGGGCAAGTGCGTTGGGCTTTGTGAGCCTTAGTCCCTCCACCTGGGTATTGGAGATGGTGAGAAAGGACTAGCTCGTCAGGCTGTTGAAGATTAATCAGAGAGGGCATGTGAGGCCTGATGCCTGAGGTGAGGAGTGGCTAATTATAAAATGTCATTGGAGGCTGGGTGCGGTGGCTCACGCCTGTAATCCCAGCACTTTGGGAGGCTGAGGCGGGCGGATCACCTGAGATCGGGAGTTCGAGACCAGCCTGACCAACATGGAGAAACCCCGTCTGTACTAAAAATACAAAAATTAGCTGGGCATGGTGGCACATGCCTGTAATCCCAGTACTTTGGGAGGCCAAGGCAGAAGGATCACCTGAGGTCAGGAGTTCAAGACTAGCCTGGCTAACATGATGAAATCCTGTCTCTACTAAAAATACAAAAATCAGCTGGGCGTGGTGGCACACGCCTGTAATCCCAGCTACTCGGGAGGCAGAGAGGCTCAGGAGGCAGGAGAATCCCTTGAACCTGGGAGGTGGAGGTTGTGGTGAGCCAAGATCATGCCACTGCCCTCCAGCCTGGCAACAAGAGCAAAACCCTATCTCAAAAAATAAATAAAATGTCATTCTTTCTCAGACATGGGTGGGCACATAGGAATATTGGCCCACAGCAGACTATTTTTTGTTTTTGTTTTTGTTTTGTTTTGTCTTGAGACAAGATCTTGCTGTGTCACCCAGGATGGAGTGCAGTGGTGCGATCTTAGCTCCCCGTAGCCTTAAACTCCCGAGCTCAAACGATCCTCCCACCTCAGCCTCCCAAGTAGCTGAGACCACAGGTGCATGCCACCATGCCCGGCTAATTTTTCATTTTTCGTAGATACAGGGTCTCACTGTGTTCCCCAGGTTTGACACAGCTGACTTTGGAAACCCAGGACGCCAGTCGCAGGGCAGGACCTCAGGGGAGTCACAGGCTGTGGCCCCCCTGGTCCTGGAGAGCGTTGGTGGTCAAAGGTCTGGGCCCAGGGGGCTGAGGTGGGATGCCGGAACAAAAACCAACAAAACTTTTTTGCCAAATGTCCCATAAGAACCAACATTGTTGTTTCCAATGTGTTAGCCAAGCAGTCAGTCGCTCAGCATTTACTGAGCAGCTAGTAGAAGCCAGGACTAGAGGCAGGAATGTAAAAATAAAATGCTCAGCTCCTGTCCTCATGAAGGTCAGGGTCAAAGGGGAAGATAGACAAACACAGACATTGCCAGGGGAGAAGCCTTGGCAGGTGCCATGGGAACCCAACAAAGCCTGTGATCGGTGCAGAAGCTGGGGCTGGGACCCAACGGACTGGAGCACAGGGTGGGAAGATGAAGGATGAGACACAAGGCCAGACAGGAGAGCAGCTTGGCCTCAGACACACCTGCCTGGCCTGAGGCTGTCCAGGGAGGAAATGGTAGCCAGCAAGTTGTGCTTAAGGCCATTCCACCTGCACCACTGGTCTAGAGTCAGCCGTGGATTTGAACTCGACCACCTGACGGGAGACTTCAGCAAGGTTCTCAACACCTCTGGGCCTCAATTTCCACACCTGTAAATGAAGATTAGCTAAAGTTCCCGAGGAATCAGACCTTGAAATTGACTTATGCTAACCAAGATAGAGGGAGGGATAAGCAGATCAAGTGACTTGTTTGCAATGAGAATTCAAGTCTCTTTGAGGTCTTAGGGAGTCCCCAGGTGAGGATGCAGGGCAGCAGAGGTCCAGGCAGAAGGCATGGTATGGCCAAGTGCAGAAGCTCAAAGGACCGGAACCCAGGGGATTCAGGAAAGAGAGGCCCAAGATGAAACTGGTGAAGAAGGCGGGGGTTGACCACACAGGGCCTGGCAGGAATCCAGCCCTGATCCTTCTAGCAATGGAAAATGCATGCTATGATCAGACTTGCATCTGGGAAACAACCTGGCTGCTTTGTGGGAACTAGACAGGCGGGCTGAGATCCGCAGATCAGTGCCAAGCCACTGCAGTATCCACTTGAGGCTCTCACCAGCCGACGGGAAGAGTTAACACTTATTAAGCTCTTCCTGTGTGCTGGCACTTACACGCACCGATTTCCCTAATCCTCAGCACAGATCTGCAAAGATAAGAATTGTTATTGCCTCAGTTACATCCAATGAAATCAGACCTTAAGAGCCCTAAGTGGCAAGACTAGGAACTGTACTGAGGCCTGGAGCTCTGAACTGTCCATGGAACAGGTGAAGTCACTCAGGACCAGGATGGAGAAAGAGGGCGAGGGGCCAGGTGCGGTGGCTCACATCTGTAATCCCAGCACCTTGAGAGTCTGAGGCGGCTGGATCACTTGAGGTCAGGAGTTCGAGACCAGCCTGGCCAACATGGTAAAACCCCGTCTCTACTAAAAATACAAAAATTAGCTGGGCGTGGTGGCGCGTGCCTGTAACCCCAGCTACTCAGGAAGCTGAGGCAGGAGAATCACTTGAACCTGGGAGGCAGAGGTTGCAGTGAGCCCAGATTGTGCCACTGCACTCCAGCCTGAGTGACAGAGCAAAACTCCTTCTCAGAAAAAAAAAAAAGAGGAAAGGGAGGGGAACCTTGAGGATGCCGAAATCTAAGGAATCCAGAGGACAATGAAGAGCACTTCGGGGGAACCATCAGAAGTTCAGCGCGGTGGCTTATGCCTGTAACCCCAACACTTTGGGAGGAGGCAGAAGTGGGAGGATCCCTTGAGGTCAGGAGTTCAAGACCAGCCTGGGTAACACAGCATGACCCTGTCTCTACAAAATAATTTTTCAAAAAAAAATATATATATATAAAGGAAAAGAATAAAAAGAACATGGGGTGTCTCAGAGGCCGGGAGGGAAGGAGGGTGTGGTCATAGAGCCAATGCCACAGTGAGTGCCACCTTGTCCTTCCCCAGGGAGGAGCTGGCCTGTGACTGGCTGGTTCAGCAAAAAGTGGGGTCAGAAACCCAGGGCCTGAAGAGTGAGTGGGAAGTAAAAAAAGAGACAGTGGGCCAGGCACGGTGGTTCACACCTGTAATCCTAGCACTTTGGAAGGCTGAGGCGGGTGGATCACCTGAGGTCAGGAGTTCGAGACCAGCCTCGCCAACATGGTGAAACCCCATCTCTACTAAAAATACAAAATTAGCCAGGCGTGGTGGCACATGCCTATAATCCCAGCTACATGGAAGGCTGAAGCAAGAGTATCATTTGAACCCAGGAGGTGAGGTTGCGGTGAGCCGAGATCGAGCCATTGCACTCGAGTCTTGGCGACAAGAGCAAAACTCTGTCTCAAAAAAAAAAAAAAAAAAAAAGAAAAGAAAAAAAGAGGCCGGGCACAGTGTCTCACGCCTGTAATCCCAGCACTTTGGGAAGCCGAGGTGGGCGGATCACGAAGTCAGGAGTTCAAGACCAGCATGACCAACATGGAGAAACCCCATCTCTACTAAAAAATACAAAAATTAGCCTGGCGTGGTGGGGCGCACCTGTAATCTCAGCTACTCAGGAGGCTGAGGCAGGAGAATTGCTTGAACCCAGGAGGCAGAGGTTGCAGTGAGCCGAGATCGTGCCATTGTACTCCAGCCTGGGCAACAGAGCGAGACTCTGTCTCAAAAAAAAAAAGAAAGAAAGAAAAGAAAAGAAGATGTGGCAGAGGTCCAAGTAAACCACCAGCTTATGCACCTCTGGCAGCCACAGGAGCAGAAACGTGGGATGCCAGAGGCTGGAGATCTGGCACACGTTGTTGGACTGCATGCTTGTATCTAGAACTTGTCTCTCATGAATCTAGAACTTCCGTTGCCATCTCATCGCAAAGACCACCTTTGAGGAACCCACCTTGATCATAGCAGAGCAGTTCCTGTAGGAGCTGGGATTACAGGCGTGAGCCACCGCGCCCAGCCTGAGGCTTCTTCTTATCAGATCAGTGAGGTGAAACCCAGAACCACGCCTGGACCCTGGACCGTGTGCACTCATTTCTACGGGTGCTGACAACACCACTGGCAAAGCCTCCATTGACACACAAGCGTAAAGCCCTCTCTCCTCAAGGAGGCAGATGGGGACAAGTGAACCCTAGCTAATGAGAGTGGCTGCCCTGGGTCTGCCAGAGTGCAGGGGTTCTTGCAGATGACTGGGGACAAGCCAGTGGGGCAGTGTGTACTACTATTACTGATAATGCAAGTTAGGGGCCTGGGGGACAGGTCACCCAAAGAAAGGTGGCTTATGACATGCACATCACATCAGCACAATGCAGTGAGAATTTAGTGCATACCGTTGGGCCCCAGGCAGTGTGGCAGGGACACAGAGGTGAGGAAGGCACCCCCACCCCTGCCAAGGAGGGAAGGCAGATGTTCCAGAGGCGCCCTCCGTTAGTGACCATCCTCAAAGTTCGGCTGCTTCCTGTGCTGTTTTGGAACTCCATTTCTGGATCTGCAAAGGGAGAGAAGAGGACACACCCCTTTCCTCCGAGTGCCTTGAATACTCGCTAAAGTGTTCCTCTAGCACTGCCCACTTCATTTTATTTCCTAGGCTTAGTTTTCTTTCATCTTTATAATGTTCCATGATTTTAATTTTTTTTTTTTTTTTGAGACGGAGTATCGCTCTGTCACCCAGGCTGCAGTACAGTGGTGCAATCTCAGCTCACTGCAACCTCCGCCTCCCAGGTTCAAGTGATTCTCCAGTGTCAGCCTCTGAGTAGCTGGGACTACAGGCATGTGCCACCACGCCTGGCTAATCTTTATATTTTTAGTAGAGACAGGGTTTTGCCATGTTGGCCAGGATAGTCTCCATCTCTTGACCTCATTATCCGCCTGCCTGGGCCTCCCAAAGTGTTGGGATTACAGGCGTGAGCCACCGCGCCCGGCCAATTCTAATTTTTATATATTGGCTTTTCCATTTTGTGCTATGTATTTGTATAAAGTGCCTCAAATCCTGCGTGGTGTGCAGTGAGAAGAAAGAAAGAAGAAAGACAGGAAAGAAAGAAAGCCATCCAACCCCACTGGAAGCAAGAAGACCAAAATATTAAGAAGAAAGAAAAAGACAGAAAACGACAGAGAGAAAGGAAGGTAGGAAGGGAGAATGAAAGGAAGGGAAGAAGGGAGGGAGCGCGGGGCATGGTGGCTCATGCCTGTAATCCCAGCACTTTGGGAGGCCAGGGCAGGTGGATCACTTGAGGTCAGGAGTTGGAGACCAGCCTGGCCAACATGGTGAAACCCGGTCTCTATTAAAAATACAAAAATTAGCCAGGTGTAATGGTGGGTGCCTGTAATTCCAGCTACTCAGGAGGCTGAGGCAGGAGAATCGCTTGAACCCTGGAGGCAGAGGTTGCAGTGTGTCGAGACTGTGCCACTGCACTCCAGCCTGGGTGATTGCGTGAGATTCAAAAAAAAAGGAAAGAAAAACAAGTGAGATGCCAGTCACAGCTGTGCCTGGCCCGCCCACTAGGAGACAATGCAGCACAATGAGAAGGGTATTGGAGCTCCTGGTCCTAAATCCTGGTTAGGAGCTGCATGCCTTTGAGCAATTCATGCCCTTAATCTCCCTAAATCCTGGGATCTCCCCTTTAATCTTCGCGGGCTGGAAAATGGAAGGGCCCAGCTCTGAATATCACTCAGTTCCATGGGAGAAAAGCTGACACTCCAGTGAGCGCTGGCAGCGCCCCCACAGGATTCCATGAGGCAGTGTATGCAAAGTGCCGACTTTGTACACGCTCGGGGCTCAACAGCTGTCCGCTTCTTCCTCCAGTGAGTTTGCACTCCAGGCAATATTTAGTAACGTCTGGAAACATTTTTTGGTTGTCACATTTGTCAGGGTGGATTCCACTGGTATCGAGTGGCTGAAGGCCAGGGACGCTGCTTCAGCGCCCTACATTGTACAGGACAGCCTCATAGCAAGGAATGAACTGGCCTGCGGTGTCAGCAGTGCCCAGCCTGGGAAACCCCGCCTACTCTCAAACACTTTTGAGCTCCTAGAAAGCAGAAAAATGTGTCTCGTCTTGCAGTTGTTGTTGTTGTTCTTGTTTTTTGAGACAGGATCTCACTCTGTTGCCCAAGCCGGAGTGCAGTCACAGCTCACTGCAGCCTCGACCTCCCGGGCTCAAGCAATCCTCTTGCCTCAGCCTCCTAAGTAGCTGGGAACACATTGTGAGCCACCACACCCAGCTACTTTAAAACTTTTTTTTTTTTTATTTTTTGAGACGGAGTCTCACTCTGTTGCCCAGGCTGGAGTACAATGGTGTGATCTCAGCTCACTACAACCTCCGCCTCCCGGGTTCAAGCAATTCTCCTGCCTCAGCCTCCCGAGTAGCTGGGATTACAGGCGCCCACCACCACACCCAGCTAATTTTTGTATTTTTAGTAGAGATGGGGTTTCACCATGTTGGCCAGGCTGGTCTGGAACTCCTGGCCTCAGGTGATCCGCCCACCTTGACCTCCCAAAGTGCTGGGATTACAGGCGTGATCCACCAAGCCCGGTTTAGGTTGTTACCTTTGAATACTTTGTGGACACTCATGTGGATGAGGGCCTGGCCTTGTCCCGTGTGGCCTTGTCCCGTGTGGCCTTCTAGAAGGCCCAGTGCTCTAACCAGGGCCTGCTGTGAGGCATGCTGGGTCTTCAGAAGGCAGCCTGGCAGGACAGGTGGGAGGTTCTAATTACACCATAGGGGCTCCCGTGTGACAGTTAATAGCAGTGCCAAGTCTGGGCCAGGTTGGGCCAATAACTGGGGGGCAACCTACCCTGTAGGCAAGGCCTTGCAGAGGAGGAAGTTTGGGCCAGAGAATACCTGCTGCCCTCTGGTGGTGTCTTTTTTAAAAAGGAATTTGGCTGGGCAGGGTGGCTCACACCTGTAATCCCAGCACTTTGGGAGGCCACGGTGGGTGGATCACCTGAGGTCAGGAGTTCAAGACCAGCCTGGCCAACATGGTAAAACCTCATGTCTACTGAAAACACAAAAATTAGCCGGGCTTGGTAGCGGGCACCTGTAATCCCAACTACTTGGGAGGCTGAGGCAGGAGAATCACTTGAACCCGGGAGGCGGAGGTTGCAGTGAGCCAAGATCATGCCACTGCACTCCAGCCTGGGTGACAGAGCGACACTCCATCTCAAACAAACAAACAAACAAAGGAATTTATAGGCTCAGATTTTTATAGGAAGCCGAGTTCCATTTAGGCCACATGGTATTTGAGGTGACATTGACACCTGGGGGCTTCGTCCAGCAGGCAGCGGGCTTCATGGTCTGGGTCCTTAGGAAAGAGGACTCCCTGGAGAGATGGAGCCAGCTCCACCTTGGTAATCATTGAGAACTGCAGGTAGAGAGTGGATCCAGGGCCAAGCCCTGGGGAGGCCCCTTATTGAAGGGGTGCATGGGGAAAAAGGAACCAGGAAGACAACCAGGAAGAAATGTCATAGAGGGAGGAGGAAGAGGAGAGCCACGAGACAGATGAGTCACAAAGGCTAAGGGAAGCAGACCCAGGAAAGGAGGCATGACCCACGCGTCACATGCAAGGAGATGGAAGGTGCAGATGGGGCCACGATGCTGAGTGCTCACACTCATGGAGCTCTCACCATGCTCCAGGCTCTGCTCCAAGCTCTGAGCGTCCTCACAATCACCCCTGGAGGTCTGTCCTATGACAGTCCTGTGTTACAGATGAGGACCCAGGAGAGGGAGGTGACCAAGGGCTGGTGGCTGGTGAAAGGCCTGTTGGAGGCAGCTGAGGCTGTGCCAAAGGTACTATCTGGGCCCCAGATTTCTTTTGGAGAACCACCTTCCGTTTTCTTCAGCCAGTAGACACAGGGCTCTGATTGATCTACATGAAGTGGCAGATTCCATCCCAAGCCCCTCCAGTCTCACTGATGCATTCAGGGATGTTCACGTGGCCTAAATCAAGTCAGTGAGACCCACACCCAGGACTTTGAGAGAGAGGAGCTCTGTTTCTTTTGTGCTGAGCGTAAAGCTGAGGTGGTGAAGCCTGGAGCTGCTGCAGCCGTCTTGCAGGCATGAGGGGTAAACTTGTCTGAAACTTGGGACAATGCAAGTTGGGAAGTGGAGCTGTGCTCAGCCACAAGAGAGCTGGATGACAATGTGACTGTACCTGAAGCCGACATTACCCCTGAACTTTACCATTAGTAAGCCAGTGATTCCTTGCCTGCCTCACTGGTTTGGGTTGGTTTTTCTAGTTTGCCTCACTAGTTTAGGTTGTCATTAAATGAAAGCAAACTGTACCAGTTATCTATGGCCACAATTAAGCTGTGTAAGAAACCAAGAAACTTAGCAGCAATTGAGCTCATGAGACTGGATCAGTGTTTAGGCTGGACTTGACTAGGCAGTTTTTCTCGTCTCAGCTGGGCTCACACACATGTTGGTCAGCTGGGATGAGTGGGAAAACCAGGCTACATATGGAGGCCACCATGACAAACATTTGAGTCACTGTTGATGTTTTGCCTCTAGAAGCTCTTGGCCATCCAAATTCCAGGATAGGAATTTGAAAAGTGGTTGGTGAAACTGATGCAGGGTTGGGCTTTTCTGCAAACACTTCAAATAAACAGAATTGCAAGAAATGCATGCATATGAGAGAAGCTAGTTTGTTGCAGATTCTATCAGTTCCGGTTTGTGTGCTGTTGCCTTGGGATTAGATCCAGGTGGTTAATTTTTAGCAGCAGACCTCACAGGTGCTGTGGGGTCCTTTTACAGACGTGGAAAATGGGTATAATGGGGAGGGACGTCTTTTAGCTCAGAGTTTGGCACAAAATAGGCGATTAATCAATAATGTCTGTAAATACTGATGATGATGATGATTCACCGTAGGACATGATTTAAGGATTAACTTGATCTTAAACGGCATGTGGGTCACTATTGCCCTCTTCTGGCTAGGTAGGGTGTCTACATCTTCTCCACTTCTCAAGCCTGTGGAATTCAACCCTCACCCCAGCCCCACTCCAAGTACCTGCAGCAGGTACCTTTCTGGGCTTTGTGAGTGTGGCCAGAAGTCCCAGCAGTCCCAGCCCCCAGGTGTCAGACTGACGCATGCGTGACACTGCGAGTGGTCAGAAAACATGAGCCCTTGCTTTGGCCACCAGGACTGCGGTCATGCCTCCTTCCATCTCTGGGCCTCCGTCTCTCCATCTAACATGGAGGTTGCACAGCCACCCCACAGGGGACCATGGCAGAGCTCAAAAAGTGTCTGTTCAGCTGGGTGCGGTGGCTCACGCCTGTAATCCTGGCACTCTGGGAGGCTGAGATGGGCGGATCACGAGGTCAGGAGTTGGAGACCAGCCTGACCAACATGGTGAAACCCCGTCTCTACTAAACATACAGAAATTAGCCGGGCCTGGTGGCACGTGCCTATAATCCCAGCTACTCAGGAGGCTGAGACAGGAGAATCGCTTGAACCCAGGAGGTGGAGGTTGCAGGAGCCGAGATCGCGCCATTGCACTCCAGCCTGGGCAACAGAGTGAGACTCTGTCTCAAAAAAGAAAAAAAAAGTGTCTGTTCCCACCAGCTGAGACTGTCTTTAGGACACACACAGGGGACCCCCAGGACAACTGCAGTGCCCACCCGGCCCAGAGGAAGCTCCTTGGAAGCCCCCACATCCCAAGGCTCCAAGCGCTGTCCAAGCACAAGTTCAAGGTTGGCTACATGGGAGGGAGATACCTGCTCCTGGGAGTCCAGAGAACCCGGTGCTGAGAGTCCAGGTCCAGAATCTACATGGCTGTGGCCTTGGATGAGGCCTTTAGAACCTGACAGGAAAAACTGCTGAGGCAGGAGCACTTATTTTGATGCCCCGGAGCAGAATTGTGGGAGAACCACTCCCTCTCTACCAAGGCACCAAAGCCTTCATCCAGATCCCCAAAAGGGTCCCTGCCCACCTGCAGGAGGGTGGGCGCCTCTGGTCCTAGGAGCCTGGCTCACTTCTGCTTCCTTCCACCAGACCTTGGCCCAGCATCTTCCACTTCCCAGCTGCTTCCACCTGTGGCTGGGAGACACATCATCCCTAAGTGAAGGTGCTCCCTGCAGCCCCCTCTCCCCACTGGCCATCCAGTCCTTGGGAAGGTCTTGCACCCCATGGATCCAGAAGCAAGGGTGTCTTTAGCAAGACCAGAGCCACCTGCTCCCACCCCTCCCTGCCCCAGAGCACCCACAAACCGGCCACACACGCACACAATTCAGACTTTGTAGCTGTTTTTATTATTAATACTATCTTCTCCTTTAAGCATCCCTTTAAGGGTGAAATGAAATCCAACCATTTACAGAGAAAATGATTTCAGAATGTACATATTGATTTTCCCTTACAAAAAAAATAATACTATTATTGATGTCCTTACATTATACATTTCCCAGGGTCCTGCCTTCTGCTTGGACAAGTCCTGTCTCCCCACCCAGACTCTCCCTGTTGCCCCCAAAGCTCTCCCATGCTGCCCCTGGGAACCGACGTGACCCATGGGTGGACAAGACCAGCCATGCTTCCTGGATGCTTGGCATGGACAGGCCTCCTTGGGTCTAGGGGTCTCAGAGCCAGTTATTCCCACGAAGAAACGTGGACATGGGACATGGCAGCAGTGTGCCTGTGGTCACATTCAGCTTGGTTTCCCTTCATATTGAGGGAGTGGCCCTGGGTTCGTCTGCCCCCACCAAATTCCCAGTGTATGCTGTGATATGTGAAACTCTTCAATCCCGCGCCCTGGCCCCCACCCCTCTGACAGCTTTCCTCTCCACTGATGGCCAGACCTTCACTGCTGCTGCTGTGAACAGGCCCTGCCCCACTAGGTCTGTGAGGAAGGCAGAGCCTGGCAGCTCTGAGCTGCTCTTATCTTCCTTCCCTTAGCCCTGAGCCGGTGCCCTGGAGGGCATCCCACGGCAACTGAGGGTGTCAGGGGCGTGGGGGTGAGAAAGCTGCCAAGGAGGGAGGCCCCAGGCCAGGGTCTGGGCATGATCAGGAGCCCTGAGACTCCCTGTCTGTGGGGTGCAGCCTGGCCTGGATTGACCCAGAGCCACAGGGACCCCGAGTTTTTGAGCTACCTCTCGACCCCAAGAGGAAACAGAAAGGAAGGCTGCTGTGACTTCAAAGGAGGAGTTCCATGGGGGGCAGTCCCCTGGATGGGAGCAAAGTGGCTCAGAGCCCCTCAGCCCACTTCACGCTTGCCCACCAGTGGCTGCTCTGAGGCCAGCTCCCCACACCATGCCCTCACTGGGCACTTAACCCAGACAGAGCTGTGGCAAGGAGATGCCCTCCTCTCCTGGCCCATCAGGAAACCCCCAACCATAAGACATCCGGAGAAAGCCCCACTGGAGGTGGGGGGAGGGGACGGGTGGGATGATGCGGCTGGGGCCGAGAGGGGCTGGGGAGGTAGTGGGCTCTCAGCTGCACAGCCCTCAGGTCAGGAGGATTCTCATTCCTCAGACTGAAAGACAGACAGACAGACAGACCCTGAATCCCCTTTAGCTTTGCTTTCTAGGCTCCCCAAGGGCTTT
The DNA here is from genome assembly GCF_006542625.1 of Nomascus leucogenys. Taxonomy (NCBI): domain Eukaryota; kingdom Metazoa; phylum Chordata; class Mammalia; order Primates; family Hylobatidae; genus Nomascus; species Nomascus leucogenys. The sequence continues at coordinate 11,013,018 of NC_044387.1, forward strand.
CTGCCTCAGTCATTTTGGGGAGCTGCAGGAGGTGTGGCCACAGGCCCGAGGAAGAGGCCAGGCCTGGGCCTGGCCTCCCCCATCCACACACAAGCATGTATTTACACGGACACAGCAATACAGACATGTACAAATACACACCAAGCATGCACCCATGCCCATAAATATACACACACACACACGCACAAACATGAGCCATTCCACAGACCAACTCTGCAAACCGGCATCATTGGGTAGCGTCTGGGAGCCGAGGGGAGGGGGTGTTTCCCCTTCCCACAGAGCTGCAGGCTCCTCACTGCCCCCAGCCCTGGGCTGCACAGTGAGGGAAACAGGAGCAAGCTGTTCCGGAAACACAGTGAGAGCTGGATCCGACGAATGAGTTATTGCTGCTCCCTCCCCCTCTCCCAGAGATGCTACTGGTCCCCCATATCCATTCTCTTCTCCTCCATCAATAAGAAAACTCCCAAGGTGAGGCCAGGCACATGGCGGCCCCGCTGAAGACTACACTTCCCAGGTTCCCTTGCGGCTGCTTGTGGCCATGTGACTGAGCCCCAGCCAATGAGAGGCCGGCAGAGCTGAGCCTGCCAATTCTGGCTCATGCCTTTAGCAAAAAGTGGGTGTGCCCCTCTTGCCTACTTCTGCTTCCTCCAGGTTTGGATGCACACAGGAGGGTGGGCGCTGGAGCAGCCGCTGTGTACCCAGAATTGGAAGGTGCGTATGAAGAAACGCAGAGCTGCCCTACCAGCTCTGGGCCATCTCAATCTAGACTAATTAGAAACAAGCTTCCCTCTTGCTTAAACCACTGTATTTCAGGGTCTCCTAATCACAGCAGCTCAGACTCAACTCCAACAAAGACATCCCCACCAAGGCAAGCTATGAGGAATAGGAAGCATACAACTGGCCTTACTGTCCCTTCTTGGGCCCAAGACAGCCTCATGGCCCCTTCCTGGCCCCCAGCCAGCCTGCCCCAAGGAGGGGCACAACAGTGACTGCACCTGGGACAGTGGACAGCTGGGACTGGGTGTCAGAAGGAAGGGGTTATGGGGAGGGAGAGACGGATCCGTGCAGAGGCCTCATGTCAGTCTTCTCCTCCCCACTTCCCCCTCAAGGCCACACCTACAGCTGGACTCTTGGCCTTGCAAGGACTGAGTGCACAGTCCACAAGACAGCAATGTGAACGGGAGAAGGAACGTCAACGCCAGGTTTGGAACCAAAAGGAAAGCTCCTTAGGGTTCTCCAGGCCCCTGTGTTGGCTCACGACAGCCTGAGGGGTGCAGAGACAGACTCAGGCACCAGCATCCCAGGGCAGCCAGGTCTTGTCCTTTGCGGCAGGGGGTGGAGTTCTGTCTCCCTCTGGCCCAGCACTTCTGACTACACTGCAAAGCATTCCTCAGCACCTCCTCTTGGTAGGATGTGGCTTTTTCATCTCTTTCCTCCCAGGTGTCCACGCTTCCTCCTGGACCCAAATGCATCTACTTACAGAGCCCTGGGTCCTCCTGGCAGGCCGGTCTCCCACACCGAGCCCAAGGCCCAGGGATGCCAAATGGTGGGCTTTTTCCCGGCCTGGCCACCCCCCAGAGGCTGCCTGGTGAGATCCTGCAGGCTCTCTTCCCCAATCCTGCCTGCCCTCCCCCACTACCCAGGAACCACCACGCACACTCCAGTGGCACCTGCTGGCCACAGCTGTCTTGGCAGTCATAAGGGCCACCCAGACGTCACGGCCTGTGCCCTCTCCCAACAGGAGGGATGTTTTCTGAGCTCAAAGGCCTGACCCTTGATTCACAAGGGCTTCAGTGGGGAAACCCTACCCCCACCCCCACTCCCCACCCACTCCTGGTCCCCTCAAGAACCACGGAGCGGGCAGGAGGCAGGGAGATAGCGCTAGGGGCCACCGCCACCCCGGCCCTGCCACGAGCCCTATCAGATCATGCAGCCCTAGACTTCCGTCTCGTCCAGTTTGCCCCGGGTGGGCGGCCTACCCTCGGGACCCCTGTGGCGCCGCCCGCCCGCCGCCGTGCTCCTGGGCTCCTGGTAGGGGTTGTCCAGCAGGTAGCGGAACCGGTCGTAGTTCTTCAGCAGGTACTTGGGCGCATACATGTGCTCGCTGGGGTCTGCGGGTGGGTACTCCTGCTGCGTGCCGTCGAACCAGCCCCCGGTGCGGATCAGGCCGCGGATGTAGTTCAGGTCCCGCTTGTCCTCGTAGTCACCCCAGCGTGGGAAGTCGCCATTCTGGGCGGACACGAGCTTGAAGTAGATGCCCTCGGGCGTGAAGCACCAGGAGCAGTGCCAGCCGGCGAAGTGCAGGGGGCTGCCCAGCGACCACTGCACCAGGATGTGGCCGGTGCGGTTCTCGTACTGCCTGAAGTTGGGCATGGTGTAGTACTGGCGGCGGCGCAGGCGGATGCCGTCCAGCCCGTACACTGCCTGCAGCATGTCCACCGTGCAGCCCGACACCACCTCCAGGGTGCCCGGCTGCTTCCAGAAGAAGCCGTAGAGCGACTTGCGCATGTGGAAGGCGAAGGGCTCGGTCCAGCCATCGTAGAGCTTGAGGAAGAGGACGCCGTCGCGGGCCGGGATCTCGTCCGCATCGTCAATTATGAAGACGTCGTCGGGCCGCAGGTTGCGCAGCCGTGAGACGCCGTCCTGGGTGAGGAAGGTGCGCAGGTAGTCGTCGGCGATCCAGCCGTCCTGTCGGCCGCCCGGCGGGAAGTGGTCCAGGAAGACGTAGAGCACCTTGTGGCGGATGTACTCGAAGGTGCCATTGGTCAGCATCTCCCGGAACTTGAGCGGCCGCGGCTCCCCGTAAGCCGTGAAGTTGGACTCGCACACCACAAAGGCGTCCACCACGTCGCCCAGCTCGTGGAAGCGCACGTCCAGCAGATCGAACTCGTGGTTGACGTTGATGGCGTTGATGATGCGGCGCGGCACCTCCCTGGGCACCAGCCGCTCCTTGGTGGGCAGGTTGGAGTACTGCACCACGGTGGGCACGCCGCAGCTGGGTCCGTGCCAGCCGGGCAGGCACACGCACTCCACCCACTTGCGCCGCGCGCCCCGGCCCCCCGTGCGCTCCCGGGCGCTCAGCAGGTACCGGGGTGGCCGCCGGGCCGAGGAACCGTTGGCCCCCTCGGGCTTCTCCTCCGGCCGTCCCGGGGGCGGCCTCTCCAGCATCTTGGTGCCGGGTTTGAAGCAGACGCCGCCGGCCTTGGTGCGCACGAAATACTCGGTTGTGTCCTCGGGCAGCACCAAGTCCACCCGGTGGAGCTCGTCGGCCGCCTTGCTGGGCGGCAGCGGCTGCAGCAGGGGCGAGTGGGAGTCGAGCGGGGTACGCAGCAGGTCGGGGCCTCCTGGCTCGGGGCTGGCCTGGGGCGTGACCGGGGCATTGTTCCAGAAGAAGCTGGACACCAGGTTAGGGCTGAGGGAGGCCAGTTCTCGGGGGAAGGTGACATAGGACAGGGTCTTGAAGAAATGCAGGAAGGAGATGAGGCACAGGCCGGCCATACAGAACATGAGAAAGAGCTTGTAGCGTCTCATCTTCATCCTGCGGGAGAGAGAGAAGACAGCAGACTCATCAGGGCAGCCCAGGCTCCTTTCCTAGGAAGGGGACCTAGGAGGCCTCTGCTGCCACCTTGCTGGACAATGTGGTGGCCAGCACCTGCTGCCTCTGCATGGAGTGATCTCCTGCCCCCAAGAGTCAACTCGCGGTACCAAGGCCCCTGAAAGCTCCAGCACTGAGGACACCGCCGTGCTCCCATGGCTCTTCCCTGAGATCCCCAGGCCACCACTCTGCCCCCTCTGCAGCCTGCTCCTCCGCCTGGCCCACCCCACCATGACTGTACGGCTGCACTGCTAGGCTTGGCTCCAGGAGCAAAATGCGCCCTGGGAAAAGCTCAACCCGCAGTGCACGCCCCGCCCAAGGACAGAATGGGGAGAGCAGGCTGTAGGCTGCCCTCGTGGGTCCTGTCCCTCCCCTCCTATCTTCTTTTTTATGGACATACTGACAAACCTTTTGAATATTTTTTCACTGAAAAAACTCACAGGTCTCAAGGGAAAACACTTAATTCTAACATATTTAATGAATAAAATTAGGCCAGGCGTGGTGGCTCACGCCTGTAATCCCAACACCTTCAGAGGCCGAGGCAGGAGGATCGCTTGAGCCCAGGAGTTTGAGACCAGCTTGGACAACATAGTGAGACCCCATCTCTACAGAAAATTTAAAAATTAGCCAGGTGTGGTGCCATGTGCCTGTGGTCCCAGCTACTCAGGAGGCTGAGGTGGGAGGATCACTTGAGACCTCAAGGTTGAGGCTGCAGTAAGCCATGATTGCACCACTGCACCCCAGCCTGGACGACAGACTGAGATCCCATCTCAAAAACAAAATAAAATAAAAGTTCCCTTTCATTATCCCATGCCCTTTACTAATCTCCAGGCATAAAAATTTGAGGTCGGCCAGTGCAGTGGCTCACGCCTATAATCCCAGCACTTTGGGAGGCCGAGGTGGGCAGATCACAAGGTCAGGAGTTCGAGACCAGCCTGGCCAACATGGTGAAACCCCGTCTCTACTAAAAATACAAAAGTTAGCTGGGCGTAGTGGCGCATGCCTGTAATCCCAGCTACACCAGCTGAGGCAGGAGAATTACTTGAACCCAGGAGGCGGAAGTTGCAGTGAGCCAAGATCGCGCCATTGCACTCCAGAGCCTGGGCGACAAGAGCAAGACTCCATCTAAAAAAAAAAAAAAAAAAAAGTGAGGTCTATCTCTGGCTTTATAAGCAATTTTTCTATTCTTGGTTTAATATTTTTCATAAATACCACCATATTGGACACTAAGTCTAACCAAGTTGTTTTCCTCAATCAATGATAGATTTAAAAGATTTTGGTATCAGTAGAAATAAATGTACCAGTTCCTTTTAAATCCCACATATTACATGGCCATTGTGAATAAATCACTCTGTATTCCTGACTCATGATGTAACCATTTGCTATTCATTTATACAGTTTAATTTATCAATTAGTTTATGGCTGTGGAATGGAGATGCTTGTATATTCTCATTCTCCAATTTAAATAAGCTTTTTTTTTGTTTTTGTTTGTTTGTTTTTAAGACAGAGTCTCGCTCTGTCGCCCAGGCTGAAGTGCAGTGGTGCGATCTCTGCTCACTGCAGCCTCTGCCTCCCAGGTTCAAGCAATTCTCCCACCTCAGCCTCCCAAGTAGCTAGGGTTACAGGCACACGCCACCACACCCAGCTAATTTTTGTATTTTTAGTAGAGATTGAGTTTCGCCATGTTGGCTAGACAGGTCTCGAACTCCTGACCTCAGGTGATCCGCCCACCTCGGCCTCCCAAAGTGCTGAGATAAGGCATGAGCCACCATGCCTGGCCTAAATAAACTTTTAATTTTAGAATATTTGTAGATTATCAGAAAACGTGCAAAGATAGCACAGAGGCTTCCTCACGCACTTCACCCTATTGCTCCCAGTTTATACCACCATGGTACTAGGAAACGGACATCGGAATGTTACCATCAGCCAAACCCCACACTGGATTTGGATCCCTGGTTTTATGAATGAGCCGTGCAGCCACAGAGCACCTCCGACCGTAGCCATCCAGCTCATTTCACCCTTGAGTCTAGGCAGGTGGGCAGGCGGGCCAGGAGTTTACATCCATTTGACCAGTGAAGATGCTGGGTGGGGCCAAGTAAGACCAGTGACCTGTCCGGGGGGAACCCACTGAGTCACAGAAAAGGCTGAGACAGAAACCTTGCCTTTGGCATCTGGCACTGTCCTACCTAGATATTCTTAAAATGTTCCCATCTGTGGCTTCTCTTTATTTTTGATTCTTTCTCTGGGTCATGCTCTCCCCCTCACTTTTTTTTTGAGACACAGTCTCACTCTGTCACCCAGGCTGAAGTGCAGTGGTGAGATCCTGGCTCACTGCAACTTCCATCTACCAGGTTCACGCAATTCTCTTGCCTCAGCCTCCCAAGTAGCTGGAATTACAGGTGTGTGCCACCATGCCCTGATAATTTTTGTATTTTTAGTGCAGATGTGGTTTCACTACGTTGGCCAGGCTGGTCTTGAACTCCTGACCTCAAGTGATTTGCCCACCTCAGCTTCTGAAAGTGCTGGGATTACAGGCATGAACCACTGTGGCCAGCCTCCCTACTTTTTAACTCTAAGGACAGCAAGGTAGGGTGGAAAGATAGGAACTTGGGTTAGGCGTGGTGGCTCACGCCTGTAATCCCAGCACTTTGGGAAGCTGAGGCAGGCGGATCACCTGAGGTCAGGAGTTTGAGACCAGCCTGGCCAACGTGGTGAAACCCTGTCACTACTAAAAATACAAAAATTAGCTGGGCATGGTGGTGGGCACCTGTAATCCCAGCTACTCGGGAGGCTGAGGCAGGAGAATCGCTTGAACCAGGGAGGTGGGGTTGCAGTGAGCCGAGATCGCACCACTGTACTCCAGCCTGAGCAACAGAGTGAGACTCCGTCTCAAACAAACAAACAAACAAACAAGGCTCCTAATCATTCTGAACCTTAGTTTCTCCATCTGTGAAATGGGCACAGAGTTCCTGGCATGCAGCATGTGCTCAATAAGCTCTTGTTCCTTTCAATGCTCAAGGCTGGATGCCCCCAATTTAATTTTCTCCAAGTCACATGGTCATAAGGCACAGAATCACAACACAATTGATCTAGAAATCTTAAGGACCATCTCCTCCAACTCTTTCATTTTATAGGGGAGGAAACCAGGACCTAGGGGCCTTCAGGGACCTGCTCAAAGTCACAACAGAGCTGGAGTGTGAAGCGGGCAGCTGGGCTCCTGCACCAGGTGCCCCTCATGGCCTCAGCTTGCGAGGAGTCCTGAGCAGGCTGGTAAGAAGCAGTCGAGCTGCTGATCCCAACAATCAGGGCAGCGCTTGCCCCATTCGAGCTCAGATATCCCTCCTCCAGTAAACGCCTGCCCCCCTGGAGCTGCCCACACGGAGTGGGCACAGCTGACTACAGGCAGGTAGAACAATCTGAGGTAGGGGTCTGACCTCTGCTAAATGTCCCAGGGCAGAGCTGGGGCTTTTCGCCACCGGCGTTTGGAAGGAGGGGCTGCTCCTTGATAACATTTTGAAGTGGGTCTTCTGCACTTCATTCTCCATTTTGGATTCCAGCCCTTGTCTGGCAAAGTGAGACCAGTTGGGCTGGACCAGCAGTGTGAGCAAAAGGGGCTAGGAGTTCCTGCTGCGGCCAGGACCAGGCACAAGGCAATACTGCAGCCGTGGTTAGCATGGCGGAAGCTTCCAGGGCAACTTACTCTTGGGGTTTCAGGACTTGGAAAGGCAGCCTGGATCCTTCTGGTGGGCTATTTTTCTTTCTTTTTTTTTTTTTTTTTGAGATGGAGTTTTGCTTTTGTTGCCCAGGCTGGAGCGCAATGGTGCAGTCTCGGCTCACCGCAACCTCTGCCTCAAGCAATTCTCCCACCTTAGCCTCCTGAGTAGCTGGGATTACAGACATGCACCACCACACCGGCTAATTTTGTATCTTTAGTAGAGGTGGGGTTTCACCATGTTGGTCAGGCTCGTCTCAAACTCCTGACCTCAGGTGATCCGCCCGCCTTGGCCTCCCAGAGTGCTGGGATTACAGGTGTGGGCCACTGTGCCTGGCCTTAGTGGGCTATTTTTCTGTACTTGGGACCTGCCTCTGTGGGGGACACTCTAAATTACCCAACTGGTGTAAGCTATGTGGCAGGCATGGCCTGGGGCTGCCATTCAGACTCTAAATCCCCTGGCAGCATGAACAAAGGCTTTAGCAAACGAGGTAAGAGGAACTCAGAGAGGCAAGGAAACAGCCTGCTTGACGTAAAGGGCCTCCGTGGACCTGCTGAGGTCAGATTGACCCAGCTGCCCCTTGGCTGGCTTTCAGGATCTGGTTACTCACAGCCAGCTATGCCCTTCTGAGCACGGACTCACCAGTGCTTGGGAGCTCCCCTCTCAGTCACTGGAGCCTTCAGGGCAGGGCCCCTTAATAAGGCCTCAGTCTGGGTTGCTGCTGAGAATCAAGGATCTGAGCATGTTTCCCTCATCATTCAGGCTGCTAGGAGGCTCAGAAGCACACAGTGGTCAGCCCAGAGCATGTCAACAGCACCTCACAGACAGCATTTTCTTGGACCCCTTCACTTGCAGCTGCCTGTATAGTTTCAATCCTTTTCAGCTCAATTCCTTTTTGTCTTTTCATTTTTTTTTTATTGAGACAGCATATAAATAAAATGGAATAAATAAGCACTGGCACTCAGGGTCTCATTTAAATCTCTCAGGCACTCTGGTAGGTTATTTAAACTGCCCTGTTTTAACAGATGGAGAAAACGAGACTCAGAAAGATGGCAAGACTTTCCCCAAAGGACATCATTAAGGAGGTGGCTGAGTCAGGACTTGAACATAAATTCTGGTTCTCAAGCCAATGCCTCTCTCCCTCATGACAGCTGAGACCACCAGATCCCTCTGTAGTGCAGGTGGCCCAGCTGTGGGCTAAAGCCATGGAACCAAACTGGGCCCCAGTTGGTGGCATTTCAGCTTCCATTACAAAGCTTCATCAAAGCTGGGCACAGGGGCTCATGCCTCTGGAATCTCTGCACTTTGGGAGGCCAAGGTGGGCAGATTGCTTCAGTCCGGGAGTTCAAGACCAACTTGGGCAACGTAGCTAAACCCCGTCTCTACAAAAAAAAAAAAAAAAAGTTAGCAGTGCCTACTTTCTAGCAGTGCCAGGCATGAAGAACTACTACATGCCTGTAGTTCTAGCTACTTGGGAAGCTGAGGTGGGAAGACTGCTTGAGCCCTGCAGGTCAAGGCTGCAGTGAGCTGAGATCACAATTCTGCACTCCAGCCTGGGCAGGGGAGTGAGACTCTTATCTCAAAAGCAAAAATAACAAAGCATTGACAAACCATCAGGTGTAACAGTAAAACTATCACTGAGGATGACATGCCAGCCACTGTCCTAAGCTTGTTACACACGTGACTGTACTGAATCCTCCCAACACGAAGCAGGTACCCTTGTATAAGGAAACCAAGGCCGGGGAGATGATGTCGCTTGCACAGCGTTGCACAATAGAAGGATCATACTGGATCCTATAGGGTCAATCATGGGGTTGTATCCAGTGGTAAAGCTGTCCTGAGCCCCTTCCAGCTGCCACGTTCAACCCAGGTAGTGACAGGGCCCCTGAGGAGTCCACCTGTGACCAGTGAAGACAACCCAGTGGATGGTGCAGCCCCTGGGGCATTTGATCCATACAACGTGCCACAAGGTGCTCACCCAACCCATGTCACTCATTCACTCAGCAACGATTTTGCCAGAGCCCCGTTTGCCAGGCACCTCGGTGGGTACTGGGAACATGGGGAGACAGGACGGACCAAAATCCCTGCCCTCAGGGAGCCTGCTCCACACCCAGCAGGTAGGGAGCCTGCGTAAACTACAAACACACGAGTCAGCTGGGAAAACTGCGTGCCCAAAGAGGCCGTGCTCCGGAGAAAGACAAAGCGGGTAACGGGCAGGAGCGAGTGAGTCATATGTCCGGTGATGAATGGAGTGGGCAGGGCAGGCTCACCGAGGAGGCGACGTGAGCAGAGACTCCACGCGGGAGAGGGCGCCAGGGAAGAATGTTCCAGGCGAAAGGCACAACCAGTGCCCTGGCAGGAGTGTATGTGTGCCAGTGAAGAACAGCAAGGCGGGTGGGATGGAGCAAGTGAGGGGACATGGGGGGCAGGGAACAAACCCAGATCACAGGGCCTGGAGCCATGGTTAGAAATGTGGCTTTCACTGGAGGATTCAGAGAAGGGAGGCCACGGCCTGACCTTGGTGTGAATGGCTTACTTTGGCTGCTCTGCTGAGAATAAATGGGCGTTTCAAGGGCAGGGCAGGGGAAGCCAGGAGGCCACACTGAACTACCCAGGTGAGTCAGGGTGGCTTCCACCAGGGTGTAGGGTGTAGAGTGTGCTCAGATTCTGCTGGATTTGCTGAAGAGCTAGATGTGAGCAAGGCAGCACACTGGGTGGCCCCAGGAACTGGAAGAATGGACCAGCCCTTGACTGGGGTGGAGGAGGCTGGCCCTATCCGGCAGACCTGGGGCTTGCAGCCAGCATCTGTCTCTGCAGGGCCCAGCCCTAACCACTACGTCTCCTCCTGCAGACACCAACGGTGAGGCCGGGCGTGAAGGACATGGCCAAAGTCAAACATTGGCTAGCAGCAGGTCCTGGGCTAACCTTTGTCTCTAGATCCAAACCTCAGGTCCTTTCTGCAGCATACTGTCTAGAAGCTTCACCTGAGGGATGGGCGGGGTGGGATATGCTTTATGTCTGTGGTCCCCCTGTGGCCTCAAAGCACTGTGGGGGACATCATCCAGCTCACCAGCCCACTGTCCCACTCCCACCCACTTCCCTGGATATATGTGGCTTGAGGTCCTCCAGCAGCTCAGGAAGCCAGGAGGGTCACTGTGGTTAGGACCTACCTGGAGAATAAGGTTAGCTGAGCGAGGACTTGGGGCCTCCCCTGGGCTGGGCACCCTCTGTGACCCAGGCAGGCAGCTCTCTGAGGACAAAACCCCTCTCCAGCTCCTTCCCACCACCAAGGCTAATCTCTGTTAGCGCAGATGCCATACTCTGGCCCTTACTCAGTTCGTTAAAATTCACCTAGTATTTCTCAGATGCCTGCTCTGTGCCAAGATAGCCTCCCTGGAACCAAAGCACCTGCCTCTGCCCCAAGCCAGAGCCCATCCCGAACTCTCCCAACCTCCCCCAGCTCCTCATCATCGTCGACGTTCCTATAGTCACTATGAACAGAGCAGGTCACCTGACCTCTCTCAGCCTCAACTCTTCCATGTATAAAATGGGTATCATTATCTCTGCCCTGCTTATTTCAAGTGAGAATCAGAGACCTATCCACAGCCCCAGCCCCAGTCAACACTAGGCTCATTTTCCCCTAGATGTCTGTCTTCCCAGCTGGCATATAAGCTCCCTGGAGCAGGGAATGTACACAGCAGGTGCTCAATGAGACCACCCCGCACTGCCCTGGGCCTCCACAATGCCCTCACCATCACTTCCATGTGCTCGGACTCCCCAGTTAAAATCCCAGCTCTGCCACTCCTATCTGTGTGGCCTTGTGCAGCTTAACCACTTTTCTGTACCTCTGTTTTCTCATCGATGAGATGCCTAGCACACAGTAAGCACTCAATGCTAAGTGCTAGCTCTTCTCTCTATTACTTTTCCCCAGCCTGGCAGAGAAGAGAAAGAGTGAGCCTTTGGGTGGGGACACACTAGAAGCAGAGGCTTGGAGGTGAGTCCCTGGCAGGGCCTCAGCCTAGGTGGGTGCTGTCCTATCTCAGGGCAACAGGGAGCAAAACCTAAACCTGCTGTGGGGAGGGGCCAGGGGCTGGGAAGCCACGCCTCCTGAGACTCCAAGAAAAGGGGGGCTTGAGGCTCCACCCCCACCCCACTGCCAGACACCCTGTGAGTTGCGCCCAGCTTCAGGGGCCTGTGCCTTTTTAAATTTTTTTAGACAGGGTTTTGTCTTACTTTGTCACCCAGGCAAGCTGGAGTACAGTGGGGTGGTCAAGGCTCACTGCAGCCACAAACTGCTGGGTTCAAGTGATCCTCCCACCTCAGCCTCCTAAGTAGCTGGGACCACAGGTGTGTGCCACTACTCGGCTGATTTTTTAAACATTTTTTTGTAGAGAGGAGGTCTCCCTACATTGCCAAGCTGGTCTCGACCTCCTGGGCTCAAGTGATACCTCGGCCCCCCAGTGCTGGGATTGCAAGCGTGGGCCACCACCTCTGGCCGGGCCTGGGTCTGTTGGGATAGGTGGTAGAGCATGGGCCAGGTGCTTCCTGGCAGCCAGGTAATCCTGGAAGAGGGAGGCCGAGGCCGACCTAGGATGGCAGCAGGCAGGCCTCAGGCAGTGGCCATTGCCTGGAGGGTCTGAGCTGGACAGATTTCCTTCCTTCCCTCCCTCTTCCCACTTCTTGTGCCATTTTTCTCTAGCTCTGCTTGGAAGCCTGACGGGCTGTGAGGGAGGGAAGCTGATGAGCCCAAACTCTGTGACCCAGCCATGACCTCATAGTCAGGACTCAGGTGGAGCCCAGCCAGGGGCTTCTGGCCAGGGAGAAGGGAGGTGCTCCCTGGAGGCCACTGGCTGTGATCGTGGGAGCTGGCCAGGCAGGTAGCAGCCTCCCAGGCGGACTCACAGTGACAGCTGTCACTTGGTGAAGGGTGGCTCCTGTGGAGCTCTCCGTGGTCCTGAGCTTGCCTGCGCTGGCCAGAGTCCTAGCTCAGTCCCCAGGGTGCCCTTGTCTGGCCTCACCCTGGCCCCTGCCACCCTCCTCCGTGGTTCAGACAGCTCATGTCTTAACAGCCACTTCCCCTGTCCACCACCCTCTGGCCCCTTCTCCGCCTTCCCCTCAACATCTGATGTCTGGTGTCTTCAGCTGGGGGACAGCCACAGGCACTCAACTCCTCCAACTGGGAGAAGGGGCCAGCTATCACGTGTCCAGCAGTAGGCAGGCCCAACACCCAGTGGGCACTCAGGGCATCCCTGGAATGTCCATGAGGGGCATTTTGGAGGATGCCAGAAACCACCTCAGTCTCCACTTCTGGGCAGGAAGTAGCCCATCCACTGCCCTCAGCCCTGGTACACCTCGGGGTGGACCCGCACTACCTCTCCAGGAGTTAGTTCATCTGCATGAAAGGGCTTCGCGCTGAAGCCCGTCTCCCTGTGCTCACCTTCCACTCGGCCTGGTCCTGCCCCACGTGACCTGAGGGCTCTGCCACCTCCAAAAGGAAGGCAGGAGGCACATCTTTGTGGCAATCCCTGCCATGTACAGCAGCTCCTGGGGCACAAGGTAGGCCAGTGGCCGCAATGGCCAGATCTGAACACTGCTGTGGCCTTGGCAAGTCACTCTGCCTCCCCGTGCCTCAGTTTCCCCCTCCATGATACGGAGGTATAACCGTTTCTATCTCAAGGGTTGTTGTGAGAGTTGAGTTAATCCCTGCAAAAAGCTAGGGACCATGCCTAAACACACAACAGATGCCCAGGACACACCGGCTCCACTGTTACTGGAAGTCTGGAGGATTTGGTTTGAATCCCAGTGCCATGACTTACTTGCTGTGTGCCCTCTGGCAAGTTACTTAGCCTCTCTGGTCCTCGGTCTTCTCCGATCTAAAAGGAAGATGTCACCCTCTGTTTTACAGTCCTGTGGGAGACCTGGCTGAGCCATGGTGTCAAAGCATTCTGCATGGAGCCTGGCCATTGGCAGAGGTTCTATAAATGCATGGTTTTTTTTTTCTTTCCTTCCATTTGGGTTTCCTGCTGGACGACCAAATGCAGATGACCCCCTGAATATGCCAGGCCTTGCTCCTGACCGGCTTTATTACCTTTAAGAAAGGTAACAAAGACACCTTTGTTAAGGTACAAAGGGAGGTGGGCCAACTGGGGGGCCGCTTAACCCTGACTGGCAGCCTCAGCCTGCAGGGCCTTTCTCAGTAACTCACCAGGCATTCAGGACCTAAGGCCAGAATCTGGGGAATCCGGCCCAGCCAAGGCCTGCAGACTCCTCTCCTGGGTCCAGAGGGCCTGTGAGTAAGAATTTGATCCAAGCCTTCACCCCAGGCCAGTGCCTCTGCATGTCCACTCCCACGGGCCGCCCATTCCAATCCCTTTGGGCTGCTAGAAGTTCTTCCTTCTGTTGACCTTCATCAGTTTCCCTGGAGCTTCTGCTACTGGTTCCTTCCCTGGGGTATGGCAGAGGGCGTCGGCATCTCAGGGGTCAGAAGACAGTGAGCACCTCCCCTGGACTCTGAGACTAAATGCAGCTTGAGGTTTCAGGATCCCACATGGGGAGACAGGTAGAGGCGGTGGCGCAGAACATGGCCGATCCTGGAGTCCCGGCGAGACTGGAGAAACAACTGCTGCTCTGCTGTCCTCCCCTCTCATCATCTGACTCACTCCTTTGACTGACACCCATCCACAGGGAAGCCTACACAAAGTGGTCACTCTGCAGTCGACGTATCATCCCAGCTACTGGTGGTCATCGGGGACGCAGCTATGTGTGTCTCCATTTTGCAGATGACAACATGGAGGCCTCAAGAGGTTAAGTGACTTGCTCAGCCACACACAGCTGGTGGGAATGAAACAGATGGAAACTGAGACTCCCCAAGCTGACAGGCAGACTACGGATCTGGGGGTTCTGCTCCAAGCTCAACACAAGTGGCCTGGGCGAGGGAGGGCCTGGTAGACCAGGACACCCAGCACCGAGGAATTCTGCTTCCCTAGCAGGCTCAGAGGGAAGAAGTCTGCTTCAGGGGCCAGGCCTGGTCAAAGACTCCATCTTCCCTGGATGGCCAGAGTCAAATCCTTGCAAATCCCGTTCAGCATGGAGCAGGTGAGACAGCTTCTGCTGTGCCCCCGCCATGGACGAAGAAACTAGACCAAGAGAGGAGAGACAGAGCTACAAGGGGAGCAGTTCTTAGATTAGTCAGGCAGGGTTCAGGGAAGACAGGGTGCCCAGGCCACCAGAATACCCACGAGAGTCTGGGCCTCACAGAGTCAGCCCCACTCTCTGCTGGCTCAGCTCCAGGGTGGAGGCCTTGCCAAAGGCTCAGCCCAAGACCCATCCCAGGAGCCCTTTCCATGGCAACCCCACCCCTTCCCCACCTCCAGTCACTGTGCACCACTCTCTCCCCTCCAAACCCATCCCCATCAGCTCCCTGCAGGCTGCCTGAGGACTTTCCCACGGAGTGGCCGGCAAGTGCCTGGGAAAGTTGGTTCCCAAAGCTGGGATCTATCACTGCTAGGACCCCGCCCCTCCTGCACTGGTCACTGGTCCATTCAGGACATCACCTCCTCATCCCCAGAGGCTCATTCCATGTTTTTGTTTTTGTTTTTTAGAGACGAGACCTGTGTTACCCAGGCTGGATGTGAATTCCTGGACTCAAGCAATCCTCCCATCTCAGCCTCGTGAGTAGTTGGGACTAGTCTCACACCACCATACCCAGCTTAATTTAATTTGAATTTTAATAGCTGCATGCTCTAGTGGCTCCTACATTAGACTGTGCAGTTTAGACTGAACGGGGAGGGCAGGAGGCAAGGAGTCAACCGGGTCCACTGCGCCAGCACCGCTGGAGAGATGGGGCTGCACTGAGGGAGGACCCTCATGGGGACAGTCACGGAGCTGGAGCAAGGGAGCATCCCAGGGCGCCAAGCCTGAGAGATGGCCCGTGATGAAGGGGGGGGCCAGGGGCGGGGCAGTGGTGAGCTGATGTCAAGGTCTTGGCTGAGAGGGGCTCACAGAGCATTGGTTAACTACAGGAGAGAGGGATGCAGCTCTGGGGGGCTGCCTGACACAAGGGTGCAGGGGCGTTAGGCAGGTGACTGGCAGAAGGAGACCTCGGGAGGGGAGGTGGGCTAAAGGCGGGCCTCAGGGCCTGACATACAGATGTACAGACACATCCCATGGACTGGTCCCATGGGCACTGAGGACAGCTGTTTCCCAGCCATGTCCCTGGAACTCCCCTCCAGGTGTCCCGGGACCTGAGAGAGAGGTGGAGTGAAGGGGGAGAGAAAACAAAGCCCAGGGACTCGCCCCCAAAAAATACAATCAAGAAGATGCTCCCAGCTTTTCAATTTCAGACCCTGAGTTCCTCGCCAGATTTTGTTTGAAGGAAAGCTTCTATAGTATTAAAAAAAAAAAAAGCCTGGCAAGCCCTGCTGTGAATTCATCCCTCACTCCACTCCACCGGCAGGGAGATGGAGGCCCTGAGGAGGGGGTGATTGGTGGAGGCCACACCACAAGCAGAACCCAGGCCTGACTCCAGGAAGGCAGGGGCGCTGGGCTGGGGCTTTTCCATCTTGGATCTTCAGCCCCCCGAGTCCAGGCAGAGAGGGACCTTACCAGGGAGCAGAGGGCGGATGTCCCACCCAGGGCTAGCGGTGCATGTGCACATTTCAGGAGGGCCGGAGGGCTCTGACTGCCTCTTACACACAAAGCCTGGAATGGAGAGACATAAACTTGGCCTGGGGGAACAGGCCAGGCCAGAAGTGGGCAGTGGCTCCTGCCCGAAGCGCCCAGAGCAAACATTCAGTGAATGTTTGGGATTAGCCAGAGGAATGAGTACTGCTGGTGGCATTTCAGGCACAGGGCTCTTTATCTCTCAGGGAGAGGGCCACCCTCAGAAGAGAGCCCCCTCTGCAGGGCCACACAGGACCACGGACCTGCTGTGTGCAGAGCCAGGAGGCAGTGGGAGCCCGTGGGGGCTGGGCCAGTGTGCAGGGAAGGTGCTTGGGGCTGTGAGAGGGTTGGGGGTGATGTGAAGACTGTAGCACTACTGGCCTCACTTCATTCCACCCCCACAGGCACACAGGGCCTCAAATTCGCAGCTGGCAAGTGACAGCAGCAGAGTCCACACCCACCTGCAGCCTTGGGGCTTCTCAGAGTTTCAGGGGCAAAGTCCAGGCTGCTGCTTTCAGCCTTGCCCAAAGCAAGGGCCCCTCTCACCCCCACTGCCATCAGGACCCCATGGGCCTGCCATTTGCAGTCACCGGGCTCTCCAGCTCTGGTAGATGATTGGATCCACTGCCCAGGAAAGCTGCATCTGCCCATCCTGCCAAACTCCTAAGCCCCTCTCACCGGCCTGAAACCATGTGAGCACCCCGGTGGCACACGGCAAGGCCAGGCTGAAATTATGCTTCCCAGAGCCCAGAGTTCCCTGAAAGGCCAAGGGGACCCAGGGCAGCCCTTCCCACCACTACCCAACTCCAACAGGAACGGATCACCCTGGACAGTGCGCCGTGTCCGGGTCTCCTGCAGCTTAAAGGAGGCTCAAGGTCCAAAAAGTCAGGAAACTTCCAAGGTGAGGCCCAGAATCCAGGAGGCTCCGGAGGCCCTGGCTCCTGACCCACACTGCAGACCCCTGCCCCTATCTATCCTGGAGATAGCACTCCACATCCATCTGCCCCCTGCCCACACCGTGCCAGCCCACCTCCATCCAGGCTGCCCTCCTCGTCCATCCACCACCCTCCCCTTAACTTCCATCCCCCCACCCCCATTATTTTCCCCTAGCCCCGATCACCCGGAACTTGGAGACAAGCAAGGGAGGGGTCCCATGCCACCTGCACCACCTCCTTGGAGAGTTTGTTTGCTGCTGTCTGCCTGATCCTGGCCTCCAGCTAGCCTGGCCTGGCCACAGGCCCAGGGATCCCCAAGCCCCTGTGTCCACAGCTTCCCCTTGCCAGCCTGTAATCATGTAGGGGGTGCTATAGTCTGAAAAATGTGTCCCCCAATGTTCAAGTGTAGGAAATTGAATCCCCAGTGCAGCGGTGTTGAGAGGTGTGGACTTTAAGAAATTTAATCTCCAGTGCAGCGGTGTTGAGAGGTGTGGACTTCAAGGCCGTGAAGGCTCCACCCTCATGGAGGGATTTGTGCTGTTATTGTAGGAGTGGGTTAGTTATCGTTCCTGATAACAGCATGGGCTCAAAATGGGTTAGTTATTGTGTTCCTGATAACTGCATGGGGTCAGCCCTGCCCCTCTCCATGTGTGGATACTTCTGCCCTTCTGCCATGGGATGACGCAGCATGAAGGCCCTCGCCATATGCTAGCTCCTCGTCCCTGGACTTCCCGGCCTCCAGATCCATGAGAAAGTTCTGCTGTTTACAAACTACCCAGTCTCAGGTATTCTGTGATAACAGCACACACAGGACTAAGAGGGGGAATGAGAGGACAGCGTATCTGAGGCCTCCCCCAGAGCCGCCTCTGATGGGGCTGTGTCAGTATCTTAGCTGTTCTCTAACCACATGTGGACATCCGCCTCCCACTGCTATTTCACAGAGGAGAAAACCTAAGATCAGTGAGTCAAACTGACAAGCCCTGGCCCTCCTTGTGAGTGACATGCATCCAACCCTCCCCTGTAGCCCACAGTCCCCAAGACTCCAGCCCGCATTGCAGCAGCCTGACCCCTGCCTGGGCCCCTTCCAGCCATTGCCGCTTCCTTCCCCTCACCGGCCCATACCTGCCTTGAGGCACAGTGTCTAGTCCCCTCTGCCTGGCTTTCATGGCTCTATGGCAGCAGTTTCCTCCCTAGAGGCTGAGCCCAGGTGTCAGTTAGATGACTGCAGGAGGAACTGACCTTGTCCCACCAAATGCTGGACCCGCCCTCCATCTGGGCTGGTTTCCTGGCTCCACCTCTTTCCAGCTAGGTCAACTCACCTCTCCAGCCTCAGTCTCCTCCTTTGTAAAACAGGTAACCAGGCAGCAGTGAGAGGCAGCCCCACCCTCCCAGAGCCACTCCTAGGTGCCAGGTGCTTGAGGAGGTAGGGGCACTGTGGTTTTACAGGTGGAGAGCCTGTCAGGGCCAAGCGCTCAGTAAAAAGCAGGTCCATCTCTTGTGAGCCTCGCCTTGCTCCCTCTCTGTGTGGAAGGGTTCCCGAGAACTGCGACCGACTCCCAGGGGGGCTGCTGGACATTCTCAGTGGGATGAGGATAGGGAACCAAGGAACACCGTATGCATGGAACAGCTCAGAAATACACTCTCGGCACGGCGGGACCCTGAGTCTCTGACAAAGTACTGGGCAGGGACAGGGTGGGGGCCAGGGAGCCTGAACCCACACTGCGTCTCCTGCAAGCGGGCCCAGGAGTCCACAGCCTTTTGGAGGGAGTTGGGTGTCTCTGGGAGTGGGGGCAGAGGCTGGATTCTGCCCAGAGGAGACGGCCAGACAGCTACTGTACTGCTGGCTCCAAGCCCAAGGGTCCACCCTTAGCAAGGCATTCATTCCCCAGTGTGGAGAACACCCCTCTTGAGGGTGAAGACAGAAATCACACCCTACCCTGGAAGGAGGCTAAGCCCAGAGCTTTGAGCATTCCTGCTGCTGGGGAGCTTTGTACAAAAAGCCCCACCCTCCAATACCTCGCCCTCTAGGGACTCCTCCCTCTTCCTAGCCCTTGCCTTCCCTGGGGGGCTGCCCTCAGCCCAGCCTGCTCAGTAGTTCCCCCACGCTATCCCCTAAGCCTGGAGAGGAATTTCCTGTTTGCTTGTCTTGCTCGGGGTGGTGGCTGACCGCAGAGAACAGCGCAATAGCATCCAGTGAAAGAATGAGTGAATGAGTACCGTGTCGCTCTGCCCCTCTGCCCCTGTGCCTCATGTCTCTGTCTGTCAGATTGTGTGGCACCTGCCCTGAAGGGCTGCCGAAAGGCCTTCATGGGAAGAATAGAACTGATGCCCTGTGTGGTGTCGGGGACAGGGGGACTCCCAAGGGCACAGGGGCCTTGCCATCTCTGCAGAGGAAGGCCGGCAGGGACTGATGGCCGGAAGGGCGGGGGTAGGAGTGGGGGCTGGGAGGGCGAAGGAAGGAGGAATGAAGAGGAGGTTGGAATTGGGTGAGGGCAGTGAGAAGGGGCTGCTCAAGCCTGTAATTATTAATTGGGCAGATGATTAATTATTAACAAAGCTTCGGGTTAGAGGAAGGAAGGAACACAGCTTCTTCTAATTCATCAATAGGCCTGTGTTGCCAGCCCCTCCGCAAAGGCTTAAGAGTTTCCATGCTTACGAGACCCAGTGGGATAAATCCTCGAGACCCCCGTACTTCGGGCTTTCAGCTCCCTACCCACCTGCCAGCCTACTCAGCCTTACAGGCTCAAATAAACTGCCCCAGCCCATCTGGACAAGAGAAGGGAAGGAGCCAGCTCCGCCCTGCCCTGGCTTCCAAGGTCAGAATGCCTCTGCCCCCACCCCCAGGGCTCCCAGAGATGTGGTGCCTCCCAGGCAGAGGGGCAGCCAGTGCCTTTGGTCTGAGTGGGGGTGGCCATCGTCAGATAACAAAGGAGGCCCAGGAAAAGCCGGGCAGGAGGGGGCTGGGCTGAGTGCTTCTGCCTCTGTGAGAGGGCTCTCCTGGACCCTGGGCTGTCCTGGGTGCCCACCCCCAATCTCTCAGGAGTCAGCGTGGGGTGGGGGCTGCTTTGGGGCCATAGCTCTCTGGAGTCTAGACTAAAAAGGGGCTGGATTCAAATCCTGCCCCTTCCAAACCCTCCTCCGTGATCTTGGGCAGGTCACTGAATACCCTGGGCCTCGGTGCCTTTATCAGCAATGTGAGGCCATCCCAACCCCAAGGGGATTAGAACGGATAACATCCAGAGTCTTGACACAGGCCAGTCCTCTGAGCTGGGTGCAGCCTCACCACATGCCCGGCAGAGGGGCAGCAAGGCCTGCAGGCCCCGTTTCCCCAAATGCTCCCAGGATGGACCTCTCTCTGCCTCCTCGGCCACCCCAAGGTCCTCACTAGCTTCCCTCCTGCCTCTGCAGCAGCCAGAGTCACCGAAAATTCCCCATCAGGCCACATCTCCCTGCTCAAGCCCTCCCATGGCCCCGTCACACTCAGAATTAAAACCCCAACTCCTCTGTGTGCCATGGACCCTGGCCATCCGATGCCTGCATCTCTGCTGACCTTGCTTCCCTTATGCCCCAGGCTCCAGCCACACTCCCCACCTTCCTGTCTCCTACACTCTTCAGGCATGGCCCCATTCCAGGGTCCTCGCACCGGCTGATCATCCCTCCGCCTGGAACGCCCTTCCTCAGGTCCCTGCATGCTCTGATGCCATGCGTCAGACAGGGTCCCCTGAGCAGCTGACTGAAGTGCTGCCCCTGCCCGCAAGCCCTCTCTCCAGGCCGTCCCCTGCAGCGCTCATCCCTGCAGAGGCGGGGAGATCCCGCTGTGCTGTTTACGTCTGCCCCGCCCTCGCCAGCCCTCACCCCACTGGCAAGGCCACAGGAAGGCAGGGTCACCACAGGCCTCAGTCACCACTGTTCCCCACCCCCCAGGACAAAGTCTGCCCTGGAGTAGGCACTGCAGGGACAGCGGCTGGATGACACGGAACAGTCCAAAGACGCAGGAGCCCAGATGAGAAGTAGCAACAGACTTGGAGGGACAAATATCCTCTGGTTTGGGGGTGCAGGCCCAGCCTGCGAGTTCCCACACCTGACAGGAGCGCCTCCCCTGCCCAGTGGCCCCAGAGAAAGCCCCTGCTCTGCTGAGTTCAGCGCCGCCCTGCCCTGCAGCCCCGGCAGTGCCAGCCCCTCCCGCCCAGGCTTGCCATCCTCTGGTGACAACGTACAAAGGGCCACTTCAGTACACAGCCTCAGCTCCATCTCCAGCCTGGTGGGCTGAGCAGAGCGGGGGTACGGGGAAATGGAAGGGAGGGCGCGCCCCCCTTCCCCACCCTCTGGGGCCTTCTCTAGCATTGGGGACTTTGTCCCAGGCGTTGTACACTGGGTGGCAGTGGAGGGGTTGTTGGCTGGCAGAGGCTCTCACGCACCAGGTGGCAGGAGGAGGTCTGGTTCAAGAGTCCTAGGTAGTGGGAGTGGATGCTGTTCCCCTGGCACCCACCCATGTGTACAGGGCAGCAGGTGGTGGGCACGCTTGCATGCTCAGGAGGCCCGGTGCCAGATGGAGTGAGGGACAGAGAGGTGCAGACCTGGCGGGAATGATCTGGGCTGGGCAGCAAGGAGGGCAGTGGGCATGGGCTTTGGGTCACACCAGGCCTGGCTTTCTGGCCTCAGACCCTCTGTGGCAAACGAGGTGAAACTCAAATCGCCATCCCAACAACCTGAGCTAGTAACCTGTGACTCAAGCCTGGCACCAAGGAACTGACGCTCCCATGACATTCCCAACACTCCCCCTTCTGGGCCCCTCCCCACCCATTACCAAGGCTTGTCCGTCCCACTGCCCGCACTTCCCAAATCTGGGCCCCTCTCCACCCGCCTTCCCCCTTCTGGGCCCCTCCCCACCCACCACCAAGGCAGTCAGTCCCACTGCCCGAACTTCCCCAATCTCCCAACCCCGAGCCTACCGCTCACCGGAATGGCAGCAGCTTCCTCAATGAGCCTCCAACCCGGCCCCCATGAGCCAAGCGAAAGCCACATCTGATGCTGCCCCTCCCAGCTTGGAACCGCTGCCCTCAGGAGAAAGTCCAAGTCCCTCAAGGAGGCACAGAAGTTTCTGTGTAATCTCACCCTTCAGTCTCCGTGCCTGTTCCTGGAGGATTCGGCTGAGCTGCACTTCTCTAGGCCTCCCTGACCCCGGCCTACTCCCCAGAACCCCTTGTCCCACACAAGGGCTGTGCTGTCTGACGCTCCTGGGTCCCCAGCCTCAAGCACTGAGTCCCACACAAAAAAGGTGCTCACCCTCAGTTTGTTGAATGAATAAATGACCACCCCAAATCCACACACCCACACCTTCCAGTCAATGCTGCAGGGCTCTCAGGCCTGTCTGGGGCTCACACAAGTGGCCCACGGTCCTAGTCCTGCCTGCTTTGCCAACTTGGGCTTGTCACACCCCAATGAGGCAGCTTAGCTACGTGAATCCTAAGGGCCCCTTCCAATGGGATAGTGGTGGCAGAGGGGAGATACAGGAAATGACTGGAGCCTTCACGGCCAGGAGGAGTTACGGGAAGACCGTGGGAAAGGAAGAGCAGCTCAGCAGTTAGGATCCTCCCCACCAGCTCACGGCTCTGTGTTCACTGCCTCATGCCTGGTGCTGCAGGTGCGCTGCTGAGTGAGGGAATGGGCTTGAACGTGGCTCTGCCACCGTGGGGACCTGGGGAGGTGACAAGGCCGCACCTGCCTGCAGCCTGCAGCTCCTGGGCAGGAGGGTGGCAGCGTTGCCCTGGGATCTGGGAACCTGAGCATCTGTTAGCTTCCTGCTGGGGGTGGTCCTGACAGAGCAAGCACACAGCTGGCTGGGGCTCTGGGCACCCAGGGAGCCTGCCCTCGGCTGAACAAGGCACCCTGTCTCTCTTCCTCTCCCAATTACTCTCCATCCACCTCTGCTTGGAGAGGGGATGTGCTCAGGGTCAGGAACCCAGGAGGCTATGAGGGGGTCCTCATGCCAGCCCAGCTCAGCAGAGCCACCAGTGTGCCCACTGCTGCTCATCAAGGTGAGGGTGGCGGCCTCCGAGCTCCATGTTCTGGAAGACCCACATTCTAGGTTTGCTGCTCCAGGTTTCCTCCTCTAAGTTCCAGATTCCAGGTTCTCTGTCTGCATCTGGAGGTTCTACCTCTTTTTTTTTTTTTTTGAGACTGAGCCGAGATTGCCATTGCAATCTTGGCCTGGGCGACAGATCCAGACTCCGTCTGAAAGAAGAGGGGAGGGGAGGGGAAGGGAGGGGAGGGGAGGGGAGGAGAGGGGAGAAGAGAAGAGAAGAGGAGAGGAGGGGAGAGGAAGGGAGGGGAGGAGAGGGGAGGGAGGGGAGGGGAGGGGAGGGGAGGGGAGGGGAGGAGAAGAGAGGAGAAGAGAGGAGAAGAGAGGAGAAGAGAGGAGAAGAGAAGAGAAGAGAAGAGAAGAGAAGAGAAGAGAAGAGAAGAGAAGGAAGCTAGCTCTCCATCACAGGTCCCGTGTCGTGTCCACGTGTCTCCTCTTTGGGACACTGTACTTCGTATTCTCTTCGCGGTGCCCAGCAGCAGGGCTCCTGCCCACTCCTACCTTCTTAGCCTCAGCACCCTTTGGGGCTCTTGAGAACAGCGGAACCAAAGAGACGGGGCTGCCTGCACTCCCAAAGCGAGAAGGCCCAGCCCAGCTTTCCTAGGCCTGGGATGCCCCCAGGGCTGCAGAGGGGATCCCAAAGCACTCCCCAGCCAGGCAGAAATTCCCTTCCCCACCCCTTTCCCATCTCTCCAGGATGCTGCCCCAACCCCCTGCCCTTCACCCTCTGCACCAGCTCTCACTGCAATGGCTCCACAAGACAGGTGCTTCCCAAGGGCAAAGACTTCAGGTCAGGGCCTGGCACCTGCTTGGTGGGCACTCTGCCAACACTTGCTGAATGAATTAACCAGGAATGCACAAGGTGCCTAGAGGACTTCACAGCCTAAAAGACGCTAGTTTGTATGTGATGGAGATGTTCATGCTGTGTGCATACACATGTAGCGTGCACAAAACACATGCAAGCAAACTGCAAGCTGTCCACCCTGATGTCAGCAGAGCTGCGCCCCTGCCACCTAGCTCAGTCACCGGCGCAAAATAGGCACTTAGGGAGTAATTGCTGAAAGAACGGATGGATGGATGAGTGCTCTGTACCGGGCACAAAGTGTACTGGGTACAGAGTCAGATGCTGGGAGAGAAACAGAAACTCACCCCACCCAGGATCGGCTCAGATGTGATGACAAATAACGCTACCACAAGGCAGAACTTGACCCATGTGTGGGAGGATAGTGGGAAAATCACTTTGAGGCCGGGATCAGTAACGACATCAGCCAACAGGGATGACCACGCCCACTGGGCTTCAGCATGGAGGTGAAACAAGCAGCCCTGGCTCCTGCCTTGCGGAAGGGGCAGGAGGGGCTTCCTAAGGAGGAGGGGCTCTGGCAGCAGCTGGGCTGGAGGGGGCAGGCCCTTCAGGAGGGCAGGGGACCAGTATCAGCAAAGGCCGGGAAGTAGGAAGGTGAGGCTCACATACGGAGTATGACAATTGCCCAAGAGGCTGGAGCATGGAGGACGCGAGGGAAGAAAGAGGCTGGACCAGCTGCGGAGGAAGGTCAGAGGTGTTTGGACAAAATTCTCAGAGCACTGCATTCCAGGAGCACCAGGCCTGGGCTCCCATGACCCAATTTCCAGGAATTAGAGCAACACAGGCCTCCTGCCGCAGATTCACTTGCTCTGGTGGAAGTGCCTGGTGCTAGGCAAGCCCCACGGTGAGACCCACAGCCGGTCACTGCCCGCAAGCAGTGGCCACAGAATCAGACCACGCAGGAGCCGGCTGTCTCCGGGGCTGCTTTTCTTCCGCTGTTAGAAGACAACTGCATTTTTCTGCTTTAAAGGTTTCTCATCTGTTCTAGAACATCAGGAAAGCACAGAGAAAGAAGCAGGGCAGTGTCCCCACCATCCTGCCACCCCTGGGCCTGGCTGGCTTTTGACCAGGCCTTCCTCGCAGGCCTTTCTCTTCCCCATGTACCTTTTGCTGGAACCAACATCAACATGGGTTTCCTGTCACCTTCGGGCAGTGCGCATTTTGCTCTATCAGGCCTTTTTTTTTTTTTTAAGACGGAGTCTCACTCTGTCGCCCAGGTTGGAGTGCAGTGACACAATCTCGGCACACTGCAACCTCTGCTGCCCAGGTTCAAGCGATTCTCCTGCCTTAGCCTCCCGAGTAGCTGAGATTACAGGCACCCGCCACCATGCCCGGCTAATTTTTGTATTTTTAGTAGAGACGGGGTTTCACCATGTTAACTAGGCTGGCCTTGAACACCTGACCTCCGGTGATCCACCCCCCCTTGGCCTCCCAAAGTGCTGAAATTTTTTTGCATGATTTCATTTTCATATCTCAGGAACCATGGGCCACAGTGCCAAAATAAATCTCATTTCACTATATGGAAATTGAGTGCTAAGCAGGGGAAGTGGTTTGCTCGTGTCTAGTGTCTGCAGTAGAGCCTGCCTGATGGGTGAGGGACCTGATGAGTTTGTACAGCGTTCTACAATTAACAAAGCATCTTACATACATGGTTTCACTGAATGCCCACAGTGAGTTGGAGGGTATGGCTCTATTTTTCACTTGTGCCCATATCCCAAGGGAAAACCTTCCGAGGGGTGTAGCTGAGCCCAGGGTATCAGCCCAGAGAGGCCACGTGGCCAGCTGAACCCACCCATTTTCGCAGAGGGAACCTTAACGTCTGGGGCCCTGGGAAACTTGCCCAGAGTGCCTCAGAGAGCTGAGGATCTCCTGTGTGGTGTGAAGGAGGAGACACCAGGCCCCCGTGGGACTGCACCCCTCCCTCTTCCCCTGCCCCCAGTTCAGAGCATTTCTCAGCAGGAACCAGGTCAGATGCCGGCGTAGATGAGCAGGAGCTGGGAAGAGCAAAGCGCTCCGGGCTCAGGGCTGAGCTCTGGTCCTGGAGTGGAGAAAGATAAAGCCTGATAGACGCCGGGCATGGTGGCTCATGCCTGTAATCCCAGCACTTTGGGAGGCCGAGGCAGGTGGATCACGAGGTCAGGAGATCGAGACCATCCTGGCTAACATGGCGAAACCCCGTCTCTACTAAAAATATGAAAAAAAAAAAAATTAGCCGGGTGTGGTGGTGGGCGCCTGTAGTCCCAGCTATTTGGGAGGCTGAGGCAGGAGAATGGTGTGAACCTGGGAGGCGGAGCTTACAGTGAGCCAAGATCATGCCACTGCATTCCAGCCTGGGCAACAGGGCAAGACTCTGTCTCAAAAAGAAAAAAAAAAAAAAAAAAGAAATATGTATCAGGCCGGGCTCAGAGGCTCACACCTGTAATCTCAGCACTTTGGGAGGCGGAGGCAGGTGGATCACTTGAGGTCAGGAGTTCGAGACCAGCCTGGCCAACATGATGAAACTCCGTCTCTACTAAAAATACAAAAATTAGCCGGGTGTGGTGGTGGGCGCCTGTAATCCCAGCTACTCGGGAGGGCTGAGGCAGGAGAATCACTTGAACCCAGGAGGCAGAGGTTGCAGTGAGCTGAGATTGTGCCATTGCACTCCAGCCTGGGCGACACAGTGAGACTGTCTCAAAAAAAAAAAAAAAGACAAGAAATATTTATCAAATGCCTTCTACGTGCCAGGCACAGAGCCAGGCCCTAGTGCATGCCCGGTGCCAGCCCAGGGGCCCAACCCATCCCTGGTCACCTGCAGCTCTCCCTGTGCCCCTCTCCTGCGGCAGCCACCATCACTCACTCACCACAATTTGCCACAACCACGTGCCAGGCCCCAGGTAGCAAGATGAGGACTCACCACGAGAGATTTGCCCAGTGCATTAGGCAAGCTCTGGGCATCATGCCCTGCCTGGGACTTGCTTCCAGGAAGAGGCAGAGGCAGCAAGTGAAAGCATGGCGGGGGCAGTGGGGCAGGGGTGACCGTGGTCTATGAAGAGCTGGTGGGGCAGAGGCTACAAACACAGGCAGGGGCTGGGTCACAGGATCTGGGTTACAAGGGTTGGTGATTGGGAAATCTAGTAGCCACTACAGATGCCAGGGAGCTGGGAACTGGCTCTTGGAGTGCACAGGCCTCTGTATCATCAGGGCAGCATTTTTTTTTTTCTTTTAATTTTTGAGATAGGGTCTTGCTCTATCACTCAGGCTGGAGAGTGGTGGTGCGATCTCAGCTCACTGCAGCCTTGACCTCCTGGGCTCAAGTGATCTTCCCCCTCAACTTTCCAAGTAGATGAGGCTATAGGCATTTGCCACCACACCTGCCTAATTTTTTTTTAATTTTTTGTAGAGACAGGGTCCCACTATGTTGCCCAGGTTGGTCTCAGACTCCTGGACTCAATGAATCCTCCTGCCTCAGCCTCCCAAAGTACTAGGATTACTTTGGGAGTCCAAGTCAGTATTTTTTAAACTGTGGGCTTCCAGCCCTCCCATTGTGAGATGCTGACTCAGCAGGGCTGGCTAGGGTCTGGCAAACAGGTACTTTACGCAGGCCGCCCAGGTGGCATTGAGCAGGCCTTCCAGAGACAGGGCCCAGGACAGTGGCAGAAGGAGGGCCTTGAAGGGGAAGCCTGGAGGCCAAGAGGCTAAGTGATGGCTGTCTCAGGGCTCCAAGCCTCAGGGAGCAGGCCCTGCTGGGAGCCCACGGGAGAGAAGGAGCAGGTCTGGGTGACCGAGGGAGCCTGCTCTCTGAGGGTCCTATAGGCTGGACACAATCCCAGCCCTGCCACTTCCCAGCTGTGGGCCCCCAACTCTGGGTACCCTCAAAGTGCCAAACAGGGATGATAATAGTGCCTGCCTCTCAGCAAGTTATGAGACATCTCTGAGAGAATGCATAGAAAGTGGTTGATTGGCCCTGGGCCCAGCACATAGTAAGTGCTTGATAAAGAGCAGCAAATTATGATGACCTGGAGGCCAAGGTGGGGAAGACAACCGTGGGAGCCATCCACCACCAGGCCTGCCAGCTAGAGTCCCAGAACCCACTCGGGCCGGTCTCCCTCACTTAGAACCCTGTCTCTGGGCTGTTCCTTCTGGGAAGTTCCTGGCCTGCCCAGAGAGGACAGCCGGAGGGCAGGCTCTGAGGTTCTGGCACGTGCACAGGTCTGTCTCCCTGGCCTGGCCCTCACCCACCCCTCTCAAGGGATTCCCACTTCGGTAAGAACCAAAGTTTCGAGCCAAATAAGTTCATAAACAATAAGGTAATTAGGTGTGTGAATGATTTCCATTGTTTCAATTTTATTTTTATAGAAAAGATGAAAATAAGTGAGCCAAAAGGGGGAATTCCACTTCGGGCAGCCCAAGGAGAAGTACGTGACGAGTCGGTTAACTTCCTGACTTATGGGCAAGGCCGTGGGTCCCCTTGTCAACTCCATGCTGACAGGGGGTTCCTGGCCTGCTTCCAGCCCATTGGCAGCTCCGCCCCTTCCCGAAGCCTCACTGTCGCCTTCCTGGCGGTGGGAACAATAGCCCCTCCCAAGCAGGTCCCTGTACCCTCCCTCTGTAGTGTGAGGCTGCCCTCTGGAGGGTCAGTCCCTTCCATCAGGGATGGAGAAGGAGTAATAAGCAGGACAGCAAGGCTGCTCACCTGGGCTGAGAATCATTCATTCATTCATTCATTCATTCATCCATTCATCCATCCATCTGCACATTTAACTGAGGGCCTCCTCAGTACCTGTGTCACTGAAAGTCTATCAGGAACACGTAACAAACATGCCAAAGACACGGGTGTGGTGCTCTGGGAGCTGACAGCAAGAACACCAGGTAGCATGTGGGCTTCCCTGAGCCAGAGATGCTGCAGCTAAGATGTAAAAGTGGGTCAGTGCAGGCTGGGCATGGTGGCTCAGGCCTGTAATCCCAGCACTTTGGGAGGCCGAGGCAGGTGGATCACAAGGTCAGGAGATCGAGACCATCTGGCCCACATGGTGAAACTCCATCTCTACTAAAAATACAAAAATTAGCTGGGCATGGTGGCACGTGCCTACACTCCCAGCTGCTCGGGAGGCTGAGGGAGGAGAATCGCTTGAACCAGGGCGTCGGAGGTAGCAGTGAGCCGAGATCGTGCCACTGCACTCCAGCCTGGTGACAGAGTGAGACTCTTGTCAAAAAAATAAAAAATAAAAAATAAATAAAAAGAGTGGGTCAGTGTGAACAAGAGACTGCACCTCGATTTCCCCATCTGTAGAGGGGATTATCCCGGAACCTCTGTCACTGGCTGCCATAGGAACACAACACATGCTGGCTATTGATATTTTTATGGGCAGGAACGTGTACATGGGAGGGGCTGTAGTGTCGGGGGAAGAGCAGAAGGGGAGAAGGGTCTGTCTGACTTGGGTTGTGGGGCTGGTGTCACAGAGGAAGGGGGCCATGAGGAAGCTTTTGATGGACAACAGAGTTACAGGCAACAGTGAATGGAAGAGGAATTCAAGTCGAGGGAACAGTACAGCAAGGGAATGGAACACGAGGTTTGGGACCGGCTTGGGCCACATCTCCGAGCTCTCATTGGCTTAAGCTTGGGGCCCATTCTGTGCAGAACCCCAAGGCGAGGCCAAGGTGGAGAGGAGCCCCTGGAAGGAGGGGCTAGAGCAAGTGTGTGTCAGGGTCAGGGGTGAAGAGGGTCTCAGGAAGGGGAGGACACCAGGAGCTCTCCGTTCCCTCAAGCCTCACCCCAGGGCTGGTGCAGGGTGGCCCCTCACCTCCAGCCCTCCCATGCCTCCCCCTGAAAGCCCTTCTCACCTACAGTATCGCCCGCAGCTCCCAAATCTAGCTGACCAACACTCTCTGCATCCTTTCCTCCTCATTCAACCATCATCTATTAAGCACCCACTGAATGCCTGGGGACTAAAGCTGGCATGTACCAGCTCCCATTATGACACCCTTGTTAGGCCATGGGTGGCTTAAAATCAGCCATATGGGGAGGATTTACACCATGGCGATCGGCCAACTCATCAGGGGTTTGTTTCCCAGAGAGCCAGTTGCCAGCCTACTATTGCCCCCGGTTGGAGCAATGGGTCTGGAAAGGCAGGCCCCTGGGCAGGGGCACTCAGTCAGAAAAGGAAGACATCAGAGACACGTAAACAACACATCTCGGAGGGCAGGTGGTGTAGTCTCCGAGGAGGCAGGGGTGAATCGGGAGACTCATTCTAGAAGGAAGCAGTAAATGGCCACTGGAAACTATGCCAAGCTATTCAAATAGTAACAGTGCACCTCACCCCCATTTTATTTATTTATTTATTTATTTTGAGATGGGAGTCTCATTCTGTCGCCCAGGCTGGAGTGCAGTGGCGCAATCTCAACTCACTGTAGCCTCTGCCTCCAGGTTCAAGGGATTCTCGTGCCTCAGCCTCCCAAGTAGCTGGGATTATAGGTGCCCGCCACCATGCCCAGCTAATTTTTGTATTTTTAGTAGAGACAGGGTTTCACCATGTTGGCCAGGCTGGTCTTGAACTCCTGACCTCAGGTGATCCACCCACCTCAGCCTCCCAAAGTGTTGGGATTACAGGCATGGGCCACCGAGCCTGGCCTCAGCGCCATTTTCGACACAAGAAAACTGAGGCACAGAGATGCAAAGTCACCAGCCCACGATCACACAGTGAGAGAGGCAGGGCTGGGATTTGAACGGGGCCACTAGATCTGGAATCCCTACTTTTAGTGACTCTTTCCTTGCCCCCAAGCAGCCAGCACAGGGATAGGCAGAGCATCAGTGCCCAGGGGTATCCGCTCCCCAACAGATTCTAATCTCCTCAGGGCAAGGCCTATGTCCTCTCTGTCCAGCACAGTAAATTATTACCCCTACCTGAGGACATCGTGGTCCAAGACCTGGTCCCCACATGGAAGGCTTGGAGGTGGCTAAGATGAGGGGCTCCATCACTGCACTCTGGGGAGCAAAGAAGCTCTGGCTCTTGGGGAGCACAGCAGGATACCCTGAATGCCTTGGCTGGGCGGGTGGGTGCCCACGAGGCCAAGACGGGCTGTCTTTGCAGACCACCCTGCCTCTGGCCACTCCTCACTGCTTATGTAGTCTCTTCCCAGAATTGCATGAGGACCACGCAGTTCCCCCACCCTCAGCTCTCTGCCGTTCACGTCCAGCCCAGCCCTGTCGTGATTCTCATGGCCACTGCCCAGTGAAGCTGGCCTGGCCCACCAGCTGGCATCGGCATCCTCATTTTCCAGGTAATAATACCACAGCCAGCGATCTCTTGAGTGCTGCTCAGGTGCCAGGCACCCTGTATGCATCCTCTCATTGAATCCTCTCTGCAACTCATTCCACAATTAAATTCCCCCCCATTTGATCACACCTGGAATCCGAGCACTTTGGGAGATAGAGGCAGGAGGATCACTTGAGCCCAGGAGTTCAAGACCAGCCTGGCCAACATAGCAAAACCTCATCTCTATTAAAAACTTTTTAAAAAATTAGCAGGGTGTGTTGGCTCACGCCTGTAGTCCTAGCTACCCAGGAGGTTGAGGCAGAAGGATCCCTTGAGCCCAGGAGGTCGAGGCTGCTGTGAGCTATGATCACACCACTGCATTCCAGCTTGGATGACAGAGTGAGATCCTGTCTCAGAACAAAAACAAAACCTCCCCATTTCACAGATGTGGAAACCGAGGCTCAGAAAGCTGACTTCCTGAGGTGGTCCAGTTACTACAGAAAAAGAAATCATCAGGGTTGGGCGAGGTGGCTCACGCCTGTAATCCCAGCACTTTAGGAGGCCAAGGTGGGTAGATCACTTGAAGTCAGGAGTTCGAGACCAGCCTAGCCAACCTGGTGAAACCCCATCTCTATTAAAAATACAAAAATTAGCCGGGTGTGGTGTTGGGTGCCTGTAGTCCCAGCTACTCAGGAGGCTGAGGTGGGAGAATCGCTTGAACCCAGGAGGTGGAGGTGGCAGTGAGCCAAGATGGCACCACTGCACTCCAGCCTGGGCAACAGAGTAAGGCTCCACCTCAAAAAAAAAAAAAAAAAAAAAAAAGAAAAAAAAGAAGAAGGAATCACCAATGTGCCTCAAGTAGCCCTGACCACACCAAGGGCACCAGGCAGACCCTTAGAATGGGTCTGAGCCAGTGGCATCCTCCCAGGCAGGTCTTGGCTCCCTGCCGTCCTCAGGACCAAGTGCCAGCTCCCTGCTGTGCCCTCCCACCTCACCTCCACCTGGCCTCCCTGCCAGCCTCTCCCGTCTTCATCTCACTTCTTCCAGGGGGCACCCACAGTGCCTGACTGTCAACGCACGCCAGGCATTCACACCTCTGAGCCTTTGCTCATGCCATCCCCTTGGCCCACAACGCCCTTCCCACCTTTCTCTGCCCAGAGATTCTGGCAGTTTCCTGTCATCATCTCTTCTAGTAAGCTCTCTCTTCCTCTTGGGCTGGGACCCCTCTTTCAAACTTTCCTAGGACCCAGAGCGGCTCCCCTTAGCACTCCTTAGACTTAAAACCCCCTCAGAGCTGCAACTCCTGGGGGTGGGGGCTCTCCCCTCCATCCTTCTGCTGGGCTCCATGTCTGGATCTTTCATAACTGCTCCCCCTCCAAGTGACACGCCAGTGCTCACAACTCCCCCATCAAGGCGAATCTGGACTGGTGTGTCCCAGGAATGAAGTGGGGGACCAGGGAGGAATCCCACTGGGGTAGTGTGTCTGCCCACACCCCATCAGGGGCCTTCAGGCGCGTCTCCCGGGGCTGGGGGTCATCTGACCTCAGACCACTAGGTCTGGCCGCGCGGCATCCCTTCCTGCTGCACCCCAGCTCGGGCACCCCACCATACACACACCCAGGCGCACTTCCCTCCCCACCCCCGGTTCCAGAACTCACTATTTGCAGATATTTATAGAGCCCTCCCTCAGCCAGGTTCCCTCCCCCGCCCTGGGCAGAGCAGTGCAAGGAGCCAGGGGCCCCCACCCCGGTAAAAGGCCGGGGGCCCTCTCCACATTTGCCTCCGCCTGGTCCCCAGGGGTAGCTACGGCCGCAGCCCCCGCACCCGCCCAGCCCCCGACTGCGCCTGGGCCTCGGCCGCCGCCGCCGCAGTCCGGGGTCGGGGGTGGGGAAGGCGGGCGCGGAGGCCTCCCACCCCAGCCCCGCGCCGCGCCGGAGGCTGGGGGGCGCCGCGCACAAAGCAGGGCTCGAGCCCCGCGCCTCGGGGACGTCCCCCGCCCGGCCGTGGGAAGGGGTCGGGCGCCGAGGCTCTGCCCTCCGGGGACCGGCGAGCTCTGAGGAGCGGCGGGTGGGGGGAGGGGGCCCGCGCCGAGTGGCTTCCCCGGCATCCCGCCCCCCACCGTGGCCCCCGGGCCCCCAGCCCCAGTGCGCCCGCGCCCGCCCCCTAAGGTCACGCTTGGGGAGGGGGCCGCGGAGCCGGGCGGGGGGCGCCGAGCGCGGCGCGGGAGGGCGGGCAGCGCGGGGATAGAGGGGCCGCGACGCCCCTCAGGACGCCGGGGTCAACTCACCCATCGCCCGCTGGGTCTCAGCAGCGGCGGCAGCAGCGGCGGCGGCGGCTCCGCGGCCCCCGGGGTCCCCGGCGGGGAGATGCTGGCGTCCGCCGCAGCCTCTCGCCCCATCCCCGGCTCCGGCGGCAGCGGCTGCGGCTGCGGCGGGCGCCCGGCATCGCAGGCGGCGCGGCCCCGGCCCGGCCCCGATCCCCTCCCCCACCCCCACTCCCCCCCCGTCCCGGGGGCCCGGCGCGGCCGCTCGGCTGCACCCCGGGGCGGCGGCGGGGGCCCGGCGAGCGGACGGGCGCGGGGGAGGGACCGCGGCGGGCGCGCGGGGGGCGCGGAGGCGAGGCCGAGCGCGGCGCGCAGGGGTGCCCGCTCCCGCCGGCTCAAGCGGCTCCGGCCCCCACCCCGCCCCCACCGCAACCCCCTCCCCTTCCCCGCCAGCCGGGCTCCGCCGCCGCGCCGGGCCGGGGGCGCCTCGCACCGCAGACTCTGGCCGCCGCCGCCACCCGGCGCCGCCCGCGCGTGCTGGGTCGAGTGTGTGCGTGTGCGAGCGAGTGTGTGTGAGTGCGAGTGTGCGCGCGCCCCTCCTGTGACCGTGCGTGCGCCGGCCCACAGCCCAGGGCGGCCTGCGCGGGGGCGTGTGCGGGGGACGCGGGTAGTTTGGCGTGCGGGGCAGGGAGTCCCGTTCTGTGTATGCGTGGACGTGTGCGTTCCGCAGCGTGCCCGGGTCGGTGTGACTCCGTGTGCCCGAGTCTGTGCCTGTGTGTGCATGGACGTGCAGACCCGTGTTGCGGTGTGTGCGTGGATCCGGCTGTGCCCGCGTGAACCTGGGCCGGGATTTCGCGCAGGCATCTGTGACCATGTGCAGAGGCCTGGGCTTGTGATGTGTGCACGGTGCCGGGCCTGTTACGGTGTCTACACAGTCTGTGTGTCTGCTTGGGGCGTGGGTGACCGCCGTACACCGGCCTGTGTCCTTCCGACCCCTTCCATCCCTCACATGCCCGAAGCCACCTGCGCACTCGCGGGGTAACTGGGGGTGCCTCCCCTCCCCCGCCCCCCTCACCTGGCCACCCCAGGCCTGGCCGGTCCTGCCCACCCTCTTGAGCCTACTCTCCTACCACTTGCCCACCAGCGGTTCTCCGAGGGCGCACTGTGTCGTGCCCTGGCTTCTCGTAGCCTTGCTCTGGGCCATTCCTCTCAGGGCTCGGAGGCGTCCCCCACGTGTTTCCCGCCTTTCAAGTGGTTCCGCTCTGTGGCCTACAGAGCAGCCACTTCCGCCCGCGGTGCGAGGCACAAGGCATTGTGGGTACGCAGCAGACATCTCTGCGCCGCCATCGTCGAAGGTGCAGGGTTGCGCTACCTATGCTATATCCCAGTGAGTGTGCTCCAGAGTGGTCCCAGAGGCCTTTGCTGAGCCATCCGGGCTGCCTAGGGCTGATCTTCCTGCTCCAGGTGCCTCCGTGCCCAGCTTCATCCATCCTTGCTGAGGAGGCAGAGTGATCCTACTCCAACATTCACCTGAGCAGGTCACTCTCCTGCCTGCACCTTCAATGGCTCCCACTTGCCCTCAGCTTAAGTTCAGTGCCT
The DNA here is from genome assembly GCF_006542625.1 of Nomascus leucogenys. Lineage (NCBI taxonomy): Eukaryota > Metazoa > Chordata > Mammalia > Primates > Hylobatidae > Nomascus > Nomascus leucogenys. The sequence continues at coordinate 11,047,963 of NC_044387.1, forward strand.
GGGCGGGGCACAGGGAGCCCCTGGTGACCTAGTCTTGCCCCCTTCTTCAACGTCACCCTCACTGCTCTCTTCTTCCTGGAGGCTCTCTCTAAGCAAGGGTGGGCAAACCATTTGCTGTAAGAGACTGATTGTAAATATTTTAGGCTTTGCCAGCCATATGGTCTCTGTCCCAACTACTCAACTCTGCCATCGTAGCATAAAATCAACCATAGACAATACGTAAAAGAATGAACCTGGCTGTGTTCCAATAAAACTTAATGGCCACAAAAATTTGAATTTCATGTCATTTTCACGTGTCCAGAAAAATTTTTTGATGTTTTCCCAACCATTTGAAAGTGTAAGATCCATTCCTAGTTCCTATCACTCTAAGCACATTCCATTATAACATCTCCATGGGCCGGGCACGGTGGCTCATGCCTGTAATCCCAGCACTTTGGGAGGCTGAGGCAGGTGGATCACAAAGTCAGGAGTTCGAGACCAGCCTGACAACATGATGAAACCCCATCTCTACTAAAAATACAAAAATTAGCTGGGTGTGGTGGCACACGCCTGTAATCCCAGCTACTCGGGAGGCTGAGGCAGGAGAATTGCTTGAACCCAGGAGGCGGAGGTTGCAGTGAGCGGAGATCATGCCGCTGCACTCCAGCCTGGGCAACAGAGCAAGACTCCATCTCAAAAAAAAAAAAAAAAATCATCTCCATGACATGTGCTTAAGGTAGTTGTCACTCCCCCAAAATCCAGTCTATTCTGCCCTGCAAAAATGTTGTCCTCCTCCTCTCCCCAGCCTGGCTGTTCAACCCTCTCTGCCCCTTCTTCTCCGGCCCCCAAAGAACCCTCAATTTCTGCTCAAATGTGTCCTGCTCCCCCAATTCCCCATGCCACAGCTCTCCCTGCCTGGGACTCATTCCCCTCTGGAAGGGACCACCTCACAGACACTTTCCTTCCCCAGAACCTTCTCTCCCTCCCTGAGCCTTCGGCAGCAACTCTGGGCATCCCTCAGCCCATGCACGAAGTGCTGTTTCAAGTCTGGATTCTCCATTGAACGTGTTCTGAGCATCAAGAAAACCTTGACACTGGCCCCCAAGCACGAAGGCAGGCACAAAAGAATCACATTCCTCCATTTCCATTGCTCCTGGCAAAGGGGAGGAGGACCTGCCCAAGCCCCAGCCCTTGCCCTTGAGGCCCAGTGAGAAGTAAAGACACGCCCCACTCCCCAGGGAAGCTGCCCTGCCCAGATCTGGCCAGGGTCAGGGGACTTGCTCGGCTCTCCATCTTCCCCCAACTTGGGTCTTTGTTCTCCTGACCTTTCCAGATTCCCAAGCTTCTTGGGAGGCCTAAGTGGAGTCAGCCTTGTTGGGTTCATACCAAAGTCCGCCTCCATGTCCTCAATGCAGTACTCAGTGTGTTGGGCGCTATGTGGCAAGTACGTCTTGCCCACGGCCAGCCCGTCAGAGATAAGTAACTTGCTCGGTCACACGCACAGCCACAGCTGGGCACACCAGGCCCCACCCTCCACCCTCCCAGCTCAGGCCCTGTGGCGTCAGAAGCCTCCCTCCAAGAGAGCTGGCCAGAAGGGGAAACATCCCCCAATTCCTTCCTCCCACGTGGCCCCTGTCACTCTTTTCCTCTCCCACATTCACAGAGGCCTGGCACACAGTAGTCACGGAGGTGCTCAGCAGGTGGAGAAGCTGAATCCCAGGGTGCTTAAGACCTGGGTTCTATGCCAGCTCGCCAAGTGTTCCAGTCATTTCAATCCCTAAGCCTCAGTTTCTTCATCTGCAGAATGGGATGAATCACTGCCCTGACATTGCATTGACGTCAGTGGAATCTGGGTCTCTCCATCCTCTCCCAGCCGTCCTCCACGCCCCACGATGACGTGGGGGAGGCTGGGGCTCCAAGCTGCATGGTGATATGGGGGAGGGTGGTTGGTGGCCCTCTTGCCCCACTGCTTCTCTAGGGGCTGAGCTGCCTGACAAGGCGGCTGTGGGAGCTGGAGGTGGGAAAAGCCCAGATACAAGATTAGCCAATCTCAGGCGGTGTCTCCTTACAGCCCTGCTGTCCCCTTTCACCCAGGCCTTTTTGGCTCTGGGAACAATTGCTAGGTCTGTTACCCTTTCAGCAGCTGCTGGCTGGCCTGTGGGAGCCACATTCCACCTCCCTGGGGCATCTCACTCCTGGCCCTGGGTCTCCAGGTGGGGAGGCTCCTCACCCATGCCATGAAAACCAAGCCATAGGCCAGGCGCAATGGCTCATGTCTGTAATCCCAGCACTTTGAGAGGCCAAGGTACGCGGATCACTTGAGGCCAGGAGTTTGAGACCAGCCTGGCCAACATGGTGAAACCCCATCTCTACTAAAAATACAAAAATTAGCCGGGCGTGGTGGCGCATGCCTGTAGTCCCAGCTACTGGGAAGGCTGAGGCGTGAGAATCCCTTGAACTTGGAAGGTGGAGGTTGCAGTGAGCTGGGATTGTGCCACTGCACTCCAGCCTGAGCAACAGAGTGAGACCCTATCAAAAAATAAAAAGAAAAAAAGAAAAGAAAGAAAGAGAGAACCAAGCCATCAAGCCCCAGCCCTGCCAAGGCTCCAGGTGGTCGGGAGCATGGCAGTGCAGTGGGCAGAGTGAGCTGGCTGCAGTCCGGGCCCTCCGAGCTGCGCCAGGGCTCCACACTCAAAGTCTAGGCCCATTGGTCTGCAGAGTGGGCATAAAGGTGGCCACCTGACAGCATGTGGGGAGGGTGAGGGAGGTGGGACGTGTGACAAGGTGGTGCTGGGCAGCACCAAAGGTATTTGATAAAGGGTCCTTTGAGAAATTAAAATGAAATCCCAAGCCCCCCAACAGCACCCCCTCTTGGCCAAGGGGACCCCAGAGAAACCGTGAAAGCTGAGTTCTTGGCTACAACAGAATGGGAGGTCAGACACTCCTCGATACAGCCCCTCCTGAACCCCTTCCTTAGGGAAGAAAGCCTGCTGACGGTTAGGGCTAGCCAGAAACCAGCCCTTTTGAAACACTTCACCACTGATACCAACCAGCTGTCCGATGCTATCCCTCTTTTGCAGTTTTGACACAATAACTGACCATCATCCTTTCCTGATAAGAAACCATTGACCACGGAGAGGGTCCAGACAGTCTACAGTGGATGCCCAGTGAAGATGTTTGTCAGAGATAAGTGACTTGCTCAGTCGCACACAGCCAGCCCTGGGCACAGCCAGGCACACCAGGCCCCACCCTCCACCCTCCCAGCTCAGGCCCTGTGGCGCCAGGAGCCTCCCTCAGAGAGAGCTGGCCAGAAGGGGACAGCCCCCAATTCCTTCCTCCCACATAGCCCCTGTCACTCTTTTCCCCTCCCACATTCACAGAGGCCTGGCACACAGTAGGGTCCTGTGCTTCACCTTTTGACATCAGAGGGCTGAAAAACACCCTGCGATCACACTAACGCCACCATTTTTTTGCACATGTGACTCATGAAGGGGCATGAAGCTTAATTGCACAGGTCCCTGTTTCTCCTTACATGAATATTCATGACTCCCCCTATAGCTTATTAAATATGTATATTCAGCCACCCTGCTCTGTATAAATTCCTGTTCCTTTTGCCCCTCCCTTGAAGCTTGTGTTCCTGGCTTCTGGCTGGAAGCTATGCTTCCCAGCCTGTCAGAATGGCTGCCCTGCAGGCTGCAACCCTTTATGAGAAATGAAGCTCTCCTTTCCAAATTTGTGAACCTCATTGTTCTTCTCTTAACGACTTCCTTCCCCATCACTTGCCAGGTGAAGTCAGATCTGTCCCCTTTCTACCCTCCCCCACATGCACTCCATTCATTCTTTTATTCATCCAGCTGAGCTTGTCCCATCCACTGACAGCTCTCTGAAATGCTTGCAATTTCTCTGCCTTTTTTTTTTTTTTTTTTTTTTGAGATGGAGTCTCACTCTGTCACCAGGCTGGGGTGCAATGGCGCGATCTTGGCTCACTGCAACCTCCGCCTCCCGGGTTCAAGAGATTCTCCTGACTCAGCCTCCTGAGTAGGTGGGGCGACAGGTGTGCACCACAATGCCCAGCAAATTTTTTGTATTTTTAGTAGAGACAGGGTTTCACCAAGTTGGCCAGGATGGTCTTGATCTCTTTTTTCTCTTTTTTTTTTTTTCTTGAGACGGAGTCTCGCTCTGTTGCCCAGACTGGAGTGCAGTGACGCGATCTCGGCTCACTGCAAGCTCCGCCTCCCGGGTTCACACCATTCTCCTGCCTCAGCCTCCCGAGTAGCTGGGACTACAGGCGCCCGCTACCACGCCCGGCTAACTTTTTGTATTTTTAGTAGAGATGGTGTTTCAACGGGTTAGCCAGGATGGTCTCGATCTCCTGACCTTATGATCCGCCTGCCTCGGCCTCCCAAAGTGCTGGGATTACAGGTGTGAGCCACCGTGCCTGGCCAGTTCTCTGGCTTTTAAAAATCTCTGTACCTGGCATATCTGTGTTCTGCCCAAAAAGCCTTTCTGGAAAAACTCCTACTCATCCTTAAAGACCCAGCCCAGGTGTCTCCTCCCCTTGAAGGCCCCTGAAGAGCTTCTGGTTTCCAGGAGCCCTGCTTGCCTCCATTTGGAGAATTCTCACCTCAAGGCCTTTGCTGCTACTGGGTTCTGCCTGGAGTGCCCTTCCCAGCCCAGCCCAAGGAGCTCAGCTCAAATGCCACCTCTCCAGAGTCTCCTCTCACTCCCTTTCTTGGGACCTGAGCACTTCCTGTCTGCTGTCCTGGGCTCCTCACCTGGCCTTGCTGTGAGCTCTTGGGCAACTAGGATGAGAGAAGTTTCCCCTGGCCCCTAGCTGGTGCTGGGGACAGAGGGCCCTAACGGAGGGGCCCCTGCTGGTCCAGGTAGGGTGTCTGGGCCAAGTCTTGCTGGTCAAGCCCTCTAGGCTTGTGTGGCCTTGAACAAGTCCCTTCCTCTCTACAAGCCTTACTTTCTACACTTGCCAAGTAGGGGTAATAGATGAGATAGGGATCCATTACTTGGGGGAGTCAAGGGATCCAGTAATCTCCTAAAATTCCCAGTAGCATGGTGTGACTGTGAGCACGTGTGTGTGCATGCATGTGAACACAGGTGCATGTACACCTGTGGAAATGTGTGTGAACACGGGTGCATGTATACATGTGCAGAAGTGTGTGCATGCGTGTGTACATGGGTGTGTGCCCCTGCCCATCTGTGTGTATGAGTGCACGTGCACATGCGTGTTTTGGGGGGAGCATCCATGGCTGTTATCAGATTCTCAAAGGGAGCAGGCCCTGGGTGGGGAATCCTGGCCTGTCCCACAGGAGAGATGGCTGTGGGCACTAGGAGCACCTCTTCCACCTCCCCCTTCCACTGCCCTTGCCTGGCCTGCGTTCTTGCAGCCGCCTCCCCACTGGTGGGCAAAGTCAGCTCACCTCCCTGCTCTGCGCAGATTCTGTGGTGGCTGCCGCCTCCACTCAGAGGGAGGCCAGAGACCTGTCGGCCAGGTACCTCCCTGGCCTCTTCCCCTCTACTCTCGTCCACTGGCACACTAGCTTCATTGGTGCTGGCGGTCCCCTCTGCCTGAACGCTCCAGCCCCAGATACCCACAGCTCCTCCTCATTCCAGCCTGGGCTCTGATCTGGGTCTTTGGGACCACCACAACTCAGGGCAGTCCCCCATCCCTTTGCTTGCTCTTCTTTCTTCCATAGCACGTTTCCCTTTCCAGCATACTAGGTAATTGACGCATTGATTAAATTTCTTGTGTATTTTGCCCGTCTCCTCACTGTCTCCTGCTGCTGTCTCCTCGGCATCTGGCTCAGCCTAGCACATGGTAGGTGCCCAGTCGGTACTGTTGTAGGGACGGAAACTGCAGACAACCCCTCCCTGGCCTGTGTGTGTGCATTTTGGGGGTTGCCCCATCTGTGTCTACCGTAGGCGGTGGGGCATGAGGGCTGGTGAGAGCCCAGGGAGAGAAGTGACAGCCTTCCAGGCAAAGGAACATTAGCACTGAAGTGTCCCATGAGGGCCAGGGGTGCTTCGGGATGTGGATGGGTGTGGCCCAGGATGTGCACTGCTTTTTGTACGATAAACCTCACGCTTAGCTGGTCAAGCCCTCTAGGCCTGCGTGGCCTTGAACAAGTCCCTTCCTCTCTACAAGCCTTACTTTCTACACTTGCTGAGTAGGAGCAATGGATTAGACAGGGATCCATTACTTGGGGGAGTTGGGGGGGGTCCAAGAAAACTTGGGTAGCTGCTCTATCTCTAGCCTCCACTGTGACGGCAGGCCCCTCTGCCTTCCCCAGGCAGCCCCCAGGTGAGGAAACTGAGACACAGCAAGAAGAAATGAATCCCACTCAGTGGCTGAGTGCCAGAGCCAGGACTCAGATCCAGGTCTGGGACTCCAGAGCCAGTGCTCCAGCCACCAGGAGCCATGCCCCTCCCTGCTCCCTGCCCAGAGGGTCCTGTCTCCCACAGTGGCTAACCCCACAGAGAGAGAGGAATCCCATCTCTACTAAAAGTACAAAAATTAGGTGGGCATGGTGGCGGGCGCCTGTAGTCCCAGCTACTTGGGAGGCTGAGGCAGGCGAATTGCTTGAACCCGGGAGGCAGAGGTAGCAGTGAGCCCAGATGGCGCCATTACACTCCAGTGTGCTCAACAGAGTGAGACTTTGTCTCAAAAAAAAAAACAAAACAAAAAAGACAGAACGGCATCCAGACTGAGGTGGGGGAACACAGGGGCGGCGGGGATGGTGCAGAAGGGAGTGCCTGGTGCACTGAAGGGAGGGGCTAGGCATAGCCAGAAAGTGTTGGGGGTGGCTGTCAAGCCAAGGACGCCTCTAAGCTGCACGAATGCAACAGATGCTGAGAATCAGACTGAGTGACCTGGTGAAGCTGAGCAAGTGAACCCACTGTAGCCTGTGGCCGGCCTAGGAGGGTGGCCTAGCAGAGTGAGGTTTGGAGGCTGGAGACTTCAGGGGAACGTGCTGAGCCACACCAGTGTCACCAGCTGGCTTCTCCTTGCTTGGGGCCCTTGAGGGAAGCAGACATGTCCACACCTGTGTGCACAGGCCTGGCACATGGAGACCCAGGCCCTCCGTGCACACGGAGCAAGTCCCCATCTGCCTGCATGTGCACCCACTGGAAGGCTCCCCACCCTAGTGTCACATACATGCATGCACTCTCACACAGACGCGCCCCACATGCATACACAGGGTGCGGCCCCGAACCCACAAGCCCTGCCGGGCACTCCCCACAAACTCACAGGACAACATTCCACAGGGTCACCGAAGGGAGGGCAGGGCTGGGAACCATGAGGCCCAGATGGGTGGTGTCAGGCCATGCAGAGCCCCTCTCCTGACTCCACACACCCTCCTCCTCCCCTCCACACCCAGCACCTGCCTTGGTGAAGGGGCCTTGAAACTCGGAGGCGGGGGCATGGGCCCAGCCACACTGACTCTTGGCCTGTCCATCCTACAGCAACTTCAGGTCCCCAGGCCTGTCAGGGAGTTTCGGCCTCTGTCCTCATGGCCACTGGGCCGAGTCATCACTCGGCAGCCACACAGCCACAGGAAGGTGGGCAGGGGCTGGGCCTGGGAGGCGACCTTGGGAACATCCAGTCTATTTGTGATTGTCGGAACCCGAAAACCACAGGCCCCGGGTGGCCAGCTAGGGGCCAGCAGTTACTCTGGTCCTTTTGATGGCCTGAAACTTAAATAAAGCAGGGTGCTGCTGGAAGCCCTGTTCAGGGGTCCAGGCTGTCCAGCTGGACCTGGGCCAGTGAGTAGAACTGGAAGAAGAGAGAAATTCACTCAGGACATCTGGGATCGGCCACAGGGTCTCCACCTGGGGGCCTGAGCTGGCGGTAGGAGGCTTAGCCACTGACCTTTAGCTCAAGCATGCTCTGAGGCTGGGGAACTGGCCAAATATGGTTCCACTGGGCCTCACACCTGTGAGCTGGGCGAGGAGAGGGGCTTCAAGGTCATCTCCTGTGGCCCCAGTCTCATGCCACTGCTTACACACATCCTGTGATGTGGCGCTCACTCTCTCACTCTCTTTATTATGTGACCACTTTGGCTGTTAGATACCCTAGAACCCGCTGCCTGGAACTGGGCAGAGCAAGCCAGCTTCTTCATTGGCATGGCGGTCCTCCAGACGTTTGGCAAGGGTCCCTCCACCACTTCTCCTCCCAGGTTTGTTTGTTTGTTTGTTTGTTTTGAGACGGAGTCTCACTCTGTCACCCAGGCCAGAGTGCAGTGACTCGATCTCGGCTCACTGTAAGCTCCGCCTCCCTGGTTCAAGTGATTCTCCTGCCTCAGCCTCCCAAGTAGCTGGGACTACAGGCATGTGCCTCCATGCCCGGCTAATTTTTTTTTGTATTTTTAGTAGAGACAGGGTTTCATCATATTGGTCAGGCTGGTCTTGAACTCCTGACCTTTTGATCTGCCAGCCTCGGCCTCCCAAAGTGCTGGGATTACAGGTGTGAGCCACTGCACCCGTCCTCCTCCCAGGTTCTTTAGTGCCTCCTCCTATGACATGGTTTCCAGACCTTTCCATCCCAGTTACTCTCCATTTGCCCTCCCCCAACATGTCCTGACTTACATAGATGCACACAGAGGGTCTCTCACCTGCCTTGGCTGCCCTGCGCTCTGTTAACGCGGTCTGCATCTGCGGCGAGAGCTCTGGCCACCACACACACTTCCTGCCAGCTGCTCTGCGAAGTGCAATGAACTGCAACTAGAAAGCTCAGGAGCTCAAACAAATTTGGGTTTAAAACAACCTCAGCCACACTATGGTATAGAAAAGGGAAAGAATAGGAGGCGGGGCACAGGCACTAGCAGAGCAGGTGCAGTTCTGGCTCCGGAAAGAGGACAGGGATGATAACCACAGAAACAAACCCATATCATTGACCACTGGCTGGCATCATCCTGCATTGTCACGCTAGCCCGTGATGTTGGGCACAGCAGCTAACAAGACAGACCTGGGCTACCTGGGCCCAACTCCGAGATTCACTGACTCACTGTGTGACCTCAGGCAACTTGTTTGCCCTCTCTGTGCCTTCATTTCCTCATCTGTAAAGTGAGGAGTGTAATAACAGACCCTGCCTCACAGGGCTGTTAGGAGGCTTGGATGAGTTGCTAGATGCAAAGTGCTTAGAACAGGGCCTGGCACAGAGCAATCATGTCTGCCCTTCCTTTCTCCCCATTTTTCAGATAAGGAAACTGAGGCACGAAGCAGTGAAGTTAACTTTCCCAAGATCAGGCAGCTAATGAGTGGCAGCACCTGTGCTGGGAGGTCACTGAAAGGTTCACGAGGCCTCTAGGGGTTGGAGGAGGGGAAGGATCCACCCTGGTTTCCCCCCTGCTACCCTCAGTGAACATCACTGTCTGGGGACATTTGCTGCACTCCAGAATCTGTGAGGCCAGGGGGCCTTGGGGAGCAGCTACTGTGTGGTGGGGAGTCGGGGAGCAGGGGTTGGGGTCGGGGAGCAGCTGCTGTGTGGCGCCCTCTGCCTTTCGGAAACCCCAGGCAGGGCCAAGTGTTATCACCTGCAGGAGGAGCAGGCCCGGCCCATTCCTGGGAAAACACCCTCAGGGGCGGGGACAGAGCCAGGGCCTCTGGAGGAAAAGGCCTTTGGTTCCCCTGGGGCCTGTCCAGAGCCAGCTTCTCCTCCTCTAGTCGTCCCCAGCTGGGCCTCGAGCCTCCTGGGCCTCTTCCGCATGTATGGGGATCACCATACACTCTGCTGCCCTGTCCCACCGAGGCTGCCAGCAGTTAAAGGCGGCTCTGAGGCTTGGGGTCCTTGGGTGGGAGGTGTCTGTCAAGATGGCTGCAGGGTCCCCTCCCTCCCCGGCCCTGGCAGCATATCCACCATTTTCCCCTCCCTGCAACCTGGTCAGGCCTGTGACTTGCTTTGGCCACTAGGATGAGGTGGAAGGGACAAGGAAATGTCCAGGGTAGGCCTCAAGTGGCCTTGCAACGTCCTTTTCCTCCAGCTTGGAGGTCAGCGGCTATGGAGGGAAATCCGAGGGGAGAGCGGCCCTGGACCACACAGGGAAGAGAGGGGCTGCCGCCCCCGGCTGTTCCAGCCACCCCTGCCAGGCACCGGGCCTGGGAGGGAGGCCAGGGGGGCCGCCCCAGCCAGCACCACAGAGACAGTGACATGACAGGCGGACCAGGCGCAAGGCCTGCTCCCACCGGAGGTCTGGGTGAGTTACATCGTCTTTCCTGATTTGGTTCCCCCCAAAGAGGGACAGTAAAAGCACCAGCATGGTCTGGAGTGACGGTGCAGGGTGAGTGAGCCTTGTGAGTGGCACTCGGGCTGGCCCAGGGGCTGTGTCGGAGAAACACGAGCCGTTTTCACTACTATTAGAGGCTTGGAGACGGCTGAATCCAGGCAGACCCTCCCTGGCTGGACGAAGTCTCCAGGGCACGGAGCAGCGGGATTCTAACAAGGGCTGCTGCTGTGGGGACACTTACCGTGGCCATGTCTGAGCACAAACCACATCACTTTTGAGGCTTCCACCATCTCATGAGGGGTATGACATAGCCCCCACTGACTGCAGCCAGCAGGAGAGAGGCTTTACTAAATCAGGTCAGGATGAAAGTCACTCCTTCCTCACCGGGCCAGCCCTCCAGCTCCTAGGAGGATTCAGGGCCCTGGCGATTCCTGCAGTGTTCTTGCCACCAAGCCCATCCTACAGGTGGACAAGCTGATGCCCAGAACTGGAAAGTGACTCATCCAAGATCACAGTGTGATGCCACGCAGGTGATGGCCATGTGGAGCTGGCGGCCTGGTCCGGGCTGGCCAGGCTAGGACCAGCTCACAGCAGGCATGACAAGGCTAGAGGGTCTGGAGCCATGGCCCTGAAGGCACAGAAAAGGCGCCCCATGGATCCCTTCCCAGATTCCTCCTGTTTTCACCCTGGCGCGCGCTGCTGCTGGCTGTCAGAGGACGCGCTTAGGTTTCCTTGTTTGTTGTCTGTCTCTCCACTGGGCAGGGCCCTTCTTTGGTTCCTAATCAGAGCTGAGCGCATACTAAGTGCTCGATGCACATTCTCTGGAGGAATGAGTGGATGTCGCTGGTCTGAGATGGATCAGATGGGGCCAGACTGGCAGTGGGGAGAGCTGGCAGAGGCGCTGGGAAACAGGCGAGGTAACGGTGGCTGGGGTGGAGATGGGAGGCTGGAAAGAGGAGACGAGACCTACAGGACCAGGCGTTGTCTGGGATGTGGCATGGGGAGGGAGTTGTGGGGCTGACTCCCAGAGGTCTGATGGGGAAGACTGCCCCTAGACTGCCCACCCCGACAGCTGGGCTCAGAGGCTGGGTTCCAGGTGTGACATCACTGGGCAGAGGCCCTCAGCACCCTTCAGGCCGGGACTCGTGCCTCACCCTGAGATATGCCCATCCCCACCCCATCTCCTATTCCTCAAACTCTTGCTCCCACTTCTGGGCCCAGGATGCATGGGCCTCTTCCTGGAAGACTTCCCTGATTCTCCTGCTGCTTCTGCACCCTGCCCCCCAGTGATTTCTCCTTCTGCTAGCTCTTCATTCATTCACTCACTTCATTACTCACTCACGAAACGATTTCGAGACTGGCCCTGTGTCCCCATGGGGACACAGAGATGACCCTGCTTCAAGGGAGACAGATTCAGAAGCCAAACCATAGCATGACTCAAATCCCAACGCTCTTTGAAAGAAAAAAATTCTCATGGATTCTGGGGTTGTTGTCAGTCATTTTTATCACAGTGTTTCTTAAATATGCGCAGACACTGAGCTAGGTGTAAAGCTCTTGTACTTATGTTTGCCTCCAACATTAAAAACAAAGCAATGCTGGGAATGGTGGCTCATGCCTGTGATCCCAGCACTTTGGGAGGCCAAGGCGGGAGGATCACTTGAGGCCAGGAGTTCCAGATCAGCCTGGCTAACATGGCAAAACCTTGTCTCTACTAAAAAATACAAAAATTAGCCTGCCTTGGTGGTGGGCGCCTGTAATCCCAGGTACTCAGGAGGCTGGGGCATGAGAATCGCTTGAACCTAGGAGACAAAGATTACAGTGAGCCTTAATCATGTCACTGCACTCCAGCCAGGGCAACAGAGTAAGACTCTGTTTCAAAAAACAAAACCAAACCAAAGCAAATTTGCAAAATGAATATAAAAAAACATAGAGCCAATAAAAAATCAAATTAACAACAGGAAGAAACCTTGCTGGCTCTCACCACAGACAGGGCAGTCAGCAGTCGAGGTGCCCAATGAGAGGGGCTGATTCTCTGGGGCCAGGTGGCTTTGACCAGTATGGAGGACAAGCAAGGCCTTGCTCCTCCCTGCAGTCTCCTCTGTTCACGCCTACCCAGCCTGGGAGGCCTGGCTGAGGCAGTGCCTGGACAGCACCTGGCCAAAGTCTCCCCGCATCTTTTCTCATTAGCTCCAGTGACTATGAAGTCTCAATGCCCTGGTCAGCACAAATCCACACTCACTGGGTAGCCAAACTAAAAAAGAAAAATGTGGTAAAATCTACATAACACAAAATTTACCACTTTAACCACTTTTTAGCACACAGTGCAGTGGCATCAGGTACATTCACATTATGTTGTACCATCACCACCGTCCATCTCCAGAATGCTTTTTTTTTTGAGACAGAGTCTCGCTCTGTCGCCCAGGGTGGAGTGCAATGACATGATCTCGGCTCACTGCAACCTCTGCCTCCCGGGTTCAAGCGATTCTTGTGCCTCAGCCACCTGAGTAGCTCAGATTACAGGTGTAAGCCACCATGCCCCACTAATTTTTGTATTTTTAGTAGAGACAGGGTTTTGCCATGTTGGCCAGACTGGTCTGGAACTCCTCTCACCTTGGCTTCCCAAAGCACTGGGATTACAGGCGTGAGCCACCAAGCCAGCCCAGCCCAGCACGATTTTCATCTTGCAAAACTGACACTCTGCACCCATTAAATATTAACTCCCCATTCCCCTGTCCCCCGGCACCTGGCAATCCCATTCTACTTTCTGTCTCTGAATTTGACTACCCTAAGTGCCTCCTCTGAGTGAGACCATATAGTGTTTGTCCTTTTGTGACTGCCTCATTTCACTTAGCATAATGTGCTTAAGATTCATCTACATTGTAGCATGTGTCAGAATTTCTTTTTTTTTTTTAAGGCTGAATAATATTTCATTGTATGGATAGAATGTATTTTGTTTATCCATGGACATCTCATCCATTGGTGAGTTGCCTCCACATTTTGGCTGATGTATATAATGTTGCTATGAACATTGCCACACAAGCATCTGAGACTTTGCTTTCAGTTCTTCTTGGTGTATACCCAGAAGTGGACTTACTGGGTCATATGGTAATTCTATGTTTAATTCAGAACTAATGTTTAATCTTTTTTTTTTTTTGAGACAGGGTCTTGCTCTGTCCGGCAGGCTGGAGTGCAGTGGCACGATCTTGGCTGACTGAAAGCTCCACCTCCTGGGCTCAAGTGATCCTCCCACCTCAGCCTCCAGAGTAGCTAGGACCATAGGCACGTGCCACCACACATGGCTAATTTTTTTGTGTTTTGGGTACAGACGGTTTTTGGGGGCTTTTTTTAGACAGAGTCTCGCTCTGTCCCCCAGGCTGGAGTGCAGTGGCACAATTTCAGCTCACTGAAACCTCCACCTGTGAGGTTCAAGCGATTCTTCTGCCTCAGCCTCCCAAGTAGCCGGGATTTCAGGTGCACACCCACACCCGGGTAATTTTTGTATTTTTGTATTTTTTTTTTTTTTAGTAGAGATGGGGTTTTACCATGTTGGCCAGGCTGGTTTCGAACTCCTGACCTCAGGTGATCTGCCCACCTTGGCCTCCCAAGGTGCTTGGATTACAGGTGTGAGCCACTGTGCCCAGCCCCGCCCCGCCCCCACGTTTTTTTTTTTTTTTGAGATGGAGTCTCGCTCTGTTGCCCAGGCTGGAATGCAGTGGCGTGATTTCGGCTCACTGCAACCTCCGCCTCCTAGGTTTAGGCGATTCTCCTGTCTCAGCCTCTCGAGTAGCTGGGCCTACAGGTGCCCACCACCACGCCCGGCTAAGTTTTGTATTTTTAGTAGAAACGGGGTTTCACTATGTTAGCTAGGCTGGTCTCGAACTCCTGACCTCGTGATCTGCCCACTTCAGCCTCCCAAAGTGCTGGGATTACAGGTGTGAACCACGCGCCCGGCCTGAGATGGGGTTTTGCCATCTGGGCCAAGCTGGTCTCAAACTCCTGGACTCAAGCAATCTACCCACCTCAGCCTCCCAAAGTGCTGGGATTATAGTTGTGAGGCACTGAGCCCAGCTTAAACTTTTAAGTTGATGGGTACATGTGCAGGTTTGTTACACAGGTCAGTGTGTGTCATGTGGGTTTGTTGTGAAGATTAGTTCATCACTCAGCCTAGTACCCATTAGTTATTTTTCCTGATCCTCTCCTTCCTCCCACCCTCCACCTTCTGAAAGCTCCCAGTGTGTTGTTCCCCTCTATGTGTTCATGTGTCCTCATCATTTAGCTTCCATTTATGAGAACATGCAGTATTTGGTTTTCTATTCCTGTGTTAGTTTGCTAAGGAGAATGGCTTCCAGCTGCATCCATGTCCCTGCAAATGACGTGATCTCATTCTTTTTTATGGTTGCTCAAGACTAATTTTTAAGGTGGTTATTCAGATGATCCTAAAGAGGATTACAGCCTATTTGGGGGTTTTTGTTTGTTTGTTTTTTGAGACGGAATCTTGCTCTTGTTGCTCAGGCTGGAGTACAATGGCATGACCTCGGCTCACTGCAACCTCCGCCTCCCGGGTTCAAGCGAATTCTCCTCAGCCTCAGCCTCAGCCTCCCAGGTAGCTGGGATTACAGACATCCGCCATCACACCTGGCTAATTTTTTTTTTTTTTTTTTTAGTAATTTTTTGTATTTTAAGTAGAGATGGGGTTTCACCCCGTTGGCCAGGCTGGTCTCAAATTCCCGACGTTAGGTGATCCACCAACCTCAGCCTCCCAAAGTGCTGGGATTACAGGTGTGAGCCACCACACCCAGCTGCCTATTTGTTTTTAGTTCATAGACTTAAAATGCACTATAATTTAAAACTCTCATCCTCTTCAGAGTATACAGAGCCTCCAGTCTGAAACAGTCTAGAACTGGACCATCCATTGGCGTGACCTCGAGCCATGGCCATGAAGCCCAGATCGTGCTGGCCTGCACAGAATTATTCTGTATGGGTAAAATACACCTGGATTTTGAGACAAGGTTTTGCCCCCATCGCTGAGCCTGGAGTGCAGTGGCGTGATCATGGGCCACTGCAGGCTCAACTTCCCAGGCTCAGATGATCCTCCCACCTCAGCCTCCTGAGTAGCTGGGACCACAGATGCGTGCCACCATCTCTGGCTAATTTTTGTGTATTTTTCAGTAGAGACGAGGTTTCACCATGTTGCTCAGGCTGGTCTCAAACTCCTGGACTCAAGCGATCCACCTGCCCCTTTTTACTTTTTCAAATGTGATTATTAGAACATCTAAAATGGCATATGGGCCAGGAGCAGGGGCTCATGCCTGTAATCCCAGCACTTTGGGAGGCTGAGGTGGGTGGATTACCTGAGGTCAGGAGTTGGGAGACCAACCTGGCCACTATAGTGAAACCCCGTCTCTAGTAAAAATACAGAAAATTAGCTGGGCGTGGTGGCGGGCACCTGTAATCCCAGCTACTAGGGAGGCTGAGGCAGGAGAATTGCTTGAACCTAGGAGGCAGAGGTTGCACTGAGCACTCCAGCCTGGGCAACAAGAGCGAAATTCCATCTCTAAATAAATAAATAAATAAATAAAATGGCATATGGGCTAGGAGCAGTGGCTCACGCCTGTAATCCCAGCACTTTGGGAGGCAGAGGCAGAACATGGCAAAACCCCGACTGTACTAAAAAATACAAAAAATCAGCCGGGTGTGGTGGCGCATGCCTGTGGTCCCAGCTATTTGGGAGGCTGCGGTGGGAGGACTGTTTTAGTCCAGAAGGTGGAGGCTGCAGTGAGTTGTGATCATGCCACTGCACTCCAGCCTAGGTGACAGAGTGAGATCCTGTCTTAAAAATAAAATAAGGTGGAATGAAATGAAATAATACAATGGCACAGTGAGGCTCACACTCTCTCTCTGGACTCTTCATCCTAGAGGACCAATTCAGGTGCTTTCTGAGTCCAGAGGAGCCACCTAGAGTTCTTCCTTCCAAGCAGAGGAAGCCTTGGGCTGGTTCCTCAATTTCACTGGGGTGAAATTCACATAGCATACAATTAACCACTTGAAAACTGCAAGTCAGTGGCACTCAATGCATTCACCAACACCTCACCCCAGAAAAACACGCTGGCTCTGTTACCAGTCTCTGCAGTTTCCCCCTTCCCCCCAGCCCTGCTTTCTGTCTCTATGGATTTGCCTATCACCGGCATCTCTAGGAGGAATCATACATGTGACCTCTTGTGACCGGCTTCTCTCATTAGCACAGTGATTTTGAGGCTCTTCCATGTGGTGGCCTGTCAATGTCATTCCTTTTCACGGCTGAATACTATTCCGTGGTGTGGAGGCAGCACAGTCTGCTTCTCATCTTCGTATGGATATCTAGGTTGCTTGTGACATTCGGCTATGATGAGTAATGCTTCCGTGAACACTTCCATATTGTTTCTGTATGTTTTTGTTTCCTGGGAGTGGAATTGCTGGCTCATATGGTAATGGCTGGTTCCTTCTACCTTTTAACATTCGCTTTGCTAATCAAAAGTTCTAGATACAGCTGGGCACAGTGGCTCACGCCTGTAATCCCAGCACTTTGGGAGGCTGAGGTGGGTTGGGAGGCCAAGGCGGGTGGATCAGTTGAGGTCAGGAGTTCAAGACCAGTCTGGCCAACATGGTGAAACCTGGTCTCTAGTAAAAATACAAAAATTAGCTGGGTGTGGTGGTGGCTGTAATCCCAGCTACTTGGGAGGCTGAGGCAGGAGAATCACTTGAATCTGGGAGGTGGAGGTTGCAGTGAGCCGAGATTGAATCACTACGCTCCAGCCTGGGTGACAGAGCGAGACCCCATCTCAAAAACAAAAACAAAAAAAAGAAAGTTAGTTCTAGATACACAGACTCTTGATTTCACTGAAGGGAGGTGGGGGGTACTTGTTAGGGACTCCCCATGTCAATATTTTCAGGACTTTGTTGTGGGTCAGATTCTCCAGCGAGGAGCCTCAGTGTCCTGCTGGAGGGTGAAGACTGGGCTGTGTGCTGGGAGCTGGGTAGGGCACATGAGGTCCCAGTGCCCAGAAGCACCCGGCAGCTCTGCTTCCAGTGCCGTGGCAGTGCCGCTATCTTTGGGTGGACTCTGGTGAGCGGAGGAGGGGACTGCCTGGCCATTCTGGGTGGGAGTCCGGGGACCTGACTGTGCCTCATTTTGCCCCCACCTGGGACTGCTGGCTCAAGCTGAGCTTTCGGTGGTTCTTCAGGGTAAACCACACTGGTGCTCAGCTGCCTTCACACACCTGGGATGTAACTTCTGTGTCCCTTAAGTCAGTTGCCATTCTACATGGACTTTTCAGCTTCAAAACCTGTGTGGATGTTGTCTCTATCCTGATTGCTACAACCTTGTGGGTTTATACCTGGAAGGAAGGAAGGAAGGGAGGGAGGGAGGAGGGGAGAGGGAGGGAAGGAGGGAGGGAAAGAAGGAGGAAAGAAGGAAAGGAGGGAGGGAGAAGGGAGGGAAGGAGGGAGTGGGTAGGGAGGGAGGGAAGGAAGGAGGAAGGGAGGGAGGGAGAAGGGAAGGAAGGAGGGAGGAAAGGAGGAAGGGATGGAGGGAAGGAGGAAGGAAGGGAGGGAAGGGGGAAGGGAGGAAGGGAGGAGGGAGGAAGGGAGGGAGGGAGGAGGGAGGAGGGAGGAAGGGAGGGAGGGAAGGGGGAAGGAGGAAGGGAGGGAACGAAGGAGGAAGGGAGGGAGGGATGGATGAGGGGAGTAGAGGGAGGGAGAAATCCCTTCCCGTTGTCTTAAGGGAGTTTGAGGACGGAGGGAAAGTGGACGAATGTGTTTAGTCCGTCATCTTTAGCAAAGCTGCCAGCACAGGAGGAGCCTGGCAGTCAGTCCCAGGAAGCCCAGACCCCTCAGGAGCATTCCAGGGCCTGGTGCAGAGCCCACCTGCTCTGGGAAGGTTCCGGAACTCATCAGACAGAAGGGGTCTCCCCTTGGCCTGGGTCTCAGGGCCCATTCTGGCCATTTTGGCCAGACTTCCAGGTGTAGTTTTATCTTCCCCAGAGACTGAGCCCCTGCAGGGCCGGAGTCTTAACAGAGACTTTCTGACTGCCTCCCCTCTCTCCACCCTGCCAGCCTCAGCCCCTACTTGGCTGCACACATGGTGCCTGGTGGCCGGCAGGCTTTGTTGCTGGCTAGAAGGGAGGGCACACCAGGAAGCCGACATAGCCATGGCAAAGGCTTGGATGAAAGGAGCAGAGTATGAGGGGACATCCCTCTCCATCATCTCTGGATTTCTTTCCACCTGTTCTTGAAAGTTTCTTGGATTTTTGGAGACAGGGTCTCACTCTGTCACCCAGGCTGGAGTGCAGTGGCACAATCTCAGCTCACTGCAGCTCCGCCTCCCAGGCTCAAGAGATCCTCCCACCTCAGCCCCTCCCCCGGTTCTCCGATCTTATTCCTGGGTCTGAGGCCCCAGGGTGGTTGAAAGTTCAGGAAGGCTGGTATGGGGACGTTAGCTGCAGGCCACCGCACTGAAGAGGCTGATTTAGGCCCCGCTGGTCCCTCTGAGTCACGGCCACCCTCCTGATGGGGTGCAGCAGGCATGAATCCTTGGGCCCACCATCCTTTCAGGGGGCTGTGGAAATATTTCACCTTTAAAACAGAAGAAAATGAACTTTTACTCAAAGAGAAATTTTAATGTATTAATATATTTATCTTTCTACCAATAGTCATAAAGCATAATTTTAAATTTTTTTTGCACAAGAGGCCCATGAAAGTCACAATGCATCCATGCCCCATGCCCAGGGCCACCCACATCTCAGGCCACGCCTGATGGAAGGTTGGAGTCCTTCTCTCAGAATAGCTGGGCCCAGTGTCACGAACACTGCCCCGTGCAGGGTGCTGGGACCTAGAGAACGTAAGTCCTAACCAGGAACCCCAGTCACTGCAGACCAAGTTCCAAGAGCCCTGAGCTCACCAGACCAGAGGACAGCGTTGGGGGGTGAGTCCCTGGAGAGAAGATGCGAGTGAGCTGGGTCCTGAAGGATGGGCCATTCTAGGTGAGGGAAGCCTCAGTGGACACAGATGCATGAGGGAGGGGCTCTGCCCAGTCCCAGGGGGGAGTGGGGCCTGGCCTGGCACAAGCAGATCCCAGTGCACAAATCAGACCAGGCGACAAAACCCCAGGATGATCTCAGCTCGCAGAGGGTCCCTTGGTGTAGGCGCTTCTTTTTTTTTTTTGAGACGGAGTCTTGCTCTGTCGCCCAGGCTGGAGTGCAGTGGCGCAGTCTCGGCTCACTGCAAGCTCCGCCTCCCGGGTTCACGCCATTCTCCTGCCTCAGCCTCTCCGAGTAGCTGGGACTACAGGCGCCCGCCACCACGCCCGGCTAATTTTTTGTATTTTTAGTAGAGATAGGGTTTCACCGTGGTCTCGATCTCCTGACCTCGTGATCCGCCCGCCTCGGCCTCCCAAAGTGCTGGGATTACAAGCTTGAGCCACCGCGCCCGGCTGGTGTAGGCACTTCTTTCCTACCCTGGGGTCAGGCTGCCCAACAGGTTTAGTTGGCACTGAGGGATGGCTGTCAAATCTGCTCGCAGGCCTGGAAGGGTCTCTGATAATCAGGAGGAAACTTCATGGCACATAGAGAAAAGTCTAGAGTTTAAATCTTTGCTCCTGTGTGATCTTAGGCAACTTTCTAAACCTCTCTGAGGCCTGGTTTCCTCATCTCTATAATAGGGTCACGGATACCAACTCTTTGCCAGGTTAAATGAGATATTACATGTCAGCTACATGCCTGGAACATAGTTAGAACTCCTTTTTTTTTTTGAGACGGAGTCTTGCTCTGTTGCCCAGGCTGGAGTATAGTGGCACAATCTCCACTCACTGCAACCTCCGCCTCCAGGGTGCAAGTGATTCTCCTGCCTCAGCCTCCTGAGTAGCTGGGACTATAGGCATGCACCACAATGCCTGGCTACTTTTTTGTATTTTTAGTAGAGATGGGATTTTACCATGTTGGCCAGGCTGGTCTCGAACTCCTGACCTCAGGTGATCCACCTGCCTTGGCCTCCCAAAGTGCTGGGATTACAGGTGTGAACCGCTGTGCCCAGCCAGAACCTACTAGTTTGTTTTGTTTTGTTTTGTTTTGTTTTTAAGCTGAGCTGTAAACCTTCATTTGAAGATGAGATGTGGATCAGAGAGATTTATGGGCTAAGGTCGCCCAGGGGCACCTGGGAGGTGGGACTTACAGAAGCACCAGGTCAGGAAAGGTCACGTGGTCTTGGGGCCGGCTGGAAGATGGGAGGCTGTCAGCTCCACCTCCTGTCAAGCCAAGGACTCTGTATCTTCACTACCACCCCCTCTTCATGGCCAAAGGACTGTGCTGTAGAGCCAGGCTCCCCAGCCCACGTGATGCCCAGTGTGTGCGGTGGCTCCTCACACCTGTGATGTCAGGGTTGTGGTGGTGGTGGGGGGCCCACCACCCACAGGGAGCTGCTTACATGCGACAGCACGCACGCTTAGAAAGCCCTTTCTGATACGGAGCTGAACTGTTTCCCAGTCACTCTGCCCAAGCTCCTTAACTGGTCTGTGCTTGCTTTTCCAGATCTGTAAAATCGGCGCCAGCAGTTAGGACCCAGCGAACCTTCAGACACAAATCGCTGCCCTTCAGGGGCTGGGTGAGGGCCGCGGGAGTGAAGGCTTTGCAAGCTCCCAGCAGGGCACCTGGCCCTGAGCACTGGAGAGTTTCGTGAGGATCACCTGGGCCCTGCAGCTGGGGACCTGCTGGGGTTTCCTGTGAAGCACGGGTCTGTAAACCTACAGGATTGACACAGCTCTTCCTGAAGCAGCAATTTACTTGAGTAATTTCAGAATGTTACTTTTGAAAAGATAATGCTATTTTTGTACTAAAATGGAACACAAGAATTTGACTGCAAAATTCACCTGTTCAAAATAAATGAGACATGTAATTTCTTACAAACCCCAAAACTCGGGGGGTCCTAGGGTGAGGGTAGTTTTCTGCAGGGGGATGACATATCCTGCAACGAAGTCCCAGAAACCCTGCTCTGGGCAGTCCATCTATTTGTCCACTCATGTTCTTAGACACGTCCCAGGGGCCGGCCCTGAGCTACTGGGATGACTGGAGGAGCATCCAGGGCTGGGGGAGGGGAGTGATTCCCACACAGCAGGTCCCCGGAGGTAGGTGGCTGGATCCATGGAAGGTTCTGGTGTCAGCACCCTCTGTGCCACAAGATGGCTTTAATGAAATGCCGAGTGCAGGAGCTTAATCATGGCGCATGTGGAAACCAGCCATGGGCTCTCAGGCCCACTCCTACCCTGCCCTGGCCCCTCTGTGATGGGAGAACCAGGGCAAGAAGGGGCTGGATCAGGTGACTGGTCACACAATCTGAGGTCCTTTCACCTTTCTGGGGGTCCCTGAAGGCAGGAATGGAGTCTGTGAACTGGCGTCAGTATTTCCCAAAGCCGGCTGTCAGACACTGTGTCTGTCCCTGACGCGGCCGCCCAGGCTCGTGGAATGCCAAGCACCTGTCTCTGCTCTGGGCTGACATCACCTCCGCGTGGGAACAGAGCCTGTGCTCATGCCGAGCTCGTCAGGATTGGCAGAGATCTGCATCCTTGTTTGGTTTCAAAACAGGGGGCCCAGAAGGAAGACTCATAAAAGATGCCCTTGTCGGCACAAATTTCAGGAGCTTGGCCCACAGCCCCCGTCTGTGCTTCGGCTGTGAAGAGGCCAGAACCACGCCCGCTGCCCGAGAGCTAGGCTCTGATGAGGCTGCAGGTAGCATCGACCTGGTACCTGCTTCCACCAGGGCCCAGGCTGAGCCCTCATGGCACAAGGGTGCCCATAGGTGTGTGGTGGATGGGTGGACATCTCGGCTAACACTCCTGTCACCTGTCCCTGTCTCCCCATCAGTAGGGCAGGGGCAGCTCTCACTTCTCACAGCTATGGCCACTTGATGTGTTCAGCAATCTAAGTAGGTCGTCGCCTCATTTTGTACATGAAAAACCAGCCCAAGTAACTGCCCAAGGTCACACGGCCATTCCCTCTGTCCCTTCCTCCCTGACTCATGCCATGCCTGTGTGAGGGGCTGCTGCGTGCCTGGCTGGGACCTAGTGGAATAAGAGAAAGCCCTTGCTCCCATGGAGCAGGCAAGAGGCGACACGGATACAGGCTGAGAGTGAGTGTCCCATGGAGGAAACAACAGGGAGACGGGCAGGGGGTGGCGGGGTGGGGGCCAGGGAAGGGCTCTTTCCAGAGGGGGCATCTGTGCTAAGACCCGAGGAACAAGAAGGAACTAGCCCCACAAACAGCACAATCAGGTACTTTCCCCTTTGATGTCTGAGCAGCCTGGAGTCGCTCCAGACAGGACCCGCTGCCCCCACTGCCACTGGCAGGAACATCCCGACACGGGCATCGTGGGGAGCCTGCTCTGCAGCTCTGCTCCTGGCTCTGCTGCCAGCTTCCGGCTCATGAGAGAATGAGAGGAGCAGACCAGGATGGTACAACTCCTAGTGAAGATGGCTCACGGGTGCTGCAGTGCCCTCAGCCCACCTGCCCTTGTCCTGGGACAACAGGATATCTGAGGGCCAGGACCTCCATCAAGCCAGTGACCTAGCTGGGTTTTGGGAGAGATTGATGTCTTTTTTTTTTTTTTTTTTTCTTGAGATGGAGTCTTGCTCTGTCGCCCAGGCTCTGGAGTGCAGTGGTGCTATCTTGGCTCACTGCAAGCTCCGTCACCCGGGTTCACGCTATTCTCCTGCCTCACCCTCCCTAGTAGCTGGGACTACAGGCGCCCACCACCATGCCCGGCTAATTTTTTGTATTTTTAGTAGAGACGGTTTCACCTTGTTAGCCAGGATGGTCTCCATCTCCTGACCTCATGATCCGCCCGCCTCGGCCTCCCAAAGTGCTGGGATTACAGGCGTGAGCCACTGTGCCCGGCTGAGACTGATGTCTTTAAGGAACGAGTGGGCAAGGGGTGGGGGATGGGCTTCTCTGGTTCCATCTGATCCTGCCTCAGTGCTTTCCCCACGGAGGCTATGGGAGGCAGACAGGCTGGAGAGGGCCACCTTGGCCCGCCTTGTGTCAGACACCACCTGGGGATGCGGACGGTGGCAGTGACTCGCCCAGGGCTGCACAGCTCCACCTCGCTGTGCCATTCACTTTCCTTACCTTGACTCCTGGCCCCTTAAGTCCTCAAACCCATTCCTGAGCTTCCCCTCTCGGCTGAAACAGTATCCCTCTCACCTTCATTTCCCTCCAGGAGACAGGCTCAAGTGCAGTAACACCAAGGCTGGGGACAGGGGACACAAAGTCAACAGTGCAGCGCCCGGCTCCACACGCTTAGGGCAGAGCAGGTGCTGGGAGAGGCCTGGGCCCTAGAGTTGCATGGTGGCCACTTGTGACCAGGACTGTGCCTGAACCTGTCTGTGCCTCAGTTACTCACCATGTCTCTCTCTCTCTCTCGGGTGGCAGGGCTGACACCACAGCTCCAGGAGTGTTCAGGGGCCATGGTGGTCCTCAGGACCCCTGGCGGCTCGGCTGGTGAAGCTGAGAAGGACAGATCCTGGAAGGAAGCTCTGCAGGCACAGCCCCTGCCCAGCAGAGTGGAGTGGGGGACATCCAGGACCCTCTGACCACACCAGACAGAGCGTGGCTTTGTTCCTAGGCAGATGCACTGTTTCGGTTTCTGTTGCAGAGGCTCTTCTTAGAGGGATGAATTCTTAAGTCCCAGAAAGCAGGATGAAGTGCTCTATGGACTGGTATTTATAGAAGATCCTTCCCCAAAGCAAAACCTAATAAAGCAAACTAGCTGGCAAGAGGGCAAGGCCTCCGCCCTGGTGACCTGAGCACTGGGTGGCCACAGCACCACTCACACACCAAGACCCTAGGCTCACTCTCAGCAGAGTGGAGTTGGCACCACAGCCCTGCCACTGGCCATGGGCCAGAGGGCTTGGCCTGCAGCAGGGAAAACTGTCACCCCCTCCAGATGTGCATGAACACATCTGGGTCTGAGAGTGGGCCCGGGAGGTAACAGGCAAGCCATGTTTCCCCGGGGCTGTGGGGGCGGCAGCATGGAATGCAGCCAGAAGGCCTGGGTTCAAATCCCAGCCCTGCCACTTAGCAGCCTGGTGAGCTGAGTTCTTGAACCTCCAGGGCAGTGAAGAGGGGAGGTGTCCACTTCCCAGTGCCACTGCGAGTTACAGGAAACATGAGCAACAGCACTATTAATATCACAATGTGTAACGCCATCATTTATTACTTACTACATTAAAAAAGTGACCCTGTTTCTAGAGACCAAACAGCACCACAGAGGCATTCTTGGAAGAGAATTCCTTTTGTTTCCAAGCCTTTGTGACTGACTTTAAATCCTCTCACCTGCAGAACAGAGATGGCTTCAAAGTGGGGGGTGAGGGAGTGAGCGAGGACCCTGGGCTGAGACCTGTTTTTCTTCCATTTCTGCTGTGGCTTCCCACAGCTCCCTGGTTCCACACCAGGCCCTGCTCTGCCGCAAGAAAATGGATTTCCAGGCCACAGAGCTGTCAGGCCTTTGACTTTGCAGAGACCAAGCACCCTGGAGGCTGTGGGACAGCGGCCAGTCCCTGGTGGGCCGGTCTGGGGCATGGGGGGCAGGGAGACTGGGAGATGGGGAGGGCGTGGAGAATCCAGGAGGTCCTGGATACTGATGAAATGGCTCAGGTCTGAGCTCTGGCTGCCCCACTGATTGTGTGGCTTGGCCAAGGTGCAAGTCTCTCGGCCTGCTTCCTCCTCTGAAACAGGAGTGGCAATCCTGGCCGACAGCCCTGGTGGCACCCCCTCCCCACTGAAGGCAGAGAACATGTGCGAAATAGTCTAACTCAGGCCCTGGACCGGGCCGGCCCGACCCTTCTCCTATGCCTCCCAGGGTACTGTGTCTCAAAGAACCTCTTCCCTCCTGGAACCATTTTCCACTCTTCTTTCTTTCAAACGAGTCCCCCAGCCTGACTCACAACCCTTGCTTGCTACCCTCAGCCAGTAGAGGCCCCTCATCAGTGGTAAAGACAGTTCATCTCAGCTGCCTGCCAGCCTATGGTCTTCGCAGCACCAGAAGGAAAACGCAAGGCAGGCACCGGCTCACCCTGGCTCAGGCCTGACGAGAGCGGCCCCTGCCTCAGCCCACTGGGGCCAGTCCTCACCTCTCCCGCATGCCCGGCTCTGGGGAAGCCCAGGCTGCCATCCTCTGGCAGTTCCAGGTCTCTTAGACCACCTCCCCCTGGCTCCTTTCCACCTGGCCTGCCCGCTCTGTGGCCATCCCAGGCCCCAGATGCTGCCCTGGTCCTCCTGAACCACAGATGACACAACCAAGGCAGGTACAGGGAGTGGGCCCAGGGACAGATGCAGACACCAGCCTGGGTTGCACTCTGGATGCAGGACGACAGGGCTGAGAGGCTGGAGAAGTGGAGGGCTACTGTCCCGAGGTGAGGGAGGTGATGGTGGGAGGAGGGGTGGGCTTGGGACAGCCGGGTCTGCTGGGCCTGTGACAGTCAGGGTTCACAGGGCGCCTCTTCCTGCTCTGCAGGAGGCTGCTGGGGAGGCTTGGGTGGCTTGCAGGCCCACTGCGGTTTCTATACCTGGCCCTCTGCTCTGAGAAAGGGCGATGGTCCTGGCTGAGGCCATCTGGGAGGAAGTGGCCTTCAGCTTCCTGGGTGGTGACAAGGTGTGAACCACAGGTCCAGTCTGTACTCACACCCTCTATTGCCCGGAGAGCCGTGGGACAGAGTCTGCTGTGGGCAGAGGACGGGGCACCTGCTGGCCACTGTGGCACAGGCAGATGTCAGGAAAAGGCTGGACCCTGTCCTGCCCCATGCTAGGCCCTGCTTGGGCTGCATTCTCCGGCTGCCCTACGGTGCCGTCACCACGCTCTGCTCGCCATGGTCCACGCTCCAGAGGCGGTAAAACTCAGCAAAGTCCACGTAGGGCTCAACACGACCGTCCTCGCCAGGCGGGAGTGAGTGGGCGGGCCGGGAGCGGAAGAGGCCTCCGTCAGAGCTGGAGCTGCTGCTCTGCGTGTGCGTGTTGGTGGACTGCAGGGTTAAGGTCGGGCTTTGGCTGCAGGACAACAGGGGAGGGAGTCAGTCAGGAGTAGCCAGGTCAAGGGGGCTGGGGCAGAGTGGGGATAGAATGGCCCCTGCCTCTACCAGCCCCTTGGGCCACAGGCCTCTCTGGCAGAGGCGACCATAGGAGCTGGCCCAGCCAGATGTTCTTAGGAACAGATAAAAAGTCAAATTTTAAAGCACCAGATGCATGTGGCTACTTAAATGAACTAAAGGTAAAGAAAATGGGGCTGGGCACGGTGGCTCATGCCTGTAATCCCAGCACTTTGGGAGGCCAAGGCGGGTGGATCACCTGAGGTCAGGAGTTCGAGGTCAGCCTGGCCAACATGGTGAAACCCCACCTCTACTAAAAATACAAAAAAAATTTACCCAGGCATGGTGGCGTACGCCTGTAATCCCAGCTGCTCGGGAGGTTGAGGCAGGAGAATTGCTTGAACCTGGGAGGCAGAGGTTGCAGTGGGCCAAGATTTTGCCATTGCACTTTAGCCTGGGCAACAAGAGTGAAACTCCGTCTCAAAAAAAAAAAAAGAAAATGGAACACTCGGTTCAAGCATCTAATAGCCACAAGTGACCGGAGATGCTGTGACAGGACAGCACCCATGCGAGCACTCCCGTCATCACAGGAAGTTCCTCAGGTGAAGCTGAGCCACTGACTGTCCATTACCATCTCTCTAAACCCGTCCCAACCCAGGCCCTACTCAGCAGGGCGAACAAGGTGTCTTCTTCTAGAAAACCTTCCTTCGCCCCCCTCCCCTTCACTCTCTTCTCATCAGCTGGGTGGGGACGGGCATCCACCTTCTATCACAGCTGGAAGTGCCTGTTAGCGCTGCCCAGCACCAGCACAGGGCCCGCCCACGGTGGGACCAACTATGGCTCAGACGCTGAAAGCAGTGAGGAAGACAGGCAGAGGAGGAGAGTGGGTTGTCCTGCCTTGTCTAGGGCCACAGCGGTCACACTCTGCTTTGTGGACACAGCTGGAGGACTCCTCCAGGCAGCCCGGCAGGGGTGCTGGAGAGGCCACCCCTACTGCACTCAGGATGCCCATGGAGCTTGCTCGGCCTGGCAGGCCTTTCTAGCCCCGTGGCAGTAGTCACAGCATCCATGACCCAGAGGCAGAGGGAAAGGAAGGCCCCCTGATGAGGCAGAGGCAAACAGGCCGCCCACCCCCGTCCAGGGCCTTTCTAATTGGCCACATCCTGCACACTCCATCCTCAGAGTGGGCTGGGTGTGGCATCTCTATCATTCCATGCAGGGCTGGAATGTGGAAACCAGATCTGGGTCCCCTGGTGTGGGGGGTGCACATTCTACGGAAGTGAAGGGGGTGGGGTGTACTCCAGACCTGTCAGGCAGGTCTGCGGCTGGAGGGGGCCTGGCGGCATCCCCCTCAGGCTGCTGCCTCTACTTCGCCCCCTGCCCCAAAACCAGAGAACTCACTTCAAAGCTAACATCAGGCACATTAGCCAGAAAGCATGGGCTCTGACAAGCCAGTACAGGCCAGACAATGTCCCCAAGCAAGGACACCACATGAAGCCACCCCACATCACACCGAGGTGGGGAATGAAAGAGAGCCTTGCACTAATGAAACCAGCAGATGGGCCCATAAGAAAATACGAGAAGTAGGCTGGGACCATCAGCCACCTGACCAAAAACCCCACCTGCCTCAGTTTCTAGGGAGACCTCCCTCACCAGGCACGGAGCTGGGGAATTCCAGACCCCAGGGCATCTCATCCACAAGCCTTGGCCCCATGGCCATTTCTGTTCTGGTGCCACAGGACACACACGGGGGTGACAGGGCTGGGGGTGGCTCAGTGCGGGGACTTACTTGGTGAGGGTGGGGGTGGCTTCGTCCAGGGTGGAAGCGCTGTGAGCCCCATTGACCATCTGGCCCTGGGAGGGCATGACAAGGGAGAGGGTCACGCTGGTCTTGCTGGTGCTCTGGGCGCTGGAGTATGGCACAGACACAGGGTACACTCGTCCTCCTGCAGCTTTGGGAGGAAGAGAGTGGGGGCCTCAGGCAGCAGCTGAGGAGAAACCCAGGGTAGCAGGAGCAAAGCTGCTCCATGGCCTGATGGGGTGGTGCCTGAGGGCTGAGTGTGGGTGGCGGCCATGCCTGGCTCCCCAAGCCCAGTGCGGCCCCCTGCCCCTTGGGACAGCACAGCAGGAGTGTCCCTCGGCAGAGACTCTTCCAGGCTGGGCTGAGAACTCCTTGTAGCAGTAAATCCTGCTGGTGCTCGAGTTGCCTCAAGGAAAGGGTTACTGCCTGGCTTCCCACGGATGCTTTAATCCAGAGGATAAGTTTGCTCCCAGTTGAGGCTGACCCAATAAAAATATGGTTGCAATAACAACAGGCCAGAGAAACTCCAATAACCCTGGTGTCCATGGGAGAACAAATCTGTCTGTGGATGCCTGAGCTTTATCTAAGGTTTGCTTGCTTAAAGCAAAGAAAAAGAAATGCAGCCCTCAGGAACCGAAGGTCTTAGTGCTGAGCAGTGCTGGGGGGAGCACGGGAGAGAGCAGCCACCTCTTTTCCCGAGAACTGGGTTGAAGAATGACTTAAGTAGAAAGCAAAACGTCCTTCTCCCTGCCCTGCTCCAGTGCAGCCCAGGGACAGACAGGCCTTGGGGCCTGACCATCTGTCCACATGCCTAATCTCTTCCAGGTCCCTTCATTCTTCAGCCTCAGTTTCCCCCTCTGGAAAACAGGGGTACCACCTGTCTTTAGGGTTGCCCATGAGGACTGAAGGGAGTAAGGCCTGGCACAAGAGAGGCACTCAATCAGTGGTGGCCATCATCTCTATTATATGGCTTCAGGGCTCTGTGAATTGCTTGCTGGGGCACTCAGGTTCTGGGAGGTTGCCAGGGCAGGTGGTATTAATCTCATTTTACAGACAAAAAAGCAAAAATCGACACGCAGCTCAGAGAGGCTAAAAATCGGAGAACCTGAATTAGAGCCACTCAGAGCCAGGCCTCCTGACTCCATCTCCATTTCAAGCAGCCTTGGGGGCTCTGCACCCACCTCTCGCCCCCAGATGGCATCCCCAGGCCCTGCCTGTCTGCACAGCACACATACCTGGGGCTGGGCTCGGTGTAGGCTGGCTCATTTCGCCCAGCGGGTAGCCAAAGTTCCTCACCAGCAGGGTCATGTCCTCGTGCCGGGGGCAGAACCTGGCACGCTCCCCACCACTGGCGAAGGTGTCGCTGTGGATGCGCTTTACCCGATCCACGACGGCCTGGGCCACTGCGTCCAGAGAGGTCTGCTTGGCAAACTCAGTGTCAATCATCGCAGCAATCTCCTGGGGGAGGCGGGAGGAAGAACCTGGTAAGGAACGAGGTGCAGCCTGCGGGGTGTGGGCCATAATCTCAGAGCCTAAAATCAGGAGATTTAGTGGTCAACAGCCCAGCAGGTGAAGGAAGTGCCTGCCAGCCAAGTTTGCAATCTGAGCCTTTCAAGGTATTCAAGATAATCCTTCTGGAACTTTCTCGTTAGGAAGTGTGTGCTCTTGTGATTGCTCTGATTGTTGGGTGCACACCTCTAGGATGGAGAGAGCGTCCATTTGACTGGGTGAATATGAGGATTAACTAACAATGGTGTGAGAGCACTCTGCCAGCCACCAAAAAGCCTAGCAGCAAGTGTCATTATTATGAAACACTCTTTCCTGGAACAAACTTGTTGTAGGCGATGTTATACATGCTAGGATTCTGTCAGGAACTGGGGATACGGAATGAAAACAGGGTCCCTGACCTCAGAGAAGTCCCTGTCTAGTATACAGATGTTCCTCAATTTAGGATGGGGCTGTGTCCTGACAAGCCCACTGTAAGTTGAAAATATCATAAGTTGACTGGGCACAGTGGCTTGCGCCTGTAATCCCAGCACTTTGGGAGGCCGAGGTGGGAGGACTGCCAGAGGTCAGGAGATCAAGACCAGCCTGCAACATGGTGAAACCCTGTTGCTACTAAAAATACAAAAATTAGCTGGGCATGGTGGCACACGCCTGTAATCCCAGCAACTTGAGAGGCTGAGGCAGAATTGCTTGAGCCCAGGAGACGGAGGTTGCAGGGAGCTGAGACCAGCCTGGCCAACAGAGCAAGACTCTGTCTCAAAAAAAAAAAAAGAAAAAAAGAAAAAAGAAAATATCGTTAAGTTGAAAAAGCATTTGGCCAGGCGTGGTGGCTCACACCTGTAATCCCAGCACTTTGGGATTCTGAGGCAGGCAGATCATGAGGTCAGGAGATCGAGACCATCCTGGCTAACACGGTGAAACCCCGTCTCTACTAAAAATACAAAAAATTAGCTGGGCGTGGTGGCGGGTGCCTGTAGTCCCAGCTACTCGAGAGGCTGAGGCAGGAGAATAGCGTGAACCCGGGAGACGGAGCTTGCAGTGAGCCAAGATAGCACCACTGCACTCCAGAGCCTGGGCAACAAAGCGAGACTCTGTCTCAACAAAAAAAAAAAAAAAAAAAAAAGACATCAGTCTCTCCCAAAACCCAGCTAGGTCACTGGCTTGACAGGTGTAGTCGCGGGCACCTGTAGTCCCAGCTACTCAGGAGGCTGAGGCAGGAGAATGGTGTGAACCCGGGAGGCAGAGCTTGCAGGGAGCCAAGATTGAGCCACTGCACTCCAGCCTGGGTGACAGAGCGAGACTCCATCTCAAAAAAAAAAAAAAAAAAAAAAAAAAACAGAAAAGAAAAGAAAAGAAAAATGCACCTAACTTACAGAACATCATCACTTGGCCTAGCCTACCTTAAATGTGCTCAGAACACTTCTATTAGCCTACGGCTGGGCAAAATCATCTAGCACAAAGCCTGTTTTCATTATTCTATAAGAAAATATTGAATCTCATGTAATTTTTTTTTTTTTTTTGAGACAGAGTCTCACTGTGTTGCCCAGGCTGGAGTGCAGTGGTGTGATCTCAGCTCACCGCAAGTTCCGTCTCCCAGGTTTAAGAATTCTCCCGCCTCAGCCTCCCGAGTAGCTGGGGTTACAGGCGTGCGTCACTATGCACCAGATAATTTTTTTTTTTTTTTGTATTTTTAGTAGAGATGGGGTTTCACCACGTTGGCCAGGCTGGTCTCAAACTCCTGACCTAAAGCGATCTTTCTGCCTCGGCGTCCCAAAGTGCTGGGATTACAGGCATGAGCCACCAAGCCCAGCCGAATCTCATGTAATTTATTGAGTACTGTATTGACAGTGAAAAACAGAATGGTTGTAGGGGTATCGGAGCACAGTTCCCACTGAGTATGTATCACTTTCTTACCATCATAAAGTTTCATTTGGGCGGGGCAGGAGTGCAGGGACAGGTAATAGGAAATGATCTGCACCTGGTCCTGGTGGGCTCAGTTTCATCACTAAGCAGCAATGTCACCTCCGGCAAGACCCTGAACTCCATGGACCCCAAATTCCCTACTCTACATGGAAATAAGCCCCCGTCCCTCTATGTTATAAGGCTACTGGAAGGAATGGTAAGCTTATATAACAGGTAAAGAAATCAGAACACAGGCTGGGCATGGTGGCTCACGTCTATAATCCCAGAACTTTGGGAGGCCAAGGCAGGTGGATCATCTGAGGTTATGAGTTCAAGATAAGCCTGGCCAACATGGCAAAACCCCGTCTCTACTAAAAATACAAAAATTAGCCGGGTGTGGTGGTGGCGCATGCCTGTAGTCCCAGCTACTCAGGAGGCTGAGGCAGAAGAATCACTTGAACCTGGGAGGCGGAGGTTACAGTGAGCCGAGATTGCACCACTGCACTCCAGCTTGGCCAACAGAGCAAGACTCCATCTCAAAAAAAAAAAAAAAAAAAAAAAAAAAAAGAAATCAGAACACAGGGAACAGGGGGATAGTTAGACACTTGAGACTTTTTTGAAGTAGATCTGCATTGAATCCAGCAATCTGGGCATCTACCTAAAGGAAAATAAGTCATTATATGAAAAAGATACTTGCACACGTATGTTTATAGCAGCACAATTCACAATTGCAAAGATGTGGAACCAGCCTAAGTGGCCACTGACTAATGAGCAGATAAAGAAAATGTATCTATAAACTATGGAATACTACTCAGCCAGTAAAAGGAAAGAAAGAACGTCTTTTGCAGCAACTTGGATGGAGATGAAGGCCATTATTCTAAGTAACACAGGAGTGGAAAACCACAAACTATGTTCTCACTCGTAAGTGGGAGCTAAATGATGGGAATGCACAGGCATACAGAGTGATATAATGGAACTTTAGAGACTCAAGGCGGGAGGGTGGCAGGGGTGCTAGGGATAAAACACTATACATTAGTTACAATTTACATTACTTGAATAACTGGTTTACTAAAATCTCAGAATTCACCACTATATAATTCATCCCTATAACAAAAAAATACTGGTACCTCAAAAGCTACTGAAATAAAAATTAATTTTCAAATTTTGAAGAAGACTTTTTCCTCATGATATTGATTGATTGAGACAGAGTCTTGCTCTGTTGCTCAGGCTGGAGTGCAGTGGCGCAATCTTGGCTCACTGCAACCTCCGCCTCCCGGGTTCAGGCGATTCTCCTGCCTCAGCCTCCCGAGTAGCTGGGATTACAGGCGCCTGCCACCATGCCCGGCTAATTTTTGTATTTTTAGTAGAGATGGGGTTTCACCATGTTGGCCAGGCTTGTCTCGAACTCCTGACCTCAAGTGATCCGCCTGCCTCGGCTTCCCAAAGTCCTGGGATTACAGGCATGAGCCACTGCACCCGGCCAATACATGACTTTTAATTAAAAAGGACAAAGCAGGCTGGGCACAGTGGCTCATGCCTATAATCCCAGCATCTTGGGAGGCCAAGGTAGGAGGATCACTTGAGACCAGGAGTTTGAGATTAACCTGGGCAATACAGTGAGACCCTGTCTCTACCAAAAAAACAAAACAAAGAAAACAACCAAAATTAGCCAGGTGTGGTGGCACACACCTATAGTTCCAGCTACTCAGGAGGCTAAGGCTGGAGGATTGGTTAATCGAGAAGGTTGAGGGTGCAGTGAGCCATGATCACACCACTGCACTCCAGTCTGGGTGACACAGCGAGTCTTAAAAAACAAAAAAAATGTCAAAGCAGAAAAGGTTATCTTCCTACAAGAATCACAGAAAGGAGGAGGAACACAAACTGAACTTATCTTAGCCAGTCAGCAATCCAAGGTCAGAGAAAGAGTTTTCCTTTGAGACCATCCCTAACGTGACTGTCTTGAAGTCACACTTTGGTGACTCCAAGGTATGAGAAAAATAAGCAGCTCTTGGCTGAGGGCCTATGTTTACCACGCCTAACCTCACTGCGATCTCACAAAGGCAGATGTTACCATCCTCACTGTAGAAACGAGAAGTGAACTGCCGGGCACGGTGGCTCACGCCTGTAATCCCAGCACTTTGGGAGGCCGAGGTGGGTGGATCACAAGGTCAGGAGTTCGAGACCAGCCTGGTGAAACCCTGTCTCTACTAAAAATACAAAAATTAGCTGGGCGTGGTGGCGGACACCCGTAATCCCAGCTACTTAGGAGGCTGAGGCAGAGAACTGCTTGAACCCAGAAGGCAGAGACTGCAGTGAGCCGAGATCGTGCCACTGTACTCTAGCCTGGGTGACAGCGTAAGGCTCTGTCTCAAAAAAAAAAAAAAAAAAGAAATGAGAAGCAAACTATAAATTGTCTGCCACTCAGGGAAGGCAGTAAAGCCATCAGGCCCTTGGCAGGAAGTGATGGGTGTGGGAGGGACACTGCAGCCACAGCTCTGTGCAGCAGGCCACATCTCTTTCTGTGCTCTCCTCCTGGCCCTGCCCCCTTCCTGGCCGTCCCAGAGTAATGCCATGCCCATAGCAATTCACATCTATCTCCCCCTCTTCTCTTCAGGCCTTGCTCAGGCCCTGAGGACTGACACTGCTTCAAGCCTAAAATGAGTCAAGTTTTTGGGTGGGCTGGGTGTTCTCAGAGCTCTGGGATTCTCCTTCCCCCAGCTTTGAACCCAGGGATGTCTGGTGACGGCCTCTGAGAATCACAGTGCTAGAAGGCAGGGTCACACACTGCCATGCAGGCCAGCCACGCTCTCCAGCCATGGGTGTGGCTGGGCCCAACTCACCTGGTTGGCCTGCCCAGGCCCATGGGCTGCCTCTAGGGCCTTGTATAGCCCCTCCGACATCAGCACCAAGAAGCCTGTCACCCCATCCAGCGGCTGTGCCCCATGGATTTCTGGCTCTGCGATGATTGGTTTGGACTTGGCAGCGCTATGGGGAGAGAGTGAAAGGAAGAGCTTTGCTTGGAACAGCCCCCAGGTGGATGCTGATTCTGCTGAGGGGAGGAATCTATGCCCAGAATGTAAAATAAAACACACAACCTGACAAGAGGAAAAGAAAAAGAGAAAGAGAAGGTCAGAAAAACAGACCAATCTTCTTACAGCAGCTGCTAAAATAAAGCTTGGAGGGCCATAAAAACTGGCAGGCAGCTGAGGTCAGGATGGCAAAGGTTGAATGCCCGATTCTGGCCTGTTACATACATCCTGTTCACAGGGCCCGGTGGTGGCAGGGCAGGGCGTGGGACGGCAAGAGGGATGGGTTGTCCCTGGGAGCCCACATCTCTTGCTATTATTTGGGCTTTTCCAAAACAGATGGCTGAGACCCCAGATACTCTCCATGTGTACAGGGATCCTTTAGTGACTGGGGTCAGAGTCATTACATGCCAGCACATGTGTGTGCACATGGAGGTAAGTACATGAGGAGGTGCTGGCAACACCATCCGGAGTCTAAGAACTTCCTGAGGGTCCATCAGCCAGGGCTGGGTCCTGGGAGCTGTTATTACACAGAATGACGCCAGCCTAACTGCAGGTGAGCAGAATGAAGAGATGGGCACCTTTAATGATAGCAGTGAGGGGTGTGTAAATGTATCTCCAAACTCATCAAGTTGTATGCATGAAATAGGCACAGCTTTGCATATGCCAATTACACCTTAGGGTTTAAAAAAAAAAGGAAAAGAGGGAGGAGTAGGACACACCAGCACCTGGGTGTTCTGAAAAGGATGCAGGCTCCTTGGCCCCCATGACACACACACACAGACACCGTGTGTGTATATGTGCATGTGGCCAGATTTTGGAGCAGGATACACAAGAAACTAGCAGCCTCTGGGGAGGCAGCGAGTCCTAGAGCTTGGTGTAGGAAGACTTCCTTTCCCTGTATAGACCCCAGCACTGTCTGAAGTGTTTTAAACTATGGATGTCCTTTCCAATAAAGGAAACAGGACCCCACAAATTAGGGACAAACATTCGACACTCAATTGCCTAGATCGCGTGTGGGCAAGGAGTTCTAACATGCACTTTCTAGGCCATGAGGCCTCTGCTGATGGGAACTCTGCCTTTGAGAACAGCCTTGGCCATGACATTAAATGCTGTGATTGGCATCAGGCAAGTGAACGCGCCTATTTCCCCAACCAACACTTCACATACAGGTTACCCGGCGGTTAAGGACACATATTCCAAATTCAGGCTGCCTGAGTTCAAGCCCCATGACCAGGTTGGGCTGCGTGATGTCTCCATGCCTCAGTTTCCTCTTATGAAAATGCCTCTGGGGTGATGGCAGTAACTGCCTCAGGGGGCCTGAGTAGGGAATGCACAAAAGAAGGTACATCCAGAGCTCTGCACGGGCTCGGCCTCGTGATGATGACTGCTCATTCTGCTGCCATGAGCACTGGGGTGACGTCCAGAGGAGGTGTCCTCAGAGGGAAATACACAATTCATCTCACACCTCTGCTGCAGCCATGGGCAGCACCGACCAACAGGCCTGGTCTGTCCATCCTATGCCAACTCTGGCTTCACCTGCCTCCCTTGTGGCACTAGTTGCTGCCCTCAGCTTTGGCCCAGCTCCTCAACTTCACCCCTTGTTTCTATAGTACCCAACTCCTGGCCTGCTTCGCCTAACCTGCCCCAAACCAACCTCTCTGGGAGGAAGAAAGAGTTTGCCTGGGCTCTGAACTACTTTGACTGCACGTCTGTCACTGAGGCCTACATTCTGCGTCTGCCCCAGGCCTTCTGGACCCTTTTTTTTTGAGACAGGGTCTTGCTCTGTCGCCCAGGCTGGAGTGCAGTGGCATGATCATGGCTCACTGCAGCCTCGACCTCCCGGCACAATCAGTCCTCCCATCTTGGCCTCCCTAGGACCTTCTGTTCTTTCAAGCACAGGGGACAGCTGGGCTGGCACCTACCTGAGAAGGTCAATGTCCGTGTAGCCATATTTGACCTTGTAATCCCCGATCCGCCGGGTGCTCTCCTGCCCACAGATGATCCCCACCTGCTTGATCTTCCCGGCGTCCAAGCCTACGGAGGTAAACAGTGCAACAATCCTGCTCCTTGTTCACAAAGAGGAACAAAAAGAAGGGGACAGAGACACAGCCATGGGAAGAAGGCAATAAGGACCCAATGAATAAGAAAAGAAGACAACACCAGGGCGCCTGGGAGGGCAGCTGACCCAAAGTCCCTGGTGTCCTCAGTCCCCACGCCCATCACAACACACCTCACTCAGAGCCTGTCCTCCAGGCACCACCCGGCACGGAGCAGCTTGTCTGCCATCTCCCTGCCCATCCCATGTGCCCCACATCTGCCTGGAGCTCACTGGGAAGGGAAGGAGCAGCTTGGCAGCAGCTGGGCTCCCTGGACTTCTTTGGTCTCTTTCAGTCTCCACCAATAACAGTAAGTGCCTCCTGTGTGCCAGGCACTCCAGGAAGCATTTCACATGCACTAAGTGAATCCTCCTAGCATCCCGACGTAGGTTACTATTATCCTCATTACACAGCAGGGGAATCTGAGGCACAGAAAACTTTAGTTTAAGTTCCAATCACCAACCAGTAAGCGGCAGTCCTGGGAATGAACCCCAGGCAGGCTGGCTGGGGAGCCCATGGGAATCAGCTTCCACTCCCACTCACCCCTCGGCCAGGTATTCTCCCCACTCACCCAGCTGCGAAAGGCGGAAGAGCTCATCCTCATTCTCTGTGGTGTGGTCCACGTTCAGCTGTGTCACCTGCAACCCATCCACTGTCGATTTGCATAAAAGTGCACGGTTTGTACCTGTGGCAGAATGTGAACAGCTAAGCAAAGACCACGCACAGAGAGAAATAGGGCATACTGGGAAGGCAGAGAGGAAAAAGGCAGGCATCTCACACGTGGAAATACCTGAAACGGGCAAAACAGGCTCAGACCAACAGGGTGAGTCACCAGTTAGGGACAGTTGATGATACGAAAGAATTGGGCTTAACTTTTTCAGTGTAATCATGGGATTATGATCTTAATAAAACAGACCTCTTCTCTAGAGATACAGACTGAAATATTTACAGATAACAGGACACAGTGTCTGGCGTTTGCTTCAAAATAGCGAACGTGGAACAAAAATCCACAGGTAAAAGAATGCTGGCCACAATTGATAACTGCTGGGGTTGGGGATGGGCACATGAACGTTCATTAAATATCAGTCACTCTATTGTTGTATATTGTGGAAAATTTTCCACTAAAGTATTAAAAGAAGGGAGCAGCATCAGAAGGGTCTCTACAGAGTTCTTTCTACTGAAACCTGCACCTGTCTGGTCTTCTCACAAACCCCAATGTCCCTGTCACCTAGCCCCATCTCGCAGCTGTTCATGGGGATGCTGGTTGATTTTTCATGGCCAGGTAATCTCTTCCAGAAGCAGCGGCCCCCAAGGCCACCCAGAATGGGATACGACTCGTCCAGAACGAGTTAAGAAGCAGAATAGGGACTAAAGGCCAGGACACCTGCCTCCCATCCTGTCCTTTTTCCCTTCCAGTTGGGACTGAGGCGTCACTGTGGAGAGGGATATACCCAAACGGTCTCAGGAGACCCTGTGTTTAAAGTGCATGAAGTGTCTGGAAAGCAGATTGTCAAATAATGCACCGACCCCTGTGGCTGACCCTTCCCCAGTCCTCCCTGCCCTGGGACAGGAGGGGGCTCACCGACATTGGCGACGTAGAGCTTGTTGTTGAGAAGGACTGCCACAACTGCCATGGCCCCTCCCGAAATTTCCCTCTCCAACGTCTTGAGTCTCTCAAGGATCTTCTGATACTGAGGAGGCAGCTGGTGCTGAGGGACTCCCTACAACCATCAACAGAGGGTCAGGGCAGGACAGAACTCTGGACCATCTTCCTAGCCCTCTCCCTCCCTTTACTCTTTTTTTTTGAGATGGAGTCTCGCTGTGTCCCCCAGGCTACAGTGCAGTGACATGATCTCGGCTCACTACAAGCTCTGCCTCCCAGGTTCACACCATTCTCCTGCCTCAGCCTCGTGAGTAGCTGGGATTACAGGCGCCCGCCACCACGCCCGGCTAATTTTTTGTATTTTTAGTAGAGACAGGGTTTCACCGTGTTAGCCAGGATGGTCTCGATCTCCTGACCTTGTGATCCGCCCACCTCGGCCTCCCAAAGTGCTGGGATTACAGGCGTGAGCCACTGTGCCCAGCCTCCCTTTGCTCTTAAGAGCAAAGATCCGAGGGCCCGAAGGACAGACAGACAGATGGTTCATGGCACAGCCAAGATGAAGCCTGTGCTGCAGCTCCAGGGGAAGGTTCTTCCAGAAAGCCGGAGATGACCTAACTCACAGCACAGAGGTAAGCGCTACAGGTGGTAGTGGGCGATGTGAGCAGGTGGGTGACAAGGGTGGGGACCCATTCAGGTCGCAGGACTGGGAAAAGCCCTTCCTCATGTCCACCACTGCCCAGCCACTGCTGAGCTTTAGCGTGCAGCTGCCCACAGCAGAGCAACAAGGTCCCTCACCTGTGGCCACCTACCAGTGTCCCCCAGTAGGAACTGCTCCCTAACTCCTGCTGCTCTGGCCCAGTAATGTTAAAACAAAGTAGATGAGTCCATGCTCCTTGCAAAGCTGGGCCTGGACTTGACTCCCCTGGGTGTCAGCTGGGGAAATTACCTCTGGCAATTGCGACTGGAGGCTTGCCTTCTCAGCCAAGGCGTCGTCAATGGACTCCAGGAAGCTCCTCTCCACGACATCGAAG
This sequence comes from Nomascus leucogenys, assembly GCF_006542625.1. Taxonomy (NCBI): domain Eukaryota; kingdom Metazoa; phylum Chordata; class Mammalia; order Primates; family Hylobatidae; genus Nomascus; species Nomascus leucogenys. The sequence goes on from NC_044387.1 coordinate 11,087,247, forward strand.
GCCTAGAGGGACACAGGACAGGGCAAAGGCTGGTTCAAAACACCACTGTCACTGGTGCTAAAATGCCCTCTATTAATAATAGCAACAGGTTCGCTGTATTCACTGCAGGTTCTTGTGTGATGGAGCTTTCCACATTTCAGTCCTGCCTCTGGCCCAGCACTGCAAGGCACCAGCTGCTTCTTGCAGATCAATGTCTTTGACAAAGCCCTTCAGCCTCATAGGGGTGTGCGCCCTGCAGAGGCAGCACTGCAGAGGGCTGGGAGGCAGGAGACAGTGCGGAAGCTAAGAGCAAAGGCTTGGCGTAGGCCCAGCTGGTGTGACCTCTGGCCCCCTCAGTCTCACACAACGGAGGTTAAGTGTTGTTCCGGGGGTGAGGTAAGACAGTTCACCCTGGCACTCAGCAAGGCAACTGCTCAGAGAAACTGCCAGGCCTATGACAGCTCGTGTGATTACTACAACTTCTTTCTGAGAGACTTCTGTCAAACCCTGCCGGCCCCAGGACACTGGTGACACTGACACCTCCCGCCGTGTGAGATCTGCTGAGAATCACTGGAATGGAGCCTGAGGTCGTGAAGGGCAGGAAAAGGCTGGCACCACCCCTCTCCGGGAACAGAAGCCCATTCTCTCATCTAAAATGGGCCTGAGACATGCTCCTGAAAGGAGATGCCAGGAGGAAAACTCCCAACAGTGCAAGCAGAAAGGTGGAAGCAGTCAGTGAGGATGGCAGCCCCTCAGAAAGGGGAGGCAAGGTCTTTCCTGAACGCCCAGGGATGCATCCTGCACCTGCAGGCTGAGCATCTGACCACATAGGAAAGAAAGGGGTAGATCTAAATGACCCCATTTCTACCAGGCCTTGCCCTGCTCCCACCTCACACCTCTCTCCAAGCTCCCATCCCTAAATCCCCCCGTCTCCAGCAGTACCTCCTCTGCCAGCCATTGAAGGCCTGCTGCTCACTGGTTGGTCCTGGACTCCTGTTGGGTGGAGGGGGCCTATGCTGGGAGCTGCTCCTCTACCGGGGTGAAGGGGCCGGCAGGATCTTCACACCAACCCTGGCAACATGCTAGAAGTGCAGGGCCCAAGCCCTGGGGTGGGGGACGTGATGTGGCTGGGTCGTTGCCAGCCCGGCACCATTACCTGCAGCAGCACGCGCCGCACGTCAGCCTCGGCATGCTCGGCATTCAGCTGGCCCAGCAGGAGCTCTGCGGACAGCCGCTGGGCCACGAAGTTGGTCACTCGGTTGCCATCATAGCCGTTGAAGACCCCATACAGGAAGCAGTTGTTCTCACTCCTGGAAGAGGGAGAGGGCAGAGGGAGGCCTGAGACCAGGGTCTCATGGAGGTGGAGGGAGAAAGGGAAAGGAATTGGGGGAGACTAAAGCTACAGCAGCTGCAGCTTCAGGGGCCCTCCTGGGTCCCCCTGCTTTGGCCATCACTTAACTCTGGCTATGACCTTCTGGGATACCCTCCTCCCCATGCTCACGCTACCCCATCAGAGCAGGCCCTTGGCAGGACAGCAGCAGAGGCCACCTCTCACGGGCCACATGTCACTGGCAAGCCCAGACGAGAAAGCTGCAAGGTCGCTGTCTTTCCTTGCTTGCAAACCAACCAACTCTGCGGGCCCAACACAGAAATGCTGGCACACACACCTGAACTTGAGCCAGCTGTCCTCTGGCGGGTGGCTCTCAGTGCCCTTGCCATCAGCAGAGTAGCTGCGGTTGGAGGCTGAGCCAACCCCAGAGAGGTGGCAGAGAGGCAGGTCATCTGTCCAGCTGGGCTGCTGCTCCTGGGGAAGGACACCAGGAAGCTGTGAGGCGCCACCGCACCTGCAGGGTAGACCCCACTTCACCTATTCCTTCTGCAATAAAAACCTAGCAGGCCCGCAGCCCTACACAGAGGGTTCCACTTCCTTCTGGAAAACAATAATGTTTGTATGAACAGACACCTGCAGAAGGGTTTGCTGTTTTTATGGCTAGTCTACAAACTGGTTTCCTAGGAAAACTGAAAGACTCCAGCATTCCCAAATGTAAGGCGCAGCAATGACCTCCAGGAATGAGCCATTATGAAACCTAGTGAAACACACACAAACGTCACAGACTCTTGGCAGGAAACTCTGGGGACCCCACCTCTTACTGCACTGGCTCCAAATGCACACTACAAAGAAATCCCTTGAGCATTGGTTACCAACACTGCAGGCTGCAGGCCCCACCCTAAAAATGACTGATCTGGGCAGGGCCGCTCCCCATGGGTGATGCTTTCAGGTGACCTAAGATCCAACTTATAAGCTAGTCTCAGTCATTCTCTCTGGCACTGGGACCTCCAAGTGCCAGGGAGAGTAACTGAAACTGGCTTTTAAGTCGGAGTTTATGAGCTAGTTTATAAGACATCCTCATGCCACCCCAATGTCCTCTCCCATCTCCCCTGCGACATCCTTCCCTCCCAGTCCTGAATGCCTGCAGCCCTGTCCATCCCCTGCTCTTTGCCTCCACATGAACACCCTCCTTCTTCTTCCCTAGCAATTCTCCGGGTCCTTCGGGACTCTTTGGCTCAGGAGTCACCACCTCCAGGAGGTCCTCCTTCAGGATGACCCTACCCAGGACTGGCTGATGGCCCTCTCATGTACCCCAATGGCACCCTGATGCCAGCACCCCTGCCTGTCTGCAATGCCCATTCCACCCCATAGGATCTCAAACCAGGCTGTTCAGCATAATCACTGCAGAGCTTTAAACACACTCACACAGCGGTCCAGGCCCTGGCCCCATCCCTGGCCCAAACACAATTTCTGAATTTTCCAAATCTCCCTAGGGTACATCCTGAGCATCTGTATTTTTTAAGCCCCAGGAACAACTTTGATGCAAGGCCGAGGTGCGATTCCCTGCCTCTCCCTGAAAGCTTGCCCCAAATCTGGCCTCCTACCTGAGAACTGCGCCTTGTTCACAAGGGCACTCCCAGGACCACCGTGCAGAACTAGAGCAAACTGGAATAACTGGGAGAACCACGGTTCAATTTCAAGGAAAATAAAATTTGTATTGGCTGGGTGCAGTGGCTCACGCCCGTAATCCCAGCACTTTGGGAAGCTGAGGTGGGTGGACCATTTGATGTCAGAAATTCGAGACTAGCCTGGCCAACCTGGTGAAACTCCATCTCTGTCTCGTTAAAAACACAAAAAAATTAGCCAGGTGTGGTGGTGCATGCCTGTAATCCCAGCTACTGTGGAGGCTGAGGCAGGAGAATCACTTGAACCCAGGAGTCGGAGGTTGCAGTGAGCTGAGATCATGCCACTGCACACTAGCCTGGGTGACAAGAGTGAGATTCTGTCTCAAAAAAAAAAAAAATTTGTATTGAAAGCTTTATTGAAATATTAAACAAACACAAGCTAGAGAAACCAGATAAGAGAAAGAAATAGAGGGCATCCAAATTGGCAAGGAAGACGTTAAATGATCCTTGTTTGCAGACGATATAATCTTACATTTGGAAAAACCTAGACTCCACCAAAAAACTATTAGAACTGATTAAACAAATTCAGTAAAGTGGCAGGATATGGGTCAGGCACGGTGGCTCAAGCCTGTAATCCCAGCACTTTGGGAGGCCGAGGCAGGTGGATCATGAGGTCAGAAGATCGTGACCATCCTGGCTAACATGGTGAAACCCTATCTCTACTAAAAATACAAAAAATTAGCCGGGTGTGGTGGCGGGTGCCTGTAGTCCCAGCTACTTGGGAGGCTGAGGCAGGAGAATGGCATGAACCCAGGAGGCGGAGCTTGCAATGAGCCGATATCGTGCGACTGCACTCCAGCCTGGGTGACAGAGCGAGACTCCATCTCAAAAAAAAAAAAAAAAAAAAAAAAAGTTGCAGGATATGGAATCAACATACAAAAATCAGTAGTATTTCTATATGCTAACAGTGAATAATGTGTAAAACAAATAAAACACACACAGATACTGTGTGCAACTTCTTACAAGTTATTGTTAAGTCTTCCAGAAAGGATGTGGAAACCACTTCGACAGGCTTTTGCAATCAGATATATAAAAATCCTGTGGTTAGCTTTTGTGGCAAATTGTAGCTTCTGTTTAGTTATATACTGATAGGAGTGACTTCACTTTTTTTCATGTAATTGGTTTTATTCTGCTTTTATCTATTTTGGTGCTTCAGCTCTACATTTTGCACCCTGGAGCAACTTCTGCAGGGTGTGGGAGTTTGTTTTATTTTTACATTAACATGGAGTAAAACTGGCTTTTGGGGCACGCACATCTGTGAATGTTGACACATGTAGAGATGTGTGTAACTACCACCACTCTCAGGATACAGGGCAGCTCCACTCGCAACGCACTCCCTCCCCTAATCCCTGGCAACCTGTTTTCCACTACTATGGCTTTGTCTTTTTAAGAATGTCATATTAAACGCCAGGTGCGGTGGCTCACGCCTGTAATCCCAGCACTTTGGGAAGCCAAGAGGGGCTCATCACTTGAGGCCAGGAATTTGAGACCAGCCTGGCCAATGTGGCGAAACCCCGTCTCTACTAAAAATACAAAAATCAGCCGGGCATGGTGGCGCACACCTGTAATTCCAGCTACTCAAGAGGCTGAGGCATGAGAGTCACCTGAACCCGAGGGGCAGAGGTTGCCATGAGCTGAGATTGCACGCCACTGCACTCCAGCCTGGGCGACGGAGTGAGACTCTGTCTCCAATGTCACACAATGTCACATAAATTAAATGATGCAGTAAACGTGACCTCCTGAGACTGGCTTCTTTCACTCAACATTATGTCTCTAAGATTCATCCAAGTTGTTAGCTTGTGTGCACCAACAGTCTATCTCTCTCTTTCACAGAGTAATATACCATTGTTTGGATGTAGTATAGTTTGTTTATCCATTCATCCACTGAAGGACATTTGGGCTGTTTCATTTCTTGTAAGTATGAAGAAATGTGCTATAAACATTTATACAGGTTTTTGTATGAATGTAACTTTTCATTTATCCAGGGTAAATACTTAGGAGTGAGAGGGCTGGCTCATATGGTAAGTGTATGTCTAACTTTATAAGAACCTGCCAAACTGTTTTCCAGAGCAGCTGAACCATTTGCATTTCCAATGTTGAGTTCCGGCTGCTCCACGTCCTTGCCACCATGTGGTATTGTCTTTTTCTGAATTTAGATATTCTAAGAGGTGGGTAGTGGTAGCTCATCGTGACTTTAATCTGCACTGCTAACGGCTAACGACATTGAGTATCTTTCACGTGTTTGTTTGGCACCAACTCGTCCTCTTTGGTGAAGTGCAAGTTTTTTGCCTATTTTTAAATTAGGTTATTTTCTTAACTATTGTGTTCTGAGAGTTCTTTTTATTTGTAACTTAGCATTTCATTCACTCAGAATCGGCTTCCTTATATCCACAAGTCTTGTTGGGATGTTTACTGGAACTGTTTTAAATCTACAGATCAATTTGGGGAAAGCAGACATTGTCACTATGTTGAGTCTTCTAATCCATTAACATGGTGTGTCTCTACACTTATTTATGTCTTCATTGGGTAACTTTTATTTTTTTTTATTAACACAATTTTACTACAAGGTCTGAAAAGCTACTAACGCCTTCTAATAGCCTTTGAAAACAGACAATTTAACCAAACCCTACTAATGGAAATGAAAAAAAAAAAAAAGGAAGATGAAATGGCAATAAGTGCTAGCTGAGCCAAGTATGTCACAACTAAATTAAAAAAAAAAAAAAGAAGTAGAAATGGCAACAATTCTGCTCAGCTCCTCATGACACCAGGCTTAAATTTAACACTTTCAGTTCAAGCAACGCCAAAAGAAAAACTGCTGGCCCGGCACAGTGGCTCACGGCTGTAATCTCAGCACTTGGGGAGGCTGAGGCAGGTGGATCTCTTGAGGTCAGGAGTTTGAGACCAGCCTGGGCAATGTGGCAAAATCCTGTCTCTACTAAAAATATAAAAATTAGCCAGGTGTGGTGGTGCGCACCTGTAATCCCAACTACTCAGGAGGCTGAGGCAGGAGAATCGCTTGAATGCAGGAGGTGGAGGTTGCAGTGAGCTGAGATCACGCCACTGCACTCCAGCCTGGGTGACAGAGTGAGACTCAGTCTCAAAAAGAAGAAGAAAAACGGCTTTGTAGTAACACAAAATTGGGTCAGTTCTAATCTTGAACTGTTTCATTTTAAAGCAAAATTAATGCCTCTCTTAACATAAATGGGAACTTAAGTCTTCAGGACCCACATGATATTATGTGATTACAGTACATTAAATCACTACATACATTCTTTCAACAAATAACTGCTGAGCATTTGCAACAGTCTGGCAGTATTCTGGGTACTGCGGACACAGAAGAGAAAACAGAGAGGTTCCTTATTTGAAGCCTCCCTTCTAGGGAGAGAGAGAATTCAAACACACAATACAATAATAAACAAGGCAATCTCAGACAGGGCTACGTGCTAGGGAGAAAACACACCATGGTAACGGGACACAGCGTGATGGGCGGGGGGGCCTCTAGATGAAGTGGTCACAAAAGCAGACCTCTCTGGGGAGGTGACGTCTGAGCCAGACCTGAATGACTATGGGGCAGTGACCTTCTAGAAGGCAGAGAAGGAGCCTTCCAGGCAGAGGGAACGGCACGTAAAAAGACCCTAAGATGGAAAAAAGCATGTCAGGTTTACGGAAGCACGAGAAGGCTGGTGTGGCCTCTCTAGTGAGCACCGGGGAAAGACGCTCCATGCCATGTTTGCAAATACATGTGCACGTATGTGCCTGGGTGGGAGGGCAGTGCAAGGCCTCTGGGCCATGGGAATGAGTTAATAACCAGTGAATTAAGTATTCTTCAGGTAACTGATATGTTGCCAATTATCCACTATGTCTTAGATCTGCTTAGTATATTTTCATTTCCAGCGAGCTCACAAAAGTCTCCTATAACCAGACAAATATACTTCCAAAGGTAGCTCCTTTTCTAGTCTGTCTCCCGCCACCAGCTGGAATGAAATTAAATATGAGGTTAAGCAGAAGTACAAAAGCATCTCCCCAGTCAGGAGTATCCCATGTCTTCCTCCTGAAAAGATGGCCAAAGAAGTCAATATTTAGCACCCCAAAGTGCCACAGGTGTTTTAAAGCATGGGAGGAAAATATATTTCTATTTTCTAGAACCCTGTGATTAAAAATGAGATTAAGATGGATTGAACTCATCCTCTCATATGAGATGAATAATATTAACGCAAATGTGTCGCCACAACGCAAAACCTGTCTTCGATACTGCAATCACAGTTACTTCCTCTGCCAGTATCTAACTCCCATAAGAGACAGACACAGGCTTCCAAGGACTTGAATCTTTCTAAAAAAATCCATACCTTCCCAGCCAAATAAATATCACCCAAGCAACTTATGGGTCTGTTCCACATTAGACATACACTATTAAAAAAGGCCAGTGAGGCCAGGCACGGTGGATCAATCCTGTAATCCCAGCACTTTGGGAGGCTGAGGTGGGTGGATCACCAGGTCAGGAGTTCAAGACCAGGCTGGCCAATATGGTGAAATCCCGTCTCTACTAAAAATATAAAAATTAGCCGGGCGTGGTGGCAAGCGCCTGTAGTCTCAGCTACTCGGAAGGCTGAGGCAGAAGAATCACTTGAACCCAGGAGGCGGAGGTTGCAGAGAGCCGAGATCGTGCACACCACTGCACTCCAGCCTGGATGACAGAGCAAGACTCCGTCTCAAAAAAAAAAAAAAAAAAAAAGCCAGTGAAATTGTCTTCCACAAGTAAAAAAAGAAACAAGCTCAAACACCAACTGAGGAACTTACCGTGTTGGTGTGTCATGGCACAAGAACAATTCATCTAAGAGCGTTTCACAACAGGAGACCAGGAGTAAGCTGATGATCTACTGACCACTGTATGCTGTGCCATATTGGGCTGATGTGGGAATAACAAACTTTCCCAAATGAGAAAACCTGTGTGTCTGACGGCAATCAATCCACCGAGCGCGTGCCTTGTTCATTAAGTACCTGTGAATACTGTCTAGATATTTCAACACTGCTGAGTACTTTTTAAAGAAATCTGATTTTCATAATGTTGAGGAGCAATATTTCGGGAATTTATTATTTTATAAACTGGCAAATGGTGTTTGGGTCAGTAAGTATGGACACTAGTGCTATTGCTTATCTAAGGAGTCTTGGTCCATTCTTGGTAAAAACACTCCAGAAAACAGAAACTGATGGCTCCTTTCTGAACATGCTGCTCTAGGTATACTTCAGCCCTAACGCTGGCAACTTACTCAGTGGGGAACGCTTCATTAAGATCAGGGCCATAGGGCTGGGCGTGGTGGCTCACACGTGTAATCCCAGCACTTTGGGAGGCCGAGGCGGGCAGATCATGAGGTCAAGAGATTGAGACCATCCTGGCTAACATGGTGAAACCCCGTCTCTACTAAAAATACAAAAAAATTAGGTGGGCGTGGTGGTGGGCGCCTGTAGTCCCAGCTACTCCAGAGGCTGAGGCAGGAGAATGGTGTGAACCCGGGAGGCGGAGCCTGCAGTGAGCCGAGATCACGCCACTGCACTCCAGCCTGGGCGACAGAGCGACACTCCGTCTCAAAAATAAAAAATAAATAAATAAATAAAGAAAGAAAGAGTAAGAAAAAAATTACCCAAGGAGCGTATGTAAAAATACCCATGGTAAGGCAAAGCCTGTCCTTTTCTGTCTTTTTAAGTCCTATCTACCCTAAAGGCACTGCTCAAATCCAACTAGGGCCAGAGGCCCATGATTCCCAAAACTCAATCATCCACTCACCATCTTCAAGAAATTATCTTTCACTGAAACGATTCTTTTTTGCGACAGAGTCTCACTCTGTCGCCCAGGCTGGAGTGCAGTGGCACCATCTCGGCTCACTGCAAGCTCCGCCCCTCCAGGTTTAAGCAATTCTCTGCCTCAGCCTCCGGAATAGCTGGGATTACAGGCGCGTGTCACCATGCCCAGCTAATTTTTTGTAATTTTAGTAGAGACAGGGTTTCACCATCTTGGCCAGGCTGGTCTTGAACTCCTGACCTTGTGATCCACACGCCTTGGCCTCCCAAAGTGCTGGGATTACAGGCGTGAGCCACCACACCCGGCCTTTTTTTTTTTTTTTTTTAAAGAGACATGGTCTCACTTTGTCACCCATGATGGAGTATAATGGCACAATCATGGCTCATTGCAGCCTTGAAATCCTAGACATCAGCTATCCTCCTGCCTCAGCCTCTCGAGTAGCTGAGACTACAGGTATATCACCACACCCAGTTGATTTCATTTTGAATGTGAACTTTTCCAGTATTATAGGTGGAAAACCAGTAATACTTGCCACATCTAGACGATAATAAAAAAACAAGGTTATTCACTTTTAGCTGAACCTACTGCTGGCTATATTGCTGAAGCCCTGTTCTATGTTTAAAAATGGGACTGGGGGTGGATCAACAAGTATCAGAAAGATGTGAGGGACATACTAGGATCAAACCAAGTTTTTTTTTTTTTATATCTTTAGAAAGTCTGAGAGAGAACAGAAAAGCACACAGTCTTCTCAATTTGTAAGATCACTTTTGTTTGCGGCCACAAACCACCTCGCTGTAAGTCCCAGACACTGGGAAAACACTGCCCAAGACCATGGGGTCCTCCCCTGAGAAACCCATCCCAGTGGCCCCGCTCTGCATGCTGGGCGCCCCACTCGCTGGCCATTCACCAAGCGGCCCTGTGGCAACCACTGTGCTATAGCCTGGTATTGTTAATTAGATTATCTTATTTCACTGATTTGAAGACCTACATTTTCCACATGTTAACATCTCTGGAGTTGGTATGCTACAAGTTAATTAGCTGTGAGTTCTCTTTCTGAGCAATAGACAAAACATTGATGTGTCCTTAAAATATTGGTGTCTTAGATCCAATGACACATGGGCAGTTTCTCATGTAATTCGGGCGCTCGCCAGACACTGATTCACTACAGTGGCCGGAGAACCTAAGGAGGGTCTACCAGTGTGGGAGTGAGAGTATCTGGTCTTCTCTGTGTTCCCCAGCGGACTCACGCTGCTGCAGCTGAGTGGGCTTGGATCGTGTTCTCCCGTCTCTTTCCATCTCCGTCGAGGATTAGCCATACCGAGCGTCCATTGCTGATTCCATTAAAGCCTACAGGACTGCCAAGTCTCTCGCTTCCTTCCTCCACATTTCTGAACAATTTTCAGAAAGGTCATGTACTTTCTATTCACACAAACCACCCACCCCTCCACCCCTGCACACACTGATGCATACTTTCTCCCACGCCCCCAAATGCCAGGCCTGCCAGCACCAGCCGTGAGCGGCGCTGGAGCGCAGGGAGCAAGAGTCTGCGAGAAGCTGAGAAGGGGGCGTCTCTCACTCAGCACAGCCTCATCGTGGAGCCACTGCAAGACACACACCAGTGAACACAGGACTTAACTCTTCCATGTCTGAGAAATGAACTGCTCATGAGAAATTTCACAAAAATATGTTAAGAAGCCTGTTTCAAAAGACCTAATTTTGATTTGATTTTGTGAACGAGTTTCCAAAATTAGTGTTTTGGTATGAAAAGCTTCTACAGTGATCCAACAGTATTTAACCCAACAAGGCCTTTACAAACACCCTGTGCATGATGTAAGCATTCACTCCTCATGTACATATGTGTCCATGTCACATAATAGTTCATAAAGTACCCACAGAGACTCATCTCCAAGTCCTGGGCAGCAGAAATAGACAAAGAATGCTTCCAAGCTCAGGCCACAGCTTGAATACCAAATTATGCTATGAAAAGGCCAAGTGTTTTTGTGGTGAAAGCACCCACATTCCTTAGAAGCGAAAAGGAAGCTCAGAAAGGGAGACTCACAACCCCAGGAAGAGGGCTCGGAGCAAGGGAGCAGCAGACCTTTCTCTCCAAAAAGCTTCCAAGGCCCCAACGCCCCCACCACCTCCAACCTTCTGGATGACCCACTTCTCTGAGACCAGCTCCACTCCTGGCCCCCACTTCTCCCACCAGAGTTTTCACTGAAGGTTCTCCATGTCGTCATCCTAAAGAGCTCCTCATTCATTCTTAAAGGGGCTAATAATCATTGTGGACACTTCCAATGTGCTAGGGCAGCAGCTGGGTGTATGCAATGGGTATAGGTGGTGCCCTCATGGACCTTTTTATTTTAGTGGCTATGTATTTATTTTAACATCCTTTAGATAAATTACACAGATAGCACCTGTGAGCTCAGATATAATTGCTCAGGACACGTCGAAGTTTAAAAAATTGATTTTAAGCTTACTTTCTTTTTTTTTTTTTTTGAAACAGGGTCTTGCTGTGTCACCCAGCCTGGAGTGCAGTGAGGGGATCATAGCCTCATTACAACCTCAAACTTCTGGGCTCAGGCAATCAGCCCATTCAGTCTCCTAAGTACTACAGGCACATATCACTATGCCTCACTAATTTTTTTTAAAGACAGAATCTCACTATGTTGCCCGAGCTGATCTGGAACTCCTGGCCTCAAGTGATCCTCCTGCCTCAGCCTCCCAAAGGGCTGGGATTCCGGGCATGAGCCACCATGCCTAGCCTGATTTTCTTTTTTCTAATTAAGTAACAGTACAGGCAAAATCAAACTCTTGATTCCCCCTGCCCCAGGGTGCCCCTCTTCCAGGGCTCCCTCACCCAGTAAATGGCACCACTGTTGTTTAAACCAAAACCTTAAGAGTCCTTTTTGACTCTTCTTCCTCTGTCACACATCTCACATTCAATCCATCAGCAAATCACGTCAGCTCTTCCTCCAAAACACAACTGGAATCTGATACTTCCCACCATTCCTCTGCCATGCCCATGGCCAAGCCACCTTCTCGCACCTGGATGACTCTAGGAGTCTCTTAGGAGGTCCCAGGCTTCCACTCTCACCACTCAAACTCAAAAGAGGGATTTTTCGGCCGGGCATGGTGGCTCACGCCTATAATCCCAGCACTTTGGGAGGCCGAAGCAGGCGGATCATGAGGTCAGGAGATCGAGACCATCCTGGCTAACACGGTGAAATCCTGTCTCTACTAAAAAAAAATACAAAAAGTTAGCTGGGTGTGGTGGCAGGCGCCTGTAGTCCCAGCTACTCGGGAGGCTGAGGCAGGAGAATGGAGTGAACCTGGGAGGCGGAGCTTGCAGTGAGCTGAGATAGTGCCACTGCACTCCAGCCTGGGTGACAGAGCGAGACTCCATCTCAAAAAAAAAAAAAAAAAAAAAAAAAAAAAAAAAAAAAAAAAAGAGGGATTTTTCTCCAATCATTAGTCACATCACATCAGGTCCCTACTCAATCTGCTCCCCATGAAAGCTTCACATCACATGAAGAATGGAATCCAAAGGCCACATCAGGACCTATGAAGCCCAGCATGGCCCCCGGCTCCCTCAGACCTCAGCTACTCCCAAACTCCCCCAAGGCACTCCACCCAGCTGCACCAGCACCCGAGGCTCCTGAAACAGCAGCTTTTGCATCTCCTGCTCCCTTGGGCAGGAATGCTGCCCCCATTTCCCCCTTTTCATCTCATCAAATGTAGAGAAGTCTTCCCGTACCACCCTGTCCAAAATGGCACCCCCAGCATTCTGTGTGTGAATCTAGACTGTTCCTCATAGCACCACCTGATGCTGTAGTTTGGATATTACAAAATCACAGATGATCTGTATCTGTTCAGTGCTCACTGTCTGTCCCCTTTACTAGACCATCAGCTCCACAAAGGCGGTGTCTCCTGCACCTGTAGGGTGCCTAGCACATAGTGAGTGCTCAGGGACATTTAAGGGAACGAACAGCAGACATTCACTCATAGCAGCACTGAACGTAGAAGTTTCTGGTTAGCGGGCGACCAAGCCAGGCTAGTAGTGGAATGTGTCAGTTCCTTTAACACCAACAATACTCCCCAGAGTCCTCTTGGTTTGGAGAAACTAAGGCTCAGGGACGTAAAGTGATTTGCCCAAAGCCAGTATTAGACTAACACTGTTTTATCAGGCTGAAAGGTCTGGGTCCTTTTGAACACATCAAGCTTTCCTTAGAACCTCTTTGTGGCCGGGCGCAGTGGCTCACACCTGTAATCCCAGCACTTTGGGACCCCCAGATGGGCGGACTGCTCGAGGCCAGGAGTTCACAACCAGCCTAGGCAACGTGGTGAAACCCTGTCTCTACTAAAAATACGAAAGTTAGCTGGTGTGGTGGTGCACACCTGTAATCCCAGCTACTTGGGAGGCTGAGGCACAAGAATCACTTGAACCCAGGAAGCAGAGGTTGCAGTGAGCCGAGATCACACCACTTCACTCCAGTCTGGGTGACAGAGTGAGATCCTGTCTCCCCCATACTCCCATAAAAAAGGTTTTTGCTTCAAAAGACTTTTCAAGGTACTACAGTGCCTACGATGATGCTCCCACCAAATGATCTACCAAGTGGCCCCAGCATGCCCTTGCAAATGCCATTCCTGTGAACCCCCACTGACCCAGACAAATTAGGCCACTCTGCAGCCCCTCAATACATAGACTTGTAGTACTAATTGTATTTAACTTGTGAAAAGCTTAGCAAACACATGCACACACATTTAAACACCAGTCCTCAGCTGGATGCGGTGGCTCATGCCTGTAATCCCAGCACTTTGGGAGGCCAAGGCAGGCGGATTGCTTGAACCCAGGATTCTAGACCAGCCTGGGCAACATGGCGAAACCCCATCTCTAGGAAGAAAAACAAAAACAAAAACACACGTGTCAAGAAAACACACACACACGTCCTCCCGGAATGGCCCTCCTCTCCTCTGCTTGGCAAACTCCTCTCATCCTTTAAAGCCTCTAAAATTCTCTGCTGTCTGCCCAGGGCTCTTGACACAGGTCTACAATAACACGACAGTGCCCCAGGTATTGTACCAGTGGCATATGCTCCTTCTCCCAAGCTGATCTGCAAATGCAGTGAGGGTGGGCACCACGCCTCATTCATCTTTGCCCAGTAGCCACAGACCAGCAGCCCTCACAGCCATCTCTGAATGCAGGTGTCTGAGCTGAGTTGCTCTCCCCAGACTTGAGACAGTGGATGTGACATCAGCAAGCCCTACACACCACCTGGACATCCATACAACCTGTGAGAGGGATGTCCTGATCATCATGAGGGTGGAGGGGCCGTCTGAGGACATCCCTGCCATCCCTTTGCCTTGCACCAAGATGCAATGTGTTTAAAACTAACTATTCTTTCTTTAAAAAAGGCCACCACCACCTGGAGAAACACATTCTGGGGCTAGTAGAGCTGGCCTTCTGCCTAACACAATTCTCTTTGGTTCCATCACACCCAGGAAGGCGAGAAGCTGGCAGCCACCTGCTCTACGTGACCCAGGTGGCTGCTCTCTTCTCAGCAAGCCAACTCAGCCTGCACCATTTACCATTTTCCCTCCCAATGTCACAATCCAGCCAGCGTTTCCCAAATGCTAACTATAGTAGGGACATTTATACAGGGACCTTGCCTTCTGGGAGCTTACAAAGCAGAGGGCCAGCCGTCTAAAGTCAATGCCAACTCAGTAACCAGACAGACCTGCCCAGCAGTAATAAAGGGGCAGCAAAGGTGTGGAGGGGAAGACAGCAATCCCCACTGGGGAGGCCTGGGAACTGTGCTCCTGGAAGAATAATTTCAAGGCTCTGCTTCCAGGTTATCCCTGAGCCAATGTCTGCTCACCTCTGTGAAGCCAAGGGCGAGCACTGGACCTGGCTACAAACGTTGACTCATCCTTTCACAAATGTATTTATTGAGTGCCCAGCACATGGTGGTAGATATTAACAGACACAGCGGTAAACAAGAGATCACACGTCCCTGTCTTCAAGAAGTTTACTTTCTTTTTGTTTTTTTTTTGAGACACAGTCTTGCTGTGTCACCCAGGCTGGAGTGCAGTGGCGCGATCTTGGCTTACTGAAAGCTCCACCTCTTGGGTTCAAGCTATTCTCCTGCCTCAGCCTCCCGAGTAGTTGGGACTACAAGCGTCCGCCACCACGCTCAGCTAATTTTTGTATTTTTAGTAGAGACGGGGTTACACCATGTTGGCCAGGATGGTCTCTATCTCCTGACCTCGTGATCCACCCGCCTCAGCCTCCCAAAGTGCTGGGATTACAGGCGTGAGCCACCGCGCCTGGCGGAGTTTACTTTCTAGTATAGAGGGCAGACAAGTCTATAGGCAATTCTAACAGAGTGCCATGCACAGGAAGGACCCAGGAGGCCGGCACCCTACTCTGGTAGGTCAGAGTAGGCCATGGTGCCAACATGTGTGTGCATCTATGTGCACATGCGTGTCATAAGATGCAGGGCCTGGAAGACAGCGCAAAACCCATGAGGGTCCAGACTGGGGGTAGGGATGAGTCTGAAGACAATTCTTCCACTCAGCGCTCTCGCCCTAGGAGAGGGAAACTGAGGCTGAGGGAGACACAGTCAGTTACAGCCAGGACCAGAACCCAGTGTCAGCCACCACTGGTCATTCCTTTAGTACAGCCCAGGGGTTAAGGGGATTTCTGGAATCACACTGCTTGATTTTAATCCTGCCTCAATATATACCATTTGTGTGGCCTTAGGCAAACGACCACCTCTGTGTCTCAGTCTGTCAAATAGGAATAACAGTAGCACCTATCTCAGGGAGCTGCTACGAAAATGAAACTGACAAATGTAAAGCAATTAACACAACGCCAGGGATGCAGTAAGCGGTACACAGTGGATGCCGCTGTTATTATCATTGCACGACTGCTCGGTGCCGCAATGGGCTCGAGACTCGGATAGCTCTGCTGCCACGCGCCGTGTTCCCTTCTGGCTCCAGGACGCTCCCGCCCTCGACGCCCGGCAGCAGCAGCCCACAGCCCCGGCGCCCTTGACCCGGGAGCCGGGCCCGCCGCGCACACACGCCCTAGCCTCGGGAAAGAGAGGGCCAGCCCGAAGAGGGGAGAAGGTGGCTGACACACCCCCCCACGGAGAGGGCGGCTGTCCAAACTCGGAGAAGGAGTCGTTCCTGCACCCGACAGCACCCCCGCCCAGGCTCCCAACCCCAAGCCCGGAGAGCGGGCCGGTTCCTCACACTCTGCAGCAAGCTCCTCCTCTGCGCCGCCATCTTGGAGGAACCCCTGCGGGAGCGCCCGCCTCCCCGCAGAGCAGCGAGTGGGGCGGCTAGAGCGGCCCGAAGGAGGCGAGGATGACCGCGCTGCCGGGGAGCATGCACCCAGCGCCACCCCACGGCCGAAGAGGGATGGGGCCGTAGCAGACCGTGTGCGCAGGCGCGCTCTTGCACGGTTTTTTGTTTTTTTTTTTTTTTCCGGGGCCGATTGCTCCTCGCCCATCTTTATTTTTTATTTTTTGAGATAGGGTCTCACTGTGTCACCCAGGCTGGAGTGCAGTGGCGCGATCACAGCTCCCTGCAACTTCTGCCTCCCAGCTTCAAGCGATTATCCTGCCTCAGCCTCCCGAGTAGCCGGGACTACAGGCATGAGCCACCACGCCCGGCTAATTTTTGTATTTTTAGTAGAGACGAGGTTTCGCCATGTTGGCCAGGCTGGTCTTGAACTCCTGAGGGTTCTTTGTGAACACGGTTGGGACAGGGGAGGACAATTCATTCACTCAGCAAATGCTAGCTTGGTGACCCTGCCTGGCTCTATAGTGGGTTCTGCAGCGAGCAAGACAGGCCTTCAAAAAGCTAACATTTTATGTGATGTGATGTGATGTGATGTGATGTGATGTGATGTGATGTGATGTGATGTGATGTTATTTATGAGACTGAGGCTTGCTCTGTCGCCCAGGCTGGAATGCAGTGGCGTGATCCGGGCTCACTGCAACCTCTGCCTCCTGGGTTCAAGCGATTCTCCTGCCTCAGCCTCCCGGGTAGCTGGGGTTACAGAGGCCCGCCATCACGCCCGGCTAATCTTTTACATTTTTTGTAGAGACGGGGTACCGCTATGTTGGCCAGGCTGGTCTCAAACTCCTGGCCTAAAACGATTCTTCTCCCTGGGCCTCCCAAAGTGGTGGGATTACAAGTGTGAGCCACCCCGCCCAACCTAAAATGTTAACATTTTAATTGGAGAGGACAACATTTATGTATATAAGACATTCCGCCGGGGCGGGCGCGGTGGCTCATGCCTGTAATCCCAGCACTTTGGGAGGCCGAGGCGGGTGGATCACGAGGTCAGGAGATCGAGACCATCCTGGCTAACACGGTGAAACCCCATCTCTACTAAAAATACAAGAAAGTAGCCGGGCATAGTGGTGGGCGCCTGTAGTCCCAGCTACTCGGGAGGCTAAGGCAGGAGAATGGCGTGAACCTGGGAGGCGGAGTTTGCAGTGAGCTGAGATCGCACCACTGCACTCCAGCTTGGGTGACAGAGCGAGACTCCATCTCAAAAAAAAAAAAAAAAAAAAAAACACATTCCAAGTGGTACTAAATGCTAGGAAGAAAAGTTTGTGGATGGTCGCATGGGGGTGAGGTGTTAGCTGGCAATAGTGAAGACCAGGCCAGGTGGATAGGACACCTAGTGCGGAAGTCCCAAGGAAAGGGTGCCTGTGGATTCAAAAAGCACGCTTGTTGGCCGGGCACCGTGGCTCATGCCTGTAATCCCAGCACTTTGGGAGGCCGAGGCCAATGGATCACCTGAGGTCAGGAGTTTGAGATGAGCCCAGCCAACATGGTGAAACCCCATCTCTACTAAAACTATAAAAAAATTAGCTGGGCACAGTGGTGCACGCCTCTAATCCCAGCTACTTGGGAGGCTGAAGCAGGAGAATTGCTTGAACCTGGGAGGTGGAGGTTGCATTGAGTGAGCCGAGATCACTCCACTGCACTCCAGCCCGGGCAACAGAGTGAGACTCTGTCTCAAAAAAAAAAAAAAAAAAGCACACTTGTCACAGGAGCCCATTGTGGCTTGCACAGAGATGGAGGAGAGAGATAAAGGGGCTACAGGGACAGGCTCTGACCAAATGGGCCCTAGGCAGGAGTTTATTCAACTGGAGGACAGAGGGAAGTTGTTGCCTTCTAAGCAAGCCATTGACAGGGTCCCATTGGTAGAGAGAAGTTTGACTCCCAGGTTCAAGCGATTCTCCTGCCTCAGCCTCCCAAGTAGCTGGGATTACAGGCATGTGCCACCACACCTGGCTAATTTTGTATTTTTAGTAGAGATGGGGTTTCTCCATGTTGGTCAGACTGGTCTTGAACTCCTGACCTCAGATGATCCGCCTGCCTTGGCCTCCCAAAGTGCTGAGATTACAGGTGTGAGCCATCGCACCCGGCACCTGCCTGCTTTTTATAAAATTAAACAAACATTCATTTGCAAGCCATCTCTCCCTGACCCCCACCATTTAAAAAACAAAACAAAACAGGATCTCACTGTATTGTCCAGGCTGGAGTGCAGTGGCACAATCATGGCTCATTGCAGCCTCAAGCTTCTGGGCTCAAGTGATTCTCCCACCTCAGTCTCCTGGGTAGCTGGGACTACAGCATGTGCCACCACGCCCAGCTAATTTTTGTAGAGACAGGCTATCACCATGTTGCCCAGGCTGGTGTCAAACACCTGAGCTCAAAAGATCCTCCTGGGCCGGGCACGGTTGCTCATGCCTGTAATCCCAGCACTTTGGGAGACCGAGGTGGGCGGATCACGAGGTCAGGAGATCAAGACCATCTTGGCCAACATGGTGAAACCTCGTCTCTACTAAAAATACAAAAAATTAGCCGAGTGTGGTGGCATGTGCCTGTAGTCTCAGCTACTTAGGAGGCTGAGGCAGGAGAATCGCTTGAACCCGGGAGGCGGAGGTTGCAGTGAGCCAAGATCGCGCCACCGTACTCCAGCCTGGGTGACAGAGTGAGACTGGGAGGCGGAGGTTGCAGTGAGCCAAGATCACGCCAATGCACTCCAGCCTAGCAACAGAGTTAGACTGTGTCTCAAAAAAAAAAAAAAAAAGATTCCTCCTGCTTGGCCTCCCAAAGTGCTGGGATTACAGGCATGAGCCACCACGCCCGGCCACCACTGTCTTTGTTTTTAAAACCCCTACCTCCCAGGGATGTTACGAAGATTAAATAAAGTAACATCTTCCAAGCCTTTAGCACAGAAACAGAATCTGCTCCAAATATGTGGCTTCTCTTCCCTTCCCCAGACCCGTTTCGCCACGCTCATGCCATATGCTTCTACCATTTCACCTTGGGATGCTGGTAACAGTTCCAAAAACACAGAAGGTGCTTCTGAAGGCCGCGCCATTGGGCGCCCCAACTGCTTTTTGGCCAGTTATCACCTTCACCAAGATATCCTTGCTCATCAGGCCTGGGACAAACTGAGTGGAGCCAGAAGCCCAAGAGAGGGGGCAGTTAATTCTGCTGGGGGAGTTAGGGAAGACTTCACAGGGGAGGTGACCTTCCAGCTGGGTCTAGGAGGGCAGAGGGATTGAGCAGGCAGAGAAGATAGAAAGTGCATCTCAGGCCAAGGGATTGCATGATCAAAGAGAGGGGGGATGTGGCAAAGGCAGAAATCGACTGTGGCCGAAGCTGAGGAGGACAAATCAGGGAGGGATATGGGTGCAACAGAAGCAATTGGCTTTATCTTGTAAGGGTAGGGATTCATTTAAGTGGGAGAGTCACATGATTCATATTTGTGTTTCAGAGGGATCCCACTGAGTCAGACAGGAAGCAGGGAGACCAGTATTAGGAGCCTGCTGGGATAACCCAGATAAGAGAAGGAGGTGGCCTGGACCAGGATGGTGGCCATGAGGATAAAAGAAACGGACAGTTTTCAAAAATATCCAAATAGGTCAAGTAGGAAGACTCTGGCAGTTGATTGGAAGCAGAAGAAAGGGGAGTGGAAGATGACTCCCAGGCTCCTGGCCCAGGCCGTCGGCCCAGTGGTGGAGGATCTGCCGAGACAGGGCCACGAGAGGAGGGCCAGGTCTGGGCCTGGCAGGTAGACAGAGCGCAGGGGGCAGAGAGGATGCTGAAACATTCACAGTGTGCAAAGCAGCATGTTACTCTATGCATTTGAGGCATCTGCTGTGGAAGGGGAGAATCAAGGCAGTGACAGAAGGGATGGTTTGAGAAATATTTAGGATGTTAAGTCAACAAGATCTGGCGTATGCTTGGGTTTTTGAAAAGAGGAACAAATCTGGGATAATACCCAGGGGGGTGACTGGGAGATGATGGTGCCTTTTACTTAGATGATGAGCACAGAGAAAGGAGGAGATTTGGTGGAAAGATTCATGTATTAATTCGACAATCCTCAATAGAGCACTTAGTACATGCCAGGTAAGCAGGGACAAGAGCACTGCCCTTATGAGACTTCCACATTCGGTGAGGAGAGATAGGTAATAAATAAACTAGTAAGTATGTCAGCTGGTGGCAAGTGCTATGGAGGAAAACAAGGTGGAGGTGGGCTGCCTTTTTTTTTTTTTTTTTTTGAGATGGAGTTTTGTTCTTGTCACCCAGGCTGGAGTGCAATGGCACGATCTCGGCTCACCGCAACCTCCACCTCCTGGGTTCAAGTGAGTCTCTTGCCTCAGCCTCCCAAGTAGCTGGGATTACATGCACACAACATCACGCCTGGCTACTGTTTTTTTTTTTTTTGAGACAGGGTCTCACTCTGTCACCCAGGCTGGAGTGCAGCGCTGTGATCTTGGCTTCCTGCAAGCTCTGCCTCCCGAGTTCAAGCGATCTGCCCACCTCAGCCTCCCAAAGTGCTGGGATTACAGAAGTCAGCCATCCCGTCCAGCGATGTAATTTTTGAAAAACCTTGAGGAAAAGTGCATTCAATTTTTCATGAGATCTCTCAAACATTTGAAGTCACATTTCTAGGTCACATAATTGGGACAGGGTTTGGGAAGACCCCAGTGCTGGATAAGCACGGAGAACAGATGGGTAACCAAAGCCGAAGCCTTTGCTGATCCAGAAGCATGCACAGCTGGGGCAACTTTCACATCAAAAACAGGCTTTAAGGATTATGCGAGTGACTGCAAATGTATAAAAATAGTTTAACAAAAGGCAGCAAAGAGGCTAAGACGATGGGTTTTAAAGCTGGACTCGCTACTGGTCAAGTCAGGCCCTGCACAAGTATAACTGTGCTGGGCCACTTCTCTCTGGCCCAGCTCCTCATCTGTAAAATGGGAGCATCTTAGTGCCCCTATCACAGGTGTTGAAAGAAGTGAACAAGGCCGGGCGCGGTGGCTCATGCCTTGCACTGTCATCCCAGCACTTTGGAAGGCCGAGGGGGGCAGATCACGGGAGGTCAGGAGTTCGAAACGAGCCTGGCCAATATGGCAAAACCCTGTCTCTACTAAAAATACAAAAATTAGCCGGGCGTGGTGGCACATGCCTGTAATCCCAGCTACTCGGGAGGCTGAGGCAGGAGAATCGTTTGAACTTGGGAGGCGGAGGTTGCAGTGAGCTGAGACTGCGCCACTGCACTCCAGCCTGGATTGCGCCATTGTACTCCAGCCTGGGTGACAGAGCGAGACGCTGTCTCAAAACGACAACAGCAACAACAACAACCAAAAAAAAAAAAAAAAAGAAAGAAAAGAAAAGGAGGCCGGGAGCAGTGGCTCACGCCTGTAATCCCAGCACTTTGGGAGGCCGAGGTGGGCGGATCACAAGTTCAGGAGATCAAGACCATCCTGGCTAACACGGTGAAATCCCGTCTCTACTAAAAATACAAAAACAAAATTAGCTGAGCATGGTGGCAGGCGCCTGTAGTCCCAGCTACTTGGGAGGCTGAGGCAGGAGAATGGCGTGAACCCGGGAGGCGGAACTTGCAGTGAGCCGAGATCGTGCCACTGCTTTCCAGCCTGGGCCACAGAGCAAGACTCCAACTCAAAAAAAAAAAAAAAAAAAAAAAAAAAAAGAAAAGGAAAGAAAAAAGAAAAGAAGTGAACTAGACAATGCTTTACAAAGTACGCAGCATAGCTCAGGCCCATAGTCAAGTGTAGCTATCTAATTGACAAGGAGACTAAAAGAAGAAGAAAAAAGATTCAGAATAAAATAAAGGGGAGATGGAGAGGGGCCAGAATCAGTGTGCTGAGCAGGACTGCACCCATGGGCGTGGGACCCGTACAGTCGCACAGCACCCTGCTCTCAAAATAGGCCTAGCATTTGGTTGAATGCTCTGCATTAATTTCTGTTTGAATTTCACCATCTTGAAATTCTTCATCATTTTATATTTGAACTTGTGTTTTATAAAGGAAGTCCAGTGGGACAAAGAAGCATATGCACCAGCAGGCTCAGACCAGCAAGGATAACAGGCGGTGAGCAGCAGAGTTACCTAGCAATTGGCCTGGCCACCTTGTGTGCACCCACATGGCTGGACAGTTTGTGACACTGTGGGGCTGTGTGGGGACAGTGGGGGCCAGGATCTGTGCCCAGATTGGTGGCAGCAGCAGAAGAAACTGGTGGGGGTGTCACAGCTCCATGCCATTACGGGCTCTGTGGTGGGAGAAGAGACTCCACGTGGAACAGCCCGTGCCTGTAACATCTGCACAAATATAGCTCACAGCCTAAATGCTGGGACACGTACTGCCAGTAGTCAGGCAGTAAACCTTGTCAGTAAGTTATTACAACATGGAAACATACACATGGATGTTGCAATAAAGCACATCAGGGAGCTGTTAGGATTCTTCAAAGAGTTTTAGAATTTTTGGTTTTCGCCCTGGCATCCATGGGGATGCTAGGAAAAAAAAAAGAATCTCTGGTTTTGAAAATTGCTGCAGGCCAGGCACAACGGCTCATGCCTGTAATCCCAGTACTTGGGAGGCTGAGGCACGAGCATTGCTTAAACCTGGGAGGTGGAGGTTGCAGGGAGGCGAGATCACGTCATTTCACTCTAGCCTGGACAACAGAGCAAGATTCAGTCTCAACAAACAAACAAAAACAAACAAACAAAAAAGTCTGCTGCAATATTGCAAATATCCACAGTCTTAGAAATAAAAATTAAATGTGTAGATCATCATATTCCACAGAAAATAATTCTATTTTATGTGAAGTTTACTCTGAAGGCAGTTTTAAAGCTAAGTTTTCCTTGTAATCGAAGACCCAGCAATCAAATGCATAAACAGATCATTAAAATTATATAGAAATCATGAAGTAACTTTCAGTTTCTTGTACAACCTTCACAAGTTACAGAAAATGTCAAAACATTAAAACATCGTTGTATAAGTTTACATTTAAAATTAAATCAGACACACATGAAACTGATATATATGAATAGTTAAGTCTTTTTTTTTTTTTTTTGAAATGGAGTCTCACTCTGTCGCCCAGGTTGGAGTGCAGTGGTGCAATCTTGGCTCACTGCAACCTCTGCCCCCTGGGTTCAAGTGATTCTCCTGCCTCAGTCTCCTGAGTAGCTGGGATTACAGGTGCGCACCATCAGGCCTGGGTAATTTTTGTATTTTTAATAGAGACGGGGTTTCGCCATGTTGGCCAGGCTGGTCTGGAACTCCTGGCCTCAGGTGATCCACCTGCCCCAGTTCCCCAAAGTGCTGGGATTACAGGTGGGAGCCACCGCGCCTGGCCAATATGAAGAGCTAAATAATTTTTAAAAATTCTTTAAAATCATGAATTTCTCCTACTGTGACAGCATATAAAATACTCTCAGCAGCTACAGCGACAATTGCCTTGGCAGAAGGAGCCTTCTCAAAATAAAAAGTATAAGAAATTATTTGTAATCTTCCCTTTGCCAAAAGTGGCTGTTGTAGCTTTCAATGGAAAATGAAGTTGTCATAAGTATAAATTTCAATAATATAATAAATGAACTTGCAAAAAGAATGAGCCAAAAAATCATATGACCAATCAAGAAATCATATTAGTAAGCCATTATTTTTGTATTATATAAAGTGACATCAAAATATTATTATTACTATGTTATTTTTTATTTTTTATTTTTTGAAAGGGAGTCTTGCCCTGTCACCCAGGCTGCAGTGCAGTGGTGCAATCTCGGCTCACTGCAACCTCCACCTCCCTGGTTCAAGCAATTCCTCTGCCTCAGCCTCCCGAGTAGCTGGGATTACAGGCACACACCACCAAGCTCAGCTAATCTTTTTTTTTTTTTTTTTGTATTTTTAGTAGACAGGAGGTTTCACCACGTTGGTCAGGCTGGTCTCGAACTCCTGACCTCAGGCAATCCACCCACCTCGGCCTCTCAAAGTGCCGAGATTACAGGCGTGAGCCACCACACCCAGCCTATTATTGCTATTATTATTATTTGAGCGGGAATCTCGCTTTTGTCGCCCAAGCTGGAGTGCAACAGCATGATCTCGGTTCACTGCAACCTCTGCTTCCCAGGTTCAAGCGATTCTCCTGCCTCACCCTCTTGAGTAGCTGGGATTACAGGTGCCCGCCACCACACCCGGCTGATTTTTGTATTTTTAGTACAGATGGGGTTTCATCACGTTGGCCAGGCTTGTCTTGAATTTCATACCTCAGGTGATCCACCCGTCTCAGCCTCTCAAAGTGCTGGGATTACAGCGTGAACCACCTCGCCCAGCCCCCAAATATTATTTTTTATAATCTTAAATTTATGCTGTTACTCATGTGTTACTCTTACTCCTATTATATTTTATATGTAATATTTTATAAGTAAAGCGCTTTATATTTTAGTATTTTTATTTCTATTTCTATTTATTATTATTATTTTTTTGAGACAGAGTCTCTCTCCGTCACCCAGGCTGGAGTGCAGTGGCGTGATCTCGGCTCACTGCAACCTCCACCTCCCGGGTCCAAGCAATTCTCTTGCCTCAGCCTCCCAAGTAGCTGGAATTATAGGCACGTGCCACCATGCCCAGCTAATTTTTTTTTTTTTTTTGTATTTTTTGTAGAGATGGGGTTTTGCCATGTGGGCCAGGCTCATCTCGAACTCTGGGTCTCAAGTGATCTGCCCGCCACAGTCTCCCAGAGTGCTGGGATTAGAGGCGAGAGCCACTGCACCCGGTCAAAAATTACACTATTTTTAAATATTGCTTTTTGAACAAGAGGCCCTGCACTTTCATGTTGTACTGGGCCCTGCAAATCATGCAGCAGCCCTGATTCTGAAACCTAGTATTTCTTTGAAATAGTTTTCATATTTCTCCGAATTGTCCTGAGTCAGTTAAAACCCTTTCAGGGTTTAATGACTTCCCTTAAGTCCAATGAAGGCCATTCCATTACATTATAACTTTTTTTTTTTTTTTTTGAGAAAGGGTCTCACTCTGTCACCCAGGCTGGATTGCAGTGGTGGTGATCATGGCTCACTGCACCCTCGACTTCCTGGGCTCAAGAGATCCTCTCCACTCAGCCTCCCAGGTAGCTGGGACCACAGGCTCAGGCCACCATGCCTGGTTAATTTTTGTATTTTTAGTAGAGACACTGTCCTCAAACTTCTGGCCTCATTGATCCACCCACTTCAGCCTCCCAAAGTGCTGGGATTACAGGCGTGAGCTACCACGCCCGGCCCTAACTTATTTATTAATTTATTTTTAGATGGAGTCTCGCTCCAGGATGAGGGAGTGCTCAGCCTGTCACCCAGGCTGGAGTGCAGTGGAACGCTCTCTGCTCACTGCAACCTATGCCTCCTGGGTTCACACGATTCTCCTGCCTCAGACTTCCGAGTAGCTGGGATTACAGGCACCCACCACCACGCCCAGCTAATTTTTGTATTTTTAGTAGAGATGCTGTTCTCGAGCTTCAGCCTCCCAAAGTGTTGGGACTACAGGCGTGAGCCACCGCGCCCGGCCCTAACTTTTTTTTTTTTTTTTTTTTGAGACGGAGTCTTTCTCTGTTGCCCAGGCTGGAGTGCAGTGGTGTTCCATCTCCGCTCACTGCAACCTCCGCCTCCCGGGTTCAAGCAATTCTCCTGCCTCAGACTCCCGAGTAGCTGGGATTACAGGCGCCTGCCACCAAGCCCAGTTAATTTCTGTATTTCTAGTAGAGTCGGGGTTTTACCATGTTGGCCAGGTTGGTCTCGAACTCCTGACCTCAGGTGATCCGCCCTCCTTGGCTCCCAAAGTGCTGGGATTACAGCATGAGCCGCCGTGCCCGGCCCTAATTTCTTAAGGACCACATCGCAGCGTGGAGCGGGCTGCTCTGAAAGGCTGACATACTCCACGGGGCTCAGACGCCCCAGTCCATCCCCCATCCCTTTTGGGGTGCTGTCCTCTCCACCTGGGAGTCGTTCTTCAGCGTCCGACAGGCGGCAGGTGCGGGGCCTTCGGATGACAGTTTCGGTGTTTGGGGTCTCTGGGCAGGGGAGGCACGTGACGGGCCTTTGGTGCCGCAGAGTGGAGCGAACACCTGAACCGCAAGGACGAAGACCGGAAGTGGACAGGGAGGCGGGAGTGGCCGCTAAGGGATGACAGCGACTCTGCACACGCGGCCTGCCCTCTGCGGACCACAATGACGTTTCACCTCCTTGAAGACTGGAGAGGGGGGCCATCAGGTGAGAGGGGTCAAGCAGAGCGGGCGGCCTGACCAGCCCCAGCAGCCCCGGTTTGGAACCCGACCTCGCTGTCCCCCAAGGGTCGGCTCCTCTCGCTGAGCAGCGGCTTCAGGGTCGGCCTTCAGGGTCGCTCGGGCTCCTCGGGTTGCAGGCAGCCCCGGCCTCCTAAACGGGGTCAGAACCTGGGTGTCCTGGAACGGAGCCCCGGAGTCCCTCATCCGCCCCGCCGCGCTCCTTCCCTCGGAACCGGCTACTCCTTCGACTTCCTGCCGACTCCGCCCACCTCCGATGACCGCAATCCGATTGGCTTAGCATCTCTCTCGCCCGCCCCTCTCCCGAGAGTGGGCAGGGCCAGTACCTTAACCGACGCGCCATGCCCAGGCCACGCCCACTTGCTCCTCCCACCCGGCCTGGGCTCCAGAGCCCTTTCTCATGGGAATTTTTTTTTTTTTTTTTTTGAGACAGAGTCTCGCTCTGTCGCAGGCTGGAGTGCAGTGGCGCGATCTCAGCTCTCAGCTCACTGCAACTTCTTCCTCCTGGGTTCAAGCGATTCTTCTGCCTCAGCCTCCCAAGTAGCTGGGACTATAGGCGCCCATCACCACACCTGGCTCATTTTTTTTTTTTTTTGGAGACAGAGTTTCGCTCTTGTTGCCCAGTCTGGAGTGCAATGGCGCCATCTTGCTCACCTCAACCTCAACCTCCACCTCCCTGGTTCAAGCTATTCTCCTGCCTCAGCCTCCCGAGTAGCTGGGATTACAGGCATGCACCACCACGCCCGGCTAATTTTTGTATTTTTAGTAGAGACAGCGTTTCTCTACTTTGGTCAGGCTCGTTTTGAACTCGTGACCTCAGGTGATCCGCCCGCCTCGGCCTCCCAAAGTGCTGGGTTTGCAGGTGTGAGCCACCGCGCCCAGCCACACCCAGCTAATTTTGTCTTTTTAGTACAGACGGGGTTTTACCATGTTCGCCAGGATGGTCTCGATCTCTTGATCTCGTGATCTGCCCGCCTAGGCTGCCCAAAGTGCTAGGATTATAGGTGTGAGCCACTGTACCCGGGTTAATTTTTTGTTTTGTTTTGTTTAGACACCGGGTCTCACTATGTTGACCAGGCTGGTCTCGAATTCCTAGGCTCAAGCAATCCTCCCACCTTGGCCTCCCAAAATGCTGGTATTACAGGTATGAGCCATGGCACCCAGCTGAAGGCCAGTAAATTTAAAAACCATGTCTTGTAGAACATGTGTATGTAAAAGCATGGAAATGGTCTGGAAGGAATGAGGCCAAGCACCTAATCTTGTTTACTCCTGGGGGTTAGGGAAGGCACCAGGATAGGAAATGGTGATGGGGCATGTATATGGACATGTGCACATGTAAGGTAAGAGACTCTAGCTTCAACTGTAATGATTTTCCTTTTTTTTTTTTTTTTTTCTTAGACGGATTTTTGCTCTTGATGCCCAGGCTGGAGTGCAATGGCACGATCTTGGCTCACTGCAACCTCTGCCTCCCAGGTTCAAGTGATTCTCCTGCCTCAGCCTCCCAAGTAGCTGGGATTACAGGCACCCGCCACCACACCCGGCAAATTTTTTTTTTGTATTTTTAGTAGAGACAGGTTTTCACCATGTCGGTCAGGCTGGTCTCGAACTCCTAACCTCAGGTGATCCACCCACCTTGGCCTCCCAAAATGTTGGGATTATGGGCATGAGCCACTGCACCCGGCCAATTTTACTTTTTAAAGGGATAATATGTTCATAGGTTCATTGTGTAATGAAAAATTAACAAACAATAATAACCAAGAAAGACATGGCCTGTCTAAGGAGACAAACGGGATGGAGCATCCAAGCCAAATGCAGAATGAAGAACAAAGAAACACGGTGACACGCTTGCAATCGCTGGTGGGTTCTGAGTCTTCACTTTATTACTATGTCACCAGAAGTCACCACCTTCACTTGGTTCACCACAGATGGATGGATGTCATAAAGGAGGGTGCCACGGGGCCACTGGATTCACTCGAGACTTAGCCAGGTGGTGGGGGGGCCTAGAGTGGGGGCCCAGGATGGGGACCGCCCTTCACCGCACACACACGCGCACACACACACACACAGATATATTTGTGGAGCCTTATATTATACATCTTATATATAGAAAATATATATATTTATACTATACACAGGCAGTAACGCTGCGGGAGGGGCCGGGGCACCGACAAGGGCTGTGCGCACCAGGACATGGGGAGTGTCAGGTCAAGTGCATCGCTGGGAGACAGCCGGCCCAATCCCTTCTCCCATAAACTCTCGGGAGGGGCATCCCCCCTTTCGTGCTCCTTAGAGAACCAAAGGGGTCTTGGGCCAAGGTTAGGGGTCTTCTAGGGCTAACAGGCAGGGGCTCTCAGTTACATGGGGAAACCTGGGATCCCCGAGGTTTTGAAGATCAAGAATCACCAGGGAAGGATGGAGTAGGGAACTACCGTCAGTCCCCTGGGAATTAGCCCCTCAACTGCGACACCCCCAGGTGGATCAGGAGCCGTGCAGGCAGGACAGTCTGACTGCCCAGGATGAGTCAACTCAGAAGGCAGAAGACCTGACTCCTGAATCTCTCCCTCTGTGCTTGACCTTGGACAAGTCACTGTCTCCCTACTTCCCAGACTCTGCCAACTCTAAGCGTCCTTGCGACTCTACACTTATGTGAAACCTTTTTTCCTGGGCCCTCTCTTGTGCTTGATGGGGAGGAGGGAGCCACCCTGCAGGGTCCAGCTGCAGGAGGGCCCTTCTCCAAGGAAAGCTTTGGGAGCAGGGGAGGGCAGCTGGGAGGAAAAGGGATACCAGACAGAGTTGGGCCTGGGGTCCCCCAGGGGCTGTCCTCTGCCAATAGAAGGAGCAAGCTTCCCCATGAACCTTCCAGGGCAGAGTCAGGAGCCCTGGGTCCCATCTAAATCCCACCCTCCATCTCTCACCCTCTCTCATCTCCATCCTGGGCAGGTCCCTGCCAGAGCCCAGCCTGATGGGGAACATCATGCCTGGGAGGGCTTCTGGGCTGAACCCAGGAAGAGTGAGGGATTCTTCGTGAGATGACTCAGCACCCCCCAGTCCTGGCAGGAGTCTTGACAACTTTCCCTGCCTAGGGTGGCAGACAGGGCCTGTAACAAACACCCAGGATGGAGTTAAGCTTACCTGGTACCCTGCCTTCCAGCTGAGGATCACCAGCAGCTGGCTGGCGCCCAAGGAGAAACAGATGGGCAGTACCCTGAGGTCTCCTAGTGCCCATCAGCAGGACAGGCTTTTGGTGGACAGTGGGTGAGGGTCAGAACATCTCACAGCCTCTTGTGGTGGGCACAGAACTTCACGCTGCCATAAACACTCCCGCACTCACTCACACCCTCGCCTTTGGCCTGGTACAGGTTTCACTCTTCAGGCCAACAGATAACCTGTCCCCATGCTGGTCCCATTTGGGCCACCTGGCGGGGGGGGCACTGTGGACAGAGCCCCTTCCCCGGATTGGAAAATGAAGTCAGCAACAACTAGCTGTCACTCAGCTGGCTGAGGTCCTCTCCATCACTGCTGTCCCTTGGGAGGACTTGGACAGACCTGAGTTTAGATCTGTGTTCCACTGCCAACTTGCCTATGCTTGCTGAGCCTCAGTTTCCCTTCTGTTAAATGGGGACAAAGGTGCTACTTCTCTGCTTAGGACTTCCTCCTCTTTCCCTTAACTCTGGCCCGGCTTTAGGGCCATCAAAGCAGAGACCACCCATGCCCTTGGTATCCCCAGCATAGGGGCCGGATAACTGCTGAGTGAGTAAGCAGGTGAGGGATTGCCTGCCTCTTAGGATTCTTGGAGGGGGGATGGGGGGATGGTGGTGGAAACACCCAGCACTAGGCCTGTCCACCACCTGCTCTGCTCTGCTCCCTGAGGGACGGGCCAGTGGACACTGGGTGGACAGGGGGATGGGCCCCCAGCGCTCTCCCACACCTCCCTGTCCCTTATGGCTCAGTGAAGAGCCCACCTTGTGCAAGAATCAACCTGCTCCCACTCAGAAGAGATTATGACCTCCTCAGGCCCCTTTGTGCCTTTGGGCCACCTGCCACCCTCACCAGCCCGTGGTCTTCCCTGGGCCTCCCATGCCTCCGGGGCTCTTGCCTGTGTCATCCTGGGGGCAGTGTCTCTCCATGGCTGCAGCCGAGGAGCTGACTTGGCTGATTCCAAAGCCCTGTCCTTGCTGCTCTGCCTCCCATAGGGAGGCTGGCTCCACAGTGGGCCTTCTGGAAGGCCAAGGAAACACCTCTCATGCGCTTGGCTGCTGCAGCCTCCGAACCCTGACTGACCCCAGATGAGAGGAGAGGTGACATAGTGTCCCAGATCAGTTCTGTTTCCTGGGAGGTCACAAGGGCAGGGAATCGAGGCACCTGCTGGGCAGGTGGGGCCAAGAAACCTGGGCATCAGGGCCAGCTTTGCCACTCACTCACCGTGACCTCGGGCCAGTCACACCCTCATCTGTGCCTTGTTGTCCACCCAGCCCTAGGTAAGGGCTTAGTGAGCCCTCCTAGAGGTAAGGACAGCGATCAGTCCTTTTGAGAGACCACGAAGGGGTTTGCTGGAGCCCCCTGGAACAAGCGTCTGTGGGACACGCAGAGCACAGAGCAGCACCCGGGGCGAGCCCTCTTGGAGGAGGCCGAGGGCCAGGGGTAGGACCAGGGGGGATGTGGGTGGAGGGACCCGGAGATGGGGCTGTCCCCAGGGGAGGAGGAACAGCTGGGGCAGAACAGGCCCTTGGCTTGCAGCAGAATCAGGGTGTCTCAAGGGGCTGAGGGCCCCAAGGCCTCCCAGAATGACAGTAACACTGAGCAGGGAAGCCCCAAGCGTGGGGATGGGAGGAGGTGGGTGGCCAGGGAAGAGCACGTGGTCTGCAGCTGGGCAGCCTGGGCTTGGCCCCACCTCTATCACTAGCTGCCTGAGTGATTCTGGGCAAGTAATCTTGACCTCTCTAGACCTCAGTTTCCTCAACCATAAAATGGAGACGGCCCTGACACTCTTAGCAGGACTGCCAGAGCAGGGTGACAGCCCCCAGTGTCCTGTGGGTGTTCACACTCACCCTATGACCAAGCCACGGTGTAGCCACACTTCCCAGCATTATCTGGGTCTGTCTTTCCCACCATTCTGGCCTCTGGTACCACCAGGGCTTCCTCCACAGCTCATCGCTCCCCTTTCCAGTGGCCATTTCTGCCAATTTCACCACCCATGCCCAGCACAGGCCGGATGCCCAGTAGGCGCTCAAGGAATGCTTGATGACACAATGTATGAATGCAAATACCCCTGGCCCCCACCCTCTAGGCCCCTGTGGGGCACATGCCCTGGGATACACTTGCACACACGTAGACAGTCCCCAACACTGGACTGCCCCACCCCTGCCCCGAGCTACCCTGGACCTCAGTGGGACAAGGCAGAGGCTGATGAGGCGCTGGGCAGGGCAGCCTGGGCGGGAGCAGGGGCTGGATGTGGAGAGAGGGGACAGATGGGGGAGGGGGCGGGGGCAGGCGGTCACTGTGGCTCAGTAGCCCTGCGACTGGTAGCCCTGGGGCTCGGTGTCGAAGGCGTTGGCCGGCTGCTGGTAGGTGCCGCCCATACCGGCGGGATCCGGCCCAGTGTTGGGCTCCACGTAGGGCGCGTAAGGCATGCTGGAGTCCTGGCTGGGGTCCATGTAGTCCTGGGAGAAGAGGGCCGAGTCGGCGCCAATCTGGTACCGCTGGAAGGCCAGCACAGCCTGGCCCGCCTGGGGACGAAGGCCGGCGAGGACAAGGACAGGCGGGAGGGGGTGGTTAGGGGAGAGACAGACAAGAGCACTGGGTTAGTGGCGGTTAGTTCACAGGACACAGGCAGGAGAGGGTTAAAGATCCTCAAAGCACCAAACATGAGACCAAGCTTGGCTGTGGAGAAGGAAGGCTGTTCTCACAGCCACGCCCGGAAATGCCCAGAACCATATCATCCAGCCAGAAAGTACCCCAGAAGTCACCTGCCCCGTCTCCCAATCCCAGAGGTCAGTCTGGGCTACCAAAAGTTCTAGATCTCCATTATAGAGTGTTAAGATGGCTCAAAGGCTCACAACAACCTCCTTAAAAAAAGCTTCTCAGTGGGACAAAGGACTGTTGGCATCTCCTAAGAGCCATTCTTTTGTCTCTCTTGCAGCTAAGCATGGCCATGTGACTATGTTTCGGCCAATGGGGTACCCTCATGTTCTTTGTCCCACCCTCTGACCTGATGCCTGGAACGCAGATGTGATGGCTAGAGCTCTAGTTGCCACAAAGACCATGAGCCAAGCCTGTAGGAATGAAAGATGCCTGGGGGCCAGGCACCGCCGCTCATGCCTGTAATCCCACAGCTTTGATAGGCCAAGGTGGGAGGATCGCTTGAGGCCAGGAGATCAAGACCAGCCTGGGCTAGAATATGCATCTCTGGCATACTGACTACGTTGAGTTAAAGGCACTTGAAAAACAGCAGACACAATAACAATCTGATCTTCTTCTTGAAAGCAGGAGAGGCCAGGCCAGGCGCGACAACTCATGCCTGCAATCCCACACTTTGAGAGGCCAAGATGGGCAGATTACTTGAGGTCAAGAGTTTGAGACCAGCCTGGCCAACATGGTGAAACCCCATCTCTACCGAAAATAGAAAAATTAGCTGGGCATGGTGGCATCACCTGTAATCCCAGCTACTAGGGAGGTGAGGCAGGAGAATCGCTTGAACCCAGGAGGCGGAGGTTGCAGCATCCTGAGACAGTGCCACTGCACTCCAGCCTGGGCGACAGAGTGAGACTGTCTCAAAAAAAACAAAAAAAGGCCAGCTTGAGCAACATAGCAAGACCCCATCTCTACCAAAAAAATCCACAAAAACCAAATTAGCCGGGCATAGTGGTGCTGGCCTGTAGTCCCAGCTACTCAGGAGGCTGAGGTGGGGAGTTTGCCTGAGCCTATGGGTTCGAGGCTGCAGTGAGCTATGATCCAGCCTGGGCAACAGAGTGAGACCCTGTCCCTAAAAAAAAAAAGAAAGATGCCTGGGTCACCGAAGACCTCTGGAGCCAGTATGCCAGCCCTGGACCACTTCCACAGCCTTGGACTTTGTTGAAATCACTGTTATTTGGGATTTCTGTCACCTGCTGCTGAACCTAATTCTAAGTGAGAAACTGAGTTAAATAGAGTAAAACAAGTTTCAGGATCATCCGACTTGGCAGAGCCCTGACTATTCAATGTGACCACGCCTAGCCTGAAGCCCCTCCGTTTTTTTTTCACAGATCTCAGATTGGGAAAGACTTGTCTACAGCACACATGCATGGTTAGGAAGTTATTTTTCAATAAAAGCAATTACATTGTTATTAAGGACAATGACACTGACCACACTGAGCTAAGTCAAAGTTTAAGTAAATCAAACTTGTCATTAGAAAAGCAGCTTAGACGTTTATTGCAAAAGCCTTCTCCAGAAACTTTCCTGGCCCGGGGAATCTGCCTGTGATGGGAATGTGCTGATACTCTCCAGACCCCTGTTTTAGGGCTGGGAAGACGGAGGCCTAGAAAAGGAAGTGCCCATGGCAGAGTTACTGCTAGAACCCATCCCTAAACATGGGGTCCTACCCCTTCCCAGGTCAGGGCACCCTCACCTCCTTCCCTTTGGCCCCTGACAAGGCACTAAGTCAACCAACAACCTAAAAGAGCCACTTAGTGAAGAGGTAGAGTGAATATACCTAGTGTTTTATTCCACAAAGTTCCAGAAACCCAGTGACTGGGCATTTCCTTTTTTTTCTTTTTTTTCTTTTTTTTTTTTTTGAGACAGAGTCTCGCTCTGTCACCCAGGATGGGGTACAATGGCGCAATCTCGGCTCACTGCAACCTCTGCCTCCCGGATTCAAGTGATTCTCCTACCTCAGCCTCCCAAGTAGCTGGGATTACAGGCACCCACCACTACACCAAGCTAATTTTTGTATTTTTAATAGAGACGGGGTTTTGCCATGTTGGCCAGGCTGGTCTCGAACTCCTGACCTCAGGTGATCCGCCCGCCTTGGCCACCCAAAGTGCTGGGATCACAGGCATGAGCCACCACGCCCAGCTAGGGCATTACCTTTTGATTGTACTCACTGACCAAAGTTCTGAGGGGAAGCACTTTCTGGAAGGTGGGCATTTAAAGCAAAGTGCCAGCGCCTTGGGAAAGACAGACCAGGTCTAAAGAAATTGGGCTAAGGGATAAGGTGTGGCCCTCTGGGGTTTCCCACTATGTTGGCATGAGGTCCTGGCTGCTGGGGGCTCAGACTCCAGAGCCTGAAGAAGCAGGGGAGGTGAAGAGTCCCCTGAGGGTACACTTGAGCCCTGGCCAGCGCACGGGGACTGACTCAATGAACCTTGAGAGCAATGTCTGTAGACTCGGTTCTCCCTCAGCTCCCTGGCTCTATTATCCAGGCTGGTTTCCTGTACAGAGGCAGAGGGCTGGAGCAGATGACCCCTACTGATCCTTCTAGGGAGAAGCCTCTGGCTGTAGGCACTCATACTGTCTCTGTGGTCAGCTCTCTGCCCTCACTAAGTCAAAGCTTCATTTGGGCAACCAGTTTAAGGGGCCACAAGACAGCAGCAAAGGAGAGGCCTGGGCCCCCGCTGGCCTGGGCTGCAGAGAGAGGATGGGAGTTCTGCTGAGAGCCCAGGGACCTGGTGGTCCCCTGGCCCCACTTTCTCAGTGTAGGTGCCCTCTCTGCAGCATCTCCAGCGTGCAGCAGGCAGTTTGCGTCTGCACTGGGATGCCTCCAGTGCCAGGAAGCTCACTCTCGGTGTGCTCAGGCCCTCACAGGGTTGAGGCGTTGCTTTGGGGAACTGTCTGTGCTCCACCAGCATGCTCAACTCCAGCAGAGAGTGGAGGAATGAGTGCGTTCCTGCCCAGGCAGCTGGGGGCCCCAAGGAGGAAACCTGTGTAGAACCAGAGACCAAAATCCTTTGGAGGAACAAGGATTCATCAAATGAGAATTACTCTCAAAGTAGAGATTCTGGAGGTGCCCTTGACTCTCTGGAGAGAAGAATGAATGAATGAATGAATGAATGAATGAATGAACAAAAGAGCTGACATTTATTGAGCATGCTTGTGCTAAGCCCTGTGCTGGCCTTTGTTTCATTGGCACAACAGCCTTGAGAGGTTTGTCCATTATCACCCCTCAGTTCAGGTAAGTGGACTGAGGCTGAGAGAGGTGCAGGGGTTTGTCAGGGTCACACAGCACATGAGGACAGAGCCAGACCAGGAGTCCTCTGACATCCTTGGCCAGGATGCGCACCCTGAGGACAGTGAGGTCGCTCTTCACACCGCTGTGAAGGGAGAGGCTATTGCTCTGCACCCACAGCTCAGCAACGGGGACCATGAACGCCTCCAGGCAGCCCATGTATGGGGCCACTGCCAACCTGGTAACTGTCCACGGCTGTCCATTTGGAAGAGATATTGATGTATTTGTTTTCTCCTCCCCAGCCTGTGGGCTCCTGGAGCCAAGGACCCCACCTAATTCATCACTAGGCACAAAACAGCTGCTCAATAAATGTTTACTGAATGAATGAACGCATGAAGAATCAACGAAGGAGGCAGTGAAGGAATGAATGAGTCAGTGGAGAACCTGAATCGGTTCCTCAAGCCAGCCTTCCACTGCCCTGCATGCCCTGGCATCTTGGACATTTCTGGCACTAGGCTGCTCCTGCCACCTCACCGCCAGGGGTGATACAGGGCTGCCGGCCTCTGCAAGCTGGGGAGGCCTACGGCTGTGCCGAGGCGGGGAACAGCGTGCTGTACTCCTCCTGGAAGCTTAGGTCCTTGAATCTCCGCACGGCCAGGGCTGCGGTCAGGCTCTGCCAGGAAAGAGCAGGGGTGAGGCTGGTGGGGAAGAGCTGCAGAGGTGCCAGGAGGGAGGCTGGCTTCAGGGGGCCGGGCAGGCACCTGTTGGTCAGGTACTTCAGACCCATGGCTAGAAATCATCCACTACTCCTCTGTGAGCCCCGCCCCTAAACTCCTCCCTGTAGGCTGGGTGGTCCCCACTCCTGGGGCACCTTCTCTGGACTGAGATCCCCTGGGGTCACCTGTTCTTCCTACCCAGTCTTGAGGACACCGAGGGCTGGAGCAGCCAAGGCTGGCCCACTAGGGCCCGAACCACGGGTCTCCCCGCCCAAACACTATCTTCTAATACTGTTGGGGAGATGGGTGTACCCCCCAAAAATGGATATCCAGGGGCCCTCAAAAAGAAAAAGACGTCAACCCGGGGCAAACCCAGGAGGATGGGGGAAACAGGGACAGCTGGTGGCCTGTATGTAGCCTCAAGAGTCTCCTTGCAGGAGGCTGGGCCCAGAACTCCTGGCCGGCCCAGAGGGGAGGCAGCTGTGGGTTATGGGGAGGGCTCTTGGGATGGGGCTATGGAGGTGATGTGACCCTAGATCTCTGCAGAAGGGTGATTAGGAGAGAAGAAACAGAGATGACCCAGACCAGTGGGAAAGAGGGGCCAGCCGAGCTGTTGTGCTACCTGGCCCTCCAGCCTGCCAGCCCAGGGCCTGCTGGGCCCAGAGACATGCTTTGTTTGACACACACAATATATTGTTTAAACCTGAATAAACTTCCAACATATCAAGATCAGATTTCATGTAAAAATTCAGACTTCTGCCTTCTCTAGGTCCCTATTCCTGCTTGGCAGCCGAGCAGAGGTACCCTCTTAGGATAGGCACGCATGTGTCACCCGGCCCGCTCACAGCTCTCAGGCCCTGCCTGGCCCATGCGCATCTGATGTCGACACCTGTCTCCCCCAAATTCTACCCCCTCATTTTACAGATGGGAAGACAGAGGCTAGGAAAATTAGAGGCAGCCCCGATTGGAACCAGGTCTCCTGGCTCCTAGGCAGGGCTCCTTCCCAGCCTCAAACCTGGTAAGCCTCACCTTCCTGTCTAGGCCTCTGCTTTCTCATCTGTGAAAGGGGATAATAAACACCATTCACCCAGAGTGCTCTGCACCACAGTGAGGGTCTGCCATCTCCAGTGACCGTGCTGCCCCCAAGGGCTGCAGCCTCCTTGCTGAGGGAGGCAGCACCACTGTGAGCGCCGCAGAGACAGGCAGGCAGAAGAGGGAGCGAGGGTAGTGTGGGCTCCCAGAGGCAGAGTGGGTCCCAGGCTAGCGAAAGGCCACCCGTCCAGGGGCTCAGTGGGGAAAGGGGGCGAGTGTGGGCTGGTGGGCAGTGGCTGTACTCACCCAGGTGAAGATGGAGAAAAAGGAGAAGGCGATGGCGGCCCGGGCTGCGTCCGTCCCTTCGTTCAGCGGGTTGTCCTTGGGCTTGGAGACCTGCCACTGGTTGGCCAGGTAGCAGAATCCCACGAACCAGAGGAAAGCCCAGAAGGCTGGGGGGTCCCAGGGCCAGGCAGAACGGGCAGTGCCACACATGGGGGAGAGGGTGGGTGGGGAGAAAATGGGGAAGCCAAGGAACAGGGGGACATTGAAGAGCGCATCTCCCATGCTCCCCCACCCCCAAAGGGAGAGGCAAAGGGGATAGGGGAAGAGAGAGGGAAGCCAAGAGAAGATGCAGGCGAGAAGAGGGAAGCCAGCCAGATACAGGGGGGAGGAGGCCACAGACAGGGCAGGGTCAGGGCCAGTCAGAGGAGAGCCACGCGCAGTGAGAGGGGAGGATGGAGGGAGAGACAGAGAGAGAAGGCAATCAACTCAGGCCGCATTTCTGCAGCCTCTGCCAAACCCCCATCTCCAGCCACACCCCTGACGTGGGCCCCCTCCCCGGTCTACCCCTGATGCTTGCAGCTCTGCAGGCAGGAAGACCCCAACCCCCAGGCTGCCAGACAAATGAGGTGTGGGGAGGAGGATGAGGCTGGGGCAAGGATGGCAGCTTGGCTGGGTGGGTCTGGGCTTTGACTTCTAACGTGCTGCGACCCCACAGAGCCCCAGGTTTAGCAAGGGGCCCACTGAGAGCCGAGCCTGGGGGCGTCAGCAGTGGGAGCCTCATGACCACACAATCTCCTGTGAGTGCCCAGGTCTCCCAGAGAAGCCCAGACCTGCTCAGGACAAGGCGTGCATCTGCCAAGCAGGTGGGGTTCCCACCTGGGGCCCAGCCCACCTCCCAGAGGCACTGCCAGGGAACCCTGAGGCTCTGTGGAAGTTTGAGAACCATTCATTTAGTTCTAGTTCCTTCTAAAACTAGGCCTCATGACCTGTCTTCAGCCTGGCTTATCCTGAGAGCTCCAGGCTAGAACTAGGGGTTGGTCCCAGTCCGGGGACCCAAGCCTCAGAACAGCGAGGCTGAAGCCTCAGGTTCAGACCCGTGACTGAGAGCATCCACCAATCAGATTCCTGGAACTCACAGGGCAGAGGTCAGAGTGCCTCTGCCAAAGGCTGCTTCTGAAGGGCAAAGGGCAGCAGGTCAGGTTGGCTCCACAGGTCCAGGCCCTGGTCCTGCCAAGGTCTGGCTGGGAGGCGTGGGGAGGCTGAGGCTCCAGGGCCCCTGCTGTGCACTGGGCACCCAGTCACCGCCTTGCTTAGTCCTCATGAGGCTGCCCCAGGGAGGTGGCACAGAAGAGGCCACTGAAACATGGGCCAACCCACGGGGGCTGGCACATGCCCAGTGCCATCCATGGGTCCCTTAGACTAGAAGGAACTAGAATCCCATCCATGCTCCCCTGCCTGTGGGCAGCATGGGTTATTTTGGGGTCCCAGGCCCTGTCCTGGTCCCATCCTTCCTGCAGCCAGCCATGTGACCCTGAGTCTGTCCCTTCACCCGCCTGCACCTCATTTCCTCATCTGGAAAATGGGAAGAAGGGTGGCAGCCGCCTCCTATGGCCGGGACAGCCCTCTGCAGACTCTGTGCAGGGGGTACCCGTTGGGTGGGGGCTCACCTGAGACACCGATGTCGGACAGGACGGCTTTCTTGCGGTCCTTGACGCTGCTGATCTGCGGGAAGTACACGTCCAGGGCCAGGTACAGCAGGCAGGTGAGGAAGGCGAGCACGCCCACAGCCACGCCATAGCTGCAGGCGTTGGGGTTGCGGTTGTAGATGCAGAACTCCTCCCCCTCGGAGGCGCTGTTGAGGTAGCCCTCGTTCACGATGGAGCCGAACACCACTATGGAGAACAGCTGTCGGGGGTGGGGCCACACCTTAGACCTGGGCAGACCCCTGCCTCACACCACCCAGGAGACGGGGAGGCTGCCACCCTCACCTGCTGCCTGGCCCTCCGTGAGCTACAAGACCCAGGTTAAGCAGGCATTTCAGAGGGGGGTCCCCAGAGAGGGAGGGCAATTGTGTGGGTCACACAGCGCAGGTGGGGGTCAATCACTTCCTTCCTCAGCCACAGGCACTGAGGACTCTCTGATCATAGATGCGGCCCCTTCCAACACCCCTCAGCCAGGTCCTAAAGGTCTTCCTGGGCCCTGACACCAAGATATCCTGGGACTGGACCGACTCTCAAAGAACAAGGAGCCACAGGCCTTCCTGGGCTGTGGACCTGCCCAGCCCCCACCCCCAGGCTGACTCCTCCAGATGCTGGCATGTGCAGGGCCCCATCTTGTGTTCTCTTTCCCTCTGCAGAGCTGTGGGCTGGTCTGGGGTCTCAGTTCCCTACCCAGGCCTGGCAAGTGGATGGAGTGATGAATGAAAAAATCACAGTGGGCTGGGGCGGTGGCTCATGCCTGTAATCCCAGCACTTTGGGAGGCCAACGTAGGAGGATCACTTGAGCTCAGCCGTTGGAGACCAGCCTGGGCAACATGGCAAAACCCCACCTCTACTAAAAATACAAAAATTACCCAGGTATGGTGGTGCGTGCCTGTAGTCTCAGGTACCAAGGAAGATGAGGGGGAGGATCCCTTGAGCCCAGGAAGCGGAGGTTGTAGTGAACTGTGATCACGCCACTGCACTCCAGCCTGGGTGACAGAGAGAGGCTCTGTCTCAAAAAAACAAAACAAAACAAAACAAAAAACTCTCGGGCCGGGCATGGTGGCTCACGCCTGTAATCCCAGCACTTTGGGAGGCGCAGGCGGGTGGATCACGAGGTCAGGAGTTCGGGACCAGCCTAGCCAACATGGAGAAACTCCGTCTCTACTAAAAATACAAAAAGTAGCCGGGTGTGGTAGCACATGCCTGTCATCCAGCTACTTGGGAGGCTGAGGCAGGAGAATTGCTTGAGCCCAGGAGAACCATTTGCTAGGCCTGGGCGGAGGTTGCAGTGAGCTGAGATTGTGCCATTGCATTCCAGCCTGGGCGACAGAGCGAAACTCCATCTCAAAAAAAAAAAAAAGGGCTGGGCGTGGTGCATGGTGGCTCACGCCTGTAATCCCAGCACTTTGGGAGGCCAAGGTGGGCAAATCACAGGTCAGGAGATCAAGACCATCCTGGCTAACATGGTGAAATCCTGTTTCTACTAAAAATACAAAACATTAGCTGGGTGTGGTGGCACACGCCTGTGGTCCCAGCTACTTGGGGGGCTGAGGCAGGAGAATTGCTTGAACCCAGGAGGTGGAGGTTGCAGTGTGCCAAGGTCACGCCACTGCACTCCAGCTTGGGCAACAGAGTGAGATTCCATCTCAAAAAAAAAAAAAAAAAAAAAAAAAAAAAAGAATGGATCTACCCTCAGTTGAGCCTTCAGATGAAACCACAGCCCTACCTGATGCTGTGATTATAGCCTTGTGAGAGACCCTGAGGCAGTGGCACCAAGCTTAGCAGATTCCTCACCCACAGAAACTGTCAGATAACAAATATTTCTTGTTATAAGCCTTACGTTGTAGGGCAATTTGTTATGCAGCAATAGCTTGCCAATACATCCTGTACCATCAGCATTTTGCAGATAAGACAGTTAAGGCTCAGCTATTGCTAACACACCCAAAGTCACACAACTGGTCAGTTGTGTGGCTTCAAACCCAGGGTACCTGACTCTAAAGTTCATGCTTTTTGGCTGGGCATGGTGTCTCCCGTGTGTAATCCCAGCACTTTAGGAGGCTGAGAAAGGAGGATCACTTGAGTCCAGGAGTTCAAGACCAGCCTCAGCCTCCTGAGTAGCTGGGACTATAGGCGTTTCCCACCATGCCTGGCTAATTTTTTGTATTTTTAGTAGAGGCGGAGTTTTGCCGTGTTGGTCAGGCTGGTTTCGAACTTCTAACCTCAAGTGATCCACCAGCCCCAAGCCTCCCAAAGTGCTGGGATTACAGGCGTGAGCCACCATGCCCGGCCAGAAACTATAATTTCTTTTCTTTTTTTTTTTTTTTTGAGGTGGACTTTCACTCTTGTTGCCCAGGCTGCAATGGTGCAATCTCAGTTCACCATAACCTCTGCCTCCTGGGTTCAAGCGATTCTCCTGCCTCAGCCTCCCGAGTAGCTGGGATTACAGGCATGCGCCACCACACCTGGCTAATTTTGTATTTTTAGTAGAGATGGGGTTTATCCATGTTGGTCAGGCTGGTCTCAAACTCCCAACCTCAGGTGATCTGCCCACCTCGGCCTCCCAAATTGCTGGGATTATAGGAGTC
This sequence comes from Nomascus leucogenys, assembly GCF_006542625.1. Taxonomy (NCBI): domain Eukaryota; kingdom Metazoa; phylum Chordata; class Mammalia; order Primates; family Hylobatidae; genus Nomascus; species Nomascus leucogenys. The sequence continues at coordinate 11,129,127 of NC_044387.1, forward strand.
AGCCACCATGCCCAGCCTCAGAAACTATAATTTCAATGTGAGTTGAACACACTTTCTTCCTGGCTGATGCCCAGGATGGGTAATGATTCCAGGACAGGTATGGGAAAAAATATGAGAAGCATTCTTAATATTATCTTATCTCTGTAAGATGCCTATAGTTTACATGGATTTTATAATGCACAGGATATATTAGTACAGTAGTAGCATATATAAAACCAATAAATCTACATTGAATGGGAGGATTGGTGCAAACATTTTTCCTGAAAGGAGCATGATTAAAAGTTTAGAGACCGGCCGGGTGCGGTGGCTCACACCTGTAATTCCAGCACTTTGGGAGACCAAGATGGGTAGATCACTTGAGGTCAGGAGTTTGAGACTAGCCTGGCCAACACGGTGAAACCCTGTCTCTACACTAAAAATACAAAAAAATTAGCTGGGCATGGTGGCACACATCTGTAATCCCAGCTACTTGGAAGCCTGTGACAGGAGAATGGCTTGAACCTGGGAGGTAGAGGTTGCAGTGAGCTGAGATCGTGTCATTGCACTCCAGCCTGGGTGACAGAGCGAGACATTGTCTCAAAAAAAAAAAAAAAAAAAAAAAATGAGGCCAGGCACGGTGGCTCACGCCTGTAATCCCAGCACTTTGGGAGGCCAAGGCAGGCAGATCACCTGAGGTCAGGAGTTCGGGACTAGCCTGACCGACATGGAGAAACCCCGTCTCTACTAAAAAAATACAAAATGAGCCGGGTGTAGTGGTGCATGACTGTAATCCCAGCTACTTGGAAGGCTGAGGCAGGAGAATCACTTGAACCCAGGGGGCAGAAGTTGTGGTGAGCCAAGATCATGCCATTGCACTCCAGCCTGGGCAACAAGAGTGAAACTGTCTCAAAAAAAAAAAAAAAAAAAAATGGTTAGAGACCTCTGGGTTAGGATGTTGTGTGTTAAGGGGGATTCTGACCTAAACGTGCGCAGCAGATGGATGGGGGCACAAAGTGTGGTACATCCATAAATTGGACAATTTTTCAGCCATAAAAAGGAACAACCAGCATGGGCAACATTGTAAAACCGCATCTCTACAAAAAACACCAAAATTAGCTGGGTATGGGCCAGGTGCGGTGGCTCACACCTGTAATCCCAGTACTTTGGGAGGCCGAGGCGGGTGGATCATGAGGTCAGGAGATTGAGACCATCCTGGCTAACACGGTGAAACCCCATCTCCACTAAAAATAAAGAAAATTAGCCGGGCGTGGTGGCATGTGCCTGTGGTCCCAGCTACTCGGGAGGCTGAGGCAGGAGAATCGCTTGAACCTGGGAGGTGGAGCTTGCAGTGAGCCGAGATTCACCACTGCACTCCAGCCTGGGTGACAGAGCGAGACTCCATAGCAAAAAAAAAAAAAAAAAAAAAAAAAATTAGCTGAGTATGCTGGCATGCACCTGTGGTCCCAGCTACTTGGGGGACTGAGGTGGGAAGATTGCTTGAGCCTGGGAGTTTGAGACCAGCCTGGGCAACATAGCAAAACCCCATCTCTGCAATAAATAAATTATAAATTATAAAAAAGAAAAAAAAGTACACTGAATTATACAACATTAAAATGGTATGTTATGCTAATCTGGCCACAGTAAAAAAAAGAAAGGATTCTGAAGCTGTGTTCTGGTTCAGCCATGGGCACAGAGGTGGGCAGTGGTGTCTGTGAGCCACCATTTGCCAGTCCTGATTTGGGAAGACCCCATGACCATGAGACTTCAGACCTGTGAGGGCATCGGGGCCCACAGCTCTGCCTCCCACAGGCTCTGCAGCCTCACCATCACCCCTCGAGTGGAGAGGGCTATTTGTACTGTTCCCAATTGGCAGAGTAGAAAAACTAAGGCTCAGAAAGAGAAGGTGGCACTGTTGTCAGCAGCAGAGGCTGAAGTTGAACCCAGGTCTCCTGATTCCCAGACCTGTGTTCTTTTCCACCTGACCAAGCTGACTCTCAGCCTCTGGAGTTTGGCCCTGAAGAAGGGGTGGAATTTACTCCCAGAGACCCAAGGGATCAGGCAGAGGACCAGCAGGGAGGAAGGCCGGGAAGGTAGCCTCAGTGTGACTGGGCATCAGGCGGCTCGATTCAGTCTCAAGTCTGGTGCTCAGAGGCACAGTGGAGAGTGCCTTTGAAGTCAGGACTTCAGAGCCATTGTCAAAGGGGCTCCTGAGCTACTGACAAACCAAGACAAGCAAGACAGACTCTGAACACTGGGAGATGTGCAGTACATGGCCAGCTGCTTGGGCCGTGGACTGCACAACTCCAGGGACTGCTAGTCACACAATCCCTTGCACTGGTGTACTGCAACAAGTCCAAGGCTCCTACCAGAAAACTGTCAGGTTGGGAATCTGAGGCCCAGTCCTGGATGTCACCAGATGCACCAAACCAGAACGGAAAAGCCTCTTGATCAGAAGGAGACTTCACACACTGAGGAATCATACAGACCTGCCAATTCAAATCCAAGGCCTGCTGCTTATGCTGGGTGGCCTCAGGCAAGTGACTTAGCCTCTCCGAGCCTCAGATTGGTCCTCTGTAAAAATTAACATCCTCTCTGGGGCTGACGGGGGAATTAGAGCAAGTACCCAGAGCAGAGCTTTGGAAGCCCCATAGGGGCTTCATAACGTTCATTTCCTCTCTAGAGGGCCCAGAAAAGAGGAATCACACCAGGAAGGCCTCTCTCGAACACTTACTAACAGACACGTGCTCCCGGGGGCTGGAGGAGACTCCACTGCTGCCAGTGCTGAAAATAAGTGTGGATCTCCTTCCAAAAACAGAACAATATCAGGCTCCCTGAAGACAGAGAGGAGGTGGGAGGGGAAACAGGCAAGCAGAAGCCTGGGCCCTGGGGACAGCAGAGGAGGAACCATTAAGACTGGGCTCTCTTGGGAGACAGAGGCAGGGAGTCCTCAGAGAGGCCAGGAGGAAAGTGCTGGAGAGGATGTGTCCCCAGGAGGGTGCAGAGCAAGAGCAAAACAGCGTCTGAGGGACCAGGCGGGGCCCTATGGCCCCAGCAGACACCCCCCTCGGTCAGGCATTCATCACAGGTCACAAGTTTCTCGGCTCCTGGCACTGCGCTGGGAGGGGCACCAGGCGGTAATTCAGTCCAAGAGACCCTGCTGTGGGAGCCGATTGCGTGGGGAGCAGGACTCTGAGTCAGATGACCTGGGGCCCGCTGAATCCCAGTGTGGCCACTTGACCAGTGGGGTGACCTAAGGCCACTGACTTAATCTCTTGAGCCTCAGTTTCTGCATCTGTCAAGTGGGGGCAACAATAGCACCAAAACCAACGATGCATTGTGAGGAATCAGTGAGGTCATGCATGCAAGGAAGGGCACGTGGCCTGGAGTAAGCAGCTCCAGAAGGCTAGACTGCCACTAAACTCGTGGAACAGATCACAAAGGCAATGGCGGTCCCTGGCAAATGCTGGGAGGGAGCAGTGGTGGCCAGGGAAAAGGGCCCTGAAGCAGGGCTTCTGGGTGGAGACAAGAATGAGCCAGGCCTGCAAAGATCTGGGGGAAGCATGTTCCAGGCACAGGAACAGAAAGTGCGAAGGCCGAAGCCAGAAAAAGGTGTTGTACGGTGAGGTGGGAAGGAATATGACTGCAGCAGTGACCCGGGAACTAAGCACATGGGATAGGCAGCGGGACAAGGCCTGGCGGGCTGTGGTGGGGACTTTTTTGTTGTTGTGGTGGTTTTTTGAGACAGGGTCTCACTGTGTTGCCCAGGCTGGAGTGCAGTCGTGTGACCTCGGCTCACTGCAACCTTTGCCTCTTGGGTTCAAGCCATTCTCCTGCCTCAGCCTCCCAAGTAGCTGGGGTTACAGGCGTGTGCCACCAAACCCAGCTAATTTTTGTATTTTTAGCAGAGACGGGGCTGTGCCATGTTGGCCAGGCTGGTCTTGAACTCCTGATCTCAGGTGATTCGCCCACCTCGGCCTCCGAAAGTGCTGGGGTTACAGGCGTGAGCCACCTCACACAGCCTACAACCCAAGCTTCTAGGGCTGGGGTCAAGGCCCTTCATGTGCTGGCCCCACCCACCGTTCCTGGGGTCTCACCTCCTTCCACTCCCCCTACCACCTGCCTCCCCAACTTTGCATGCCCCAGGCCCCTTTCCGTGTTTTCTTCCCTGGAAGACTAACTGTCCCTACCGCCTGCTACAGGCTGAGCTACAACTTACTTTGCTGTTTGTTTGCTGGAGTGGAGTGAGTGAGCTGCCTGCCCTGCCCTGGGGCCTGGGAGGCCTCTTCTGGGGCTTGACATCAACCGTTCCTTCACTCCACATTTCCTGAGCACCTAGTATGTACCAGCCCTGTGCAAGAGGCTGAGGACACAGTTGGGAATAAGATGTGTGAGGTCCCTGTTCTCACCGAGGGAGACAAGTGTCATGAAGAACGAAGCAGGGCAAGAGGAGGCGGACTGGGGGCCCAGGGAGGCCTCTGATGCAGTGACCTTTGAGCAGAAGCCTGACTCAGTGAGGGACCCGAGCCCAGGGAAGAAGCAGCCACAGGTGCCAAGGCCTTGGGTGCAAATAAACTGGGTGTGTTCAGGAGCGGCATGGAGGCCCGCATGGTGGGGGCCAAGCAAGTGAGGGAGACACCAAGAGGCGAGGCTGGCGAAGAAGATGGGCTGGCCTCAAGGGCCAGGGCGAGTTCAGGAGACACTGCAGGCTGAAGAGCAGCTGAGTGATTTGATGCGACTTAGGTTTGAGAAGAATCAGGCCGGCTGCTATGGAGCGAAAAGACTGTGGTGGCAAAGGTGAAGACAAGCAGCCCAGACAGCAGCTACGACAGCACCCAGGTGAGGGACGGGCCTGGGGCTGGTGCAGGCAGTGGAGATGGGGAGAAGTGGTGGGTGCTGAATATATATATATATATATATATATATATATATATATTTGAGATGGAGTCTCGCTCTGTCACCCAGACTGGAGTGCAGAGGCACAATCTCGGCTCACTGCAACTTCCGCCTCCCGGGTTCAAGTGATTCTCCTGCCTCAGCCTCCTGAGTAGCTGGGATTATAGCCGTGTGCTCCCACATCTGGCTAATTTTTATATTTTTAGTAGAGATGCGGTTTCACCATGTTGGCCAGGTTGGTCTCGAACTCCTGACCTCAGGCAATCCGCCCGCCTTGGCCTCCCAAAGTGCTGGGATTACAAGCGTGAGCCACCATGCCCGGCCTGAATATATTTTGAAAGTAGAGCCACTAAAATCTGCAGACAGCTGATGTGGGGAGTGAGAGGAAGAGTGAAGAAGCTGGGGATGGTGGCTCACGCCTGTGATCCCAGCACTTTGGGAGGCCGAGGTAGGTGGATCACTTCAGGGTGAGTGATCACTCCTGGGTGAGCCCAGGAGTTTGAGACCAGCCTGGGCAACATGGTGAAACCCCATCTCTACTAAAAATACAAAAATTAGCCAGGCAGAGGCTGAGGCCAGAGGATTGCTTGAGCCCAGGAGGTGAAGGTTGCAGTGAGCTCTGATTGCACCACTATACTCTAGCCTGGGGGACAGAGGGAGACCCTGTCTCAAAAAAAAAAAAAAGAAGAAGAGGCTGAGTGCGGTGGCTCACGCTTGTAATCCCAACACTGGGAGGCTGAGGTGGGCAGATTGCTTGAGACCAGCCTGACTAACATGATGAAATCCCGTCTCTACTAAAAATACAAAAATTAGCCAGGTGTGGGAAAAAAAAAAAAAGAAAAAGAAAAAAGAAAAGATCAGATGGGGGAGGAAGTCATGGGGTTTAGGCTCAATGATGATAATGGGGAGCAGAGCCGTCCCCTGCAAATGCCACATCCCTTGCAGACTGCTGGTCCACAAGTGGGGAAACTGAGGCTCGGGGAAGGGAAGGAACATCACTGAGGACACAGAACCAGTCCCTTACAGTCTCCTGAACCCCCTGCAGGACTGTCAGCTGCCCTCTGTGTCAAGGGTTTAACTTCTCTATTTAGCAGCTGTCCCCCACCCCGAGTGGGAGCTCCCCCAAAGCACAACACAAGCCTCAGGTTTCTGCTCCTCAGCCACTCATGGTACATGGGAGGAGGAACAGAGACTTGCCCAGGGCCTGCTGTGTGCCCAGAAATGTATGCTCTTGACTCCACCAGCTCAATATTCTTATTCCCATTCCCATTTTAGAGCCGCTTCTAGGGACCTGCCCAGGTCTCGCAGCTGGGCAGGAGTGGAGTTGAGGCTTGAACCTGAGTCTCTCTGGATCCAAAGCTGGTGCCCTGTGCCAGGCAGCATCCCTGGGTCACTTGCTAAGGCCAGATCTGCAGAGACAGCAAGGAGCACACAGAGCAGCCTCAAGGAGCCACTGGAGAACCGGAAATGGAACCAGAATGAATTTCCACACTGGCCACAGCAGCCGAGACATGGGGGAAAATTCATCCAACAAGCGGATCTGCTGCGGGGAAGGGAGACAGGTCTTTAGAGGCAGAGCCAGAGGCCCAGAAACAGGAGAGGATGGAGGGTGATGGCCAAGGGAGGACCCAGGTCACCAGCAAGCAGAGGGAAAACAAGCTTCCCTCGAGCTAAAGCAAACGCTAAAAAAAAGGCACCAACGTAAACCTGCCAAGCCTCTTTGGTTTTTTTCCGCCCTCTTTAAAATCCAATCCTGAGTCTTTTTTAAAAACGGATTCCAGATGGCGCTTGGTGGAGATCTATGTCAAACTCAGAAAAACAAATCAGAAGGAATCTCAGAATCTTGGATTTCAGGATCCTTGGCTACTGGATTCAGAGACACATAGAAACAGAGACCCTAGAAGCACCAAGCCCTTTGTGGCCTACCCTGATCTCATCTGTCCCCCTCCCCACCCTATGCAGCCACCACAGAGGGCTGAGGGTGGGTGGTGTCCTCAGGCTGTCTGACAACTCTGCACCTGCCTTCCTACCTTCTTCATCTTCAATGGGAGCGAACTCCTCTTCGCTCTCTGAACGCTGCTGGGATATAGTGACTCCCAGACACCTTCAGGGACATCCCACTTCCCGGTCACTCTTTCCCACCCTGAGCCTTGGGCACTCCTGGCTGGGACCTATTTACAAGTCTGTTTCCACCCTGAGACCCTGAACCAGCCCACAGCCTCCCCGGAGCTGGCACCAATGGAAGAAGGCACCTAAATCATCTCTTTTAATCCCCATAAAAATCTGCAAATCATCCCCACAAAGCAGTCTTATACTTAGAGCATTTCACAGTCAGGGAGGCTAAGGCTCAGAGAGGCCCTGCCTCTGGCTGGCCCACAGCAGGTAAATGGGGAACCTGCCTCACATCTGGGCCTGCTCCTCTAGCTCACCCACGACCTCGGTGTCCAGCTGCCTATCCATGAAGGATCGAATTCCAGAATCCCAAACTCTAAGGTCAACATGAGACCAAGGAGGCACGCCAGCTGGTCCTGAGCCCTGTGTCCCGCAGTGCAAAAGGGCACTGGGCCCACTTCACTTGAGGGGAGATGGTATCTCCCCTCTGCAGACAGACTACCCAGGGTGTGCCTAGGACCCACTGCAGGGCGTTGGCTAACGAAGGCTCAGGGTGAGCTGTGCCCAGCCAGCATGGGGGTGGCTGAGATCACTGTTACGCTGCCAGGAACCTCCTAGAGGCCTGGTTTTAAACATCTTTAGACAATGCTGGCTTTCCCCAGATAAGCTGCAGAGAGATGACATCTGGAGCCCACGGCACTCTGTCCTCCCAGCTCCAAACGGAACCATCTACTTCGCCCTGCGCAGGAACATCCCTGAGCTGGGCGGCTTGGGGGAGCCCTGGTCCCTGCCCTGCGGTGCAGGCAGCCAGGCAGCTGGCCCCTTCCCATGTCCAGGTGCCTGACACCACCACAGCCTCCTCTCCAGCCTCCTCCAGGCAGTCCCCAGGCAGCAGCCAGGGGGATATCACCCACTCCAAACCTCAACAGTCCCTCCGCTGACTGAAGATAAAGTCCATCACCCTAGAATGGCCCTGAGGTCCCCCTGCTTGGGCCATGAGTCCTTCCTCCAGTGCCCCAGGCTCTCTCAGCCTCCCCAGTGACCTCTCTCAGCCTCCCCAGCACCAGCTGCTGGGCCCCAGTCCTGGGTTCATACTCGACCCCTCCAACCAGTCTGACATTCGGGCCAGCTGCTTCAACCTCCTCCCAAAACTGTCAAGTCCCTCCACCCTGGGGCAGGCCAGTGTCACCCCTCTCCAGACAATGACAGCAGCCCATATGTCCACTTGCACCCTCACACTCTGTCCCCTCACAGCAGCCAGACAATCCCCTTAAACCGAAGTCAGGTCATGTCACCCCCCAGCTCTAGACTCTTGGACTGATGCTCACCCACCGCCCCCTGCCCAGGTAAAGCCCTTCCCCCACCGAACCCCAGGGCTCCTGCCTTCCTCTGAAGCTTCCCAACACTCTCCTCGCAAGCCCTCCTGAGTTCATCCCTGCCTCAGGGCGTTCACACTCGGCTCTTTCCTCTGCCTGGGATGCCCGTATTTCTCCAGATCTTCCTTCAGCTGGCTCCTCAACATGCACATCTCAACACAAAAGACACCTCCCCAGAGAAGCCCTCCAGACCAGACTCCAGATCTAAAGTATTCTCCAGTGCCTCAATTAATTTTCTTGGTAACATCACAATATAACTTCTTTCCTATTTGTTGGTTCAGTTGTTGGGTGTATGTCTCTCCCCCAAACCCAGGGAGAGGGTCAGGAAAGGCTTCGAGGGGAGTAGACAGCAAGTCTGATAGTCAGAGAGGCCCAGGCAGCATGGGGGGGTGAGCAGGAGAATTATCCCCTCCTGAGCGTCCTTGGCTGGCACCTCCGCTTGTACACCCCTGTGCACAGGGAGCTCACTCTCTGAAAAGGGGGCTGCTGAGCCCTCTCCCCACAAGCTGAACCCAGCCTTCCTGCCCTTGTCCTGGTGCAGGCATCCATCCTGCCTCCTGGGGAAAGGCTGAGGGAAGAAGGGAGCGGTCACACTTTTGAGAAATGAGTCAGGCTGCCAAGGGCCCCCCTTCACAGGAACAGGGCTTTGCCTCCCCCCAGGGTCATGTGAGGAAAACGGCTGAAGCCCCACGGACACATGATGGGTGTTGAGCAGCCCCTTGGCTTCCTGAAGAGTCTCGCTCTGGGGAATAGGCGGGGGTGGGGCAGGTGGGGCTCCGGGCCCCTCCCCCATCCCTGCCTCACACTGGGTTGTGCAGCCTTGGAAGTGACCCGCTGGGGATTAGATGTAATCTCAGCAAGCTGTCACCGCAAGTGCTCGGTGGTGGGGGTGGAGTGGACTCCGCTGGGCAGGGCCTGGGCGAGCAGACCCCTGCCTCCCCAAGGTGCTGAGGCCGGGCCTGGGTGATCTGCAGGCCCCTCCCTCTCTCCAGAATGCCCCATGTTCCTCTCCTCTGGTTGAGTAACCTCAAGGGGACCTTGGAGCCTCATGAAAAAGGGGGAAATTGGCCGGGCACGGTGGCTCACGAGTGTAATCCCAGCTATGTAGGTGGCCGAGGCAGGAGGATCACTTGAACCCAGGAGTTTGAGACCAGCCTGGGGAACATAGTGAGGCCTCGTCTCTACAAAAAAAAAAAAAAAAAAAAAGGAGAGAAGGGAGGAAACGGAGACTCAGAGAGGGCTCGCTTGACTGGCCCAGGGCCTTACTCTCAGTGGCAGAAGTATCTGGACCGCCATCCCCATAATCCTGTACCCCCCAGGGCCTTCTTCACCCCAGGTCTTATCACCTCTGCCCTTTCAGAGGCAGAGAAGAGGTGGGAGAGGGGAGCAACATCCCCACCTGGAAAGGAGTGTAAATGCCAACCAAACACTGCAGAGCCCTTCAGGGCTAGACCTCATTTACATGCCCCAAGACTCCTGGGGTAGGCACTGTTGTACCCATTTTATAGATGCGGCCACTGAGGCTCTATGAGGTCTCTCAGTTGATAAGAAGGGCAGGATTGGCCCGGCGTGATGGCTCACGGCTGTAATCCCAGCATTTTGGGAGGCAGAGGCGGGTGGATGACTTGAGGTCAGGAGCTCGAGACCAGCCTGGCCAACATGGTGAGATGAGACCCCATCTCTACTAAAAATGCAAAAAAAATTAGCCAGGCATGGTGGTGGATGCCTGTAATCTCAGCTACTTGGGAGGCTGAGGCAGGAGAATCGGTTGAACCCAGGAGGTGGAGGTTGCAGTGAGTTGGGATCGTGCCACTGTACTCCAGCCTGGGCAACAGAGTAAGACTTTGTCTCACACAAAAAAAAGAAGGGCGGGGTTAACCATCCAGTTCTGTCTGCTTTTCCTCACCCCAGTGCCTGCCCCTGCCCTGCCAATCCCTGCATGCCTGAGATTGTTTGGTTTCTCTCCTGCTGTGCAAATTCCAGGTCATCAGGGAAATAATCTGGTTCCAGGCCCTGCCTCACCTTCTAGAGAAGAAAGGCACAGAAGGGGAAAGCTCCCTGCTTTGAGATTTCTGTCAGTCATCCCCACAGAGCCCAAGGGAAGCAGGGAGGAGAGCGCAAGGTTGGGAGAATCCAGGAAGGCTTCACAGGGAGGTGATATTTGAGCAGGGCCCTAAAGGCCAGGTGGGACACCTGAAGAACAGTGGCTAGAAGGAAGACCCATCGGTGCAGTTCCCGCCACATCCATCCATAGTTGGGGCCCTTAGGAGATGCCTGGAACCAATCTAGTCCTGGGGCTATGACAGATGCAGTTCTCACCCTCCAAGCGTACACCTCAGCAGGGGCGACAGCCTCGTCTCTGCTCTGCCAGGCCGTTCAGCCTTTGCCCTCGCTGTTCCTCCTTCCCCCTTCTCTGCCTGGCTGGCTCCTGCCCTCTCAATGCTGACTCAACGCTGGTGTCACCTGCCTGTCCCTCTCTAGGGGTCTGTGCTCACCTCCATATTTTAACTGGTTTCTGCCACATTTCCCTCCACTAGACTGTCAGTCCTCCCTACAGACCAGGGACCTCATCCGGCCTGTGCTCAGCATGTATATTAAAGAGAGAACGAGAGGGGTGAGGGTGTCCACATTCTGCGGCCGTTTGGATTCAAGGGAGGATGCATAAACCCCTCATGGCTGCCAGACGCTGCTGAGAGATCCATCAATGACAGTCAGCCATGAGACTGGCAATGTGAAGGTCAGGAATGAGCCGGAGAAGATGGCGAGGAGGGGAGAGAGAGCCTGTGGGGAGTGCGTGTGGGAGACCGCAGAAGAAACCCTGGAGACGGTGACAACTCTTCTGAAGGACCAGATAAATGGGTGAGGGAGTGTCTTCCTGAGATGGGGAATCACGCACATTTGCAGGCTGATGCGGAAGAGCCAAGAGTAGAGAGGGCGAAACTGAGGGTGGAGGAGACAGAGAGAGGGAGAGAGAACTGATGGACGTGTGTCCTTGAGTAGGTGAGAGAAACAGGCTCATGAGGCTGCAGCCAGGCTGGCCTGGGCCACCACAACAGGGGAGATAGTCTAAGAGGAGGGGGGCAGGTGTGAAGATGGCTAGGTCTGAATTTAACCAGAGCTGTGCCAGGCGAGTGTGATGCACAGAAGGGCTGGAGCTGCAGCACGTGGCCACTAGGAGGTGGGGAGGGGGACAGGAGGGACCAAGGGGTGGTGAGGGCCAGTGCACAGGGGAAGATCAGTGGTTCAGAGGCCCCAGGCCCAAGGACCTAGGATCAGGGGAGAGAGAGGGAGGTGGAAAGGTAGGAGGGTTGGAGGAGACGCCTGGAAAGAGGATCAGGGAGTGCGAGAGGCTACTGGGAAGGCAGGGCCAGGCCTAGCTAGGGTCCAGCTGGTGACAGTTGGCTGAGGCTGGCAGACAAGACCATGCGGGGAGAGGAGGCCAGGTGTGGAAAGGGTCACAGAAATAGACACTCCAATAACCAGGACTGGAGCAGGAGTAGTGCTGGAGAGGGCTGACACCGAGCTAGGGTGGGCATCTTTTTATTTTTTTTTTTGAGACAGAGTCTCGCTTTGTCGCCCAGGCTGGAGTGCAGTGGCGCAATCTTGGCTCACTGCAAGCTCTGCCTCCCAGGTTCACGCCATTCTCCTGCCTCAGCCTCCCGGGTAGCTGGACTACAGGTGCCCGCCACCACGCCCAGCTAATTTTTTTGTATTTTTTTTTAGTAGAGACGGGGTTTCGCTGTGTTAGCCAGGATGGTCTTGATATCCTGACCTCGTGATCCGCCCGCCTTGGCCTCCCAAAATGCTGGGATTACAGGCGTGAGCCACCGTGCCCAGCCTGGGTGGGCATCTTTGAAGAACGGGCAAAGTGGCCTCGAGCCGGCTCATCATGAAGGGGAGTGGGCAACCCAGTGCTGGTGTGAGATTCAAAGCTGGGGGACAATGGCCTGGAAGCGGCCTCAGGAACCAGAAGGACCCTGTCGACCTCCAGGCCCAGCAGAGAGAGGGTCTGAGGGATAAAGCAGCCCCCACTGAGCAGGCTGCAGGAAGCAGGGTCTGGGGGAGGCCAGGTTACGGTGCAATTTACAAAAGGTGTCAGGGACATTTTGGGAGGGGCTGAAGGCTCAGGGACTCTTGCCCCCCGGACTGTGAGCTACTGGAGGAACCCCAGCTTGTTAAAGCTCCTGCATGACTGCAGCTTGGGTCTGACAGCTTGGGGCTGCCCCAGCTACGCAGCCGCCCCTCTCTCCAGGTCCCCTTCACCTGGCCCCTTCTCCACCAGCAGTGGGGGGATGAGCAAAACTCCATCCCTGAAGGGACGTTTCTCCCAGAAACACAGTGCATGACTGCCCTTCCAGGCTCCAGCTGATGCCGTCTGCTCTGCTCCCATGCATAGACCTGGGGCCCAGGGCCCCCTCTGCTGCAGGCCCCCACAAAGCATGAGGGGATGGCTCCAAACATCACTTTATTTTTTTTTTTGAAACAGTCTTGATCTGTTGCCCTGGCTGGAATGCAGTGGTGGGATCTTGGCTCACTGCAACCTCCGCCTCCTGGGTTCAAGTGATTCTCGTGCCTCAGCCTCCAGAGTAGCTGGGATTACAAGCATAATCGTAGGCACCACCACACCCGGCTAATTTTTGTATTTTTAGTAAAGGCAGGGTTTCACCATGTTGGCCAGGCTGGTCTCAAACTCCTGACCTCAAGTGAGTCAACCACCTCGGCCTCCCAAATTGCTGGGATTACAGGCGTGAGCCATCACGCCTGGCCCCAACATCACTTCTTTAAAGACTGACGAATCCAAAGTTCCCAACCTGGAGTCCACTAGGAGCAAGAGTGGGGTTCTTCAAGGGTGGAAAGGTCGGGAACCACCAGAGCAATCCAACTATCCTTTTCCCATTTGACAGGTGGGGAAACCAAGGCCAGGAGAGCATGGGCCTCTTGCTCCAGTCACACAGCCAATCACTGGCAGAGAGGGTGCAGAACGCAGCCTCAGGTCTCCAGGCCAAGGCACTCCTCAGCACCTACCCTGCCTCCCCTCCCACCTGACAGCTGGTTCTTCCGGTCTGGGTGCCAAGTGTGGCTCCCTCCAACAGCCCTGCCATCTGCCTCTCCCTTCCTCCCTCCCTCCTCCTCCTGGCTTCTCCTCCTCTCTTCCCTTCCTCTCCCAGGCTCTGTTTTTTCTCCCTGGGGCTGAGGCCCGCCCAACAGCTTTGCGCGCGCGGCTCATGTGGGACTCCCCATGTGGCTGGGGACTCCCTAGAGGAGGGGCCATGGTTGCTGATCCCAGCGATTCCAGTTAACCTCTCTGGGCCTCAGCTTTTCATCTAAGGAGGGGATAACAAAACCCACCACAGCAGAGGTACGGCAGGCCTTTTAAACTTGCATTCAGGCCAGGCGAGGTGGCTCACACCTGTAATCCCAGCACTTTGGGAAGCCGGGCAGGCGGATCACTTGAGGTTAGGAGTTTGAGACCAGCCTGGCCAACATGATGCAACCTCGTCTCTACTAAAAATATAAAAATTAGCCAGGTTTGGTGGCAGACACCTGTAATCCCATCTACTCAGGAGTCTGAGGCAGGAGAATCACTTGAATTTGGAAGGCGGAGGCTGCAGTGAGCTGAGATTGTGCCACTGCATTCCAACCTGGGTGACAGAGTGAGACCCTGTCTCAAAAACAAACAAACAAAAATAACTTGCATTTTCTTTTCCTTTCTTTCTTTTTCTTTTCTTTTTTTCAAATGGAGTTTCACTCTTTTAGCCCAGGCTGGAGTGCAATGGTGCAATCTCAGCTCACTGCAACCTCCACCTCTTGGGCTTAAGTGATTCTCATGCCTCAGCCTCCCAAGTAGCTGGGACTACAGGCGCGTGCCACCACGCCTGGCTAATTTTTTGTATTTTTAGTAGAGATAGGGTTTCACCATATTGGCCAGGCTGGTCTCGAACTCCTGACCTCAGGTGATCCACCTGCCTCTGCCTCCCAAAGTGCTGGGCTTACAGGCGTGAGCGTCCGCACCTGGCCAAAACTTACATTTTTATAAGCTCTCGAGGCCTCCCCAAACCCAGGCCCTCCAATCCCACGTTACAGATGAGGCAACTGAGGCTGAAAGAGGTGGGGGTTTTCCAAGGTCCCGCTCTGATGGCTCTGCTCCTGATGCCCTGGGCTTTCTCAGGCTCTCTAGGCCGCCCCTGGGCTGTCCCTGGACATGAGGAAGTGCCCAAGACACAGCAGAAATCTATCACCTCCCAGAAGTCTCCTTGCAGCTGACCCTGTCCTAGAAAGACCTGAGAGAGAAGAAGCGGCAGAGGAGCCGGCCACAGGAGGTGAAGAGGTGAGAAAGACTCCAGGGTGGTCAGCAACAAATGCCAAATGAGGGCCATGGGCCCACCTTCCTGTCTAGGTGACAGGGCTGTGCCCGGTACTGGGAGAGGACAGGCTGGATGTGACCACACATTTCCAGCCACAGAGCCCTCTCCAAACCAAGCTTCCACAGGAGCTTCTGAAATATCCTTGACCCTCTCTCCAGCTTCCTACTGCCCTCAGAGGAAGTCCAGCATGTGAGTCTGTCATCCAAGCCTCTCCTGGTCCACCCCCTGGGAATTCCTTCTTGTAGTGACCCGAGCCTCTGCGATGGTGCTTCCCACTCAATCCTGTTCTCGTCACTGGAGCGAGAGTGCCTTGGGGTGGCACTGAGCACTCAGCTGGCACTGAGCAGGGGACTTGTGGAATGAACAAATGAACATCAGAACTGGCCAGAGGTTCTGTCTCTACCCTGGACCCTCTTCCCCCAGAACTGCTGGTCCCAGAATTTTCCCATGGCTCTATGGCTGGCACATGGCAAGTTGGTTGGGGGAGGTGAGGGGTCTTATCTTGAAACTGCTGTGTTTACAAAAAACATTCAGCTATTTATTTATTTATTTTCATTTGAGACGGAGTTTCACTCTTGTCACCCAGGCTGGAGCACAGTGGTACGATCTCAGCTCACTGCAATCTCTGCCTCCCGGGTTCAAGCGATTCTCCTGTCTCAGCCTCCTGAGTAGCTGAGATAACAGGCGACCGCCAGCATGCTCAGTTAATTTTTGTATTTTAGTAGAGATGGGGTTTCACCATGTTGGCCAGGATGGTCTTGAACTCCTAACCTCAAGTGATCCGCCCGCCTTGGCCTCCCAAAGTGCTGGGATTATAGGTGTGAGCCACCTCACCTGGCCAAGTTCAGCTTTTTTATTCAATGTTCACTTGGGATGATGGGGGGTGGAGTGGGGGGCGGGTGGATAAAACCAGGGGAATAAAGCCACCCCCCTCAGGCCACCCCTTGGTGCCATGGAGATCTAGGCAGGGAACCCACAGGGAGTACATAGAACGTGGAGCCCGGCAGGCCGGGTTCAAACCAAGGCTCTGACAAGCCCAGGCCTTGAGCTAGCACAAGTCATTTCTCCAGGCTGAGCCTCAATTCTGTCATCTGTAAAACGGGGGGGAAGATACCCACCCCACTTACAAAACCATGTGGTATTATGGCCAAAGCCCTTAAAAAATGAACCCTGAAAATGGCAACATTTCAAACATTTTATCATTTTCATTTTGTCAAAGTAGAGAATTAAAGAAACACCGACGGCACGGTGGCTCACGCCTGGAATCCCAGCACTTAGGGAGGCTGAGGCAGGTGGATCACTAGGTCAGGAGTTTGAGACCAGCCTGGCCAAGATGGTGAAACCCCGTCTCTACTAAAAATTAAAAAGGTAGCTGGGCATGGTGGCGGGTGCCTGTAATCCTAGCTATTTGGGAGGCTGAGGCAGGAGAATCACTTGAAACCGTGAGGCAGAGGTTGCAGTGAGCCAAGATTGCGCCACTGCACTCTAGCCTGGGCGACAGAGAAAGACTCCATCTCAAAAGAAAAAAAAAAACAACTCATCTACCAGCACTGATATTCATTCCCTATAGTCCCTTTTAGCCCCCTGCAAAAAATAATATAAACTCCAAATAAAAGGTGGTCCTTTCTATTAAATCAGTTTAGCTCCTTGCTGTAACTCCTTTTTTTCCCATCTGGCTTTAGAACAAAGAAATGAGTCACTGACAGGCGGCAGTCACTGCGCAACAGATCAGGTACTTCTGACCCAGCCCAGCCCAGTTTGGGTGGGAAGACTGAGGCACAGAGGGTGGGGAGGGGACACTTACTGAAAGTCACAACTGTGGCCTGGGGGTGCCAGGAGTGGCAGCTGATCTGCCACTGGGGCGATGACACCAAGAGGTGAGAAAGCCTTAGTCAAGAGACAAGCCATGCCGGATGCAGTGGCCCACGCCTCGCCTTGTCGTTCCAGCTACTCAGAAGGCTGAGGTGGGAGGATCACTTGAGTCCAGGAGTCTGAGACCAGCCTGGGCAACACAGCAAGATCCTGTCTCTAAAAAAATAAAAAAGAGACAAGCCAGGTCCCGGAGGCCCTGCTTCTGTGCAGGCTGACCCAGAGGCTTGGAGGGCTTGGGTTCCAGGATGGGTCCAGGTTGGTGGGGCCCTGAAGCTTACATGATTTGGGGGCCCTCTTTTGGAAAAGCATCAGAAAAAAAAAATCTTTCTTTTACAATTTTTTTTTTTTTTTTTTTTTGAGACAGAGTCTTGCTCTGTCACCCAGGCTGGAGTGCAGTGGTGCAGTCTCAGCTCACTGCAAGCTCTGCCCCCCAGGTTCACGCCATTCTCCTGCCTCAGCCTCTCCGAGTAGCTGGGACTACAGGCGCCCGCCACCACGCCCGGCTAATTTTTTGTATTTTTAGTGGAGACGGGGTTTCACTGCGGTCTCGATCGCCTGACCTCGTGATCCACCCGCCTCGGCCTCCCAAAGTGCTGGGATTACAAGCGTGAGCCACGGCACCCGGCCCTTTTACAAATTTTACAAAAATCCCAGGTCCATGCCAGGTGCGGTGGCTCACGCCTGTAATCCTAGCACGTTGGGAGGCCAAGGCAGGTGGATCAGCTGAGGTCAGGAATTTGAGACCAGCCTGGCCAACATGGTGAAACCCCATCTCTGCTAAAAATACAAAAATTAGCTGAGCGTGGTGGTGTGTGCCTGTAATCCCAGCTACTTGAGAGGCAGCAGCAGTAGAGTTGCTTGAACCTGGGAGATGGAGGTTGCAATGAGCTGAGATGGCACCATTGTACTCCAGCCTGGGCAACAGAGCAAGACCCCATTTCAAAAAAAAGAAAAAAACAATCACAGGTCCACGTGTGCATGCTGGTAGGGCCCCTCCAGGGCTGTGGTAGCGGTCTAGGTTGTCCAGGAGTCCTGGACAGGGTGACTAACTGTCCCCGTTTGTCTGGACTGAGGGCCTCTCAGAATGCTAAAGGCAGGAAGTTCCAGCACACCAGGATAAACGGGTCACCCTGGTCCTGGAGCTCAGGCTTCGCTTGCTCTGCCCTGTGGTGTGAGGGCCAAGAGCAGGCGCCAGCTGCATCCCCCGCAGCTCCTGATGTGTTTAAATGGCTCAGCACGCCACACAGTTTCGAAAAGACCAGAAGGAGACAGCACCACATTCACTGTAGCCCTCCCTAAGTGGTGGCATCACATGATTACCACCCCCCACCAAACTTTTTCTGTTGTGGTAAAACACACGTAACATACAATTTACCATCTTCACCATTTCAGTGGTGGTAAGTACATTCCTACCGTGCAACCATCACATGTAACTTGTATACTTTCCAACAATTGGCAGGTATTACTTTGATCAGGAAAAAAAGCTACTTTTAAAGGTGTCAATCAGCCTGTATCAGACACCTCTTGATTCGACAAAGGTAGTGAGCACCTTGTATCCACGTGTGTGAGCAGGGCTGGGAGGTCGTGGGGTCGTTTGAGCATTGGTTGGTCCAGGTAACCTTTGTGTCCTTTCCAATCCTGACATTCCAGGATTCTGGACTCTTCCCTGCCCCAGGGGGAGAACTATGCTTTGGAGACAGGAAGACCTAGGCTCAAATGTTCGTCTGCCACTTACATGCTTAGTGACCTTGGGCCAGGCACTTGGCCTCGCTCGCTGAGCCTCAGCTTCCTCTAGTGTTGGGGAACCAGCTAGGTAGCTGTGTGGGGTCTTGCACCCCATGGGTGCTCAGAGGGGCTGATCCTTCCTCCTGCTTTCCACGTCCTCTCCGCTGGATGTGCACATGTATAAACCTTCATCCCACCAGGCCCAATCTGACATCACCTTCACCATGAAATTTGATTCCACAGCAGGGAGACCCCTCTCCTGGCTCTTGTGGCCTCTGCCTGGGGGCACCTGGCTCACTCCCCAGTGGGACTGTGGCTTCCTGAGAACAAGGGCTGCTTCTGAGTCATGCTGCCTTCCCTCAGGGCCCAGCAGATTCAATAAAGCTTTGCTAAATGAAGGCATCACAGGCAGAAATGACCCAAGCAGACAGAATGCTCATGCCCCCTCACAAAGCCAGTGGCTTCGCCCTTCCAGGCCAGAGGCCTAGCGGTGGGCAGACTGAAGCAGTGAACACAGCCCACCCGCCTGATCCGGCAGGTGCCCCCCAGGGCTCCCACCTTTGCCAAGGGTCTGTTGGGGCATCTGGGGAGCAGAAGACTGGCAAAGATAAATGAATTCAGAGCCACAAACACAGATGTGCTGGGGTGCCCGGCTCTGTGCAGGCACTGACACAAGGGCTAAAGGAACTGGGCTTTCCTGCCCTCAAAGAGCTCCCATCTGACGGCATTTGAGAAGAAAAGACTTTAAATGGGGTCATCTTTGGCATGCCAGGGATACATACCCAAGCCATCCTACCAACCAGACCCTGAAAACCAAGGAAAGGAGGAAGCTTGGGCACGCTGAGGTCACAGCTGGCCTTGGCGTAGCCCCTGGGGTCCCTGACAGTGCCCCTGCCCAGCATCCTCAGTCCAAGCCCTTCTAGTCTAAACCCACCAGGAATGGGCCCCAGGCCTGCAGAGGCCAGAACCTCGACTGGGAGTTTCTGGGATACAGCCAGCCAACCCCAGGGAGCCCCAGAAACCCCCTCTCCAGACCTCAGCAGGGCTTCTTTCCATGGGGTGCCACTCAGGGCACCTGAACCCCTCCCTCTGTGCTCACTGTCTCTGACCCATCCTCCCCCTGACCGCCTGTCTGAACAAGAGCCCCACTCAGCCCTCTGCACTGAGGGCCCTGCCCCCCAGCTAGGCTGGAGGCCACCCTGGCCTCTTCACTGTGGGAGCAGACCTTTCTCCCGGACACCCGCCTTGGGCATCCAGGTGCATGCTGAGTGGGAGGGGTGTTATCGGTTCATGTAACGTCAGAGCCCAAGGGGGCCTCCAGAAGGCTCCTCCCACCTTGTCTATAAATTGGGAAACTGAGGCATGAGAGAGGAGATGGCACTCCCCACCTCGGAACTGAAGTCCTCATTTCTCGAGAACATTTCCTGGGTGGCTCCCAGCCCAAGGTCACGCAGAGAAGGAGAGGCAGTTCCCGCGTGGAAGAGAGGTACTCAGTTCCCGACTCATCGCTCCACACGGGCCGGGCCGGGCTAGGCAATACGAACCCTGCCCTCTCCTCCTCCAACGTCCATAGCAGGCGCGGCGTGCACCCCAGCGAGATGGTCCACGCCCTGACCCACCCCCCCAAAAAAGGCCACATTAAACCCCGGCTCCGTCCCCACGGTCCCCAGTCCGCCCTGGTGGCCGCGCACAATCCGAGCCTTTAGCTGCATAGCCGCGGCCTGGAGGTCACAGCAATCGGGGCGGGAAGGGGGGCGCACGAACCGGGGGCCCCAGGAAACCAGGGCTCCGGGAGCCGGAGCGGCGTCTCCCGCGAGCGCCAGGGCTCCCGCCCGCCCCGGGCCCGGGAAGGAGGAGCGGCGGCAGCGGGCCCCGCAGGCAGGACAGCTCCTCGCCCACCGCCGCACCGCCGCCGGGGGCCCGTTGAGGTCGGGGTCGGTCCGGGCGCGCCGCCCTTGCCCACACCCCCACCCCAGCCTGGCGGAGCCGCCGGCCAGTCCTTCCTTACCCAAGACACGACGCGCAGGATGGTGTGCGGCTGCCGGACCAGGGTGTAGGGGTCGAAGGCGCCCCCGGCTTTGCCCGCTCCGTACGCACCCCCTTCCATCGTGGCTGCACCCGCGCGGTGCCCCCCGCTTGGCGCGCGCCGCCGGCCCGTGCGCGTGCGCGGCGCCCCCGCCCCCTCCCCTGCGCGCGCGGCCGGCGGCCCAGGGCTCCCGCGAGGGGGCGTCGTGCGCGGCGGGCGCAGCTAGCGGGGCGCGGGCGGGGGGCTGGGCGGCGCGCGACCTCGGGCGCGGGGGCGCGCGTACTGCGGCCCGGGGCGCAGGGCGCGCTCGCAGCCAGTGCGGTGACCTCTTTGCAAAGTGTTGCGGGGAGGGCGGTGCGTGTGTAGCGAGTGTGGGCCGTGTCCCTGCCCCGCATCCCCGGTCCCCTGCCCCGGCCGCAGCCCCTCCGAGCCGTCCGCTCTGCTGAAACCATCTTCATGCTTGATTTGTTTAGCTGTTTCCTGCCGCTTTGTCGGCCCCAAATATAATGAGAGGGCAGGAGCCGTGTTCGTCCTTCTTAGAAGGTGCTTGGTACACAGTAGGCGCCGCATGAATATTTCTCAAATGAATGAATGAACCACGAGTGAATGACCCTCTCTTACAGCCCTCCAGAGCAGCCCCCACCTCCCAGGACCACCCTTCCCCTGCCTCTTACGATGACGTCATGTGTGTCCCTGTGCCCGCGCACCCTCCCACCCCCAGCCTGGAGGGGCCTGGCACAGAGGCGGCGGCTGAGACTTCCTCTTCCCCATCCCCTCCTACCCCAGAACATTGCCCCTTTCCTGAATCTAGCAATTAATTACGCAATCGTTTGTTCATGGCCTCTTCTGCTGCTATTCTGTGAGCTCCCGAGGCCCAGGTGTTGTCTAACTTATTCAATGCCTTACCCAAGGGCCTGGCATACAGTAGGTGCTCAGTAAACAGAGCCTAGTCCCCATCATCCCATCACAGCTTGGGCTAGACCTCCAGGTTTCATGGAAACGGAGGCTAGATGGACGAGTGCTCCCTGCAGGGGAAGGGCCACCTTCTAGGGCTGGCTCTCCTGCTGCCCTGTAGCTCTATGGCCTCTCTGTGTGTGCAGTTACTTCACTGGTTCCAGGAGCAGGTTGGATGAGGATATGGGTGGAGACTTTTGCTTCTCTGGTATCCTGCCATTCTGTGATGACAGGACACAACATCTGTGTGGAGGAAATGTGTGCTGGGCCTGAGGGTGCTCCTTATAAAAATTACATAGTCAATGTCCATCTTAGGCTCAGCTGATTGTTTAGTCTCTACCAGGCCTTGTGCTAAGGGCTTTACATACATTTTTGCATTTAATCCAGCACACTTATAAGGTGTCTACTATGACTATATAAAACTTTTGGCCGGGCGCGGTGGCTCATGCTTGTAATCCCAGCACTTTGGGAGGCCGAGGCGGGCGGATCACGAGGTCAGGCGCCTGTAGTCCCAGCTACTCGGAGAGGCTGAGGCAGGAGAATGGCGTGAACCTGGGAGGCAGAGCTTGCAGTGAGCCGAGATTGCGCCACTGCACTCCAGCCTGGGCGACAGAGCGAGGCTCCGTCTCAAAAAAAAAAAAAAAAAAAAAAAAAACAACGACAAAAAACAAAAACAAAAAAAAAACTTTTAGAAGAAAGCACAAGAGAAGCCCGAGCGCAGTGGCTCATGCCTGTAATCCCAGCACTTTGGGAGGCCAAGGCGGGTGGATCACAAGGTCAAGTGATTGAGACCATCCTGGTCAACATGGTGAAACCCCGTCTCTACTAAAAATACAAAAATTAGCCAGGCGTGGTGGCATGCTCCTGTAGTCCCAGCTACTTGGGAGGCTGAGGCAGAAGAATCACTTGAACCCAGGAGGTGGAGGTTGCAGTGAGCTGAGATCGTGCGACAGCACTCCAGCCTGATGACAGAGAGAGACTCCGTCTCAAAGAAAAAAGAAAAAAGAAATCGTGAAGAACATGATTCATAAAAGAAACAATTGATAAACTGGACTTTATCAAAATTAAGAACTTCTGCTCTTTAAAAGACATTGTTAAAAGAACGTATGAAAAGACAAACGATAGTCTGGGAGAAAATATTTGCAAAGCATAGATCTAAAGAACTTGCATCCCAAATAAAGAACGTTCAAAATCAATAATAAGGAGAGGACCCACTTTTTTAAAAATGGGCAAAAGATTTGAATAGTTATACACCTCACCAAGGAAGATATACAACTCAGCACATAAAAAGATGCCCAACATCCGTGGTGGCTCACGCCTGTAATCCCAGCACTTTGGGAGGCCGAGACGGACGGATCACGAGGTCAGGAGATTGAGACCATCCTGGCTAACACGGTGAAACCCCATCTCTACTAAAAATACAAAAAAAAAAAAAAAAAAGCCAGGTGTAGTGGTGGGCGCCTGTAGTTGCAGCTACTCGGGAGGCTGAGGCAGGAGAATGGCGTGAACCCAGGAGGCGGAGCTTGCAGTGAGCCGAGATCGTGCCACTGCACTCCAGCCTTGGCGACAGAGCAAGACTCTGTCTCAAAAAAAAAAAAAAAAAAAAAAAAAAAAAAAAAAAAAAAAAAAAAAAAGAAAGAAAAGAAAAGATGCCCAACATCATTAGTCAGAAATATGAGCTGAGTGTGGTGTGTGCCTGTGATCCCAGCTGCTTGGGAAGCTGAGGCTGGAGGATTGCTTGAGCCCAGGAATTCAAGGCTGCAGTGAGCCAGGATTGCACCAGTGCACTTCAGCCTGGGGAACCGAGTGAGACTCTGTTAAAAAAAGAGAGAGAGAGAGAAGTACAAATTAAAATTAGAATGAGATACTTCTACACATCTATTAATATGGCTAGGCTGGGCACGGTGGCTCACATCTGTAATCCCAGCACTTTGGGAGGCTGAGGCAGTGGATCGCTTGAGGTCAGGAGTTCAAGAACAGCCTGGCCAACATGGAGAAACTCCGTCTCTACTAAAAATACAAAAAAAATTAGCCGGGCGTGGTGGTGGGTGCCTGTAATCCCAGCTACTCGGGAGGCTGAGGCAGGAGAATCACTTGAACCCAGGAGGTGGAGGTTGCAGTAAGCCGAGATGGCACCGCTGCACTCCAGCCTGG
Organism: Nomascus leucogenys; assembly: GCF_006542625.1. NCBI lineage: Eukaryota > Metazoa > Chordata > Mammalia > Primates > Hylobatidae > Nomascus > Nomascus leucogenys. The sequence continues at coordinate 11,152,583 of NC_044387.1, forward strand.
GCAAGTCTCAAAAAAAAAAATGTGAAAAGTTTACTCACAGAAAAACCTGTACAAAAGTTTTATTTCTTTTATTTATTTATTTATTTTTGAGACTGAGTCTCGCTCTGTCACCCAGGCTGGAGTGCAGTGGCACGATCTTGGCTCACTGCAACCTCCGCTTCCTGGGTTCAAGTGATTTTCCTGCCTCAGCCTCATGAGTAACTGGGATTACAGGTGCCTGCTGCCATGCCTGGCTAATTTTTGTACTTTTAGTAGAGATGGGGTTTCACCACGTTGGCCAGGCTGGTCTTGAACTCCTGACCTCAGGTGATCTGCCCACCTCGGCCTCCCAAAGTGTTGGGATTACAGGCATGAGCCACCGAGCCCAACCCTGAACAGAAATATTTGGAGCAGTTTTATTTGTAATAACCCAAACCTGGAAACAACCCAAATGCTCCTCAAGTTGGGAGGGTATAAACTGTGGTACACTACTCAGGAATTAAACACTACTCAGGAATAAAAAGCAACGAACAGTGGATACACTCAATAATATGGGTGACCCTCAAATGTATTATGCAAAGTGAAAGATGCCAGACTCAAATGTCTAGAGACTGCAGGATTCCCTTTATGTGACATTTTTGCAAAGGCAAAACTGTTAAGGACAGAAAAAAGATCAGTGGTTGCCAGGGGGATTGGTGGGCAGAGATTTACTACTAAGAGGCACGGGGAAATTTGGAGGCATGATAAAATCATTCCATATCTTGTTTATGGGGATAGTTACACAATTAATAAAATTGTTAATTTATTTTATTAACAAAACATGTCTTATTAGTAAAATAAAAAATGTTTGTCAGCTGGGCGTGGTGGCTCATGACTGTAATCCCAGCACTTTGGGAGGCCAAGGTGAGCGGATCTCGAGGTCAGGAGATTGAGACCATCCTGGCCAACATGGTGAAACCCCATCTCTACTAAAATACAAAAAATTAGCAGCCGGGCATGGTGGCTCAAGCCTCTAATCCCAGCACTTTGGGAGGCTGAGGCAGGTGAATCACAAGGTCAAGAGTTCAAGACAAGCCTGGCCTGTAATCCCAGCTACTTGGGAGGCTGAGGCAGGAGAATCGCTTGAACCCAGGAGGCGGAGGTTGCAGTCAGCCGAGATCGAACCACTGCATTCCAGCCCAGGTGACAGAGTGAGACTCTGTCTCAAAAAAAAAAAAAAAAAAAAAAAATTAGCTAGGCATGGTGGCGTACGCCTGTAGTCCCAGCTACTCGAGAGGCTGAGACAGGGGAATCACTTGAACCCCAGGAGGCAGAGGTTGCAGTGAGCTGAGATCGCGCCACTGCACTCCAGCCTGGCGACAGAGCAAGACTCCGTCTCAAAAAAAAAAATTGTTTATCAAAACTTGCAGAACAGGCCAGGCACGGTGGCTCATGCTGTAATCCCACCACTTTGGGAGGCCAAGGCAGGTAAATCACTTGAGGAGTTGGAGACTAGCCTCACCAACATGATGAAACCCTATCTCTACAAAAAATACAAAAATTAGCCAGGCGTGGTGGTGTGTGCCTATAATTCCAGCTACTCAGGAGGCTGAGGCACAAGAATCGCCTAAACTGACCGGGAGGCAGAAGTTCTAGTAAGCCGAAATCGCGCCACTGAACTCCAGCCTGGGTGACTGAGTGAGATTCTGTCTCCAAACAAACAAACAAACAAACCTTGAAGAACTATCCATACAAGAGGTGATTTTCATTGCATTAAGTTACATCATTTTTTTTTGGAGACAGGGTCTTGCTCTGTTGTCCAGGCTAGGTGCAGTGATGCAATCATAGCTCATTGAAGCCTCGAACTCCTGGGCTCAAGCCATCTTCCTGCCTCAGCTTCCCCAGTAGCTGGGACTACAGACTTGTGCCCTCGTGCCACTGAGCTTACTTAATTTTTTTTTTGTAGAGATGAAGTCTCACTATGTTGCTCAGACTGGTCTTTCAGTGACAATATTCCTCCATTTATTTATTTATTTATTTATTTATTTTTTGAGGTGCAGTCTCACACTGTCGCCCGGGCTGGAGTGCAATGGCACAATCTCAGCTCACTGCAACCTCTGCCTCGCAGGTTCACACGATTCTCCTGCCTCAGCCTCCCGAGTAGTTGGGATTACAGGCGCACATCACCACACCTGGCTAATTTTTTGCATTTTTAGTAGAGACAGGGTTTCACTATGTTGGCCAGACTGGTCTCGAGCTCCTGACCTTATGATTCACCCGCCTTGGCTTCCCAATGTGCTGGGATTACAGGTGTGAGCCACCACGCCCAGCCTCCTTCATTTATTAATTCAATACACCTTTATTCGAAGTCCACCCTACATTAGGCTTTGTCTTAGTCATAGGGGTATATGACTGAATAACTGGACTGTCCTTAACCCTCTGCCCCTAAGATTTGATCATACTAATACATTAAATCTCAGAAAGCATGGTGTTTAGCATCCTGAATTTCAGATTCAAATATTTTGGGGGGCAGATAGAAGCCTTGGCTTTCCTTATCCTCACTCACTGTGTAACCTTGGACAAATGGCTTCACTTTTCTGAGCCTATTCCCTCATCTGGAAAACAGAAATAAGCATAGTACCTACCTCGGAGGATTATTGTTGAGATTAACTGAGAGAATGCGTAAGAGATGCTTAGAATGGTGCCTGATACAAACAATGGGATCAGTAAATGTTATTAGCTGTACCATCATGGCTGGTTTTCAAGGTGGGTATGTACTGACAAAGATTCTTAGCATTGCCAAACTTTAGTCAGGCTTCTGGATCTTCTATTAAGCCCCCCTATGCACTTCCTTGTAAAATCCAGTTTTAGCAAAGAACCCTCCTAAGTCAGTTTAGCAAGAACCCCTCATCCTCCACATGGGATCACCTCCATATCTGATCAGGTTTCTCATCCTCCACTCCTGGTGGTGTCTGATTACCCGGGCTTGTCTTCAGCAAGAATCCCGTTAGGTCAGTTTAGCCAGAATCCGCCTTACCATTGATGCTTCCTCTTAGTAATTTCCCATCCACTGGCCCCCACACTTGGCCATGTTTGGAGTTAAGCCCAATCTCTCGCTCCCATTGCAAGACTTCATTGCAGTGGTTCCTGTGTCTATAATGATGGTCTTGGGTAGAGTCTTTCTGATCATGCTTTAACACATATCGTTGAATAATTTTTTCTGTAACAGTATAACAAGGTATGTAGGCATTTTCTTAGAAACACAAAGCTATGAATGGTGGGTAGGTTCTCAGGCTCACCCGTGAACCTCTACTTTATACCATTGCGAAGTATATAAATATACTTTATGTCATTGCAAATTGTAGAAACATCCTCCTCTACCATCTGGATTTATGTGTTCTGTGTTAGTGTTGAGGCCAAAGGAGAAAGTCAGGCTGGTCTTTGCAGGACAAGCTTTTGCAGACACAGAGCTGCCTGCACCATGCCCGGTAGTTCAAATTCCTAGCCCCAGCTGAACTGCAATGGGCCTTTGCTCCCTCTCTCCTGCCCTCTTGAGGCTGGTTTGGCATCCAGGGTGCTAGTTCTGTTTTCTGTATGTGAAGTTTGAGTTGCCTGAACAGAAGGGAGATGCATTCACTGTATTTTAGTGCATGAGCCACAGCATGATTATAATCTTTTTGTTTTCTTTTATTTTCTTTTTTGAGACCAGATCTCGATGTCGCCCAGACTGGAGTGCAGTGGTGCTATCACGGCTCAATGGAGCCTCAACCTTCTAGGCTCTAGTGATCCTCCCACCTCTGTCTCCCAAGTAGCTGGGACTACAGGTGTGTGCCACTACACCCAGCTAATTTTTTTCTTTTTATTTTTTGTAGAGATGGGGTCTCGCCATGTTGCCCAGGCTGGTCTTGAATTCCTGAGTTCAAGGGTTTTGCCCTCTTCAGCCTCCCAAAGTGCTGGGATTAGAGAAGTAAGCCACCACACCCAGCATGAAGATAATCTTAAAAATTGACCAGTGGGACTGGGCATGATGGCTCACGCTTGTAATCCCAACCCTTTGGGAAGCCGAGGTGGGCGGATCACCTGAGGTCAGGAGTTCAAGACCAGCCTAGCCAACATGGTGAAACCCCATCTCTACTAAAAATACAAAAATTAGCTGGGTGTGGTGGTGTGCACCTTAGTCCCAGCTACTTGGGAGGCTGAGGCAAGAGAATCAATTGACCCTGGGAGGTGGAGGTTGCAGTGAGCCGAGATTGTACCACTGCACTCCAGCCTGGGCGACAGAGCGAGACTCCCTTTCAAAAAAACAAACAAACAAAAATAATAATAACAAACATTGACCAGAGATACCCAGTTGGAGAGCTGCTTGGTAGTGTGTTTCAACTGACTGAAGAATGTGCCATTTGACCCAGAAATCCTATTCTTTTTTCAAAGAAGGGAAGAAGGGAGTACACACAGGATGTAGTTGGCGGCAAGCCTATGTAACATCACTGTGAGCCAGGTTGTTGAAGATCCCTGGGATCCGACAGTGACATTGCACATGATCTCTGCCCTAAAGGATCTCAAAGTCCTGAGCGGGGGCGGGGGGATAATAATAAGCAAGGGTAGCAGGTGAAATATGGCCACAAATTCCTTGAAGCCCCTCTCTTTGAATATGGGGAGGCTTGTGATTGATTAGCAGAGCAACTTTGGGCCGTTTTCCTGGCCCAGGCATTAAGAAAATATTTGCTTTCAATTTTCATCTCTTGGAACACTCTCAGTCCTGAGCTGTCATGAAAGAAATCTTGAGACCACCAAGACGTCGTGTAAATACTCTAGCCAAGAGGCCCAGGGGATTCCAGCCTTCTAGCCATCACCACCAGCATCTTGAGGTCCCGAGACTAACTTGTGTAACCAACTGAATACCAAAAAGTGACCTCAGTTGATGCCACTTTGAAAATAAGAATCACCCAGCTGAGACTTCCCCAGACGAAGCACATCATGACTATAATAGAATAGAATATCATGTAATATAATATACAGGCCGGGCACGGTGGCTCATGCCTGTAATCCCAGCACTTTGGGAGGCTGAGGCCAGTGGATCATTTGAGGTCAGGAGTTTGAGACCAGTCTGGCCAATATGGTGAAACCCTGTCTCTACCAAAAATACAAAAAATTAGCTGGGCATGGTGGTGGGACCTGTAGTCCCAGCTACTCAGGAGGCTGAGACAGGAGAATTGCTAGAACCTGGGAGGCAGAGATTGCAGTGAGCCGAGATCATGACACTGCACTCCAGCCTAGGTGACAGAGTGAGACTCTGCCTTTAAAAAAAAAAAAAAAATATATATATATATATATATAAAATGACTGTTGTTTTGAGCCACGAAGTGTTAATTTGTCATTTGCAATGGAATACATAACAAGCCTAATAAGTCAACAGAAATGTCTGCGTCTTACCCAAAGCAATTGCAGATAAAACATAAGGCAAAACTAAACAGACCAAGCCATGCTCAAAAATGAGCAACTCTGTGGAGGTGAAAGCAGGGAAATGGCTGAAGCCATGGGCACTTGGGCACTGGGTCCACACAGCCACCAAATCTTCAGCATTTTTAGGGTAATGAGATTAAAATGCTCCACAAGAGACAGAAGCCAAGTTAGCCTCCTGCCTGAATCCAGCAACAGGGGTGGCGCTCCACTATTGGGAATGGAAGCAAAAAATAAAACTGCAGGGGATCTCTGCCTGGGACTCTGACTTAGACAAAGTGCTTGGTTCAGGGAGGGAAAGACAGATTTCGGCGGCCCACAGGATGCTGAAAGAAACCTCCCTCTGAATCTGCCACTGAGGCTGCAGTGTCCCCAATGTGTCTATGGGAAGGGGCCCTAGACATCATTGTGAGATGGGTTTCTGGAAGCCGGGTGGAAGCAGGAGTAACTCTGCTGGAGAGGGAGGGTGAGCACACAGGGAAGGGAAAGGATAAAGAAAAACAAAACCCTCCCATTGCAGATGAGGCTGCAACCCAAACTTCAGAAGCCTTGTTGAAATTGAGAGGCAGCAAATTCACCAATCACAACAAGCAGAAAACGAAGTAACCGCAGGCCTGGCATGGTGGCTCACGCCTGTAATCCCAGCACTTTGGGAGGCCAAGGCAGGCGGATCACCTGGGGTCAGGAGTTTGAGACCAGCCTGGGCAACATGATGAAACCCCATCTCTACTAAAAATACAAAAATTAGGCGGGTGTGGTGGCAGGCACCTGCAGTCCCAGCTACTCGGAAGCCTGAGGCAGGAGAATCGCTTGAACTCAGGAGGCCGAGGTTGCAGTGAGCCTAGACCACGCCACTGGACTCCAACCTGGGTGACAGAGTAAAACTCCGCCTCAAAAAAAAAAAAAAAAAAAAAAAAAAAAAAAAAAAAAAGAAAGAAAAGAAAAGAAAAAGAAAAAAGGAAAAGAAAATGAAGTAACTGCAGATGAGATGAATTTATAGAAAGATGAAAGACTAAAATAAATGTTTGGAATCCTCAAAGAAAGAATCTTTATGAAGAAAAAAAAAAGAACAAGACTAGCCATATGGAAGTCTAGATAGCTGAAAACTTTAAATGCTAGGGGAGAAAAATGAATGGACAACAAAAAGCACAAAAAGGAAGGAAGGCATGAACCCAGACAAATGAGTGAGCCCTGAAGGCACAGCTTCCCTAACAACTGTTGCTCCCTAGTACCTTGAAATTTTAATAGCCTTGGCATGGCATGGTGGATGCCTATAATCCCAGCACTTTGGGACGCCGAGGTGGGAGGATCAGTTGAGCCCAGGAGTTTGAAACCAGCCTAAACAACAAAGTGAGACCCCTGTCTCAAAAGAAAAAAAAAAAAAAGGGAATATTTTCCTAGTTTTATCTTAGTTTAAGAAAAAGTTCAGACCAATCTCACTCATGAATGTCAGTGCAAACAATGCTGAGGAAATATTAACAAACTTAATCCTGGAATGTATAAAAATAAAATACATTATAAACAAATTGGGTTTATCCTAGAAATGCAGTTTGGTTCATTATTAGGAAATCTATAAATATAATTTATCATATGAATAGATTAGAAGGGAAAAACTATATGATGATCTTAGTAAATGCAGTAAAAGTACGTAGTAAAATCAGTACACTCAATATAAAAGCTCTTACTATGCTAAAAAAAAATCCTCAGCTTAATAAAGATTATCTACAAAATTCCTGCAGAATGAATATGCTCAATGGAAACATTAAAAACATTCCAAATAGAGAAGGCCAGGTACAGTGGCTCATGCCTGTAATCCCAGTACTATGGGAGGCCGAGGCAGGCAGATTACCTGAGGTCAGGAGTTCAAGACCAGCTTGGCCAACATGGTGAAACCCCGTCGCTACTAAAAATACAAAAAATTAGCCGGGTGTGGTGGCATGCACCTGTAATCCCAGCTACTTGGGAGGCTGAGGCAGGAGGATCACTTGAACCCGGGAGGCAGAGGTTGCAGTGAGCCGAGATCCTGCCACTGCACTCCAGCCTGGGCAGCAGAGCGAGACTTTGTCTCAAAAAAAAATAAAAAAATAAATAAATAAAACCAAAATAAAAAAAATTAGCTGGGCATGGTGGCGGGCACCTGTAGTCCCAGCTATTCAGGAGGCTGAGGCAGGAGAATTGCTTGAACCCAGGAGATGGAGGTTGCAGTGAGCTGAGACCACGCCATTGCACTCCAGCCTGGGCAACAGGCTGCAGCGGCTCACGCTTGCAATCCCAGCACTTTGGGAGGCTGATGCAGGTGGATCATGAGGTCAGGATATCAAGAACATCCTGGCTAACATGGTGAAACTCTGTCTCTACTAAAAATACAAAAAAATTAGCCAGGAGTGGTGAAGTGCACCTGTAGTCCCAGCTACTTGGAGAGGCTGAGGCAGGAGAATGGCATGAACCTGGGAGGCGGAGCTTGCAGTGAGCCGAGATTGCGCCACTGCACTCCAGCCTGGGCGACAGAGCGAGACTCCGTCTCAAAAAAAAAAAAAAAAAAAAAAAGGGCAAATAAATAAAAATACAAAAATTAGCCAGGCATGGCGGCTGGTGCCTATAATTCCAGCTACTCGGGAGGCTGAGGCAGGAGAATCGCTTGAACCTGGAGGGTGGAGGTTGCAGTGAGCCGAGATTGTGCCATTTCACTCCAGGCTGGGTGAAAGAGCAAAACTCCATCTTAAATAAATAAAAAGTAAAAAATAAAAAAAATTTTAAAAAGGGGAGGCATGAATAATCCACCCCTTGTTTAGCACATAATTAAGAAATAACCACAAAAATGGGCAATCAGCAGCCCTGCTCTGTCTATGGTGTAGCTATTCTGTTATTCCTCTGCTTTCTTTTCTTTTTCTTTTTTTTATTTGAGACGGAGTCTCGCTCGGTTGCCCAAGCTGGAGTGCAGTGGTGGCGTGATCTCGGCTCACTGCAAGCTCTGCCTCCCAGGTTCTGGCCATTCTCCTGCCTCAGCCTCCCGAGTAGCTGGGACTACAGGTGCCTGCCAACATGCCCGGCTAATTTTTTGCATTTTTAGTAGAGATGGGGTTTCACCGTGTTAGCCAGGATGGTCTCGATCTCCTGACCTCGTGATCCGCCCACCTCGGCCTCCCAAAGTGCTGGGATTACAAGTGTCAGCCTCCGCGCCCAGCCCATTCCTCTACTTTCTTTTTTTTTTTTTTTTTTTTTTTTGAGACAGTCTTGCTCTTTCACCCAGGCTGGAGTGCAGTGGCATGATCTCGGCTCACTGCAGGCTCCGCCCCCCGGGGTTCACGCCATTCTCCTGCCTCAGCCTCTCCGAGTAGCTGGGACTACAGGCGCCTGCCACCTCGCCCGGCTAATTTTTTGTATTTTTAGTAGAGACGGGGTCTCACCGTGTTAGCCAGGATGGTCTCGGTCTCCTGACCTCGTGATCCGCCCGCCTCGGCCTCCCAAAGTGCTGGGATTACAGGCGTGAGCCACCGCGCCCGGCCCCATTCCTCTACTTTCTTAATAAACTTGCTCTCACCTTACTCTATGGACGCACCCTCAATTCTCTCTTGTGCAAGATCCAAGAACCCTCTCTTGGGGCCTGGATCTGGACCCCTTTCCCGTAACAATACCATTGAGGCAGAAATTTAAAAATAAATATGCATTCATTCACTCTAAGAAAAGTAACAGGCAAGGCAAGGTTAAAAGGAAAATAACAAGTTTTCCTCTGCCTAGCAAAGGAAAGTGCAGCAAGCTCACTTCAAGGACAGTTATAGGATAACACTGTTTGAGAAGCCAAGGCCAAAGGAGTGGGCTCCAGACACCTCCCCTCCAGAGCAAAGTTGAAGGAAAAAAAAGAGAGAAAGACAAATTATGTTACTGTTACTCCTTTCCCTGGTTTCTTAAGCATGATTATGTTTTACAAATGTCTGTATTTAGCCAGTTCTTGTTTTTCTTTCAATGCAGCTACAAAGCCACCAGCTATGGAAGGCCGTAAGTTATGCTATACTATAGATTATGTGACCTATCATATGATTAGCTGCCTTTGTTTTACTTTTGTAAGCCAGCTTATAAAAACCCCGCTCTGTCTTTGTTCTAGGCTCAGCTTTTTGGATGTGAGTTCACTGAGCTGGTGCATACCTGAAATAAAAAATCCTCCTGTACTCAGATCGAGACCACCCTGGCGAACACGGTGAAACCCCGTCTCTACTAAAAATACAAAAAATTAGCCGGGTGTGGTGGCACTTGCCTGTAGTCCCAGCTACTCGGGAGGCTGAGGCAGGAGAATTGCTTGAACCCGGGAGGCAGAGGTTGCAGTGAGCCGAGATCGTGCCACTGCACTCCAGCCTAGTGACAGAGCGAGACTCCGTGTCAAAAACAAAACCAAAAAAATCCTCCTGTACTCTCATATCATTCTCTCCGTTCCTCAGTTTGCCCCAACACCATCACACTGGTGATTAGGTTTCAATATATGAATTTTGGGGAACACAAACATTCAGATGATAGCAATAACATAGCAGCAGGTTCTGGTTGGATTAGAAACATGGGGCTGGGTGCAGCGGCTCACGCCTGTAATCTCAGCACTTTGGGAGGTCAAGGAGGGCAGATCACCTGAGGTCAGGAGTTCAAGACCAGCCTGGCCAACATGGTGAAACCCCTTCTCTACTAAAAAATTACAAAAATTAGCTGGGTGTGGTGGCATGCGCCTGTAATCCCAGCTATTCAGGAGGCTGAGGTTGGAGAATCTCTTGAACTGGGGAGAGGCAGAGGTTTCAGTGAGCTGAGATCACGCCACTGTACTACAACCTGGGAGATGGAGCAAGACTCTGTCTCAAAAAAAGGAAGAAAAAGAAACATGGAACATGGCCCATCAGAATTCTAAAAGGTAAGTACGTGGAAGGAGTCTCAGGCCATCCTTTTTTTTTTTTTTTGAGACAGAGTCTCGCTCTGTCACCCAGGCTGGAGTGCAGTGGCACGATCTCGGCTCACTGCAAGCTCTGCCCCCCGGGTTCATGCCATTCTCCTGCCTCAGCCTCCCGAGTAGCTGGGACTACAGGCACCCACCACCACGCCCAGCTGATTTTTTTGTATTTTTAGTAGAGACGGGGTTTCACCATGTTAGCCAGGATGGTCTCGATCTCCTCACCTCGTGATCCCCCCGCCTCAGCCTCCCAAAGTGCTGGGATTACAGGCGTGAGCCACCGCGCCCAGCCCGAGATGGTGAATTTAATTGATAAATGTGTGTGTTCTGACTCTTCTATTGACTCACCATTTCTCTGTCTCTTTCCCTCTGTAGGGCAGCCCTATTTTCTGAGACACAACAGTACTGAAATTAGGCCAGTTGATAACTGCTCAATGGCCTCTAAGTGTTCAAGTGAAAGGAAGAGTCCTGTCTCTCAGTTTCAATCAAAAGCTAGCAATGATTAAGCTTAGTGAGGAAAGCATGCCAACAGCCGAGACAGGCTGGATTTAGGCCAGTTAATAACCCTACAATGGCCTCTCAGTGTTCAAGTGAAAGGAAGTGTCACATGTCTCTTGCTTTAAATCAAAAGCTGGAAATGATTAGGCTTAATGAGGAAGGCATGTCAAAAACTGAGATACCCTGAAAGCTAGGCCTCTTCCACTATGCAATTAGCCAAGTTGTGAATGCAAAGGAAAAGCTTTCGAAGGAAATTAAAAGTGCCACTCCAATGAGTACATGAATGATAAGAAAGTGAAACAGGCTTATTGCTGATATGGAGAAAGTTTGAGTGGTCTGTATAGAAGATCAAACCAGCCACAACATTCTCTTAAACCAAAGAGTAGGCCGGGCGTGGTGGCTCACACCTCTAATCCCAGCACTTTGGGAGGCCAAGGCAGGAGGATCACCTGAGGTCAGGAGTTTGAGACCATCCTGGCCAACATGGCAAAACCCCATCGCTACTAAAAATACAAAAAATTAGCCAGGTGCAGTGGTAGGCACCTGTTATCCCAGCTACTCGGGAGGCTGAGGCAGGAGAATTGCTTGAACCCAGGAGGCAGAAGTTGTAGTGAGCCATTGCACTCCAGCCTGGGTGACAGAGCGAGACTCTGTCTCAAAAAAAAAAAAAAAAAGACAAAGACTAACCCAGGGCAAGGCCCTAGACCCTAGCTCTCTTCAATTCTATGAAGACTGAGAGAGATGAGGAAGCTGCAGAAGACAAGCAGAAGCTAGCAGAGGTTGGTTCATGAGGTTTAAGGAAAGAAACTGTCACCATAACATAAAAGTGCAAGGTGAAGCAGCAGGTGCTCATGGAGAAGCCACAGCAAGTTATCCAGGTCTAGTTAAGATCGTTGATGAAGGTGGCTACACCAAACAGTAGAGTTTCAATTAGATGAAACAGCTTTATATCAAAAGAAAATGCCAGGAAGTCTTTCATAGCTAGAGTGGAGAAGTCAATGCCTGGCTTCAAAGTTTCAAAGGACAGGCTAACTCTCTTGTCAGGAGTTGGTGTAGCCCTGGTGAGTTTAAGTTGAAGCCAACTGCTCGTTGATAATTCTGAAAATCTGAAGGCCCTTAAGAATTATGCTACGTCTACTCTGCCTGTGCTCTGTAAGTGGAATGCCAAAGCCTGGATGACAGCACATCTGTTTTCCTTTCAAAATATTACTGCTTGTTGACAATACACTTGGATACCCAAGAGCTCTGATGGTGATGAATGTGGTTTTCTTTTTTTTTTTTCTTTTGTTTTTGAGATGGAATCTGGCTCTGTCCCCCAGGCCGGAGTGCAATGACGCAATCTTGGCTCACTGCAACCTCCGTTTCCCAGGTTCAAGCAATTCTCCTGCCTCAGCCTCCCAAGTAGCTGGGACTACAAGCACGTGTAATCCCAGCACTTTGGGAGGCCGAGGCGGGTGGATCACTTGAGGTCAGGAGTTCGAGACCAGCCTGGCCAACATGGCGAATCCCAGCTACCCTGAATCTGTTCTCCGCCCGGCAGCCAGGGGGCTCTTACATCACAGATTAAATCGCTTTATTCCACTGATTAAAATCCACCAGTACTAGGGGCCTAGAGGGATATCGAGCTGGGTCTCGGCACATTCCTCCATCTGCAGTTCCTTCCTCCACTGAACTCTTGTTTGTTTGTTTTAAGACAGTTTCACTCTGTCACCTAGGCTGGAGTGCAGTGGCACGGTCTCAGCTCACTGCAACTTCCACTTCCCAGGTTCAAGCGATTCTCATATCTCAGCCACCCCCCTTCACAGGTTGTAGGTGGACATACCTTTTTTTTTTTTTTTTTCAGACAGGGTCTTGCTCTGCCCTAGGCTAGAGTGCAGTGGTGCCATCTTGGCTCACTGCAGCCTTGAACTCTTGGGCTCAAGTGATCCTCTCTCCTCAGCCTCCTGAGTAGCTGAGACTACAGGTATGTAGCACCATGACCAGCTAATTTTTAAAAAATAGAGATGAGGTCTTGCTATGTTCCCCAGGCTGGTCTCAAACTTCTGGGCTCAAGTGATCCTCCCACCTCAGCCTCCCAAAGTGTTGAGATTACAGGCATGAGCCACCATGCCTGGCCTTCCGTATACATTTTAGAATCAATGTATGAGTCACCCCATCCCCCGACCTCTTGCCCAAATCCCTTGGGATTCTGGTTGAAATCCTAATGACTTTACAGATTACTATGGAGATGACTATTTTATTTTATTTTATTATTTTATTTTTGAGATGGAGTTTCACTCTTGTCGCCCAGGCAGTTCAGTGGCACAATCTCGGTTCACTGCAACCTCCGCCTCTTGGGTTCAAACGATTCCCCTGCCTTAGCCTCCTGAGTAGCTGGGATTACAGGCGCCCACCACAACACCCAGCTAATTTTTGCATTTTTAGTAAAGACAGAGTTTCACCATATTGGCCAGGCTGATCTCGAACTCCTGACCTTGGGTGATCCACCCACCTCGGGCTCCCAAAGCAGTAGGATTACAGGCATGAGCCACTGCACCTGGTCACAACTGACATTTTATTTTTATTTATTTATTTATTTATTTTTGACACAGTGTCTCTGTTGCCCAGGCTGGAGTGCAGTGGTGCGATCTCGGCTCACTGCAACCTCTGGGTTCAAGCAATTCTCCTGCCTCAGCCACCTGAGTAGCTGGGATTGCATGCATGCGCCACCACGCCTGGCTAATTTTCGTATTTTTAGTAGAGATGGGGTTTCACCATGTTGGTCAGGCTGGTCTCGAATTCCTGACCTCAGGTGATCCACCATCTCGGCCTCCCAAAGTGCTGGGATTACAGGCGTAAGCCACCGCGTCTGGCCTGTTTATTTATTTTTTTGAGACAGAGTCTCACTCTGTTGGCCAGGCTGGAGTGCAGTGGCATAATCTTGGCTCACTGCAACCTCCACCTCCTGGGCTCAAGCAATTCTCCTGCCTCAGCCTCCTGAGTAGCTGGGATGACAGGCGTGTGGCACCACACCTGGCTAATTTTTGTATTTTTAGTAGAGACGGGGTTTTGCCTTGTTGGCCAGGCTGGTCTCAAACTCCTGACCTCAGGTGATCCACCCACCTTGGCTCCCAAAGTGCTGGGATTACAGGCGTGAGCCAATGCGCCTGGCCACAACTGACATTTTAAAGACATGTCAGGCCATCCATGAATTGGTGATGTCTCTCCATTTATTCAGGACTTCTTTTATGTTCTTTAATAGAAAAGAGGTGGCCGGGTGTGGTGGCTCATGCCGGTAATCCCAGCACTTTGGGAGGCTGAGGTGGGCGGATCACCTGAGGTCGAGAGGTGGAGACCAGCCTGACCAACATGGAGAAACCCCGTCTCTACTAAAAATACAAAAATTAGCTGGGTGTGGTGGCGCATGCCTGTAATTCCAGCTACTTGGGAGGCTGAGGCAGGAGAATCGCTTGAACCCGGGAGGCAGATGTTGTGGTGAGCTGAGATCGCGCCATTGCACTCCAGCCTGGGTGATAAAAGTGAAACTCCATCTCAAAAAAAAAAAAAAAAAAAAAAAAGGAAGAAGGTTTTGTGCACTATTTGTTCAAGTAATTAGAGGGGGAAGAGTATGCTACAATTCACAAATGACACCTTTTTATAGATCCCCTCTCCTCAGAGTCCTATTATCTATATTTTGCAGGAAAGGGAACTGAGGCTGAGAAGGGTGAAGTAACCTCCGCAAGGATACACAGTAGTGACAGGGCTGAGACTAGGTCCCCCAGCCCAGCCCCTGGGATGCATGTGTCTTGTGTACTGGGAACAACCCACCTTGCCCCTCGGCCCAGTAAAGGCCTAAGTGGACAGATCTGTCGCCATTCTATCTCCCCCTGACAAAGCTAGGCAGGGAACATACCGGGGGCCGGCCCACAGTTAATCACCTTATTTTAAGCTCTGCACGAAGAGAGACGCGGCACAGATAAACAGAAGAATGATGAGGAGACAAGTCGCCTTGAGCTGCTGTGCGAGGGCCTTCTTGGATGAAGACTTCACGGCCATCTTGCTTGTCCTACTGCTCCGGAACCTGGTGCTAAGGGATATGCTGGTGGCTCCATAGCCACAGCCTTCTTCTCCCTCGCTGGCATCCTTGACCCCAACCACTATGAACAGGCTCATGAAGGCTGGTGAGAGCCTACTCATGGTGGCCGGGTCAGGTCCGGGGAAGCGCTGGCTGAAAGGGATGGTGGTTGCTGGGAGGATAGTGGTGACTGCATCCAGGTCTGTGGAGGCTGCCCAGCACAGCCTGGCCCTCTCCAGGGGTTGCAGGCCACAGCCCCACACGGCCTGGGCCACCCGTCCCACAGCCACCCACAGCCTGTCCAGGCAGCAGGCCAGCAGGGACATGGCCATGTGCTGTAGCACGGCCTGCAGCAGCAGCTCCAACACCTTGCTGTTATCGTGGTGGAAGCCCACCGGGCTGTAGTAGGCCCAATGGGCCATGGAGAACACGGCTGGGCCGGCCTCCCACCGCAGGTGTTGCCGGAGTTGCGAGGTGCAGCGGCAGGCTCCATGGATCAGGGTGGGGAACAGCTGTAGGTTCCAGATCTGCACAACAGTCAGCTGCTGCCACAAGGCCCGCTGGACAGGCAGCATCACCTCCATGCACAGTCTCCGGGACAGGATGAGGATGAGACCCCCACCCACTGGCAGGCTGCTGCACCACAGGACGCAGATGCCCAGCACGGAGACTGAGAGCCAGTGGGAGGCTGGATTTGCCATCTCCGCCTGCAGCCCCAGCAGGGATGCATAGAAGTTCACCAGGCCTAGGCCACACAGCAGCAGGAGTGGGAGCAGGACCTGCCAGACCTCCCTGCCCAGCCCGCTCCCATTCTGTGGGGCATTTCCCCCACAGCTCCTTGTGAAGAAGCACAGCAAGGGGCCTTCACGACCCAAAGGCTGTGTACCCAGGCTCCTGCCCGGGGACATGAGGCTGCATTCATGCCCCAAGCTCATATTAGCTGACCCTCTGGACCAAACATCCTGTCATCTGGGCAGGGTAGTTTTGCAACAATCAATGACAGCACAAAAGATCAGGATATGAACTTATGTCCAAGAGAGGGCATAACTGCTTTGCCCATAATGGGCAAGGCAGGCAGCCATTGAGAATGCAGCTGTAGGCCAGGCACAGTGGCTCATGCCTGTAATCCCAGCACTTTGGGAGGCAGAGGCGGGTGGATCACCTGATGTCAGGAGTTTGAGACTAGCCTGGCCAACATGGCAAAACCCCATCTCTACTAAAAGTACAAAAATTAGTCAGGCGTGGTGGTGGGTGTCTGTAATCCCAGCTACTCGGGAGGCTGAGACAGGAGAATCGCTTGAATCTGGGAGGCAGAGGTTGCAGTGAGCTGAGATCGCGCCATTGCACTCCAGCCTGGGCAACAAGGCAAAACCCTGTCTCAAAAAATAATAGTAAGTCAGGCGCAGTGGCTCACGCCTGTAATCTCAGCACTTTGGGAGGCCGAGGTGGGTAGATCACTTGAGGTCAGGAGATCGAGACCAACCTATCCAACATAGCGAAACCCAGTCCCTACTAAAAATACAAAAATTAGCTGAGCGTGGTGGTGGGCCCCTGTAATCCCAGCTACTCGGGAGGCTGAGGCAGGAGAATCGCTTGAAAACGGGAGGCGGAGGTTGCAGTGAGCTGAGATTGCGCTGTTGCACTCTAGCCTGGGCAACAAGAGCAAAACTCTGTCTCAAAAATAAAGAAAGAAAGAAAATGCAGCTGTAATGTCCTCGTTTGGTTCCACTATTTTCATGCCCTCATCTGACAAATGCGACTCAGCATCTTCTCTATGCAAGGCTCTGCCTGGAGGCAGAGCACATGGGGAGGAGACACATGCTTTGCCAACATGAAGCCTCCAGGCTAGTGGGGGAACACAGAGCTTTAAACACCATCAAGGCAAAACTGTCATCCCACCCAACTCCTCTCTTGCCCTCCTGCTTCCTCCATTCTCCTCCTCCTCAAGTCCTCCTAATCTTCCACAAAAGTTAGAGTACACCTTGGGTTTTACCTGGCAGCAGAGACCATCTGCCCTTTAGGTATGTGAGCAAAACCTTGGAGTCTTTGCTGCTGCTTACTACAAGTTCTGTTTTGGAAAAAAAAAATCGATAGGGGTCTCTTTGTAAATAAAGTTAACCCATTTCTTTTCAGACTCTGGATTTGATTTTTGCATTAAACTGGCAATCAGTGATCATATCATTTAACCCGCTCACTTTGGCCTCTTGTAAACAGCTCACACGGATCAGCATGTCGCCGTGAGTTCTTTGGCCTGCACTAAGCATACACGGCCATTGTGTGTTCACTGTGGGCTGATGTTCCAGGCATCATCGGCTGTACCACCCTGGCCCCTTGAGGAGGACCCCTGGGGAAAAATGTCTTTCAAGCCTTATTTCAGGAACAGCAGACTCTTTCTGGCCACTGGTTTGCTTTTATCATGTGGATATTGTGAACCATGTTTAGCCATATTCATCTTTTTTATTTGGCTACACAGAAACTCCGAACCAAATGAGAGGACCACCTCTGGCACAAATACAGAGATCCATAATGTGTATTTTAGACGTGATCCCACTTCTGGCTTCCTCTTATATCCCTCCATCATGCCCTTACTTTTTTTTTTTTTTTTTGAGATGGCGTCTCGCTCTGTCACCCAGGCTGGAGTGCAGTGGCGCAATCTTGGCTCACTGCAACCTCCGCCTCTGGTTCAAGCGATTCTCCTGCCTCAGCCTCCTGAGTTAGCTGGGATTACAGGTGTGCACCACTACGCCCGCCTAATTTTTGTATTTTTAGTAGAGATGGGGTTTCACCATGTTAGTCAGTCTGGTCTCAAACTCCTGACCTCATGATCCACCCGCCTTGGCCTCTCAAAATGCTGGGATTACAGGCGTGAGCCACCGGGCCTGGTCATGTCCTTACTTTTACCTCGATGAGTTGCATATGTCTTGGTATGTAGCCTTACATCTGTACTTGAAAGGAGAAAGGATATAGTTAACCCCATAAATGAATCCATCCCTACACATATAAATCAAACTCTGCCTTCTAAAATAACACCACATACCCAATATCCAAAATGGACATCCTGATTCCCATACTTGCTGCTTCCTGTCCCACCCACCCTGACTCATACAAATAGTTTCCAGAGCCTGTCCAGTCTCAACATCTGATTCATCCCCTTTTCTTCCTTCCTTCTTTCCTTCCTTTCTTTCTTTCTCTCCCTTTTCTCCCTTCCATCCTTCCTCCCTCACTCCCTCTTTCTTTCTTTCCTTCTTTCTCTCTCTCTCCCTTCCCTTCCTTCCTTTCTTCCCTCTCTCTCCCTCTTTCTCTCTCCCTTCCCTTCCCTTCCTTCCTTCCTTTCTCCCCTCTCTCTCTCTTTCCTCCTCTTCCTCCTCCTCCTCCTTCTTCTTTCTTCTTTCTTCTTCTTCTTCCCCGCCCTTTTTTTTGAGACAGAGCCTTGCTCTGTTGCCCAGGCTGGAGTGCAGTGGTGTGATCTCAGGTCACTGCAACCCCCACCTCCCAGGTTCAAGTGATTCTTGTGCCTCGGCCTCCCAAGTAGCTGGGATTATATGCCTGCACCACCACGCCTGGCTAATTTTTGTATTTTTAGTAGAGATAGGGTTTCGCCATGTTGGCCAGGTCGGTCTTGCACTCCTGAGCTCTGTGATCCACCCACCTCAGCCTCCCAAAGTGCTGGGATTACAGGTGTGAGCCACCGCACCTGGCCACTCACCCCTTTCTTCTGTATATTCACCTTCAGTGCCCTTTGCCAGGTGCCTATGTTGGTGGCTTACACGGAACAGTGAAAACTCCTTCCATCCTCTCCTAATCCAGCTGGCCCCTTAAAGTCACCCTTCTAAAATGCACAGGTGCTGATCTGGCATGCCGGCTCACACTTGTAATCCTAGCACTTTGGGAGGCTGAGGCAGGAGGATCATTTGAGCCCAGGAGTTGGAGACCAGCCTGGACAACATAGCAAGAGCCTGTCTTATTATACAAATAAAAATAAGTGCACAGGTGTTCATAGGCTTTCAATGCATTCCACTGGCCTCAGGATGATGTTTTCCAGCTGGAAACTTTAGGTCTGAACTCTACCTATCTTCCTAAACTGGCCTCCTGCCACTGTCTTCTAGTCTGGCTGTGCCAAATCACAGCTAGTTCTGCAGGCCACTGTCTTTTATCCTTTCTGCCTTTGCACACATTGTTCCTACTGCCTGGAGAGCTGCCCTTTTTGCTTGACAAATAAAAATCCTTTCAAGTCCGGTTCAAATGACATCTCTGTGGTTGAGGCTTCCCTGATGACCCTGCCCATAAATTGGGAAATTCACCAGTTCTTTTTGCACAGGCCTCTGTTTCATAGCTATGATGTAGGTAGACTGATCTCTTCCAGGGCAGGGGTCCCAACCCCACCTCTGTTTTATTCCATGTTGCAGAGCCCTGCACGGGGCTAGGCAAAGTAGGCTCAGTGCATATTTGTTGAATGAATGAATGAATTCCTCATTTGACAGATAAGGAAACTGAGGCCTAACCCAATGTTGTGCTGAATCCCTATTTTTATTTTTTATTTATTTTTATTTATTTATTTTTGAGACGGAGTTTCACTCTTGTTGCCAAGGCTGGAGTGCAATGATGCGATCTTGGCTCACTGCAACCTCTGCCTCCTGGGTTCAAGCGATTCTCCTGCCTCAGCCTCCTGAGTAGCTGGGATTACGGGCATGTACCACCACGCCTGGCTAATTTTGTATTTTTAGTAGAGACAGGGTTTCTCCATGTTGGTCAGGTTGGTCTCGAACTCCCGACCTCAGATGATCCGCCCGCCTCAGCACTTTGGAAGGCTGAGGGAGGAGAATTGCTTGAATCCGGGAGGCAGAGGCTGCAGTGAGCCAAGATCATGCCACTGTGCTCCAGCCTGGATGACCAATCAGGATTCTGTCTCAAAAAAAAAAAAAAAAAAAAAACGCCAGGCGTGGGGGCTCATGCCTGTAATCCCAGCACTTTGGGAGGCAAAGGTGGGTGGATCACCTGAGGTCAGGAGTTCGAGACCAGCCTGGCCAACATGGCGAAACCCCATGTTGGGTAGCTGGGACTACAGGCGTGCAGCCACCACAACCCGCTAATTTTTGTATTTTTAGTAGAGATGGGGTTTCACTGTGTTGGCCAGGCTGATCTCAAGTTCCTGACCTCCGGTGATCCACCCTCCTCGGCCTCCCAAAGTGATGGGATTACAGGCGTGAGCCACCGTGCCTGGCCTGTATCCTGAAATTTTAAAAACCTTCTTAAATTATTTGGCAGCAAAAAGTAAACTGATGCATTTTTTTAGCAGCAAAGTCAGCCTTGAACTGATGTGAGTCTATTTATATTTGTCCCACTCCATGTGAATATTCATGTTTCCTTACGGAATATTGTTTTTCTTTAAAAAGTACTGAATTACATAATATACAGTATGTGCACCATATTACCTTTCTAAAACTCAAGAAATGCTGAATTTTGAAACATATGTGGCCCCCAGGATTTCTAATAATGGATTGAAGATCTATCAGTTATGTCCTTCGGGAATGGTGTGAGGATTAAGCGGGATAATTTTTTTTTTTTTTGAGACGGTGTCTCACTCTGTTGCCCAGGCTGGATTGCACTGGCGCAATCTCAGCTCACTGCAAACTCCGTCTCCCGGGTTCAAACGATTCTCCCGCCTCAGCCTCCCAAGTGGCTGGGATTACAGACACACATCATCGTGCCTGGCTAATTTTTGTATTTTTAATAGAGACGGGGTTTCGCCATGTTGCCCAGGCTGGTTTCGAACTCCTGACCTCAGGTGATCCGCCCGTCTCGGCCTCCCAAAGTGTTGGGATTACAGGCGTAAACCACCGCGCCCGGAAGAGAGAATGCTTTTTAAACGACGGTGGGAGCAAAGGCCAGGCCCAGAATTAAAGAAGATGACAGGGTTGGGCGGAGGAAGCAGGTGATATGAGAGCGTGTGCTCTGGCGCAGCCATGAGGCTGAAGTAGACGGTTAGGCGAGCGTCTTTGGCGGCCGCTGAAGTTGATGCTTAATTCCGAGGAAACAACGAGGCGGCCATGGAAAGTAACGAGATACTTGATTCTTAGAAAGATTTGTAGGGGGCCGGGCACGGTGGCTAACACCTGTAATCCCAGCACTTTGGGAGGCCGAGGCGGGCGGATCACGAGATCAGGAGTTCAAGACCAGCCTGGCCAATATGGTGAAACCCCATCTGTACTAAAAACACACACACAAAATTAGCCGGGCACGGTGGCGCATTCCTGTAATCCCAGCTACTTGGGAGGCTGAGGCAGGAGAACTGCTTGAACTGGGAACCGGGAGGCGGAGCTTGCAGTGAGCCGAGATTGCGCCACTGCACTCCAGCCTGGGCGACAGTGAGACTCTGTCTCAAAAAAAAGATTTGTAGGGGACGAGCCTGGAGGCAGGGAATCGGTCAGGATCCGAGTCACCCTGGAGCCCAGACAGAGATCAGCGAAAGCCCTCGCTGATCCAGAGGTCTGGAAGGCGTGAGGCTCCGGGAGGCTGGGCAGCTGGACTCGGCATGACCCGAGGTCGTGAGGCCGTTCCGCAGGCTTGGGACGCTCCTGAGACCCTCAGAATCAAGCGCGGGCCACTGCATTAGCATGGGAGAAATGACAGAGATAGGGCTTGAGGGAGGGATGCCTGAGATCGAAGGTATTAAAGGTAAGTTGGTGTCGCGGCAAAACCAGCGTGGGTGCCAGGAAACGAGAGTTTCAGTCTTTCTTCGCTAATTCCAGACATAGCTGCATATCAGAGGAGGAAAAGCGACGCAGCCATTTTTCTTCGTTATTATCAAATTTGGCTGCTGCCGGACGCCGTAGATTTGTGGCACACCAACCCTTAGCCCACGTCTCCGCGGCTTTTCACTAAGTTTGAACCCGACCCCTCGCCGTAGAGCGCCTAATTTCTGTCTCCGAAGCTGACGTCCACCTCTGAACGGAAGCTAGGAGCGGAAGAGCGGGCGCGGAAATGGCGCTCGGTACGCCTCCCCCGACCCGACGTCTGCCGCGGGGGCGCGCTCGCACGCCGGAAGGGGCGGGGCCAGATTTGGCTTTATATAGCGGGCACCGAAGGCCGACCGGCCTCTACCGGCGGGATTTGATGGCGTGATGGTACGTGTTGTAATGGCGGCTGTTTCATTGTCACCGGCGTCGGCACGGCTGAATCCGCGACGCATCGCCGCCATCCCGTCTTGGCCGGCGCCGGGGGCTTGCTCTAGGGGCACGGGCGACCCAGCGGGGACTTCAGTCTGGCCTATTTTCTGGAAAGTCGAGAGGCTTGTGGAGAAGAGCGCTTGGAGGACTGGCTTTGGGCCTGCGGGTCGGCCGGAGAGAGGCCGTAAGGGTGGGAGCAGGCTCGGAGGCCCGGCATTTTTAAAGCCCTGAGTCATTTCTGAGTTTCGATCTCACCAATTCTATCATTAGTTGGTATTACGGCCCATAAGCTGCTTGTCTGGGTAGAAGGACCTTGGGTGGGGATTCTCGGCGCCGTTCTCATTGGGAGGTAAAGAAGCTTGGGGGAGGGGAGTGTTGTGGAGTCCTCCTGAATATCTGGGACCGCTGGTGCACTCCGAAGGCCTCTGGAGCTCCCAGAAACCACAGATGATGAACTTATTGACGGGCGGACAGAAACTGTGTGCTGATTGTCATGTTCTGATTTGGCTCTGCCGAGTTCTCTGGCCTACGTGTGTCGGTGTAATTAGTGTCTGGGCGCCGGAGGCAGCCCATAGCGTAGCATTGCTAGCTGCTACCCAGCGTTTGTCCCAGGAGTCCCTTTCTTTAGCGGTCAAAACCTTGCTAATTGGCACATAAACTGTTAAGCAGTTTTTAGTGCCACTACTTAGTGTATTTTTGTGTAGTGTTAGAGAAAAAAATGGATGGCTCGTTTTCTTACAGGTTGAGTGGATTTGAAATAAGATTCAGCTTAAATTTTGTCGAATACAAAAGCATTCTTGACATGTGCGAGCCTGGAAGAGATAATGACTTTTTACTTGGCTTGTTGGGTGTCTGGTCAGGATTCAGTATTGCTGAGATTTGGAACTTAGGCCCCTGGGAACTAGAGAAGGGGGCACTGCTTTGATACGGGTGCTGACGGTGATTTTTTTCCCCTCTAGTCTCACAGAAAGTTTTCCGCTCCCAGACATGGGTCCCTCGGCTTCCTGCCTCGGAAGCGCAGCAGCAGGCATCGTGGGAAGGTGAAGAGCTTCCCTAAGGATGACCCGTCCAAGCCGGTCCACCTCACAGCCTTCTTGGGATACAAGGCTGGCATGACTCACATCGTGCGGGAAGTCGACAGGCCAGGATCCAGTATGTACAGGCATCCTAAAAGTTGGAGGAATAGGAGTGGAGGAGGAGGGAAACTGTAGAGACGGAGTCAAGCTGCTAGCAGAGGGCAGACTTGTTTTTAAGCAGGAGTTACAGATTGTCAGAACTGCTGTGACAGCAGAACGGGAATGCTCAACTTCAAGACTAATATTCCAAGGCTACAGATGGCCAGCACTGTTTGCTTTAGGTGCGGTGTGGGGTATTGGTTTCAGAGCATAGTAAATTTGCCAGGAGCCTTAGCAAAGAGAAGTAACACTAGTGTTGGGGGTTGGAGCTGCTGAGGCTGGCATAAAAACTGCCTCATGTTTTGCTTGTTCACGTGAGTTTCACCTGAAAGCTTGAATAATGGCCACTTACCTGTGTGTGTTCTAACAGCACTGGTTGCTGAGCTATGGAGACATTAATGTTAGGCAGTTGATATTGACTAATCTCTGAGCTCAGAGCTATTTCTGTGTCCCAGTTATATTTAGGACACTGAATTTTCCAGATGAATAGCATTCTTGTCTGCCTCCAGAGGTTTCTGTAGAAGAGAATTGAAGCTGGACAGGTATTTGGCTGTCTAGGGTCCTGATATTTTTTGTTTAAAGAACATAAATGTGCTTTGAATGAGAAATAGGTAGTAAGGACAGCCCTGTGAGTCCATACTGCAGGTGTGGGGCCCAGTTGCCCTTCCGGCCTAAATGGGCACTTTGCATTTTTCTAGAAAACATTACACCCCTTGCTTGGGCTCCTGCCAAGTCTGACTGCTTTTTTTTGCAGAGGTGAACAAGAAGGAGGTGGTGGAGGCTGTGACCATTGTGGAGGCGCCGCCCATGGTGGTTGTGGGCATTGTGGGCTACGTGGAAACCCCTCGAGGCCTCCGGACCTTCAAGACTGTCTTCGCTGAGCACATCAGTGATGAATGCAAGAGGCGTTTCTATAAGAATTGGTAAGGGAGGAGGCCATGTAGTTCCTAGCTTGGGAGCTGAAGAGCAGGGAGCAGCGTGTGCGTGGTTTCTCAGCTCTGTAGCAGGCAGGGAGCTGCTGTCTCGGGTTTAGTTTGCCTCTTGAACAGAAAAATACCTGGGATCAGACTTGGCCAGCCATCTGGTTTCAGCCGGAAGCTAACACCCTCCTTCTGAGTCCAGGCTAGTGGATGGTGGCTGAGGACCCAGTTGGTTGAGGAGTCCAACTAGAAACCAGGAGAGGTAGCAGGATAGTTCCACCCCTATAGGGGTGGCAAGGGCCTCTGGCCCTGGGTGGAATATCCCATTTCCTCCGTCACTGAGTGGGTGCTCCCCCAAGGCAGAAAGGTTGCTTCCTCCCGGAGCAAGAATTTTGTTAGAATGCGTGTAACTTACATTAACCTTGTGGACCTCTGCTCAGCTCCGCTCGGCTCTGCCCGATGAGCTCCATCCAGGCTCCGCTTGCCGGTGGAAAAGGCTCCTTAGAAGCCGGCAATGAGCCCCATCCCCCGTGGTGCCAGTGTGCCTTCCGCTCACCCCTCAGACGGGTGATGAAGGCCTGCACCCGGTCCCCTCCCCAACTCTGCTCTGCTCCTGAAGGCATAAATCTAAGAAGAAGGCCTTTACCAAGTACTGCAAGAAATGGCAGGATGAGGATGGCAAGAAGCAGCTGGAGAAGGACTTCAGCAGCATGAAGAAATACTGCCAAGTCATCCGTGTCATTGCCCACACCCAGGTGAGCGCAGTGCCCCAGGGTGGCTTGGCCTGCCACTTAGTAGAAGTGACCTATGTGATCATGGGGGTCCCGTGCCCGCCTGCTTGTGGGTAGGCTTCTCCCTTGCCAGCAGAGGGCACTGTGTCCTTACTGGCCCTTAGCAAGGGAACCATTCCCCTTTCAAATTCAACTGGCTGACCCAACTGGTGACTCACCTGTAACACTGAAATGCCTGCCTGAAAGTCGGCTGTGAGGTACTGTACTGGCTGCTCTCCTGGAAACCTAGTTGGTGAGCTGAGCAGGCTCTTTATTGACTTGGTTAGAGTGGGTGCCTCTTGCTGTCCTGTTGGTTATCCTGGCTGATCTCAAGTGCTGAGTACAACCCCCTGTGGTGAGGGCCACAGATGAGAGTGAATGTCCACCATTGAAATTTTGTCAGGACATTGCTAGGCTGTCCTTGAGTGAAAGCTTTATGCTTAAATGCATTTTTTTTTTTTAGAGACGGAATTTCGCTCTTGTTGCCCAGGCTAGAGTGCAGTAGCCCTGTCTCAGCTCACCGCAACCTCCGCTTTCTAGGTTCAAGCTATTCTCCTGCCTCAGCCTCCTGAGTAGCTGGGATTACAGGCATGCGCCACCACGCCCTACTAATTTTGTATTTTTAGTAGAGATGGGATTTCTCCATGTTGGTCAGGCTGGTTTTGAACTCCTGACCTCAGGTGATCCGCCTGCCTCGGCCTCCCAAACTGCTGGAATTACAGGCGTGAGCCACTGCGCCCAGTGATGCATTTTCTTACTTAGAGCTTGTGCTCTCTTAAAAGCAGGCTTGTCACTAGGGCAAGTGTAGGTGGCTGAGGTAAAACTACTGCAATACTCCAAAAGGAACTGACCCAAAGGACAGCCATAGGAACATTGGGCTGGTAGGTGCTGGGATCTGGTTGTTTGCCTGTGGTGTGGGCCTTGTCCGCTCATCCTGACAGTAACTCAGGCACCAGTATCCAAAGTTAAGTTGTTGCTGTTGGCAAAAATGAAAGTTCCTTCCTCTTGGTGAAGTTCAGTGACTTGTTCAGAGTTACTGGCTTTTTGCCGTGTGCTTGACATCAATCAGGCCGCATGGAGCTGCAGTTCCTCTACTGTGGGAGGAGCGCTGGCAGCTGGAGCTGAGCTGTGTCTACCCCCTCCTAGATGCGCCTGCTCCCTCTGCGCCAGAAGAAGGCCCACCTGATGGAGATCCAGGTGAACGGAGGCACTGTGGCCGAGAAGCTGGACTGGGCCCGCGAGAGGCTCGAGCAGCAGGTACCTGTGAACCAAGTGTTTGGACAGGATGAGATGATCGACGTCATCGGGGTGACCAAGGGCAAAGGCTACAAAGGTGAGCTTTGCAGTGGCTTGAGTTGCTGTGCAAACCTGGGGGAGAAGTGGTTTCAAGCCCAGCTGTTCGGTGATGAGGCTCAGAGTGAGCGCTGGGCACAGCGCCCGAATCAGACAGTGTGGAACCATTCTCTACTGCCTTCCTTCTGAGAACAGCTTTGTGGTCAGAAGTGGCTGGGGTAGCAGAGGGCCAGGGGACAACTTCTTAACATGTTCCTGGACCCTTTGCTCTTCGTAGCCTACTGATAACTGCAAAGGGGAGCTTGGAATTATGTCAGTCAGTCCCTGCGGATGGGGGAGCTTAAACTAATGGATGCCTTAAAAAGCATCCATTCAGAATTGAGTTCAGGGTTACACCCCCAGAGCCTATCCAGCTTGACAGGGGAGACCTGTGGATAATGCACATGAAATAATCTTATCACTCCCTCAGATGACCCAGCCATGGTTGGTAATTGTTGAGTAGCAGGAAGGGGTCAGTGGGAGGTGCTGGGCACTGAGGTGCAATGATGTGTATCCATTCCAGGGGTCACCAGTCGTTGGCACACCAAGAAGCTGCCCCGCAAGACCCACCGAGGCCTGCGCAAGGTGGCCTGTATTGGGGCGTGGCATCCTGCTCGGGTAGCCTTCTCTGTGGCACGCGCTGGGCAGAAAGGTTACCATCACCGCACTGAGATCAACAAGAAGGTGAGGTTCTGAGAGTGGCTCCCTGGGGGCGGGAAGATGACCCCGTGCTGGGGAGTGGGGTTTCTGTGCCGGTCAGTGCTGCTTCATTGACTGTAGCTTATGCATCATGTGGACATCAGTGGCTTGCTTCTCATGGGTCCGTTCTGGCCCATCTTGATTTGTAAGGTGCCATCCTGTAAAGTGGCTGTGGTGCGGCTGACTTGGTGTGGCTGGGGATACTAGCCTTATTGGTCCCTGATCCCACTACCGGGGGGGTGACAGGCCTCCTGTGTTGTACAGCAGGATCTTTAGTTTTAGTCCAGCCACCTTACAGAAAGGAACCTGGAGGGCCAGCCACCTTTTTGCTCTGACCTTGGGATAGTCTGTGGCTGGGACTGAGGCCTCAGCTGCCTTCCTAGAGTGCTTTGCAGGTCAGCACACTGGCACGTCTGGGTTATTTGTCCCTAATGCCCTAGCCTTCCACCCTTCTTGTTCACTCAGATCTATAAGATTGGCCAGGGCTACCTTATCAAGGACGGCAAGCTGATCAAGAACAATGCCTCCACTGACTATGACCTGTCTGACAAGAGCATCAACCCTTTGGTAAGTAATGGGTGTTCTGCTCTGTGAGGCCACCCCAGGCCTTGTGCTTTTGGGGATAGGCTGCTTCCTAGGAGCTGCTAGCAGGATCCTTAACTGAAGCCAGCACAGCACCTAGCTGTGTCCCTTGTAAGTGGCATGTTGTCATTTGAGTCCACTCGTTGGGGTTGGCTGGTGAGAAGTGGGGTCTCAGGCTCAGCTGTTCAGTGATGAGGCCTGGAATGTGCGCTGGGCACAGCGCCCAAGACAGACTGCGGAACCGTTCCTTGTTGCCTTCCTTCTGAGAACAGCCCTGTGGTCAGGGAGGGCCTGAACCTGGAGGGGTTATCTGCACAACAGTCCCCTCCTGGGCCTGTGCTGATCCGATGCTCTTGTTTTCCAGGGTGGCTTTGTCCACTATGGTGAAGTGACCAATGACTTTGTCATGCTGAAAGGCTGTGTGGTGGGAACCAAGAAGCGGGTGCTCACCCTTCGCAAGGTGAGGCAGGTCCTGCTTTGTCATGGGGGGGCTCTTGTAGAGGGAGGATCCAAGGCCACAGACGCTGGTGGCCCTGTGGTGGGAGAGGAGAGGAAGGAGAGGGTGTTGGCAGTCCTTTCACACTGGCTTTGAAGTCCTGGGATGAGGAAATTCCCAGGCTGGCCTTGCTGGGCTGTTTGCTGCTTTGAGTGTGTCCTCATCTGCCGGGTGGTGGGGGAGGCTGAATTGATCATGTGCCTTCCCAGATGCAGGGGCGCTGTGAACCAAGTGCTGAGGAAAGCCTGGCTCCTCATAATCCTAAATCCCTTCCCCTCTTGGCCCACAGTCCTTGCTGGTGCAGACGAAGCGGCGGGCTCTGGAGAAGATTGACCTTAAATTCATTGACACCACCTCCAAGTTTGGCCATGGCCGCTTCCAGACCATGGAGGAGAAGAAAGCATTCATGGTGAGCACCTCTGCCTGCCCCCCTTGCTGGGTTCGGTGGCTTGGCCAGCCGCTTGCCTTTGGCTCCAGCCAGGGTAGGGGTGGTCTTGATGCCTTAGGCTTCTCTTGTGGCTGTGGAGACTGGCCCAGAGTCTTGGTCCCGACCTCTAGAGTGGGCATCTGCTGTCACCTGCCATCTTCTACCTCTGACCACTGCCTCTCTCCCCACAGGGACCACTCAAGAAAGACCGAATTGCAAAGGAAGAAGGAGCTTAATGCCAGGAGCAGATTTTGCAGTTGGTGGAGTCTCAATAAAAGTTATTTTCCACTGACATCTTGCCTCTTTCTTCAGGAGAGAGGCGGGGACTGGGGAGGCAGATGGGGGCCCTTGAGGTGCCTTGTGCTCCCCAAGGCCACTGCCCTCCTTTCTGTAGTTTCGCTGGGTTTGCCCTCTGGCCTCCCACTCTGTCCCCCACCCTCAGTCCCCCCACTCTGTCCCCCACCCTTAGTCCTCCCACTCTGTCCCCCACCCTCAGTCCCTGGAGGGAGGTAAAAGCTGGGCCTGGTTCTGCCGCTGAGCTGTAGAAATCCAGCTTGGAGCAGTGGGCATTGTGCAAATGTTTGTCACCAGGGCGAGGCAGCTGGGTTTCTGCTGTTTGCACAGCTTGGGTGATGCCAGTGCTGTGGAGACAGGGAAGGAGACAAGGAGGCCTGGATGTTCCCTGGCGCCTTTGATGCTGATGTGCAGGCAGACCCTGGGGTCTGTTACTTGTTTAAAAAGTTCATTTGGTTTTAAATTAATCCAGGGAAGGGTGGCTTCCAGTTAAGGCTTGTTCAGGTGCTTTTGTAATCTGCACCCCAAGTCTGGTACTGGGAGAACATGAACACAGGCACAGAGGTTAAGGGACTTGCCCGGGCTCGGCAGCTGGAAGCCTAGTTGGAATGTGTGGCAGAGGGCTGTGTCCCCTCTGGGCTGGGGTCTGCCCTCTGGGACTTGGCTGGTGCAGTCCCTGTTCCCACTGGAGATGGCCCCTCTACCCCAGCCCCCCTGGGCGCTTACTTGCTTTCTTGACTTGCATGTTGAGTGCTTGCTGCCCTCAGTTCCTGGAGCCCAGGATGCTGGGGTGAGGCTGCTGTTGTAAGCTGAAGGAAGCCTCCAGGCTCTGGGCTGACCCCTGTGACCTGGCCTGGAGCCGGGTGATCTCTGTGAAACCCAGCACAGACCCTGGTGCTTGGACCCACTTGCTGACTCCCCATCTTTGCTCAAGCTGCACCTGGGCTCTACCAGTACAGGGTGTGGAATATAGGTTCCCTGATGCCGTCAAAGCTGCTCCCTCAGACTCAGGTGCTGTGGCTGTGTGCAGGCGCTGTGCTGTACTCCATCCCTCACTGAGTTATTTGTGGATAGAGTCCCCAGCTTGCGGCAGCTGACTGTCCACCCAGCGGTGTCTGGCAGGCCTGCTAGTCACCGGGGCCCTAACTGTGTGTCTGAGTCTGTTTATTCGGATGGATTGGCAATAGCTGTGATCTGAGGATCAGCGTGCAGGGTGCACCTGTGGGCTCGGGCGTGTGTGGGACTGCGGGAGAACAGGTGGGGAGATGCCCAAGTTGTCGCTGCCTCCCTGTGGATCTGAGGGTGCGGGGTGGAGCACTAAAATATCTTGAAGTCGGCTGGGCGTGGTGGCGGGCGCCTGTAGTCCCAGCTACTCGGGATGCTGAGGCAGGAGAGTGGCGTGAATCCGGGAGGCGGGGCTTGCAGTGAGCCGAGATTGCGCCACTGCACTCCAGCCTGGTTGGCAGAGCGAGATTCCGTCTCAAAAAAAAAAAAAAAAAACTTGAAGTCATCCAGGTGCAGAGCGGATAAGTGCCACGTGGGTCCTGAGGCAGGGCCAGGTCAGAGTTGAGTTGTGTGCAGCAGGAACCTTCCCCACGTGTGTCTCCACCCTGCGTGTCTCCAGCCCCGTCTGAGCTTGGCTTGAGGCAGCTGGTCTCAAGGCAGAACCCTCCTTCCTGCAGCCCCTCCCATCCTTGGCTCTGCAGCCTGGGCCTAGGTGACTGGAGCTGCACTTCAGGTTGGAGCCACCAGGGGGTGAGTGCGGCACGTGCCCTGCAAGAGGGCCCTGTTAGGGGTTTTGGATTGGGCAGTGTTCCTTTCTGCATCAGGGTCTTTGGATGCCCCATAGTCATGGGAGTCAAGTGCACAGCTGGAATGGGTCAGGACCTGTTGTCCCAAGGCCACCAGACACCTTAGTGGCAGGGCCAGGTGTGAGACCTGGTTGCCTGGTCTCCTGGGTGCTGCCTCTTGTCAGTCTCCCTGGTTAGATCTCGTCCTGGTGGGGATGCTGAGTGGGCAGGGGTCCCAGCCTGTCCCCTCCCTTCCCCATCCCTTAGGCTGGGCCTGGAGCCCCGCTGCCCACCCAGCCCAGAAAGGAAAGGGTTTGCTGGTCTGAGATGTCCTGGCCGAGCCTTGCTGCCTGTCCAGGGCTCTGTACCCAGTTGTGGGTATGGCCAGGATGACAGGATGCAAAGAACAAAGGCCCGTAGGGGTAGTCTGTCTATCTGCCCCCAGGCTCAGGACACACACACAGGCATCCAGTACCACAGACACACCTGCAGGCTGCAAGTGGAGGCTGGCATCACACCCATACCTGTCCACATGTGCCCAAATGCACAGAAAGCCTTTCTCACGGGCAGCCTGGATTGACTTGGGGCTGAGCCTTTGCTGTTGACAGCCCCACAGCCCTTCCTTGCCTGCCATGTGTGGTGGCTCACATTTGTAATCCCAGCACTTCGGGAGACTGATATGGGAGGATGGCTTGAGCCCAGGAGTTTGAGACAACATAGTGAGACCTGTCTCTACAAAAGATTTAAAAGTTAGCTGGGTGTGGTGGCACGTGCCTGTAGTCCCAGCTACTTGGGAGGCTGAGGTGGGAGGATCCGCTTGAGCCTGGGAGGTCAAGGCTGCAGTGTGCCATGCATGATTGCACCACCGCACTCCAGGCTGGGTGACAGAGCAAGATCCTGTCAAGAAAAGAGGCAGTTTAATAGTGAAGATGGCTGTGAGGAAATAAAATAGGTCACTGGGATGGAGTCATGTGGGTGGGGTCGGGGAGGCCTCTCAGATCTGAAAGGTGTCAAGGATCTTGCCCGTGGAGCCCTGTGCAGGAACACTCACTCCCGGCAGGGAACGGTGAGTGCAAAGGCCCTGGGGTGGGACAAGGCTCCTGGGCTCCCGTATGAGCTCCTGAGGGAGGGGCTTCATGATATGGGCTCGTTCCCAGCTGGATCTCCTGTCTCCCTAGCATGGAGTAGGTTTGTTGGAGGTCTCTGCGTCTCTGGGCCTCGTCTGTATTGTGCGTGTGCCCGGCTGTCCCGAGCGGAGGCCTGTGGTGGGTGGGGCGACTGCCGTTGCCTGTGCATGTCACCGAGGGTACATCTCCAAGTGCCTGCTGGCATGCGCTTTCTGTCACGCTTTTCTCTCACCAGAACCCCTAGACAGGTCTCGCCGGAATCCTGCGGTGACAGAACAAGAAGTCTCATTCCATTCCTCCTGAAAAAAAGAAAAAATACCTGCTGGGAATTTCTGAGCAAGTGGGAACAGGGAGGTGGTGGCGGGAGCTGCCTTTGCCTTAAAAGGTGTGACGGAGCCAGGGACTTGGCTCGGCTCACCTGGGGACAGCCACGGAGTGTGGAGGGGAGGGCGGCTGGCCGTCACCTTGTGGGCTCACCCCAAATTGCTCGCTGCCTAGATCCTCATGGACAGCCTTGCTGGCGGGGTCTATGCTGCTCTCTGTCCCCCTGCCCAGATGCAGCCCCATGCAGCTGGCAGCTCACCCTCCTCCCCTTGGTTCTCAACCCCATAGCTGAGAATGCAGCTACTTGCAGCTTCTGGGGATCCCCCTGCCCTGCCTCCTGGGCAGTTCCCAGGAGCCCAAAGTCCCTTTCCCTTTCAGGAGCAGTCTTAGGAGCCCAGTCCAGGCCACCGACAGGAGACGGGCCTGATGCAAACCTCACGAGAGGCAGGAAATTACAGTAGCCCCCCCTTATCAGCGAGCCTACCCTCCAACACCCCCAGTGGATTCCTGAAACCGCGGATAGTACCGAACCCTCTGTGGATTAGGCTTTTTCTCTCTGATCACCAAGAGGGCTACAAAGTGACTCACAGGCGGGAACGCCTGCAGTGCGGAGACGCTGGACAGAGGAATGAGTCACGCTCATCGCTGCACGATTTCATCACCCTACTCAGAATGGCATGCAATGTCAAATTATGAATTATTTCTGAAATTTTCTCTTCAATGTTTTCGGGCTGTGGCTGGCTGCTGGAAACTGCAACCAAGGAAAGTGAAACCACAGATATGGGGCGCTGCGGTAACTCCAGGGGCCTGAGAGTGAGGGAGGAAGGGAGCATCCAGGAACCATCCAGAGCCCAACCTCACCAGCTGCTCACCCACAATCAGCAGCACTCACAGGTCAAGGCAGTGCGCAGGACAGCAGGCAGCAATAATTGTGAGCATCTTGCTCTGTATTAGGCACTGAGCATTTCACACAGAGAAAGTCATCAGGCTCACTCCTTGAGGCAGCTTCTGTTACGATCACATTTTACAGTAAGAAACTGGGGCTTGTGGATGAATAACTGGCCCGGGGACACTGTATGATTGGTGGGGTTGGGACGTGAGCCCAGACATCTCTTCACCCTCACTCTAGGCTACCAGGGGTCGGTAAAGCCAATGAATGCTGGTTCAAGGGAGGAGAGGGCACATCTGTTGGGCACCTACGGTGTGCCAAGGTTTGTACTCAACTCTTTCAGAGTTACCTTATTTTTATTTTTTGAGGCAGGGTCTCACTGTGTCGCCTAGGGCTGGAGTGCGATGGTGCGATCACAGCTCACTGCAGCCTTGACCTCCCAGGCTCAAGTGATCCTCCCACCTCAACCTCCCGAGTAGCTAGGACTACAGTTGTGTGCCACCATGCCTGACTAATATTTGTATTTTTGTTTTTTAGACGGAGTCTCGTACTGTGGCCCAGGCTGGAGTGCAGTGGCATGATCTTGGCTCACTGCAAGCTCCGCCTCCCGGGTTCACGCCATTCTCCTGCCTCAGCCTCCCGAGTAGCTGGGACTATAGGCGCCCGCCAACACGCCCGGCTAATTTTTTTGTATTTTTTAGTAGAAACGGGGTTTCACCATGTTAGCCAGGATGGTCTCGATCTTCTGACCTCGTGATCCGCCTGTCTCGGCCTCCCAAAGTGCTGGGATTACAGGCGTGAGCCACCGTGCCTGGCCTAATATTTGTATGTTTTGTAGAGACTGGGTCATGTTGCCCAGGCTGGTCTCGAACTCCTAGGCTTAAACAATCCTCCCCCCTCAGCCTCGGAAAGTGCTGGGATTAAAGGCGTTCAGCTACCTTGCCCAGCCCAAATTTACCTTATTTATTTATTATTTATTTATTTATTTTTGAGACAGCATCTCACTCTGTTACCCAGGCTGGAGTGCAGTGGCGCGATCTCAGCTCACTGCAACCTCCACCTCCCAGGTTCAAACGATTCTCCTGCCTCAGCCTCCTGAGTAGCTGGGATTACAGGTGCGCCACCAGGCCTGGCTGATTTTTGTATTTTTAGTAGAGACGGGGTTTCGCCATGTTGGCCAGACTGGTCTTGAACTCCTGACCTCAGGTGATCCACCCGCCTTGGCCTCCCAAAGTGCTGGGATTACAGGTGTGAGCCACTGAGCCTGGCATCACTTCTGTTTTCACGGGGAGGAAATTGAGGCTCAGCAAGGTTAAGTCACAGTCTCTGAGGTCAGACTCTTAGGAGCTGTGAGGTGGGGATATAAAATCCAGGCTCCAGACACGAGCGCACAACCATTCACACCACGCTGCCCTGGTGCAGGAGGGCTGCGAAAGCTCTGGGCAAGGACTGGAGGGACACTGTTTCCCAGCAGCCACTGCGACCCCCAATGCTCCTTTGCCCCCTACCCTCTCCCAGGCTCCTACAGTGGGCCCCTGCTTCTTTATGGATGAGGTCTCCTGGAGCCTGGTACCACAGCCAGCCCCACCCTCGCTGGGCCCTGAGCCTGCACAGCTGGCCTCCAGGTCACTGGGCTTCATGTGACTATGGAGAAGTGACCCCTCCCCACCCGGTCCCCACCAGAGTCCCGCTTAGCCTGGCAGAGGAAAACGGCTGTGAGGGAAGGCACTAAAGATAGCTGCCTCGCCAACTTCCCCATCCTACTGGGCGCTGTCTCCTCCCCAGTGGGCTTCTCCAGCAGGCCTCCACCCCAGGCCGTCCTTGAGCCTGGTCAGCCAGCCCGGGGCATGAGCAGGGACCCAGGCGATGGTCACCACCATGGCCGCTGTTACTGAAGACTTACTGGCCCCAGGCACTGGGTCAGGCAGGACTGTGTGCCTTATTGCACAGAAACCCCTCAACAGGGGGCAGCAAGGAGCTGCCTGTCACCCCCCACTTGATAGATGGGGATCCAAGCACAGAGGAGGACCAGCTGGTGTGAAAGCCCCAGCTCATCCCCATTGCCAGCACCTGGGAACACACCTGGACATTGACACGCCACGCCATCTTCCCCCATGGCCCGGGGCCTATGGACACACTGGCATGGCTACACCAGGGCCTAAGATGAAGACACCATGTCATCCCCCAACCATGTGTGACACCATCTCCACCCACAGCGGGAGTATTTACACCAGGGAAATAGGCAGACACTAGAGATCAGGGCTGTTCCTCCAGGGAGCTGCTTGTTAGACATTTACCAGCACAGCACCGACCCCAACCTTCTGTTCTGCTGGTGACACTGATGGCTGAACCCAGCTGGAAGTGGCAAGGGAGTTGGGTTGATATGGGCCCCAGAAGTTAGCATCCTGGGGTACAGAGCAGTGGGTGAAAGGGCGACTTGAGGATCTGGAGTGACAGACACAAGATCCAGCCCAATGCCCAGTGCTTCACTCTTGTTTCCTGGGAACCACCATTCCCAGCGTTTCACACATACATTTAATCAGAGGCAGGACCTCCCACCTCAGCAGCTTCCCTGGCTCCACATTGCACATTCATATACAGCTGACCTGTGAACAATGTGGGGATCGAGGCAGTGACCCCCCATGCAGTAAAAAATCCAGGTATAACTTTTGACTCCCCTAAAACTTAACTACCGGCCGGGCGCGGTGGCTCATGCCTGTAATCCCAGCACTTTGGGAGGCTGAGGCGGGCGGATCACGAGGTCAGGAGATTGAGACCATCCTGGCTAACACGGTGAAACCCCGTCTATACTAAAAAAAATACAAAAAAATTAGCCGGGTGTGGTGGTGTGTGCCTGTAGTCCCAGCTACTT
Source organism: Nomascus leucogenys (assembly GCF_006542625.1). Taxonomy (NCBI): domain Eukaryota; kingdom Metazoa; phylum Chordata; class Mammalia; order Primates; family Hylobatidae; genus Nomascus; species Nomascus leucogenys. Next base: position 11,188,340 of record NC_044387.1, read on the forward strand.
GGGAGGCTGAGGCAGGAGAATGGCCTGAACCCAGGAGGTGGAGCTTGCAGTGAGCCGAGATCATGCCACTGCACTCCAGCCTGGGGGACAGAGTGAGACTCTGTCTCAAAAAAAAAAAAAAAAAAATTTAACACTCAATAACTTTTTTTTTTTTTGAGACTGAGTCTTGCTCTGTCGCCCAGGCTGGAGTGTAGTGGCGTCATCTCGGCTCACTGCAACCTCTGCCTCCTGGATTCAAGAGATCCTCCTTCCTCAGCCTCCTGAGTAGCTGGGACTATAGGTCCCCACCACCACACCTGGCTAATTTTGTATTTTTAGTAGAGACAGGGTTTCACCATGTTGGCCAGGCTGGTCTCAAACTCCTGACCTCAAGTGATCCGCCCACCTCAGCCTCCCAAAGTGCTGGGATTACAGGCATGAGACCCTGCACCTGGCCTTAACTACCAATAACTTACTGTTGACTGTGAAAACAGTTGATTAACACATATTTTGTGTGTTACGTGTATTATATACTATAGTCTTATAATAAAGTAAGGTAGAGAAAAGAAAATGTTATTAAGATAATCTGGCTGGGCATAGTGGCTCACGCCTGTAATCTCAGCACTTTGGGAGGCCAAGGCAGGTGCATCACTTGAGCCCAGGAGTTGGAGATAAGCCTGGGCAACCTAGACCCTATCGCTACCAAAAAAAAAAAAAAAAAAAAAAAAAAAAAAAGCCAGCCGCAGTGGCTCATGCCTGTAATCCCAGCACTTTGGGAGGCCGAGGCAGGTGGATCGCTTGAGGTCAGGAGTTTGAGACCAGCCTGGCCAACATGGTGAAACCCCGTCTCTACTAAAAATACAAAAATTAGCCGGGCGTGGTGGCATGCGCCTGTTATCCCAGCTACTTAGGAGGCTGAGGCATGAGAATCGCTTGAACCCAAGAGGTGGGGGTTGCAGTGAGCCGAGGTCGCGCCATTGCACTCCAGCCTGGGGGACAAGAGTGAGACTCCATCTCAAAAAAAAAAAAGCAGTGGAAACTCCAAGTCCAAACCCGTGTTGTTTGAGGGTCAGCTGTATTTTTTTTTTTTTTTTTTCTTGATCCAGGTTCTTGCTCTGTCGCCCAGGCTGGAATGTGGTGGTGTAATCTTGGCTCACTACAACCTCTGCCTCCCACGTTCAAGAGATTCTCCTGCCTTACCCTCCCGAGTAGCTGGGATTACAGGCACAGACCACCACGCCCAGCTAATTTTTGTATTTTTAGTAGAGTTGGTGTTTCACCATGTTGGCCAGGCTGGTCTCGAACTCCTGACCTCAGGTGATCCACCCGCCTCGGCCTCCCAAAGTGCTGGGATGGCAGGAGTGAGCCACTGCGCCCGGCCTTGAGGGCCAACTGTATTCATATGTCACCGTTACCAACCTTTATTAAGCACCCACAGGCATTCAAGTCTCTTCACTAGGCAGCTGCAGCCTGCCAGCTCATCCCAGGCTGCTGTGCCTCAGCTGTGCGGGACCACCAGAGTCGTCCTTCCTCCTGGCTGTGCCTCGGTGTCCCCGTCTACAATCTTGGTGTGGTGCGTGGAAAAGAGCTGCCTGGGCTGGCAATTGGCAGCTCAAGGGCCAGCCCAGCTCGCAGTTATGCTTTGTTTGGTCCTCAGAGTTGCAAAAGAAAATTAAAGGGAGCTGACCTTTCTAAGTCAGGACCTTTCACACAGAACTCACATTTCCAGCTTATTTGGGCAATAGGGTGATCTGGTGGCAACAGGCTGGAGCTGCAAAGCTGCTGCCCTCCAACCATGGCCCCTCCCCAGCCTCTGTCTCAGGGTTACCTCGGCAGGCCTGGCAGCCAGCAGGGTCCAGCACACAGTAGGTGCTCACTGAAGAACTGGGAGGTGGAAGAGACTGGGACAGAGGGACGAATGAAGCACCTATTGGCCACTCCTATGAAACCCCTGTTTGGGTGAGCTTGTTTTACTCGAGGCCTTGAATTCAGGAGTTGGCAGACTTTGACCTTTTTTTATTTTTTATTTTTGAGACGGAGTCTCGTTCTGTTGCCCAGGCTGGAGTGCAGTGATGCAATCCTGGCTCATCACAGCCTCGACCTTCTGGCACAAGTGATCCTCCTGCCCCAGCCTCCCAAGTAGCTGGGACTATAGGCGCATGCCAGCACGCTTGGCTAATTTTTTTTTTCTTTTTTTTGAGATGGAGTCTTGCTCTGTCACCCAGCCTGGCGTGCAGCCATGCAATCTCAGCTCACTGCAACCTCTGTCTCCTGGGTTCAAGCAATTCTTCTGCCTCAGCTTCTTGAGTAGCTGGGACTACAGGCGTGTGCCACCATGCCCGGCTAATTTTTGTATTTTTAGTAGAGATGGGTTTGACTATATTGTCCAGGCTGGTCTCCAACTCCTGACCTCGTGATCGGCCCGCCTCAGCCTCCCGAAGTGCTGGGATTACAGGTGTGAGCCACTGCGCCCAGCCCTATGCCTGGCTAATTTTTAAAAAATTATTTTGTAGAGACAGGGCCTCACTATGTCACCAAGGCTGGTTTTGAACTCCTGGGCTCAAGCAATTCTCCAGCCTCGGCCTTCCAAAGCGCTGGGATTACAGACGGACGCCACCACACCTGGCCACTACACTTTGATCTTTAAAAACCTGATCAATAGCATGAGCCTGGAAATCATCTGAAAGTCCACTGGCCCTGAGGCCATCATGCACAGCGTTGTCTCCTCGGCCTGGGAGCGTCATGCGGCAGTGCAGGTGGAGCTGGAGTCACAGGCGCCCCTCATGGAGGGACCTCTCGGTGCAGAGCAAAAAGGGCAAGTTGCAGAGAAACTCCCATGGTGCAGCGAGATAGCTGTTCCCTTCTTTCGGCATCTGTGAAGGATTTTATAATTCGTTAAAAACATGCAAATGGGGCCAGGCTTGGTGGCTCATGCCTGTAATCCCAGCACTTTGGGAGGCTGAGGCAGGTGGATCACCTGAGGTCAGGAGTTCGAGACCAGCTTGGCTAACACGGCAAAACCCCGTTTCTACTAAAAATACAAAAATTAGCCGGGAGTGGTGGCGGGTGCCTGTAATCCCAGCTACTCGGGAGGCTGCGGCAGGAGAATCACTTGAACCCAGGAGGTGGAGGTTGCAGCAAGCTGGGATTGTGTCACTGCACTCCAGCCTGGACGACAGAGCGAGACTCTGTGTCAAAATAATAATAATAATAATAATAATAATAATACAATAAATAAATAAATAAATAACGAATGGCAAACCCAGTCTGCACTGGCTGTGTGGCATAGTGGACAGTGAATGGGCTGGGCACTGGGGTGGCGTCCTGTCCCAGCTCCCCTGAGAACTCATGGTGCAGGCTTGGTGAAGCCTGTCTGGGCCTCAGTTTCCTTGTCTGTGGCATGGGGGCTCAGGCTGAGGGAGGGCAGGGTTGCACAATTTCTCAGAGCTCTTTCAGCTCTGAGGCTGGGACTCCAAAGTTCAAAGGAAGTGCAGAGTGAAAGACTGACAAAGAGAGATGCTGTGGGCTCTAGCAATCAGGGAAGGCTTCCTGAAAGAGGGGGGCTTGAGCTGAGCTGTCTGTGAAGGCTGAGTGATGCCCTGCCAGGGCTAACCTGAATAGGAAGCGTGGGCATTCATGATGCCAAGGAATTGATTGATGCAGGACAAGAAAGGGCTAGCCAAATTAGGGCTTAACCTCGGAGGGTTCTTGGCTTCTCCCGGGAAAGAATTCAAGGGCGGGCAGGTGGTGTTAAACAGCACCTTTCACTGAAGTGACAGTGTACAGTAGCAGCAGAGGTCTCACTCTTCCTGGAGCAGAGCTACCCCATAGGCAGTGGGCCCAGACCAGCAGCTCAGAAGCAGGGTTGCCCTCATATTTATACCTACTTTAATTATATGCAAATGAAGGGGCGGGTTATCAGAAATTTACAGGACATGGGGGCAACTTCTGGGTTGTTAGGTCAATGCTATGGAAGAGGTTGGCAATTTCTGGGTGTTGCCATGGCAATGGTAAACTGATATGGCACACTGGTGGGCGTGTCTTAGGGGGAGGTGCTTCCCCCGACCTGTTTTAGCTAGTCCTCAATTTGGTCCAGTGTCTGAGCTGTGCCTCTGGAGTCAAGTCCGACCTCCTACCTCGGAATGAGTTTGTGAGAGAGACTTCAGGCACAGCAGGCAGTGAGTTAGGGAGAGATTTCTGGGTGGGCTGTGGGAGGCCTTCCCCGAGATCCTCCACTGGACCTCATCCCAGGGGGCTCCCTTCTCCATCCTGGATGGGTGGGTGGGTGGGTGTGGGAAGTGATCTCATGGCTCGTCGCGCCCCATGAACCAGGCATTGCACCTGCTCTTGTCACGCATGGTCCATTTGCTCCTCACACCTGAGGAAGGGGGCGGCAGGCACAAAGGTCACCCCCATTTCACAGGGGAAGAAACTGGGCTCCACAGCCAGGCTCCTCTGGGCTCGTCTACCTGGGGAGGTAGAGGAGAGGAAGCCCCTTGGGGAAGCGGGAGGCCAATGCTCAGAGCTCCTGTGTGGCCGTTCTCCCTGCCTGGAATGCCGTTCCCTCTTGTCTGTGATGGGAACCGCAACTTGCCCTTCTGGGCTTGGCTGCAATGTCACCTCCTCCTGGAAGCCTTCCCTGACCCCCACCTGCATCAGGGTTGCCTGATGTTTGCTCTTTTGCACTCTCTGCTTCTCCCTCCCCACTTTGTGCTCCACGTCCATCTTCCCAGCCAGGTGGTGACCTCCTTGGGTCCCGGGTTGTGTCTGTCTTGCTATTCTTGTACCCTCTGCACCTAGCACAGTGCTGAGCACATTGTAGGAGTTCAATGAACGTTTGTTGAAAGACCCATTGCCTGAAGGCACGCATAAACTAAGAATGAATGAGGTGACTTGCCCAGGGTCACCCAGATGGTCAGGACTGCATGGCCCTGGTGGAACAGCAGCGCCCAAGCCCCTCTGGCCTCCTGCTTGGTTTCCTGCTTCTGTTCTTTTTTTTTTTTTTTTTGAGACGGTGTCTCCCTCTGTTGCCCAGGCTGGAGTGCAGTGGCGCAATCTTGGCTCACTGCAACCTCAGTCTCCCGGGTTCGAGTGAGTCTCCTGCCTCAGCCTCTGGAGTAGCTGGGATTACAGGCTCCTGCCACCACACTTGGCTAATTTTTGTTGTTGTTGTATTTTTAATAGAAACGGGGTTTCACCATGTTGGCCAGGCTGGTCTCAAACTACTGACCTCAAATGATCCACCTGCCTCAGCCTTCCAAAGTGCTGGGATTACAGGCGTGAACCACCGCGCCCAGCCCCACTTCTGTTCTTGACGCTCACATCTATCCTTCACCTGGTGGCCAGAGTCGAACAAACCCCCATCAGATTGCACCCTGCCTCTGCTGCACACCCTCCATAGCTCTGCTGGATGCAGAGTGAGAGCTCAGGCCACCGCAGTGCACAGGGCCCGCTCCTCCCAGGCCTCATGGCCACACAGGTCTCCTCTCTGTTCCTGCAATGCGGCAGGCTGGTCCCTGCCTCGGGCGCCTTTGCACTGGCTCTCCCCAATTCTTGCAATGCTCGTCCCTAGAAATTTGCAGAGGCCACTTTCTCAGCTGCAACCTTGCTGCCCCAGGGCTCCTGACCCTGCACCCCACTCTGCCTCCTCTGTTCCAGGCACTGTCGCCTGCCACCGGCAGCAGGATGCACTTCTGTGTCATGGTCACTGCGTGTCTCCCCGACTCCCGCTAGGGCAGGGCCCTTTATTCGGGTCTCTGTTCTCCAGGCTTCCAGAGAAGGGAGGGCTGGAGAGATGTGGTCTGGAGCTCGTGAGAGACCGGGGAGAACTCCAAGGCGGCAGCAACTTCCTCAAAGCAAATTTAGGAAAAGCTGAAGTGAAAAAGGCTTGGGCAGCTGCGTGCTTCCTGCAGCCGGTCCGGGGCCCAGGGCATGTGTCTGGGTCTGTGTGTAACTCGTGTGTCTGTATGTCTGTCTGCGTGCGTGTCTGTTGTGGGGTGGGGGGCAGTGGATTCTGGAACCAGGGACCTCTCAGAGCCTGAGGGGGCAGAGCAAGGTGGTTTCTGGCCCAGGGGTTCCAGACGTGGGTTCCCCAGAGCTGTGGGCTGGGTGCTTCTGTCCTTTTCCCCTGGGGCAGAGTGACCTAACAGGACAGGATGCGGGTAAACTCTGGAGCGGACTTTCAGGGTTCCATTCCCAGCTCCACCACTTCCTGCATGACCTTGAGGAAGTGATTTAACCACACGGTGCCTCAGTCTCATCATCTGAAAAATGGAGATGCTAAGGCTCCTGCCACCATGCTTGGTTAATTTTAATTAACAGGCCGCCTCCTGTTGTTGCCAGGATTTGATGAATGAAGGCGTGTGAGCGGCTGAGACCCACAGTCGGCCCTCAGCTCACATTCACCACGGGGGTTAGTCTAAGATCCAGTGTGAGCGAGACCCAGGCCAGCCTCAGGAAGGGGACGCCAGGCAGAGGGAGAGGCCGCCAGTGCTGAGCAGTGGTGTGAGGGCTGGGGAGGCAGGCTGGGGAGGGGTCCCACCCCAGGCAGGGACTCCTGAGGAAGGCGGTCTCAGGGGAGGCCGAACAGGCCAGGAAAGAGGAAGAAGAGAAAGTGGCCACAGGGACGGGGCAGCGAGGGCCAAGCATGCAGAGGGAGAGATGGACGGGTGAGGGCTGCGAGAAACTCGGGGATACCCATGCCCAGTGGGACCAAGGGATCGGGCAGCCACAGGTTCCACCTCCCGCAAGTGCCAGGCTACATTGGACAAAGGGAGGTTTCGGAGCAGGGGCTTGGAGGCCTCAGCTCACGGTTTCCATCTGGTTCCAGGCTGATGGGGAGGCACCATCACAGCCCAGGCCAGGAAGGTGAGACACTCATACCAAACACTTAGAAAACAGGGCCAGAGGCCGGGTGCAGTGGCTCACGCCTGTAAACCCAGCACTTTGGGAAGCCGAGGAGGATGGATCACCTGGGGTCAGGAGTTCGAGACCAGCCTGGCCAACATGGTGAAACCCCGTCTCTACTAAAAATACAAAAAATTAGCCCGGCATGGTGGCGGGTGCCTGTAATCCCAGCTACTTGGGAGGCTGAGGCAGAAGAATCCCTTGAACCCAGGAGGCGGAGGTTGCAGTAAGCCAAGATTATACCACTGCACTCCAGCCTGGACAACAAGAGCGAAACTCCATCTCAAAAAAAAAAAAAAAAAAAAAAAAAAAGCCAGAGCTCCCGGCTCGGTGGCTGAGAAAGTCTTAAGGGGCAAAGGGGCCTCAGGAAGGGCAGCCTGTGAAGGTTTCCTGGAGGAGGCCCTGGAAGTGAGCCTCAGTGGAGCCAATAAGAGACCTCCTCAGCCTGCTGAGTGACTTCAGGCAAACCACTGCCCTCTCTGGTCTCAGCTCCCACCTGCCCTGGCAGGGACTCACCTGGCCCCACCCCTGTGTCTCTCTTGGGCTCGACATTCCATGATCACAGATGGGGAAGACTGGAATCCGCCAGAGGCAGATTCAGATTCTTGATTTAGATGGAGACTCTGCCTCGGTTTCTCCCCTGTACTGTGCTGGGGGTGAGGCAGGGAGGACAATCGCGTTTGATTGTCAAAGACCTTGCACGCCTCAGGGGCCAGCTGCCAAGGATTGTTTTCCATTCCTGGGAGGGTGGGCCCTTCCTGCCAGGAGAAAATTCCAAACTCCCGCCAGGAAGGAGAGAGCTCCTGCCACCCCCGGTGACCACACACCCGCCGCCCAAACCCTGTGGCATCAACTGCGTTTTTTCTCTTCGGTTCCTCTCTCCTGGCCAAGGTGGAGGGAGCCTCCCTGGGCCTGGAGGAGAGGCCCTCAGCGCCTCCGGTTTGCTCAGAGGTGCCCTCTGTCTTCCCCTGTCCCTTCCCGCCTTCTCTGTTCCAGGCGCAGGCTCACAAGGTACAGGCCTTGTGAATGGCCCCCAGCCAAGGCGCCTTGCTCTGCTCCTGGGTGTCTGTTACTCTGGGTGGTGTGAAGAACACGGGGCTTCTATCCTCTGGGACAATGGGATTGTTACTTGGGAATTAAGAACCCTCGCTCCTAAAATTATAAGTCCTAGTTTGCATGGTCTGATCTTTGTAAGATATGCATTCCTGAAATTACTTAGTTCTAAGAATTCTTGGGACTAGAATGGAAAATATCCCAGTAGTTGATGGTCCTGGAATTTTCTGGTTGTAAGAATGTGTCGTTCTAGGATTCTCTAGTTCAAAGGCACTGTGGTTCTGGAAGTCTGGATCCAGCTGTCCAGAGTTGAGATACCACACTATGGGCCGAGGGCGCTGCAAGAGCTGGTGGGGCCCAGGGAGGAGCCAGGAAAGGGGTGGCGGCCGGGTGGCAGGGTGGCACAGGGCAGGCCAGGTGTGCTGGTGTGGGTGTTGGCGGCAGCTCCAGCGCTGACAGCTGGGGAGGGGCCGCTGCCTGAGCCCATCGCACCTGGCCCTGACCCAGGAAGGGGAGGGGGCAGGGACAGGAAGGGGACTCAGAAGAGGCCTGGCTGAGAGCCTCCTGGGAGCTCTGCCCTCCCCTGAGGCTCCTCTCCGGTTGCCCACTGAACTCCCAGTGGCTGAGTGTGCTGGGGCCACCTTGGGCAAGTGGGGCGTCGAGGCACAGCCAGGGGCAGGGCCTCCTCCTGGTCTCACTGAGAGCTGGGATAGCCCAGGACTCCCGGCCAGTCTGGGGCTCTTTCCATGGGTCTCCTGTTAATCGGCCCTTAAACGCCCCCGCTTCATCCCGGAATGTTTGGTCTCTGGTCACAGCCAACCCTCTCCCCATGCACTACTGGCCGCCTCAGGTCTTTGGCCTGGGAGGAGTCAGGAGCTCAGAGTTTGCCGTCAGGAGGCCTCAGTCTTCCCATCTGGGTGCTGGGAGTGGTGGGCCATCAGGCCGGCCCTCCCGCCCTGTCTCCACGCTGACTTCTTCCCTTGTCCTGCCGTAGGCTTCCCGTGCCCTCCCGGCTCCTGCGAGGAGGGGCTCCCTGCCCTTCCCCAGCCCTGCCTGGCGGCCTCCCAGCGGCCCGTGGGAGCTGGAATTCGGAGCAGTCCCTGGCGTGTGTGCGCTGCCTCCCGCCTGCCTGCCGGGGCACCTCCTCTGACTCGGGGCCAGGAATTCCTCCCGCCTCTTCCCCACCAGCCCCAAGGGAAGGGGTTGCTGTGGGAAGGACCAGGCGCATGCTGGAAGTCTGGACTGAGGGAGAGTTGGGGAGGGAGCTACGGCCTGGGGCTGGCAGAACAGGCTGGGGTGGGCTGGGGGAGAATGGGGGATGGGTTCTGACCATGCCGCCAACCCTTCTTTTCCTTGCCTGGGCACAGACGATAACAGGTTTAGAGTCCTGTGCCCTCCTATGGACTCATTTGCTCAAATATTTACTGAGCATCTACTATATGCCAGGCACTGCACTAGGTGCCGGAGAGACATCATGAGTGGGACAGAGAGAAGTCCTGCCCACACCACATGGGGCTTCCAGTCTAGCGTGAGGACAGACACAATCTGGAAGATCAGCGCAGAGAGGTTTGTGCAAAGACACAAATCCAGTGGGTGCTGGGTCAGTGAGTGGCTGAGCTGCTTCCACAGGGAGATGGGGGTGGGGGGATCTGGAGGGTCTCCTGGAGGAGCCGTCTGGGCGGAGGCTTGTGTAATGAGAGGCCAAGGGGAAGGGGAGAGGCTGGAACTGGCCTGGAGGAAGACACATCAGCCAGGACCCCCTGTAGCTGCGGGATGGGATAGGGCAGGACTTTGAAGCCAGGCGCAGCATCTTTGTTTTATTGTTTTGTGTCATTTATTCTTTTTTTTTTTGAGATGGAGTCTCGCTCTGTTGCCCAGGCTGGAGGGCGGTGGCGCGATCTCGGCTCACTGCAAGCTCTGCCTCCCAGATTCATGCCATTCTCCTGCCTCAGCCCCCTGAGTAGCTGGGACTACAGGCGCCCACCACCACGCCCGGCTAATTTTTTGTATTTTTAGTAGAGACGGGGTTTCACCATGTTAGCCAGGATGGCCTCAATATCCTGACCTAGTGATCCGCCCGCCTTGGCCTCCCAAAGTGCTGGGATTACAGGCCTGAGCCACCACGCCCGGCCTTGTCATTTATTCTTTAAGTTTAGAAAGGTCTTTCTGGGCTGGGTGCAGTGGCTCACACCTGTAATCCTAACACTCTGGGAGGCCAAGGCAGGAGGATCGCTTGAGCCTAGGAGTTCCAGACCAGCCTGGGCAAAATAGTGAGATCCCCCCGTCTCTACAAACAAATAAAAAATTAGCCAGGCAAGGTGGCATGTGCCTGTAGTCCCAGCTACTCAGGAGGCTGAGGTGGAAGAATAGCTTGAGCTTGTGAGATTGAGGCTGCAGTGAGCTGTGATCATGCCACTGCACTCCAGCTTGGGCAACAGAGTGAGACTCTGTGGCTGCTGGGTGGAGAAAGGGCCTTGGGGAGGCAGAGAGGTGAGCCAGGAGCAGCTGCAACAGTCCAGATGAGAAAGGGTGGTGGATGGGGTGGAAGCGGGGAGATTCTGGAGACAATCCAGAGGGAGAGCTTTGTGGATGGATAGGACAAGGGCAGAGGCATGTTGGTTAGTGGTTTTTGTTTTATGGTTGTTGTTGTTTGTTTGTTTGTTTTTTTTTGTTTTGAGACAGAGTCTTGCTCTGTAGCCCAGGCTGGAGTGCAATGGCACGATCTTGGCTCACTGCAACCTCTGTCTCCTGGGTTCAAGCGATTCTCCTGCCTCAGCCTCCCGAGTAGCTGGGATTACAGGCACCCACCACCTCGCCCGGCTAATTTTTGTATTTTTCGTAGAGATGGGGTTTCGCCATTTTGTCCAGGCTGGTCTCGAACACCTGACCTCAGGTGATCTGCCCGTCTCGGGCTCCCAAAGTGCTAGGATTACAGGCGTGAGCCACTGCAGCCCTTCCAGTTAATGTTTAACAACTGGCTCTCTGGGCAGGGTGGGGGCAGGCTTAGATCCCTAACTTGCCACATTTGCCAATTTCTGTGGTGTAAACATACCCACCATGGGTAAGTTCAAGTTAGAAACCTGAAGTCCCTGCATTGGGGGTTGGGGAGAGGGGCATGTCTCCCAGCACAGATCCACAGATGTAAATAACCTCAAAAACATAGATACGTAGGAGAATGTGGTCAAGTAATTGGGGATGATGAGTTTTGAATGTTTATTGAAATTGTAAGTTTTTTTTGCTGTTGTTGTTTTGCTTTTTTGAGACAGTCTTGCCCTGTCACCCAGGCTGGAGTGCAGTGGTGCGATATCGGCTCACTGTAACCTCTGCCTTCCAGGTTCAAGTGATCCTCCTGCCTCAGCCTCCTGAGTTGCTGGGATTACAAGTGTGTGCCACCACGCCTGGCTAGTTTTTTGTTTTGTTTTGTTTTGTATTTTTAGTAGAGACTGGGTTCCACCATGTTGGCCAGGCTGGTCTCAAACTCCTGACCTCAAGTGATCCACCTGCCTCAGCCTCCCAAAGTGCTGGGATTACAGGCGTGAGCCACCGCGCCTGGCCCTGAATTGTAAGTTTAAATACTTTGACGTCTAATCATGGCTGTGTTTTGAAGCCAGTTTGCAAAATTCCTGAAAATGCAGCAGTTGCTGAGGCGCCAGCTCCTGGGCCTGGTGAGGAGACAGGGCTGCGGGAGGAGCATGTTGGGGAGGAAGATGAATTCTGAGTTGTGCTCCCTCCCCGTCCACCAGCCTGTCTCCCTGGGGGCATGGACCATCCTCACAGCCTCAGGGGCCCCTCGTGAACACAGCCCCTGCCTTCTTCCACTTTCCCATCTCTTCCACCACCCCAGCCCAGCAGTGCAGGAGCAGAGTGGCCCTTGGCTGGGTGAGACAGAACTTGGAGGGTAGACAGAACACTGTTGGGAGGGAGGAGGCCTGGACCCCTCTCCTGCATCTGCCCCTCACTTGCCGTGTAATCCTGGGATAGTCACGACCTGCCTCGGGCCTCAGTTCCCCTACCTGTAAAATGAGGCACTTGGACAGGAGGTGATGGGCCGCCTTCCCCACCCTGATGGCCTCTTGCTCTGGTTTCCAAGGTGTGTGAGGCCCAGCCATCTTCTAGAGGTCAATGGCCGCTGATGGGGGTTGGCCCCCCCGGCTAGTGACGTATTTCCAACCGCCCACCTGGCCCCCGCCTCAGCTTGCGTGGTCCTCCAGCTGTGTGCCCTGCCCATTCTGGCTTGCTAATGATGTCACTGCTGGGGAGACAGTGACTTCAGGTGGGGGTTACCCTGCCCCAGGCTCCTGTGGCTCAGCACCACGCCTGCTTCCTCCCGGGAGCCTTCATGGGTTGCTCTCCTATTCTGAACACCTCCCAGCTCACCCAGACCCTCACGATAGGCTACGTCCTGATTTGGGTGTGAGCCTGGCCTCCCCATGCCAAACTGGCACACCCAGAAGGCAGTGCAGGGGCATCCAGTGCAGAGCGAGGAGTCCTGGCCCAAACCTACCAGCCGAGTAGCCTTGGCCCAGTCATTCTCCCTTGCTAAGCCTCAACTCTGCTTCTGAAATAGGGGTCTGTTTCCAAACCAGTCCTTCACGCACCTCACAGCGGATAGGGGGGCAGAAGGCCTGACCTGTAGCATGTGGCCCTCGATTTTGCAGCAGCAAGAAATGATTCCATCAGTGGCATGGCCAGCTCAATAGTACTCAAATTCCACGGCTTGAAATGCCATTGATGAGCTGATGTTGCCTGACTTTCACCTCCAACCCCAGTCCTGGGCCCAGCTGGTCCGCCACACCTCCTAGAACTCTGGATCCTCACAGCTGTCCCCAGCCCCACTGTCTACCTGCTGCTTAAGGTAAAAGCCCACTGGTGACCCTGGCTACAAGCAGCAGCAGGGGCGGAGCTCATGCCAAGTGCAGAAAGCCCATGCCTGCAAAAAATCACACGCCGGTCTCACTGACATGGAGGTCCAGACCGGGCGGGGTCCTGGTGACGGGAGAGTGGTTACCCTTGGGGACAGGGGTGGGTACTGACCAGAGGGAGAGCCAGGGCAGCTTCTGGGGGCCGGAAATATTCTCTATCTTGATCTTGGAGCCGGTTTTACTGGTATGTTGAGTTGAAATAATCTTATCATCAGTCTTGATTCTTCCCGCATCCACTTCATACAGCAAAACAGATAAAAATCCCAACTCTCATAACACCTTCCATTCTAGTGGGGGTGATGGGAGGGCAGACATTAAACATGAAAAGCAAGTAAATAAGTGGGAAATCAGATCATGGGAAGAACCAGAATACGGGTGCAGGGTCAGGGGGAGATGGGTGCTGCGTGCTGGGGTGGGCGTGGAGTTGCTATTTTTATAGGGTGGTCTTGTTTGAACAGGGCCCTGAAGGAAGCAAGGGAGAAGCCCTGAGGCTCTCTGGGGGAAGGGTGTCGGCAGTGGGAGGGAATAGCGCCTGCAAAACCTCTTAGCAGGGAAGTTCAGTAGAGTGACTCTCTACTGATGGGCACGGAAGTGGGTTAGAACTGGCCCCGTGTGTGCTAAGGAGAGATGGAAACCAGGGGTGGGGAGTGGGAAAGAAGGGGCGCTTGATACTTTAGACTCAGCGGCCCCCTGGTTTGTTTGTTTTTTTTTTTTTGAGATGGAGTCTCGCTCTGTCGCCAGGCTGGAGTGCAGTGGCGCGATCTCAGCTCACTGTAACCTCCTCCTCCCGGGTTCAAGCTATTCTCCTGCCTCAGCCTCCCGAGTAGCTGGGATTATAGGCGCATGCCACCATATTGGGCTAGTTTTTATATTTGTAGTAGAGATGGGGTTTCACCATATTGGCCAGGCTGATCTCGAACTCCTGACCTCGTGATCCCCCGCCTCAGCCTCCCAAAGTGTTGGGATTACATGCATGAGCCACCGAGCCCGGCCGACCCCCTGGTTTTATGACCTGGAGAGTGCATATTATCTGACCCATCTCCCTGAAGGCAGGCTGTCCTGACTCCTCACCCTGTTTCTCACCTGTATCCTAGCCCGGTGCCTGGTCTAGGGCTTGGATCCACATGCTGGGCGAATGAGCAAACAAAGGCCTACCCGCTTCAGCAGACCAGCCTGCCTTTGTGGAGCAGGGCCCTTCCCCTCAAGGCTTTGTCTGGATACCACTTTCTCCCCTGGACACTCCCTCGGTCCCTCCCACCCCGGCAGGCTCTGCCCTGTACTGTTCCCTGCAGGAGGTGGAAAGCGCGTGGGCCGGGCTGGATCTCGGCTCACTGGCTTCCTCACTGGGTGGCCTTGGCAAACTCCTCCCCGCCCTGAGTCAGCTTCCTGGTCCTGTGTGATATTGGGGAAATTCACACCCAGCAGGGCTGCTGGGCCCCGTGAGCGAGGCAGGGTTGCAGGGGCCGGCACAGGGCCTGGCCGACAGCAGGTGCTCAGGAGGCAGGGTCTAAGCTGTTGAGCCAGGGTGCCCCTCAGCCCAGGGGTGTAGGGTTGGGAGGAGGAAGGGCTCTTAGGGAAGAGTAATTCGCTGGGGGTCCAGGGATTTGGATTTGGATTTGGATTTGGCCTGTGTGACTTGGGGCAAGTCACTTCCCTCCTCTAATCCTTGCTTGATTCCAAGAAAAATGGCAGGTGCCCTTCAGGGCTGGGGACTGGGAGAGGGGTGCTTGGGCTTGTGGAGCCCCACCCGGGAATGGGAGGCGTGGGGATGTGGCAGAGGCCGGGGGCGGCGGCAGCTCAAAGTGTCTGGGCAGACAATGGGCACTGTGTGCGGGGAGCAGGCAGGGCGGTGCGGGTGGCAGAGTGGCTCCCCGGCAGGAATGTGCCCGGGAATGTGCCCGTCTGGGAATGCACACGGCTCCCCTGTGGTGGGCTCCCTCGGCTGGCAGCCTGCTCCCCCTGCCACGCGGCGGCTCAGAGCCTGGAATGGCCCAGGGAGGCGCTGGCTGACCGAGCCTTCCTGGGTCCCCACCCCCTGCAAGCCTGAGCAACCTCTGTGGGGCCTTGGAAAAGTGATGGGGGCGGGCGTCAGGGTTCCCCGTGCCACCAACTGTCGGGGCCTCGTCTGTGTAAGGGGTCTCTGATCGCCCTGTAGGGTTTTCCTTGGATTAAAACATCTCTTGCTGCCCAGTTCACCTCCTTCACTCTCCCTCTTTCTCTCCTCGTGGAATGGGGTCTTGGGCTGTCTTGGGCACCACTGTGTCCCCAGGGCTCAGGACGAAGCTTGGCTGTGCTCAGTAAGAGCTGGCTGTGAAGGCATTCCCATCAGGCCCCTCCCCGCGGGCTGTGCCCTGAAGTGGGCTCTCTGGGCAGTGGGGTCGGCCGGGGGAGGCGCTGCAGACAGGGGGGCCATGGGGAGAAGTGGGGTGTCCCCTGCTCCCTCCTCATCCCAGCTGGCCCCTACAGCTGTAGCTCCTCTCTCAGCCTTCTTTCTGCCTCCAGCTCTCGCTGGCTGTCAGAGCCCTCGGCTCCGGGATGGAAACAGCTCCTGCCATTAGCATAGCTTGGATCTAGTCCCCTCAGCCAGGTCTCTAACATCTTTTCCTCGCATCCCCCTTGTCTGTTTCCTGCTGAGACACTGATTTTGTCCTCCCAGTCACCAGGCCAGGCAGCTCTCGCCAGCTTCTTTGACAGATGAGAAAACTGAGGCCCAGAGAGGGGGCGTGAAGGGGTCCAAGCCTCAAGGCTGGGGAAGGTCAGATTTGAGCCTGTGTCCCTGTTCCTCCAATGTCTGGGGCCTTGGGTCCTGGGCAACACCATTTGTCACCTTTCTGATGAGCACAGTGATGAAGCTTTGGCTGCTCAGGTGGGTGCCCCGCAGATCATAAAAATGATCACAGTGTTCCCTGACTCCCTCTCCAGCCAAGCCCTGGGCCCTGCGCCAACACCGCGTTCGAGGTGTCTCCTTCACTCCTTTCCGTGGTGGGGCCGCGAGGGAGGCGCTGGGCGAGCCAGGGGCCTGCTCCTCTGAGGCCTGCAGTTGGGGCCGACGGCGTTGAGCCAAGGGCTGGGAGCCTCTGAGGTCAGGCTCCATCCACACCGGCGGCTGCCTCTGTCCTGCAGCCAGGGGAGCAGACAGCTGGGGAACTCCCAGGCCGGTGAGACCAGAGGCCAGGACAGCCTCAGGAGGTGGCCCCGGCCGCTGGATGACTTCACGGGTCTTTCCCGCCCTGAGTCACCGGGTCTCATTGACCCCTTGGGCACCTTTGGAGGGAGGGGTGATGGCCGGCTCAGCTGAGTGGGCTGGTGGGAGGTGGGGCTGGGCTCTCTGTTACCTAACAGTGGAGGAGCAGCTGGGGAAAGGAGCAGGGTCGTGGCTCCCTGCCCATGGTGTTGCCTCTGGGGTGCTGTGCGAGGGCATCCATCTTTGCCCCTCTCTGGGCCTCGGGACCATATCACCCCTTCTGAGGGTATTGGTTCATCTTGAATCCCTCCCCTTTCCAGCTCAGGCCTGCTGGAATGGGCTGCCCCAGAGCGAAGGGAGGAATGGTCTCTGTCTCCTCCCCACCCGCACTCCACACAGGTGTGAATCAGCCCAGGTGAGGAAGCTGACTCATCTTCCCCACCTGGCCTTGGAGAAAGGGACCCTTTCTCTTGCCTGGGGGTTAGAATGAACTTGACTGTTATTTTCGGAGGAGAGTGGCTTTGACCCGAGGAGGCACAATGTGAAGACTTGGGGTGCCGGGTCTCTGGGAGGAAGTCCTGAGCACCTACTGTGCGCTGAGCTCGTGGACAGTGCGGACGTCCTCTCTTCCAATCTGTAACCACCTGCTATGATGCCCTCCTCTGAAACGAGGTTCAGAGTGGGCAGTGACTCGCCTAAGGCCACACAGCCCAGCCAGTGCCTGTGGAGGGAAGCCCAGCTGGGGCTGGGTCTTGCTCCTGGAACTTTCTGGCCCATGTTATATGCCTCAGGCCCCTCACTGTGAGCTCAGAACCCCTCCTTGGGGACCAGGAGAGGCTGGGGATGGTGAGGGGACAGGAAGGAAGGGGTGGGGTTGCAGAGCCAGCCTCCATACTCCCTAACCCATGTCACAGAGTCCAGGGGTCGACAGGGACAGGGAAAGCTCCCCTTCCGTGCCCCTATCATAAGTTAAGCCATTCTCCCACCGTTCTGCTGTTAATCTTTAAACGGCCCAATGATTAATTAATTACCCAAGACCCACGGGGACTTGGCTGGGTGCCCCTGGTATCTGCGACCAGGGTACCCACTCTGCAGTACCCCCGTCTCCCAGCCCCTAATGTGAGCAAGGAGAAACACAGACGAAGGCTGCCAAACTCACAGACACAGGCAAGGATGTGACTGTCATCGGTCCAGCAAACCCTGCTCTGTCCCGGGCCCTGGGCCACAGCACAGCCTGCAGGAGACGGGCGAGACACCATCAGGAAAGAAGACAGAACCCCAGAGGCCAGGCAGGACTAGGAGGGCTCCTCCCAGCCCCAGTGGACCCCGCTGCGGGACACTGGGGAGTCTGGTGTCTCTGTGTCCTTGGGGCGCTGGCGGGGGGGATCTGAGCCTAGTGTCTGCTGACTAGTTCTTACCCCCTCTGCCCCTCCGCCCCCTGAGTCTCAGTTTCCCTCATCTGTGCACAGGGCTGGTCATTTCCTGCTCTCCTCGCAGAGGGAGCTGGGGAGAATGCAGAGCCGCTCTGGCAGAGGCACTGGGGCTGCCCTAGCGGGTGTGGAGGAGGTTGGGGAGGTTCTTGCTGAGCAGCAGTGGGACAGGCCACATGGTTCCTAATTCAGGAGGTGACCCTGGCCAAGCCCTTTCTTCTCTGTCAGTCTTGGTTTCCCTATTGATAAAACAAGGGGTTGGAGGCCCGGTGTGGTGGCTCATGCCTGTAATCCCAGCACTTTGAGAGGCCGAGGTAGGTGGATCACTTGAGGTCAGGAGTTTGAGACCAGCGTGGCCAACATGGTGAAACCCCGTCTCTACTAAAAGTACAAAAATTAGCCGGGTGTGGTGGCGGGCGCCTATAATCCCAGCTACTCAGGAGGCTGAGGCAGGAGGATCACTTGATTCCAGGAGGCAGACGTTGCAGTGAGATGAGATTGTGCCACTGCACTCCAGCCTAGACAACAGAGCAAGACTCTGTCTCAAAAACAAAACAAAACAAAACAAAACCAAAAATGAGGGGTTGGGATCTGTGACTACCCAGGACCCTTGAGGAGCCTGTCATAGGCAGGTGGGCCGCTGGTACCAGGCAGAGCCCCCAGTCCACTGTCCCCCACTCCCTGGCCCTGCCATGCTCCAAGGTGCCCAGCTCCTACCCGGAGCAAGTGCTGGGCTGGGAACGTCAGCCATCACCTCGCCATTGACTCAGGTAGGCTCACCATTGGGAGGCCTGAGGATGCCACGGCAACTTCCAGCCTGGTCAGCAGGGCAGGTGTCAGAGGCGCCCACCCTGCCATGCTGACCATTTCCACCTCATTGCCAAGGGGCCCCCCTGGGCCTCCCAGAAAACTGGGGACATTGACCCTGGGAGGCAAAGGATCTTTGAAGACAACTTGTCTTCTGGGATTTTAGAACTTTTTGAAAGTTAAAATGAGGTCAGACACAGTGACTAATGCCTGTAATCCCAGTACTTTGGGAGGCTGAGGTAGGAGAATCACTTGAGGCCAGGAGTTTGAGACTAGAATGGGCAACATAGTGAGACCCTGTCTCTAAAATAATTTTAAAAATTAGCCAAGCATGGTGGTGCACACCTGAAATCCTAGCTACTTGGGAGGCTGAGGAGGGAGGATCGCTTGAGCCCAGGAGTTTGAGACCAGACTGGGCAACCTAGTGAGACTCCATCACTAAAAAAATAAATTAAAAAAAATTAGCCGAGTGCGGTGGCGAATGTCTATAGTTTCAGCTACTCAGCAGGGCTGCAGTGGGAGGATCATTTGAACCCAGGAGGCCAAGGCTGCAGTGAGCCACGACTGTGCCACTGCACTCCAGCCTGGGTAACAGAGACCCTGTCTCAAAAAAAAAAAAAAAATTAACCCACTTATGCCTTAGTTTGCAATTTTTAAAACTTGCAATCAGACCTTGGCAATGACCTTGAGCAGTAGGATAGAAATAACTCCCAATAATGGAACAGTAGGCATGAATGAAATGATACACAAATAATACACAGGTCCAGAAACACACCCTCCTTGCAGCAGGACCAAATGATAGAGAAGACACATTGGCCTTCCACATTGTTGTGGGTTGAACAGAGTCTCCCCAAAATTCACATCTATTCTGCACCTCAGAGCATGACCTTATTTGGAATAAAGATTTTTGCAGATGTAATTAGAGTATGGATCTCAGAATGAGGTCATCCTGGGTTGGGGTGGATCCTAAATCCAGTTACAGTGTTCTTACAAGAGAAAGGGATGGGAGATTCGCAAACAGAGACTCAGGAGAGGAAAGGGCCCTGGGAAGTCAGAGGCAGGGATTGGAACAATGTGGTCACAGGCCAAGGAACCCGGGGGTCCCTAGAAGCTGAAAGATTGCCCCCTGGAGCTGTGGAGGCAGCATGGCCCTGTAGACACCTTGATTTTGGACTTCTAGCCTCCAGAGCTATGAGAATAAATGTCTGTTATTTCCACCACCGAGTGTATGGTAATTTATTACAGGAAACCAGTAGCCACCTGCCCCATGGCCCTGCTCCGTCTGCAGCTCCTCCCTCCAGGGTTCCTCTCTGCTCTCCACACATGACTGTGGCATGCTGAATGCAGAAGTTTTGTTTTGAAATGTGGTGTTTTGAATGCAGAAGTTTTGTTTGTTGAATGCAGAAGTTTCATAGGCACATACCAGACGCGGTGTTCCGTAAACTTTCCATAAATGGCTCTGGCCGTTGGTGCAGGTGGGGGCAGCTCCCAGTTTTCCTTGGTTACACAAGAAGCTACTGTGAACACTTTTGCCTCATCTCTTCTGTACGTGCTTGATGATTTCTGGAGGCTGGAAGATTCCTTAGAAGGAGAATTGCTGGGTCAAAGGGTAAGCCCGTTTGCAATTTGACTGATGCTGTCAAATTGAGTCAAAACAGAAAGAATCTTAAGAAGGAGAGGAGGCTTGGTGCAGTGGCTCATGCCTGTAATCCTAGCACTTTGGGAGGCCAAGGTGCGAGGATCGCTTGAGCCCAGGAGTTTAAGGCCAGCCTGGGCAACATAGGGAGACCTCGTCTCTACAAAAAATACAAAAGTTAGCCAGGTGTGGTGGCGCATGCCTGTAGTTCCAGCTACTTGGGAGGCTGAGGTGGGAAGATCGCTTGAGCTCAGGAGTTCACAGCTGCAGTGAGCCATGGTTGCACCACTGCTATTCAGCCTAGGTGACACAGTGAGACCCTATCTCAAAATAAATAAATAAATAAGAAAAAGAGAAGCAGGGAAACAGACTTTTGGATTTTACAGTATGGGGCACTTCCAACCCCAGATTTATAAAATTTTAGGAGAGGGGACCTCAGGAGAACATCTATTCTGGGGTGTCACTTCAGGACCCAGGAGTGACATCTCCCAAGCCCTGTCTGGGTTTCTGTTTCCCTGGAATGGGCTTGGAGAAAGCAGAGGAGATAGGACCCAGGAGCCTGGAACTCTGGGGCTCCACGGGAGCTGTGGCAGGGGGTGAGTGAAATGCCTTCCCCACCTGGGCACCCAGCTCTTCTACCCAGAGGCTGCCCCTTTCCAGCCGAGGTGCCAGGCCAGCTGGGCCTCTGTAGCCACACACAGTGGCCCCTCTGTGCTTGGCACACACACAGAAAAATGTGAACAGAGCCTGTAATCCCAGCACTTTGGGAGGCCGAGGCAGGTGGCTCCCTTGAGACCAGGAGTTCAAGACCAGCCTGGAGAACATGGTGAAACTCCATCTCTACAAAAAATACATGAAAAAAGAAATTAGCTGGGTGTGGTGGTGAATGTCTATGGTTCCAGCTACCGGGGAGGCTGAGGTAGGAGGATTGCTTGAGCTGGGGTGGTTGAGGCTGCCGTGAGCCAAGATTGTGCCTCTGCCCTCCAGCTTGGGTGACAGAGTGAGACCATCTCAAAAAAAAAGAAAGAAGAAGAAAGAAAGAGAGAGAAAAAAAGAAAGAAAGAAAAAAGGAAAGAAAAGGAAAAGAAAAGAAAAGAAAAAAAGCCGGGTATAGCGGCTCATGCCTGTAATCCCAGCATTTTGGGAGGCCGAGGTGGGCAGATCACAAGGTCAGGAGTTCAAGACCAGCCTGGCCAACATAGTGAAATCCCATCTCTACTAAAAATACAAAAAAAGAAAAAAATTAGCCTGGCGTGGTGGTGGGCACCTGTAATCCCAGCTACTGGGGAGGCTGAGGCAGGAGAATCACTTGAACCCGGGAGGCAGAGGTTGCAATGAGCAGAGATAGTGCCACTGCACTCCAGCTTGGACAACAGTGTGAGACTGTCTCAAAAAAAAAAAAAAAAAAAAAAGGAAAGAAAAAAATGTAAAGGAAACGCACAGGGGTCGGGGGTGGTCTGTGGTCTGCACTAGGCTGACTCGTGGCCCTAGCTGGAGTTCTGAGGTCTGGAACAGGGCAGGAGGCTCTGCATTAGATACTGGTTGCCTGCCTTGGAGTTCCCTCCATTCTTATTCTGGTGGTTTTAGAACATGCTCTCCCCCCAATTATTTGACACTCCTCTTCTTGAAAGATGGGAGTCTATGTACTTTTTCCTTGAATCTGGGCTCTGTGGATGCTAGATCAATATGTTGCCAGTGAGGCTGTGTCAGTTTCTGGACCCAGGCCATGAGAAACTGCAACTTCCGCTTCCCACCTCTTGGGACTCAGCCACCATGCTGTGAGGAAGCTCAACAGCCCCATGGAAAGGCCGGTGTGGGAAGGAACAGAGGACCCTCCACTCCTGCCAGCTGTCAGCCCAAGTAGAGCCAATGGGACCTCCAGCTCCCACTGAAGTTGCCCCAGCTGATGCCTCATAGAGCAGTGCTGTGCCTTCTTGTGGCGCCTGGCTTGACTTGCAGATCTGTGAGAGAAACAAATGATTACTCTTGTTTTAAGCCACTAAATTTTGGGATCATTTGCAGCATAGCAATGGATAACTGGAACACCCTCCATGACCAACAAAGTCACCACCAGTGCCTGCAGGCTGGGTTAGGAACACGGGCTTTGGGATCAGACTCACCAGCCATGTGTCAAGGCCCGTCTTTGCCTCAGGGGCTTCATCTGCACGTGGTGACCGTAGTAGGACTCGCCTCATAAGGTTGTCATGAGGATGAAATGAGACGACACACATGGAGCCTGGTGCCGAGGAAGTATGTGGCAAATGGGAGCTGTGACAAGGGTTTACCGCCATGGTTGTTATTTCCCTAAGCAGAGAAAATTACTCAGTCTAAGCTGGGTTCATTCAAACAAGCAGATCCTTCCCTGCTTGTTCCTTCAAAGACCCCCTCCTCCAGGAAGCCTTCCCTGACCACCCTGCGCTGGGCCGCCACTCCTCTGTGCACCTCCAGCCCTCTGTGCTATGCCTGAAAGAACAACAGTCCCATTGTGCTCGTTGCCTGTTTACAGCCGCCAGACTGGGACATCCCTGAGGGCATCGTTAGCAGGGCCAGCAAGGAATGGAAGTCTCTAAAGCTGGCACTCGCTGTGTGCACACACAGGCGGGGACCCGGGGCTGCTTATGTCGCTGAGTGACCCTCAGCCAGCTGGTGTCCCCGAAGTGTACGCCTGGGTGGGCCTTATGTGCAGGCCTCTGTGTATGTCAGCGTGCCTGTGGGAGGTGGGTGTGCACATGTTTGTACACACGTGAATAGCAGTTGGTGTGTCTGTGTAAAGGCAGGTGGAGTGAGCATGTCTCTGTACACGGATGTGGGCACATGCTCATGTGCACACCACTGCACATTCACGCTCATGTGTATGCTCGTACAGTTGGAGTGTTCTTGTGCGTGGGTGTGTCCACATGTGTGTGCCTTCATACTGGGTGCGTGCCCTGTGTGCCAGGCTGGGCTGTATGGTAGGAATGTAGGGTACCAGCTGCTACATTTGGGGCCCACTCAGGAACTAAAAATAGCTCATGCCCAGCCCTGTCCCCCCGGGCAGGGGGCCGCCGGGCAAGCTCCACGGGGGCACCCCAGCCAGGCTGTTGGCCTCATCCCTTCTTGGGCCGCCGCCCTGCCTGCCCTGCCCTGCCCTGCCCTGCCTGGGGCTCCCATGAGCTCATGCACACCCTGCCCAACCAGGGCAGGGAGGGGGTTGGGAGGTCCAGAGTCGTGCCTGCTAGGCCGAGGCCCTGCCCACGTCCCGGCGGCTGGACACCAGCAAGGCCTGATAAGGTCAAGTGTGGAGTAGGGTCCGCCCCCTCCCTCCGGCCAGGGACAGCCGGGCGGACGTGAGTCAGCACAGGGGGCATCAGGCAGCCCAGGCCTGACCACTGGCTGGTGATGGGGCAGCCCTGGGGCGTGGGACCGCCTCCTTGGACAGGCCAGGGGCTGGCCAGGAGGAATCACCTGCGGGGTCGGCCAAGCCCTGACCTCATTCTCCACCTTGAGGAACCCCACCTCCACTTCCGCCCAGAAAGCCCCTCTGGAGTCCCCTGGTTGGCTTCCTGCCCTGGCCTGGTCATTGCTGGGCCTCAGGAGGGCTGATGGCCACTCCTGCAGAAGGGCATTTCCGGGCTTAGCTGCACGGCCCCAAGGGTTCCATATGCCCCTTCCTCGGGAAGTCCTCCCTGGTTCCCCAGGCTGGATGGAGCGGGGGTGGGGCTCTGAGATCCCAGCTCCCTCTTGGAGCCCCTCTCTCTGCAAAGTCAAAGCCTGTTTACTAATGTCCAGACCTGAGCTTCTTAAGGGCCAGGAAGTGTGTCATTTCCATCTCTGTTTACATCTTACTCCCTCGCTGGGTCCCCAGCACAGCCCAGGAGGGGTCATTGTTGTCTTCCTTTACAGGGGAGGACTCTGAGGCCTGGCATGGATGGTGACTGGCTCACAGTCCCCAGCCAAGGGGTGGCCATTGTGGAGGCTGTTCCCGGATGTCCTGCTGTCCCCATCACTGTGCCACTGTGATCCTTCCTCCTGGAGCCCCTGACCTCAGAGGCTCTGATGACCCAGCCCAAGCACGCATGACTGATTTTTCATTCTGTGAACCTGGTGCATGTGCAGCTTGGGCTGGACCTTCCCTGGAGCTCAGCTCTACAGGGCAAGCCAGGCAGGGCCTGACACGCTGATCACAGCTGAACGTCAGGGTGGAGTCTCCCGCTGTGTCCTTTGCCTCCCCGCAGGGCCCTGCCAAGAGGACAGGAGAGGGCACCAGCTTGGCATAGGGAGAGCGCATTGTGAGGGAGGGACCATCAGATGCTCCATTTAACAGATGAGGACACTGAGGCTCAGAGAGGGGATGTGATGTCCGCGAGGTCCCACAGTGAGGAACGGCCTAGGCAGGTCTTAGGAAACACTCCCTTGTGCTCATGGACACGCTCGTGGCACTGTGTGTCATAGTGAAAGAGGAAAAATGGTCCTGGACGCCTGCCAGTCCTCTGTGAGCACCCTCCACACAGAGGGACACGCAAGAGGGGGTTGGATCCATGCTGACCAGGTGGGGCTCCACCCCAATGAAGAAGCACACTTTCCAACACTTCAACACGGGTGGGCATGAGGGCTCACACCTGTCATCCCAACACTGTGGGAGGATGAGGCAGGCAGATCATCTAAGGTCAGGAATTTGAGATCAGCCTGGCCAACATAGTGAAAGCCTGTCTCTACTAAAAATACAAAAAGTAGCCAGGTGTGGTGGTACACACCTGTAGTCCCAGCTACTTGGGAGGCTGAGGCAGGAGAATTGCTTGAACCTGGGAGGTGGAGGTTGCAGTGAGCCGAGATCATGCCATTGCACTCCAACCTGGGTGACAAGAGCAAAATTCAATCTCAAAAAAAAAAAAAAAATTAGCCAGGCGTGATGGTGCACGCCTGTGGTCCCAGCTCTGAGGAAGCTGGGGTGGAAGGATCGCTTGAGCCTGGGAGGTCGAGGCTGCAATGAGCCGTGATCGTGCCACTGCACTCCAGCCTGGGTAACAGAGTGAGACGGTTCAAAACAAAACAAAACAAACATAAATTCAGAGGAAAGTGTTTTTGAGCCCACACTGTAACTGCATTAGTTTCCTATCAGTTTCCTATCGCTGCTGTGAGGAATGACCACAAATGTAGTGGTTTAAAATAACAGGGGTGTGAGCTCTTACAGCTCTGGAGGTCGGAAGTCTGAAGTGGGTCTCGTGGGCTAAACTCAAGGTGCGGGCAGGGCCTGTGCCTTCACGGGCTCTCCTTTGCCTTTGCAGCTCCTAGATGCCACTCGCATTCCTTGGCCTGGGGTTCCTTCTGCCCCTCAAAGCCAGCAGCACAGCGTCTTCCATTCCCTCTGACCCTGACACTCGCTCTTCTGCCTCCCTCTTGCACATCCAGGGATTCTTGTGATCGTGCTGGGCTCACCCAAATCATCCAGGATGATCTCCTTATTTTACGTTCAAGGTGCTGGGAACACAACACAGTGGGTAATACAACAGACACTGTCCTTGTCTCATGGGAGACAGACAGTAATTCACATGTAGCCCTGTGACACGTCTGGAGGGGTAGATGCTGGGAAGCAAAGTGAAGCAGAGGAGGGGATGGAGAGCAGTGGGGAGCCTCATCTGCATAGTATGGCTCCTTTCCAATGAGAATGGATTTGCCATATTTGCATATTTCTTTTTTTTTTTAATCTCGCTTTGTCACCCGGGCTGGAGTGCAGTGGTGCGATCTCTGCTCACTGCCTCCTGGGTTCAAGTGATTCTCTTGCCTCAACCTCCCGAGTAGATGGGATTACAGGCCTGTGCCACCACCACGCCCAGCTAATTTTTGTATATTTTTATTATTTATTTATTTATGTATTTATTTATTTTTTTTTTCCCAAGACGGAATCTTGCTCTGTCACCCAGGCTGAAGTGCAGTGGCACAATCTTGGCTCACTGCAACCTCTGCCTCCCAGGTTCAAGCAATTCTCCTGCCTCAGCCTCCCAAGTAGCTGGGATTACAGGCGCCCGCCACCATGCCCAGCTAATTTTTTTTGTAATTTTAGTAGAGATGGGGTTTCACCATGTTGGCCAGGCTGGTCTCAAACTCCTGACTTCAGGTGATCTGCCCATCTCGGCCTCCCAAAGTGCTGGGATTCAGGTGCGAGCCACCACGCCCGGCCCTATTTGCATATTTCTTCTATAACCCAAAGCAGGTCTAGGTGACTCTGAATAACAGCAGTTTATCTTCCTGCCCATTGGCTGTGTGACTTTAACCTAGTGGTCTAATCTCTCTGGTCTCTTCACAGGAGTCAATGGGGTGCCAAACTCCTCCTGGCGATGCTGTGAGATGCCCGAGGGGACGCCTTGAGTTCTCTGGGTGTCCTGCCTGCAAATCTCACCTTGGGCAGGAAGTACCGAGGGATTCCCAGGCACAGGCTCCATGGGGCGGGCAGGGGTGTGTGTGCAGCCCCCAGCTGCACCGGAGGTTTGGGGTGGAAATGCCTCTGGATGGAGCCCAGATGGTCTTTGGACCTGGGATGGGACCATTCCTGGAAGGAATCCAGCTGCTTCAAGCCCAGCTGAGTAGGCAGGAGTGTGGTGGTGCCATTGGGGCCAAAACTGCCCCACTAGCTCACCAGAGGGAACAGGAGAATGAGCCTGGGGCCTGGGGCCTGGGTTGGGCTGTGACAGATCCCAGGCTGTGGATCCCCAGCTGAGAAACGGGAGGGCCTGGGGAGGAGCAGGGGTGGGCCTAGGACCTGGCCCCCAAGCTCCAAACAGGCTTCCATAACTTCTGGTTGTGTGACTCAGTTTCCTCATGTGTAGACGGGGATTGTAACTGTTTCCCATTCTAGGGTGGTTGTGAGGACCAAGTGTACTTGTGCACACCGGGGTGGGTGGGTATTTGCAGGGTGGTTGGCACACAGGGGGTCCCATCCAGGCTTAATTTCCCTCCCCAATTCTCTCCAGCTCCCAGGGAGTTGGCTCCAGGCCCCAGAGACACCTGCAAATGCCCCTTCCTGTCCCAGGCTCAGAATGAATTGAGGGAACAATGAAAAACAAACAAAACAACCATTTACTTGCTGAAGAGCGAATATGTTCACATGTCCAAATAATCAAAATACTCAAAGGATATGCAGTGAGAGAGAAGTCCTCCTCCCACCCCGTTCCCCCGCCGTTTCTTGAGTATTTGAGTATATTTTTCCAGAGATGCCCTAGGCGGGTACGCGGGGAGATGCATTTGTATTCTCTTCTCCACCTTAAACACAGCCCGCGAATGGCGGAGTTTTTTCTTGGAGAATGGCAGGCATCAGTACAGAAACAGCTTCCTTGAGCGGCGGTGTATGGGTGGGTGTTCCATTGTTATTTGACGAGGCTGTAAAGGGAAGGGTTGTTTTTTTTCAAAGCAAAGGAATAGCTTCACGGAAGCATCCTTCCTGGAATCTGGAATTCGGAGACGAGCTTGAGTCTGAGCTGGGCTACTTACCACTCGGGGACTGCACGTGTTGCTTCCCCCGAGCCTCAGTGTTCTCATCTGCAAGATGCTGCTTGTGGCTGGGCACGGTGGCCTACACCTGTAATTTCAGCACTTTGAGCTGCCGATGCACGAGGATCGCTTGAGGCCAGGAGTTCAAGACCAGCCTGGGGCCAGGCGCAGTGGCTCACGCCTGTAATCCTAGCACTTTAGGAGGCCGAGGCAGGAGGATCACCTGAGGTCAGGAGTTCGGGACCAGCCTTGGCCAACATGGTAAAACCTCATCTCTACTAAAAACACAAAAATTAGCTGGCATGGTGGCACGTGCCTGTAATCCCAGCTACTCGGAAGGCTGAGGCAGGAGAATTGCTTGAACCCAGAGGTGGCAGTGAGCCAAGATCACACCATTGTGCTTCAGCCTGGGTGACAGAACGTGACTCCATCTCAAAAAAAAAAAAAAAAAAAACCAGCCTGGGAGACATAGTGAGGCCCCATCTCTACCCCTGACCATCCCCACCAAAACCCAAAAAAACAAACTTAGCTGGCCATGGTGCTGTGTGCCTGTAGTCCCAGCTACTCAGGCAGCTGAGGCAGGAGGATCCCTTGGGCCCAGGGAGTCTGGACTGCAGGGAGCTATGATCATACCACCATACTCCACCCTGGGTGACACAGTAAGACCCTGTCTCTACCAAAAATAAAAAAAAGTAAAAGATAAAAATAAAAAAGACAGTGGTTGTACCCATCCGGGAGATAATGTTGCCCATGGGTAGCCTGCAGGCTGTGCCCTGTTTGTGGATGTGTTTTGCTCATAAAACTTTTCCAAACTCTGGAGATTTCAAATTGTAACCCAGATTTCTGGCTTCTCTTGAAAAATCAAAAGTCTGGCATTGCAGGCTGGAGCCAAGTAGCCACTGCCCACTTTGGAAGGGCCAGGGGTGCTCCCTTTGGCCTCAGGCCTCACCACTCCCTATTGCTCATGTATAGCCCCCGACCTGGTCGTCCTCCTCCGCAGAAGGGTGTGCTGGGCTTAAATTCATGCAAACAGAATGCGCAGGGTTCCCAGCGCTCGGCACAGGCCTGGCTTCACTCTCTTGCTGGATACTTGGGGTATCTGGGACTCAGTAGCCACAGCCATGGACGATCCAGTCCTGGAAACCCAAGCCCTGAGCAAGCGGCTCCAGAGTGTCTCCTCCACCAGAAGGGAAGCTGAGATGCCGGCAGCATGTCCGGGAAGGGCTCTGGGCTGCAAGCCAGGCGGTTTCATCCCGGGAGGCGGCGGCCGAGGCTTCTTCCCTAGGCTGGAGCCGGAAGCCGGGCTCCAGGCACCTGGAGTTCCCATCTCCGGGTCCCCAGGATGTAGATTCCTGCGCACAGCCCCCCACGCCTTCCTCTTCCCTACCTACCTTTGGCAGCCACATCCTGCCTTTCAGGGGTGGACCAGGACTGAAGGGGAGGCAGGGAGGTGGGTGGGGTCCCAGGAGGACCTCGGGGACATCCTCTCTTTGCAGTGGTTGCAAACTCTTCTTGGCCCCAGGGTGCCTTGGAGCACAGTTTGAAAACCACTGATGGAGCCCTTTTGCTAGATGGGAAAACAGAGGCCTGGAGTGGGGAGGGGTAGGAGGGTCAGAGGCCTGGAGACCTTAGAGTCCCCCCTCCCCAAGTCTACTACAGAGCCCCAGCATGTGGAACTGAAGCTCACTGAGCCCCCAGCCAGCCTCCCTGGGAAGGCTGCCCCTCACCCTGCTGTTGTCTGTCCAGAAGGCCAGGGAAGTATCGGGGCTCCTCCTTCTCCAAAACTCGAATTGCCTCCTCTGCCAAGTGCCCACCTTACAGGGTGGTTGTGAAGAATCAAAGAGATGAGAGTGCAGATAGCAAGAATAAGAACCACAGTAGCTCCTGCCTCCTGGGCTTGAACTGCAGGCTGTCCATCCTGGACTTGGACGAGCCCATTTTTTACAGCACTTTCTTGGGAGAGAATTTACATACCCTAAAATTTACCCACTTAAAGTATATGAGTCAATGGTTTTCAGTATATTTACAGAGTTGTACAACCATGACCACAATCTAATTTTAGAACATTTACATCATCCCACAAAGAAACCCAACACCCATCAGCAGCCACTCCCTGTTCCCCTCCTCCAGCCCCTGGAACACTCCTCTGCTTTCTATCTCTAGAGAGTTCTCTGTTCTGGACATTTCGTATAAATGGAATCATACAATGTGTAGCCTTTTGTGACTGGCTTCTTTCAGTGAGCGTCATGTTGTGGCATGTGTCACTCCTCCATTCCTTGTTGTTCTTTGTTATTTCTTCCACTAGAGCAGCCGGAAAGAACATTCCTTTTCATGGCCAAGTAATATTCCATTGTAAGGGCATACCACAATTTGTCCACTTATCCATTGATGTACATTTGGGTTGTTTTCACCTTTTGACTATTAAAAATAATATTTCCGTGAGCATTCTTGTATGTATCTTTGTGTGGACGTATGCTTTCATTTCTCCTTTGTAAATATTTAGGAGGAAAATTGCTGGGTCATGTGGCAGCTCCATGTTTAACATTTTGAGGAACTGCCAAACTGGTTTCCAGAGGGGCTGAATCATTTTGCATTCCCACCAGCAACCTGGGAGGATTCCAGTTTCCCCACATCCTCACCAACGCTGGCTGCTGTCTTTTTGATCATTGCCTTTATGCTAGTGGGTGTGACATGGTCCCACCACTGAAGGGACAGGTTTCCATTTTCATTTCCGTAATCAGCAGTCATGTTGAGCATCTTTTCATGCACTTATTAGCCATTCATAGATCTCTTTTGGAGAAATGTCTATGCAAATGACAGCCTGTCATTGAATCCTCACAGCCACACGGTTGGAGGAAACTGGAACTATGGTCAGCCACACCGATGATGAGGAAACTGGGGTTCCGAGGAACTCGTGCTGGGACACTGCGCCTGGGGGGCAGGGTGTGGGTGATGGGGGAAACAAGGAGATATGAGGACCCCCTCAGCACTGCAGGCTGGAAGAACTGAGCCCTGATTCCTATTCCTCTCTGCCTCTGTCTCACTCTGGGACCTCGGGCAAGACACTTCCTACCCTGAGCCTCAGTTTCCCCACCTAACAATGCCTTCATCCTGCCGTGGGAATCGGATTTGGTGCTACACGTGAATGTACTGAAAGCCAGAGCAGGGCCCTGGTGTTTCCAGACCTGGGAATCACTCACCCTCCAGTCGCTGGCCCTCCAGGGCTGGCTGTGGGTGAGGCCTCTGCTCTGGTTCTCAGGCCAGCCTGCACTCTTGGCCACCAAGCACTAAGAGTTCTGGGCCTGCAAGGAAGGCTTGCTCAGGCTGGGGCTGGGCAGAGAGCACGCAGGCAGTGTCTGGGCTGCTAGTCTGTGGGAAGCAGCACATTTGTCCCTGAGCAAGAGCCTCCTCTGCACTGGCCACCTGCAGCCCTGGCCACCTGCTGCTTCTACCTGGGGCCAAGGCGGGTGCAGGGCATAGAGCTATCAAGGGAGCAGAGTTGGGGGCAGGTTGGGAGGAAGCTAGGCTGGGAGCCCCTCCACTGGGAAGAGACTGGGCAGATGGATTCATTCACTCATTCATTCGCGTACTCACTCATTCATTCATCCAGCCGTGTGTGCTGGCCTCTTATGGCCCCCGTGCTTTCCTGAAGGAAGCGCTGACTGTAATGCAGCCATTCCTCAGGAAACTTGCTGAAGGAGTGGACACCATGAGCGTGGGACCTGTGTTGAGAGTCAAATACCTCCAGCCCCTGCCTTCACGGCATTCTTGGCGGAGGAGGAGGGACAGATGGAGTAACAAAGGCAGCACCTTAGAGTCTCTGCTAGGGACCAGCCACTCCCCCAAGTCCCTTACTCTTATGGTAAAATCATTCTTGTTTTTTTTTTTGACAGAGTCTCGCTCTGTTGCCCAGACTGGAGTGCAGTGGCGCGATCTCGGCTCACTGCAACCTCCATCTCCCGGGTTCATGCCATTCTCCTGCCTCAGTCTCATGAGTAGCTGGGATTACAGGCGCCCACCACCATGCCCGGCTAATTTTTGTATTTTTAGTAGAGACAGAGTTTCACCATATTGGCCAGGCTGGTCTCAAACTCCCGACCTCGTGATCTGCCTGCCTTGGCCTCCCAAACTGCTGGGATTACAGGTGTGAGCCACTGTGCCCGGTGATAAAATCATTCTTATCTCCTTTTCATATATTGTGAAACTGAGGCTCAAAGAGGAGCAGAGACTGGGTCAAGGTGTCACGGTGGTTAGTTGCAGAGCTGGAGGCAGAAACCTGGTGTCTGGTTCCCAGCTGCAGACTCTCAACATGATTCTACCTCTTTCTCTGCACTCCCCAACCCACCCCTCTGGAGTTTGGACCTGGTGCTTTCCAGCCCTCTGCCCCCTTCTCTTAATATTTGACCCGTATTTGAGAACAGCAGTCTGGCATGCTCCCTGCAGCAGCCAGGAGATGTGGGTTCAAGTCCTCCCTCAGCCATCAAAATGCTGTGTGACTTGGGCAAGACCCCCAACCTCTCTGTTTTCAGCTTCTTCATTGGTCAGCGAGAGGGCTGGACCGGGCGCTTTTGAAGGCAGCTAGGCTGAGGCCATGTCTTAGGGCAGCTCTAGGGAGCATGGGGTGGGTGATGGTGGGCTCCCCAGGCAGGTTTGGGTGGCACCAGGCTTGCGGAAGGGGCAGTTGCAGCCTGCAGGCCTTTTTCCAGGGGACGCTGAGTGGCCCGGCTTATCACCCGCCTGTCTTGGGCCACTCTTCCGAGCGGCTCCTCGGGTTTCAGCCTGGAGTCTGCGATAGCAGGGACTGTGGGAGACCTGGGGGGCAGGTGGGTGGCCCTGTTGCTCGCAGGGCTCCGGGCACCCCGTCTCCTCCGGGTTATCTCTGCTCTGGGACAGGCTGGGAAAGTGAGAAGCTGTGCTATCTCCTCCACTTCCCTCCAGAGATAGGGCTACCTCAAAGCCCTCTTGTTCTGCACCCTACAGTCCCCTCACATCCACTGGCCCCAGAGGAAGGGGGGGCACAGCCTGTAGTGCTGAGGTGCCATTCCCTCATGGGGGCTGCAGTGGGGAGCACAGAGTGAGGCTGAGGAGTCACTTTTCCAGCCCGCTGTGCCTACTGAGTGCCTACTGTGGGCCAGAACAGGGGAGAGCATTTCCCACCCAGCAGGGCTGGTGCTGACCAATCGGGTGGCCTGGGGAGCCCCTGTTGCCAGAAGCAGTGACCACTAGTTACTGGTTCATGAGGAAGCCTGGGGGCTCTGGAGGGTCCAGGCAGTGTGAGGGGCATTTGGAGGCCTGAAGCAGAGACTAGTTACCATGGTTCAGCTGTATTTCAGCTGTATTTTTTTTTTCTTTTTTTTTCTTTTTTTGAGACAGGGTCTCATTCTGTTGTCCAGGCTGGAGCGCAGTGGTGCCATCTTGTCTCACTGCAGCCTCCATTTCCCTGGTTCAAGCGATTCTCGTGCCTCAGCCTCCTGAGTATCTGGGACTACAGGCGCCCGACACCGTGCCCGGCTAAGTTTTGTATTTTTAGTAGAGACGGGGTTTTGCCACGTTGGCCAGGCTGGTCTTGAACTCCTGACCTCAGGTGATCCACCCACCTCAGCCTCCCAAAGTGCTGGGATTACAGGAGTGAGCCACCGTGCCTGGCCTGTATTTCAGGATTTCAACGGCAAATCCTGAAATGGCTTCCTGGTGACTCCCGTCTAGGGGCAGGGACTCCTAAGTGCAAATGTAGGTGTGACTATGGGGACTTCATTCACCTCTCTGGGCCTTGGTTTCTTGTCTGTAAAGTGGGTTTGAGGGTGGCTTGTTCTGCACAGACTGTTGTTCGGGGGGGGCGAGGTCCTTTGGGTAAGCTTTGGCGTGGTGTGCCTCGTGCAAGTTAGGGTGGACCCGATAAAACAGTGATTTGACCGTTTTTCACAAGAATGGCTGTTTCCCATGCCGAGGTTAGGGTAAGTGCTAATGCATGTTGGAATTCGGCTGTCTCAGGCCTTGTTCTAGGCACTGAGGACATAGCAGGGATGGAGGCTGGCCTAGCCCTGCCGTTGGGGAGCCCAGATCCAACAGGGACACAGGTGATTGTGGGCGTGAGGTGGCTGGTGGCTTGAAGGAAGGTAGATAGAATAACAGCCCCCCTAAAGACACCCACGTCCCAATTCCCAGAATCGGTGACTATGCCATCTCACATGGCAAAAGCAATTCTGCAGATGTGATTCAGGTGCAGGCCTGGAGATGGGGATTATCCAGGCAGGCCTGCTGTGATCACAAGGTCTTTCTAAGAGGAAAGCAAACTGAACTGTAACTTAAAAATGGTAAAATAGGCCAGGTGTGGTAGTTCACGCCTGTAATCCCAGCACTTTGGGACGCTGAGGTGGGTGGATCGCTTGATGTCAGGAGTTCCTGACCAGCCTGGCCAACATGGTGAAACCCTGTCTGTACTAAAAATACAAAAATTAGCCAGGCATAGTGGCAAGCACCTGTAATCCCAGCAACTTGGGAGGCCGAGGCAGGAGGATTGCTTGAACCTGGGAGGTGGAGGTTGCAGTGAGCCGAGATCATGCCATTGCACTCCAGCCTGGGCAACAAGAGCAAAACTCTGTCTCAAAAAAAAAAAAAAGGTAAAATAATAAGGGTTACATTACATATACTTTACCATAATTTAACAGGTTAATAATGTAATAAACCAAACCTACTGAACTGTACACTTTAAATGGATAAATTATGTGGTATATGAGTTATATCTCAATAAAGCTGTTTCTAAAAATCCAAAAGGGGCTGGACATAGCAGCTCATGCCTGTGATCCCAGCAC
Organism: Nomascus leucogenys; assembly: GCF_006542625.1. NCBI lineage: Eukaryota > Metazoa > Chordata > Mammalia > Primates > Hylobatidae > Nomascus > Nomascus leucogenys. The sequence goes on from NC_044387.1 coordinate 11,222,533, forward strand.
TTTGGGAGGCCGAGGTGGGTAGATCACCTGAGGTCAAGAGTTGGAGGCCAGCCTGGCCAACATGGCGGAACCCCGTCTCCACTAAAAATACAAAAATTAGCCGGGTGTGTTGGCATGCGCTTATAGTCCCAGCTGTCCAGCTATTCAGGAGGCTGAGGCATAAGAATTGCTTGAAGCTGGGAGGTGGAGGTTTCAGTGAGCTGAGACAGTGCCACTACACTCTAGTCTGAGCGACAGAGTGAGACTGTCTAAAAAAAAAAAAAAAAAAATCCTAAAGGAGGGACCTTCTACCAAATACTCAACCACCAATCACCACTCCTGAAAGTATCAGGATCAGGAGAGACTGAGGAGCCATCACACTTGGGAGGGGACTAAGGAGACTTGATGACCTGATGCCATGTGGGATCCTGGCCAATCCCGGAACAGGGACAGGACATCAGTGGGGAAGCTGGTGATGTCTGAATACAGTCTGTATCTCAATGCTAACTCCCTCACTTTGATAAAGGCACCATGGTTATGTAAGATGTTAACATTAGGGGAAACTGGGAGGCAGGTACATGAGAAATTTCTGAATTTCATCACAACTCTTCTATAAATCTAAGATGATTTCAAAATGAAAAATTAAAAAAAAAAAAGAAGGTGGCTGGACGCAGTGGCTCACACCTGTAATCCCAGCACTTTGGGAGGTCGAGGTGGGTGGATCACCTGAGGCCAGGATCTGAGACCAGCCTGACCAACATAGTAAAACCCCATCTCTACTAAAAATACAAAAATTAATCGGGCATGGTGGTGAGTGCCTGTAATCCCAGCTACTCAGGAGGCTGAGGCAGGAGGATTGCCCGAACCGGGAAGTGGAAGTTGCAGTGAGCTGAGATTGCTCCAGTGTACTCCAGCCTGGGTGACAGAATGAGACTTCGTCTCAAAAAAAGAAAAAATAAAAGGAGGTGAGAGAGTCAAAGTCAGAGAGGAAATGTGGCAGAAGGAGAGATCAGATGAGAGTTTGCAGAGGCTACACTGCTGGCTTTGAAGACAGAGGAAGGGGCCACAAGCCAAGGAGTCCAGGCGGCCTCTAGAAGCTGGAGAAGGCAAGGAAACGGTTCTCCCCTGGAGCCCGCAAAAGGAACTCAGCCCTGCCGAGACCTGGGCCTCCAGATCTGTGAGATAAAAAGTTTGCATTGTTGTAAGTCACCATGTGAGTGGTAATTAGTTACAGCAGCAATGAGAAACTCGCAGAAGGCAAGGAGGTGATACTGATGATGATGGCCACAGTGATGGGTACTTTGAGTGCTTAGGAAGGGCCCAGCCATGTTCTCCAAGCCCTTTACGCAGGTTAACTCAGTTAATTTTCAGACATTGTTCTGTGGGATGATTATTATCCCTGTTTTATAGACAAGGACACAAAAGCACAGAGAGGTTAAGTAACTTACTGAAGGCCACACAGCTGCAAACACAAAGGGGGATTCTCACCCAGGCAGATGGTGGTTGAGTCTATGCCTGTGACCACCACCCCCCACTGCCTGGCAGCAGCGTGTGTGTGAATTCTGACCCCGTTTGCTCAGGGCTAGGCCCTTTACAGAAAGGATTTAGTTTAATGTCATGACCGTCCTATAGGGTAGATGTTCCTGTCATTCTCCATTTTACAGGTGGGGAAACTGAGGCCCAGCAAGATGGAGCCCCTTGCTCAGGGTCACAAGGCCAGAGAGTGTTCCCCAATGCTGCCGCCTCCTTGCTGGGGCTGGAGGCAGGGACTCATGTTACCTGCAGTGGATTCCCACTCTGTGGCCCCCTTGCACCCCTGCCCTCTCCGGCCCCCATCTCCACATTCTCTGTGCTCCCTGATTGGGAATGACGTCCCATCAGATGTCCCCACACCACTGCATGCCAGAGGCTACAGGAGGCTTCATGCCTCTTGGCCCCATTGTTTAGGCCAGGAAGCCACCCCCTCCCTCTTTGGCCAGAGGAGACAGTCTCTGGGGAGAGGGTTCCTTCCCAGAGAAGCAAATGGCCAGGAAGCAGGCCCTGGCTGGGCCCAGGACAGAGATACATGCTGGCCCTTTAAGGGGAAGGGGCCGGGGTGGGGGCTGCATCACTGGGTCCCTTCTTTTGTTGTTGTTGTTGTTGTTTTTTCGTTTTGTTTTGTTTTTTTGAGATAGTCTTGTTCTGTTGGTCTGGCTGGAGTGCAGTGGCACTATCTTGGCTCACTTCAACCTCCACCTTCTGGGTTAAAGCGATTACCCTGCCTCAGCCTCCAGAGTAGCTGGGATTACAGGTGTCCGCCACCACATCTGGCTACTTTCTGTATTTTTAGTAGAGACAGGGAGGGGGGTTCTCACCATGTTGGCCAGGCTGGTCTCGAGTTCCTGGCCTCCAGTGATCCGCGCCCCCTTGGCCTCCCAAAGTGCTGGGATTACAGGTGAGAGCCACTGCACCCGGCCCTGGGTCCCTTCTTATCAGGAACCCTTAGAGGGGGTGGACCAGGGCCAAGGGCAGCTGGTGGCAGCAACTGGAGTTAGGGTCAGGGGCTCTTGCTAAAGCCACGGCCTCTTCCCTCCCTGGGCTGAGTTTCCTCAGCTATAAAATGAGACGGTGGGGCTGGGGTCTCTAGGCTCCCTGCATTCTGTGAGCCCATGACCCCGGGGGTGGGTCCTCCCCTGTTCATTAATAATAAGATGATCACTTACTGGGGTGTCCACTGGGGGCTGTTCCCGTGAAGCCTCACAGTGACCGGGGAGGAGGAACTCCGCTACAGTCTGTTTTAGAGGTAAGGAAGCCGAGGCGCAGGGTGGTTAGGAAATGCCTAAGGTAGGGTGAAGCCATTGTAGGGTGAAGCTGGGGTTTTCTGGGCCACCCTAGGCCAGCAGCCGTCCTACTGTCCTGCAGTCACTGCTGTTTCTTCCTTTCTCTCCTAATCCACATGGAGCTGAGGGGTGGGAGGTGGCTGCGGTTTGGAGCGCGAGTGGGGGGGTCTCCCGTCGGGGGCAGTGGGAACTCGGGAATGTGTAAGTCACTGGTGCTGGTGCTCTAGTCTCTCCCCCCCAGTCAGGGCTGCACCTCTCTCTGGGCTGGACCGGGGCTCTGAAGCTAGCTGTAAACCCTCTCTGGGGTCAGGGAGGGCTCCCTGGAGGAGGTGGCGTCTCAGCTGAGCAAGAGTAAGCATTAAGCAAGTAAAGGCAGGAGGAGAGGGCGTTCTGGGCAGAGGGAGGCTCTCCTCAAATAGGAAACCTCCAACCTGACTTTTGAGCTCTGGCTCCCAGGCCCATGTCCACAGTGGTCTTAGACCTCTGCTGCCCTGGGGACCCTCTGAGCTGCCCCTGGCTGCGGTGGGGCAGTCTGTCCCCCTGCAAGGGTCTCCCAGTACCTGACAGTTTTCCCACTGGACTGTCAGGTAGGTGTGGCCAAAAGCCTGGACTCAGGATCCGGGTTGCTCTGGTTCAAATCCTGCCCCTGTCCCTTGTAGCTCTGTCACCTCAGCCAAGTGACTTCATCTTCTTGTGACTTGTCTCCGGATTACAATCATTAACATCCCTCCAGCCGAGTCAAGAATGGCCACGGACCGAATAAATGTGTGCAGAAAGGACGGCCAAGAAGCTCAGTGTGGTGTGTGTCAAGGTAGCCAGGTCGGGCCTGGGCAGAGGGGGTGCCACGACTGAGCTCCAATCCCTGGGGGCCCTCTGGGACCTGGGCCCAGTGTGGCCAGGCCTACAGAGTGTTCAGAAGAAGTCAGAAATACAGACTCTTGTGAAATCTCCCAAGTTTTAAGGGAAGGCCAAATGTCAGAAAACAGTTTGGGGCTGAGGAAAACCAGGACCCCGCCCTTAGAGCTGATAGATGTCACCCTCTGCCGGCCCACCTGTCCCCAGGTGGGATGCAAATGAGAAGCCACGCAAACGAACACCTCACATTGCATATAACCAAATGCAGAGGTGGGTGAGGATGTGCCCTTCTTCCCATCATGCCTTGTGGTGGAAACGCCTGCAGGGCACAGGCTTTGACTGTCCATTGCCGGGTCTCTGGAGCCTGGACCTGTGCCTGGCACACAGTGGGTTCACCTTCTCTGTTGAATCGAATGAATGAATGAAAATGATTAGACGGAAGCGTGATGACGGGGATAGGCGAGGGACAGAGGAAGGAGCGTGGGCATGGCTGACCGGCTGAGTGGCCATGAGCAGTGTATGTCACCTCCTGGGGCTTCTCTGCTCCTCTGTAGACCAGGCATGGCTCAGGTCCTTAGAAAAGCAACTGGGTTGAGTCAGAAGCATATCACACATGGCTTGCTGACCCAGGAATTCCATGCCAGCCAAGGAGCAACCCCTAAATATGGAAAAAGGAAAGCTATCTGTAGAAAGATACCAATCGAAATATATTATTTATAGCTTCGAAAAACTGGAAATAACTGAGATTTCCAACAATGAGGGAACGGCAAAATAAACCATGGAATATGGTTTGACAAAATATTAGGCAGCCAATAAAAATGAGGTTGGGAGAAGAGGAAAAAGAAACGAGATTACAGAGAGCGAAAGAACTAGAAAAGTGCCCATGATATAATGGCAGGTCAAAAAGGCAGGATACCACCTTTTTTTTTTCTTTTAATATACAGTATGACCTCAGCCCCATTTTTTTTAAGTCCTCAAACAAAAAACTATGGAAGGAAATACATCAAACCTTAACAATGATTGTCTCTGGGTGGTGGGGCTGTGGGTGGTGATTTTTCTTCCTTATTTTGACTTTTCTGCAATTTTTAGATTTTCATAAATGAACATGTATTGTTGCTTTTATGGTAAAGATATTAAAAATGATTTTTTTTTTGATGGAGTCTTGCTGTGTCGCCCAGGCTGGAGTGCAGTGGCACGATCTCGGCTTGCTGCAACCTCCACCTCATGGGTTCAAGTGATTCTCCTGCCTCAGCCTCCCGAGTAGCTGGGACTACAGGTGTCTGCCACCACACCTGACTATTTTTTTTTTGTATTTTTAGTAGAGACAGGGTTTCACCATATTGGCCAGGCTGGTCTCGAACTCCTGACCTTGTGATCCGCCCACCTCGGCCTCCTAAAGTGCTGGGATTACAGGCATGAGCCACTGTGCCCAGCCAAGACATTAAAAATGAAAAAAAAAAAAAAATCAAAGGAATTCGGGGTGGGGATGGGGTGGATGCTATCTGAGCTCTGCCCTCGAGTCTCTGAGAGGGGGTTGGCATCAGGGAAGGTTCTGGGCTTGGAGGTGGCAGCCAGGTGTCAGGGGCTGCCTGTGTGATCCTGGGCAGATCCCTTTAGGCCTCAGTGGCACATCCTGTCAGATGGGGCCTGGTCACCTCCTTTTTTTTTTTTGTATTTTGGAGAAAGGTTCTCATTCCTGTTGCCCAGACTGGTGTGCAGTGGCGCGCCATCATGGCTCACTGCACTCTTGACTTCCTGGCTCAGGTGATCCTCCCACCTCAGCCTCCTGAGTAGCTGGGACTACAGGTTTGTGCCACCACACCTGGCTAATATTTTGTATTTTTAGTAGAGACAGAGTTTCACCATGTTGCCCAAGCTGGTCTTTGAACTCCTGGCCTCAAGTGATCTGCCCACCAGCCTCCCAGAGTGCTGGGATTACTGACGTGAGCCACTGCACCTGCACCCGCACCCAGGCCTCTGGCCACCTATTTGACAGAGCATGTAGCAAGAACAGGAAGGGAATGTGGCTGAAAACAGTATCGTTGTTAGTTCTTAGGAAGGCCAGTTCTGTTTTCAGACACCCGGAAAGATGTCAGTGTTCTTACTGGGGTGTCCCTGGGAGTATTTTTAGTCCCAGAGGTACAGATGTTCCTGACTCATTTTGGAAAGTAGAACTGGGGTGATCTCTAGACACGCATCACTCTGTGGGGGAGGGGCATGGCCAGGAAGTCAGAGTCCTGGGTTCTAGGGCTGGCTCTTCCCATACTGCTGTGTGATCTTAGACGAGTCACTCAGCCTTCCTGGGCCTCAGCTTCCCCTGTGCAATGGGCTCTGGACACAGAGATCACTAAGATGAATAAACTCTCTGTTTAAACGAGGCCTTCTCCCCCAGGCCCTAAGGGGCAGGAACCCAGGAGTCTGAGACTGAGCCCCTTACTGGCTCTGGTCCCCAGAAACTTCTTTTTTTTTCCTTCTTGAGACGGAGTTTCGCTCTTGTTACTCCAGGCTGGAGTGCAGTGGCAAAATCTCGGCTTACTGCAACCTCTGCCTCCCGGGTTCAAGCGATTCTCCTGCCTCAGCCTCCCGAGTAGCTGGGACTACAGGCGCGTGCTATCACACCCGGCTAATTTTTGTATTTTATTAGAGACGGGGTTTCATCATGTTGGCCAGGATGGGCTTGATCTCTTGACCTCGTGATCCACCCTCCTCGGCCTCCCAAAGTGCTGGGATTACAGGCGTGAGCCACCGTGCCCAGCCTCTCAGAACCTTCATATGTGTCCTGTTATCTTATTTCCAGCCACCCTTCCCTAGGGGAGTATGTGTGTGTGTAAGGGTACGTGTGTGTGGGTCTATGGAAACTCAGTTCACCATGATGGGATCACCCTGTTTCCCTGGACCTTCTCAATGGTATTCCACTGCTCGGAGGGTCCAGTGGTGGGGGAGGATGGAGGCTGCCTTGGAGCAGGTGGTGTGTCCAGGAAGAGAGTGCCTGTGATGGATCGGGCGCCCGTCCGTGTGCTGTGCACACACATCCCCAGGCTGCGCGAGCAGGGAGCTGTGATGGGGCCCGGGGAGTTTCTGGCTACCCTTGTCCTTGGTGCCATGAGGAACCTCAGAAAGGACTCAGTCCTGAGCACTCCCAGGCTCCCACTCTGACACACATAGTAGATGTGTGAGGCAAGCACGTCGCGTCCCCGTGGACGCGGCTCAAAGCCTAATCGTGGTGCATGCACTTTCTGTGCTTTCTACAGGCTCGGCTTTCCACAGAACCAGCGCCAGGAATCTTCAGAATGATTCTGTGAGACAGGCACTGATTCTCCTCAGCATTTACTGATGGGGAAACAGAGGCTCAGAGAAGTTAAGAAACTCACCCAAGGTCACACAGCAGCAAGTGGCAGGCAGGATTCGAACCCAGGCTGTCTGGATCAGGCCCACACTGTGACTCACGCATAGACTCTTCCAGCTGTTGCTCTGGCGGATAAGGAGAAGCCCAGCGGAGACCGGTGGCTTTCCACAGTCACGTCGCAGATTAGTGCAGAGCCCAGGCACGCTCCAGGCCCCTGGATTTGGGAGTGGGTTCTTTGCCCATGAACGTGAGTGGAGCCATCTGTCAGAGTCCTGGCTTCTGTGCCCAGCACGGGCCAAGCAAGCAGGCCAGCGAAGAATGTGTCGATTGGACCTGAATAGCTTCCCTGTTCACCCATTTATCACCAGTCTATCCTGGTGCCAAGCCCTGCACCAGGCCCTGGGGTACAGAGACGAGCAAGACTCATTTTCTGCTCATAACCCAGGGACTTCCAGAAGGAGGTGACGTTGAGATTTGGTCAGATGGAGGAGGGCAGACAGGGCGTTCCGGGCGGGGGAAATGTCTGATGCATCTGGGGAATCTCCATGGTTTCTGGGAGGGTTGGGGAAAGCGAAGGAGGGGAGGTTTCGAGGGTGTGACGCTGCTGGGGGCAGGCGGGTGGGTCAGGGAGCGGGGACAGCTGCTGAGTCCACTGAGGTTCTGGAAGTGTGAGGCCCACCCTGGGGAGGGAGATGTTGTCTAGGGAAGGACATGTCCCCCACTTCTGGGTCACAGCTGGAAGGGGAAGTGGGGGCTGGGCACAGGGTCTGAGGTCACAAGGCGGGGACAGGGAGATGGTAGAGCAGCACCCCAGCTGGTCCCTCAGAGGCGGGGAGGGGAGAGGGAAGCAGACCCAGCACCCCGGTTCTCTGACCACAGCTCCTGCGGCGCCTCCTCACTGACTTCCCCAATGCGACAAGCTCGTCCCCGCCACAGGGCCTTTGCACCTGCTGTTCCTCCTGCCTGAAATGGCTCTCTCCTTTCAGCCACTTGCCTCCCCAGAGCAGGCTCCAATTTGCTCATTTGTTCACTGTCTGTTCCTCTCTTGGGACATGGGCTCCATGAGGGCAGGCTTGGTCTGTCTTTGCCACTGAGTCCCGGCTCCAAGCACCGTGCCCAGCACACAGTGGGCCCTCAGCAACAGCACTGAGCACTTGCTATGTGCCAGGCACGCCTCATGGGCAGTAACTCATTTAATTCTCAAAACAACCCTCTGGGGGGGGGCGGGACTAGGGGCCTGAAGCTGAGTCTGTCTCGAGATCTTCTTCCAGGAAAACACATGATTGTGGGTATGAGAGAGGCAGGGTGCCTTGGAAGGGGCCGTGCACGTGAGGCGTGCCAGAGCTTAAGAGTCAGGAGCCAAAGGGCAAATCTGCCCCTGCCTTTGGGGTGGGGGGGTAGCCCCGTGGTAGATGTGAGGAAACCGAGGCACAGAGAGATTAAGTAAGTTGCGCCTTTGGCTTGCAAGTGGCAGCCCTGGGATTTGAATCCAGGAGGTCTGGGTTGAAAGACCCCAGGAGATTTGGATGCTATATACAGCTTTAACTCAATCAATATTTGTTGACCATGTGAGTGACTGATTAGGCCTTGACAAATGATTTACCTTCTCCAAGCCTCAGTTTCCGCATCCGAAGCATGGGATGTGCCTTAAACAGGCAGGAGAGCAACCCATCTTGAGGGGCTCGACGCCGTTTCTCTTACTCTCTCACCCACTGGGTGCTATGGTTTGAATATTTGTTCCGTCCAAAACTCACGTTTTAAGGAAACTTAATCTCCAGTGTGGCAATATTGAGAGGTGGGCCCTGTAAGAGGTGTGGGGTCAGGAGGGCTCTGTTCTCATGAACAGATTAATCCATTTGTGGACTAATGGGATAATGGGTTATCACAGGAGGGGAACTCTTCTAGAAGAAAAGGAAGAAAGGCCTGAGCATGTTAGCCCGCTCAGCTCCCTCACCATGGGATGCCCTGCGCCATCTTGGGAACCTGCAGAGAGTCCCCACCAGCAAGAAGTCCCTCATCAGCTGAGGCCCCTTGGGCCTCTCAGGCTTCACAGCTGTAGGAAATAAATTCCTTTTCTTTATAAAGCATCCAGTTTCAAGGCCAGGTGCGGTGGCTCACGCCGGTAATCCCAACACTTTGGGAGGCCGCTGCGGGCGGATTACAAGGTCAAGAGATTGAGACCATCCTGGCCAACATGGTGAAACCTGTCTCTACTAAAAATACAAAAATTAGCTGGGTGTGGTGGCAGGTGCCTGTAGTCCCAGCTACTCAGGAGGCTGAGGCAGGAGAATTGCTTGAACGTGGGAGGCAGAGGTTGCAGTGAGCCGAGGTCGCAACACTGCATTCCGGCCTGGCAACAGAGCAAGACTCTGTTTCCAAAAAATAAAAAAATAAAAAAATAAATAAATAAAGTATCCAGTTTCAGGTATTCTGTTATAAGCAACAGAAAGCAGACTAAGCAAGGGTTTCAACTGGGTGGAAAGGTTCTGGTGTCCTTCATTCATTCAACAGACATTTGAAGGTCTATTTTGTGCAGGGCCTGCTCTATGCACTGAGGATAAAGCGGTAAAAACGAAGTCCCTGTTGGCAAGGGCTCATATAATGATGGGAAGAGGTAAACAACAGACAATTGAGATCTAATTTATCACCACCATGAGGAGGCAGGGCACTCAACAGAGAGAAATCAAGCAGAGGAGGACGGGGACTTTGGTGGAGGGCAAGTGGGGGTGGGGAGGCCTCCCCAGGGAGGTGATGTTTTAGCTGAGAGCTGAAGGGCTGAGGGATGGAGCCAGCCAGACACCTGGGGGAAGAGAGCTAGGTAGAGGGAACGGTGCTGTCAATGGCTCTGAGGAAGGGAAGTGCTTGGTGAGTTTGGGGACACAGCCAAGAGGCCTGAGGGGCTGCAGCAGAGAGAGGTGGTGCGAGTGGGCCAAACTGAGGTCAGATAGGTTGTGGGGCAGGTCTTGTTGGGCCTGTGGGTCACTGTCAGGACTTGAGTGCCATGGGAGCCACTGGAGGGCTCTGAGCAGGGTCATCTCTGCCCTGTAGCCCCACTTGGGCTGCTGTGCAGGAGACAGACTGCAGGGTTGGGGCAGAAGTCAAGAGGCTACCACAGCCATCCAGGCAGGAGGTGACAGTGGCCTGGATTTGGGTAGTGGGTGGAGATGTGAGATGGGTTGGCTTCTGGGTTATTCTGAACTTCAGTCCAACAGGATTTGCTATGGGTCATGTTCCAACTAGCTACTGCTGCATAACAAACCAACCCCAAATGTAGTAGCTTAAAACAACAAGAATCACTGGATCATTTCTCACAGTTTCTGTGGGTCAGGAATTTGGGAAGGGTTTAGCTGGGTGGTCTGGCTTGGGGTCTCCATGCAGTTGAGGTTGTAGTTGGTGGCTGGACCGGGTGCAGTGGGCATTGGCCGGGCCTCTCTCTCCTCCCCTTGTACTCTCTGGGCCCCTCTTTTGGGTCTCTCCATGTGGGCTGATTGAGCTCCCTCACAACATGGCAGCTCAGGGCTCCCGAGGCAAATGTCCCAGGAAAACCAAGCAGAAACAATATTGCTTTCGATGATCCAGCCTCAGAGGCCACAGAGCTTTGGTTCTGTGGATTCCAGTTTATCTGGATTCAAGCAAAGGGAATGCAGACCCCACCTCTCCACAGGAAGAACATCAATATGACATTGCAAGAGGAGCATGTGGGATGTCAGGCATTGTTGTGGTCCCTGCTGGAAAATGTAGCCTGCCAGAGATTGACAAAGCTGAATTTTTATCCTGTCACTGTGTGTCCATGGGCAAGCTGCTCAGCCCCTTGATATCTCTGTTTCCTCATTTATAAAAGAGAGCAGAGACCAGCTGCCTCCTCAGATTGGGATTCCATATAGGCCATGCCTCTTGTGGGGATGAGCTCAGACAGACTCAGCCATGAGCTGCCATGCTGTGAGGAAGCTCAACCAGCCCACACAGAGGGACACAACAGAGTGGCCCCCAGAGTACCAGGGGAGTAGAGAGAGGCCTGGCCAGTGCCCACTGCACCTGCTCTAGCTACGAAGTGCAACTGCAATTGCAACTGCATGGAGACCCCAAGCAAGCCCACCCAGCTAAGCCCTTCCCACAGAAACTATGAGAAATGATCCAATGATTCTTGTGAACTTCCCTTCCCTACTTTCTGCCACCCACACCTGCTCCACTCTATGCAGCCTAGAGAATGTCCTCCACAGGGAAGGTGGAAACAAACGTGAGTGGAGTGGCTGTGCCTTGTGGCAGCATTGACTCTGCACCATCTGCCTGGGCCTGGACTGCTTGCTCCGTGAGTGCTTGTGTGTGCCTGTGCATGTGCGGGTGTGTGCACACTTGTGCGCTCATGGGCCTGTGAGCGCATCTTTCTCTTGCCCACACCAGAAGCTTCTCCGGTCATCTTCTCTGGGAGGCACGCCTTAGGCTCTGAACAGCAGCCTTGGCAGGCAGCCCTGCTTAATCCTCACCTGGGCCTAAGGGCTCCTCCTGGATCTTTCTTTTTTTTTTTTTTTTTTTTGAGACGGAGTCTCGCTCTGTCGCCCAGGCTGGAGTGCAGTGGCGTGATCTCAGCTCACTGTAAGCTCCACCTCCCGGGTTCACGCCATTCTCCTGCCTCAGCCTCCCGAGTAGCTGAGACCACAGGCACTTGCCATCACTCCCGGCTAATTTTGTTTTTGTATTTTTAGTAGAGACGGGGTTTCACCGTGTTAGCCAGGATGGTCTCGATCTCCTGACCTTGTGATCCGCCCACCTCGGCCTCCCAAAGTGCTGGGATTACAGGCGTGAGCCACTGCGCACAGCCTACTCCTTGATCATTGTTGATGCAGCCTCTCCTTTCCCTTCCTGGGCCAGGCTCACCATGGTTACCTGTCCCCTGTGACCTCACCCTGAAAGGTTCCTCGCTCCTCCGTGGCCCTCCCCAACAGGGCCCTATTGGAGGCCCACTGAGCAGCCAGAGCAGCCTATGCAGATGCAGGTATCAGAGCATCACTCTCCTGCTTATGTGAAATGCTAGAAAAGGCAAAATTCAGGCCAGGTTTGGTGGCTCACGCCTGTAATCCCAGCACTTTGGGGGGCCAAGGCTGGGGCGGATCACTTGAGGCCAGGAGTTTGAGACCAGCCTGGCCAACATGGTGAAACCCTGTCTCTACTAAAAATACAAAAATTAGCTGGGCATGGTGGTGGGGCCCTGTAATCCCAGCTACTGAGGAGGCTGAAGTGGGAGAATCGCTTGAACCGGGGAGGCAGAGGTTGCAGTGAACCAAGATCATGCCTCTGCACTCCAGCTTGGGTGACAGAGCTGAAAAAAAAGAAAAAGAAAAAGAAAAAGAAAAAGAAAAGGCAGAATTCTAGTGCTGGAAGGCAGGTCAGTGGTGCCCAGGGCAATCGGGAAGGGAAGGACCTGCATGGAAAGGAGCAGACGGGACCTGGGGTGGTGGTCACGTGCTCTAAAGGTTCTCCATTCTGACTGAGGTGGTGGCTACTCAACTGTGTCCCAGAGTTTGGACAATGGGTGAGTTGTGTGGAAATTACACCTCGCAAAGCTGACAACAACAAATCCCTCCCAGGCTCCTCATTCATTCCAGGGCCTGTTAAATGTCTCCCGTGTGCCTGGCCTTGTTCCAGGCTCCGGGGTGCAGTGTAGACAAAACAGACAGAACCTCTGTTTTCACAGGCCGGGGAGTTGGCCAAGAATATAATGACACGGGACATTACAGCAGGGATGCTAAAGATGCCAAGGGGACAATTAGAGCAGCCCAGGAGACAGGAGAGACCAAGCCCTGAGGCCTTTGACCACTTGGATGCTCTCCACGCACCCCCCACCCACCCTGACGTCTCTCTTTGAGGCTGGGTCCCTTAGTGGTCTGGGGTGGGCCAGACTGTGGGAGAGAGGGGCCCTGGTGACCTGTGCCCACCATCCAGCAGGAGGAGATGCCAGTGAGGTGGAGACACAAGGACATGCTCCTGCCGGGCATGGTGGCTCCTGCCTGTAATCCCAGCACTTTGGGAGGCCGAGGCAGGTGGATCACCCGAGGTCAGCAGTTCAAGACCAGCCTGGCCAACATGGTGAAACCCTGTCAACTAAAAATACAAACATTAGCCGGGCATAGTGGTGCATGTCTGTAATCCCAGCTCCTCGGGAGGCTGAGGCAGGAGAATCGTTTGAACCTGGGAGCTGGAGGTTGCAGTGAGCGGAAACTGCACCGTTGCACTCCAGCCTGGCATGGAGAGAGACTCCATCTCAAAAAAAAAAAAAAAAAAAATCAACAATGACAAAAAATACATACTCCTGCTCCCTGATCAATGGCAGGGGTGAGGGGACAAGCTGCCTCAGGTCCTGTGTGCGTCTCCTGGGCTCTCACACGAGGTCAGCGGTATGTACTTACCAGGCCTGGCGCACATGTCTCACTTGGACACTGGTGCACAGACACCTGGGCTGGGCTCATGAGCAAATCCACACCACTGATTTGGTGCCTGATCTCTTTCATGCACATCCAATGGCTTCCACACCCTGGGATCACCCCCTCTGGGCACAAACACACACAGGCTGGTGCACACACACACATGTACACGCACGTATACTTGTGCACATGGTAAGAGCTCATGTTTATTGAGCACTTACTCTACGTATTTTATTTCTTATTTACTTATTTATTTATTTTTGAGACAGGGTCTTGCTCTGTTGCCCAGGCTGGAGTGCAGTGGCACGATCATAGCTCACTGAAGACTCGAATGCCCGGGCTCAAGGGATCCTCCGGCCTCAACCTCCCAAGTAGCTGGGATGAAAAGTGCACCACCACACCCAGGTAAGTGATTGATTTGTGAAGATGGGGTCTTGCTTCGCTGCCCAGGCTTTAATGTATTTCATCTCAATCTTCCCAACAGTCCTGTGAGGCAGGTACTATCTTAGCCCATTTTACGGATGAGGAAACCAAGCCACTGAGGGTTTGTTATCTTGCTCAAAGTCTGAGACTGATAGTGGCAGAGATGGGATGAGAAGTCAGGCTTTCTGGGTCCGGGCTCTGGTGTTGGTGGCTGTCCGTAGAGACCACCAGGTATGGGGGACCCCCGTGTCCAGTGTCTCCTGCCCCGCCCCATCGGAAGCCCTGTGCCCCACATGTGCACAGCACCTCGCAGCTTACAAAGCCTCGTCGCACCCTGTGAATGGGGGGTAGGGGGGTTAATCATCCCCGTTGTTCAGAAGCAGAAACCAAGGGACAGAAGACAGTTGCTCAAGGTTGCTCAGGGGTTGATGGCAGAACCAGGATGAGACCCCACTTCCCGGCTGCTTGTGTGTGGCTCTGACTCTGCTCTTGGGGAGGGAATGTGGCCTCAGGGACCTCCAGGTGCACTGCCCTCCTGCTGCATAGACACAGGAATATTCTGGAGAGCCAGGAGCAAGTGGAATCTGGAGAGGGATGGTGCAGCCCACGCTGGGTTGGAGGGGCCTTCCAAAGAGGTGGGATGTCCAACCTGGTCTTGGAGGAGCTGTGAGGGATGGAGGGCGTCTGAGCCAGCCCCTCGGAGGGGCCCCACCAGCCATTCTCGAGACCGGCCCCTGGGTGCCTGAGCACAGCAGGTGTGTCTCATCTATGTCTGATGGGGCCTGTCCCAGCCAGGGGACAGGGACTACTGAGGATTCTAGAACCTGGACCCTCTGAGGGAGAGAAGGGCTGAGGCTGGGGGCGAGAGGAACCCGAGGAGGCTCCGTGCCTCTGTCAGACGGAGGGCAGAGCCCTCGGCACCTGTCTGGGGGCGAGGAATGCTGGCCCAGGAAGTGTGGGGCCCCTCCTCTCCCAGCTCTCCATCCTCTGCTCTGTGGCGAGGCTGTGCCCAGCCAGGCATTGTTCGAAGGTTTGAAAATAAAGGCTTCTTGGCCTGGCCCTGCTGGCGGAGGGAAGGGGGCAGCTCTGGCCCAGGCCTGAAGGATAACTGGCTGCAAAGGGAGGTCCCACCCAGCTCCACCTCCAGTACAGCTGGGAGTGTCAGGGTCTTCGGAGTGTCCTGGCACCCCGGCTTCTGCTGCCTGGTGAGTCTGGGTCTGGGGCCTTCTCCTCCTCCAGGAGCTCAAGCTGCCCCTTCCCCACCAGAAGCTTCCAACAATCTGGGGCTGGTGGGGGACAGGCGCTCCCCCCACACCTTCTTTCACCTACCAGCAGATAACAGTAATGATGTCCCCATTACCCCGGGTGGGGTAGGCACCACTGTCATTACTGTTAAGACACATGAGGAAACCAAGGTTCAGAGAGGTTGAGTAACTTGTCCAAGGCCACAAAGCTGGCCAGCAGAGGAGCCGTGGCTCAAGCAGAGGTCTGCCTGGCTCCTGAGTCAGAGCCTAACCATGTACCCCACCACCCCTCGCCTCCCCACTATTCCGTCTCCCCTGGGCTCCCCTTCCAGGCCGTCCCTCTGGCCGGCAGAGCAAAGAAGCTTTCTGCTTCCCCTGAGTGGCCAGGGCTTGGGGATACCACGTAGGGTGCTGGGGGAGGGAGGGAGCCAGCAGAGAAGGGCTTGCAGTGGGGTGACCATGTCAGCTCGTTAAATTCTCACACCCAGCCCTCATGCAGGGACGCTGTCTGTTTTGTAGATAAGCAAACTGAGGCCCCGAAGAGATGGGATTTGAACCTAGATCCGTTTCTGTCCAAAGCCTTTCCTCACACTCAGTGTCTGAAGGGCCAATAGGAATCCCCAACACAGAACACTACCCAGCCTCTACAAGGTCCATGTGTGAACCAAGAGGCACCAAAGGGTGGGCTGGGGGCACTGTTGCTCGGGCACAGGACGGATGGCAGGTAGAAAGAGCAGGTCAGGAGCCAGGGAGCCCGGGCAGCTCCAACACCCAGACGTCCCCCATCCAACTCAGCAGGCAGGGCCCTGCCTTCCTCCGGTGGCGCATGGCTGCCAGCCTCCCCTTCCAGACGAGATCCGGTGATCCCCCGTCCGCCCCCGGGGCCTCTGCTGAGGCTGGCACACTGGTGCTGGCACCGGAAAGCGACATTCCAGAGTCCCCCCCCAACTCCCTGCCAAACCTGGATTCTTGGCAGAGCAGGAGAGCAGGGGCTTCTGGGAGATGCTCAGGGCAGGAGTGTGGGGAGAGGGCTGTGGCTGAGGAGGATTGTAGGTGGGACCAGAGCGGGCACACCTGCCCACAGGGTGTGGGAGGGACCAGGGAGGGGACAGGGCAGACCCCCCCACACCCCAGGAACTAGGCATCTCTGGGCTGCTTCACCCCCACCTCAACAGAAACCTGGATGGGGCGACAGCACAGCCTCCAGACTTGGGGGAGCTAAGCCGAGGGCAGCATCTCAGACGTGGTGTTCCTAAAAAGATACATCCTTCTCAGGTGGTCAGGTACCCCTCACTCCCTCCTGTCGAAGGTTTTCCAGGCAGAGCTCTGACTCGCTGTGTGACCTTGGGCAAGACACATGCCCTCTCTGGGCCTCAGAGACTCATGACAGGGCTGAAACAGGCAAATCTTGAAGGTGCCTTCGAGCAAACGACTTAGGACACTTGGTTTTTATTGTTCCAAGATCTCGTGACTTTAGCCTCCTCCCTGGCCTCCCCTGTCCCATCTGTACACAGCGGCCACGGCCCTTTGTAAAACTGAGTCAGAGGGCTCCCCTGCTCAGCACCCTGGGGGAGGGAGTGCCTCTGGCTTCGTTCCCCTGCCCCTGTGCCTGCCCCGTCCCCTGCCTCCAGTGCACTGGCCCCTCCTGGACAACTTTCTTCTCTCCTGGGGTGTCTGCCACTCACCCCTCCTCTGGCCCCACCCAGATCTTTCAATAGTTCTTTCTGGTCATCCAAGGCTCGGCTCAAATGTCAGAAAGGCCTTCCCTGACCTGTTTCCTAAACTTGTACCCTTCACCCACCCAGTGTTTGTGATCACATTTCTCTGATTTATTTGCTTTATAACATTTTCTCACAACTGTGGTCTTCCTGTTCATTTACTGTTTACTTGCCGATTGTCCTTTTTGCCTCTGGACTGTCAACTCTGAGCGGGCAGGGACTCGTCTCCGGTCCCTAGCTCTCGGCAGGCTCTCTCAGTCTTTCTGAATGAGTGACTCTGAGACTGTGTTTCTCAGAACAAGCCCGAGCTCCTGGTTCTTCAGCTCGAGATTCCTCCCTGGGGGCTCACTGCTTCCTCCCTCCGTGGCCTCCCCCATCCCAGGCTGGCGGCATGTTCCTGGGTCCTCAGCTCTGGGACAGGGATGCCTCAGGCCCTGGCTATGGGGCCCAGCAGCCCAGGGGCCTGGCAAGGCAGGACAGGGTGGGAAGGAGGGAAGGCCCGTGTCCCCTGGTCCCCATGAAACCCTGTTCCCCAATTGCAGGAGAGCAGTCCTGGGCCTGGAAACCCCCGGGTCTGGCTTCTGGGGCAGGCAGTTCCGGGGTGACCTCATCGCCTTGAAAGGAGGGCAGCAGGGGCAGGAAACGGAGGACGCATCAGAGAGACTAAATTTAGAGCGTTTGATTCAGCCCGGGCGGGACAATATTCCTGGAGTCCCCATTGTTTGTGAGGGGCCAGAGGGCAGGCTGCCCGTTGAATGCTGGGGCTGAGCCATGCCAAGCTGTCTGGGCATGCAGGGGTCGCGGGCGGTGGGTGCGGTGAACCCCCCACCTGGAGAGAAAGCTGGGCCAAGGGTCAGGGCAGATGAGGTGGGGTGCGAGCTCTGGGGGTGCTGCCGTTCTGATAAGGCCAAAGGTGTAGAGGGGGATGCCTCACAGAGGAAGAGGGGTCTTTGCTCTCCTGATAACACGCCCTCTGCAGGGTACCCCTCATAATAGCCGGGGCAGGCGTTATCCTCCCCCTCCTCTGCCATTGCCTAGGCAGGGGTCTGAGGCTCGGCTGGGAGACTAAGTTGCTGAAGGCCACGTGGAGGATAATGCCCCAGCTGCCAGCCCAGGTCAGCAGCACCAGCTGTGCCCCCCGCCCTTTGTCCTCCGACCAGGACAGGCCCTGCCCCCACACATCGCCCTGCTGCCCCCCACCAGGCCTAGCAGCTGCGGGTGGACAGGAGAGGGTGACTTGGCCTGCACAGACTCCAGAACCCATTGCCATGGCAACCTGGGGTCCAGGCTTGTGATGCTCTGGAGATGAGCCCGGAGCCGAGGACGTGGGTGAGGATGCAGGGGCGCTGGCTTTTGCCCCCTGGCCTGCAAGCACCAGAGATGGGCCAGCAGCCCGGCCAAGCTGCCTGGGCTGGTCACACTGGCTTGGCCGGAGGTCTTCCAGGGTGTCCTGTTTCTGTGCCCACGCTTCAGGCCACGCTACAGCAGGCGCCAGAGGAGGCTGCGGATTGTCCTGGATTCAGGGCCACCCTGGTGGGTGACGGCTCTGCAGTCCCTGTGCTCAGGACCCTCCTGCTCCTGTCCAAGCCCCCTTCCTCCCTTCCTGCAAGTCCCTTTGAAGCTCAGGGAACCCCTTGGGCCATCTGCCCTGGAAATGGGGAGAGGGGACTGGAAGTTCCAGTGGGCTGGTTCTGTCCACCACTGTGTGACAGGCACAGGCAAAGGCCCCAGGGATGTTCAGAGCTCACTCCCGCCCTCCTTTCCTCTCTCCAGCTGCAGGAGGACCTGGGGAAGGAAGGCAGCCCCCCCGCGTATGCCAGATGAGTAAACCGAGGGCCTGAGCTGGGAAGAGGCCTGTCTGGGACCAGGCACAGGGCAGCAGCTTCACCCGTCAGCCTGGGCCCTGCCCACTGCAGTCCCAGGCCCCTCGAGGTCGCTCCCTGCAGCCCACTGCCCTGCCGGGGCGGCGGCCCGGGCGCTCGCTGCTCCTGTTGATTTCACGTCATGACTCATGTTATCATGTTCTCAGGAGCTGAGTAACCACCTGGGTTATTTATACCCTGGCTTGGCAGGCTTCCTTCCCTCCTCCCAGAACTCGGGCAGGGAGGACGGGGTGGGGGTGGGGAGGAACCTGGGAGGGGGATGTGGACTAGAAGAAGGCAGCTGAGCACCCCCACATCCCCTCCCCTGGGGCACCACCCCCGTAAGGCACCCCAAAATAACCGTGCCTATTCCAGCATAACAGGATGGGCCTGCCTCGATGGCATGGACCTATAGGTGTTATGATGGTCTGGGGAGGGGGGAATTCCTTTCCCGAGCGAGTCACCCGTCTGGAAAAATAAAGAAGGAAAAAGCTGAAAAATTTTCCTTCCATCAAAACAGGAAGGAGCTGGGGAGGGGGATGGACAGGGAGATGAGGCTTGGAGGCTGAGGTGCATCCTCCCCTCACCCACTGGTGGTCTTTAGGGAAGGGAAGCCCCGGCGCCGGGGGTCTCTAGCCTGCTCGGCTGGGGCTGGCGCCCTGGGTGTCTCCCGAGTGGGACATTGCTGGCTGCCAGGGGGTGTTTTCGTCCTCCCTTCCTCCGGGGCCTGTGTACATTGGTTTACACCCACAATGCCTGTGTGCACACAGGCCCCCCAGTCGCCCTTCACACCGCGTCACACAGGCACGCTCACCCTCCCTGCACGCCCCCACCAGATCCCACATGGGAAAATATCTCACTCACACTGGTGGGTGGGATGGGGGGGATGTGTCTTTCTGGCTTAATTCATTCTTCCCTCCCTTTGAGCACTTTCCTGGGAGTGCTGTGACTTAAGTTCAAACCCAGCTCCACCTCTAACCAACAGGGTGATGTTAGAGAAGTCACTTTCCCTCTCTGAACCTCAGTTTTCCCATCTGTAAGAGGGATATGATCCTTCCCATGCCGCTTGCTTCCCTCTGAGACAAATTGTGTGACTGAATGAGGTTTGTCCCTCAGGTGCCTCAGCCAAGTGGGAGGAAGGTAACCACAGCTCCCATGTATGGAGTGCTCCGTTTGTGCCAACCCCCTTCATTCATTTGCTAGATTAACCCCATCACCAAATGGGGCAGGTTCCAGAATCACACTCACCCAGGGTCCCACGCTGGGAGGGGGCGTGGTGAGCACTGTTGTTATCCAAGGAAGAACAGGGAGGTCCCCTGGTGCCCCAAGGGGGAAGGGGCAGAGGAAGGCCCATCCTCCATGGAACACCCCCTTCCACCTGGGACCATCGATGATAACTCTGTGGCTTCAGCAGAGACGTGCCCCATGGCCAGAGCGCATCTGTGCCCAGGGAGCGCGTACTATGCCCATGGCTGCGGTGGTTCCTATTAAGACTCTTAGTCACTCACGCCGGCTGCCCTCTGTTTGCTTATTGACTTATATAACCACGGCCCCAGGGTGTTTGTACAGCCGTCTGGGTCTTTCCGACTGTCTACCTGCCTGCCTGCTTTGGCCTGCAAGCCCCCCTAGGGCAGGGGGCTCCAGAGAGGTGAGCTGGTGGTGGAATGGCCAATTCTTCCCGAGGATAACCCCGGAGGCGTGCCATGCACATCCGCGCACACTCCCCACAATCAGATCGTGTCTGGATATCCATTCTACAGACGACAACACCGAGGCTGCGGACATTGTTCCTCCAGGCCCAGGACTCAGTTTTCATGCCTGTAAAATGGGGATAACGTATTTTCCTCTCCCTGGATTGTTGGATGGTTCAGTGAGTTGATGTATGAGTTTGAAACATATAAAATCACAGTGTTTAACTTTTTAAAAAGTACTTTTTTTTTAGTACAGTTTTCACTTCACAGCAGCAGTGACAGGAAGGCACAGAGATAGCCTGTGGGAATCTATGGGTGAGTGAGGGTGAGGCCCCAGTGAACCGGGCAGGTGTGTTTTCATCTTTGCCCGCCTCACAGATGGGTGGAGAACTGCAGGGCAGCGATGTTGGCACTGAGCTGCCTGGGTTCAAGTCCCGGCTCTGCCCTCAGCCATCCCTGACTTTGGCAGAGCTGTTGTGGACCTTGGTTTCCCCATTTGTGAAATGTGGGTGGTGAGAGCTCCTCTCGTGCCTACGTGTCGTGCAGCTCAAATAAGTTCTTGCACCTACAGGTGTAGAGCTGGCTGCCCAACTGCACGGCCAAGGCTACACAGAGTTTGCTCTTATGAATACTGGTGGAAAGTTTGTGACATTTATTTATTTATTTATTTATTTTTATTTATTTTTTTTGAGACGGAGTCTCACTCTGTCGCCCAAGCTGGAGTGCAGTTGCGTGATCTTGGCTCACTGCAAGCTCTGCCTCCTGGGTTCATGCCATTCTCCTGCCTCAGCCTCCCAAGTAGCTGGGACTACAGGCACCTGCCACCACGCCTGGCTAATTTTTTGTATTTTTAGTAGAGACGGGGTTTCACCGTGTTAGCCAGGATGGTCTTGATCTCCTGACCTTGTGATCCACCCGCCTCGGCCTCCCAAAGTGCTGGGATTACAGGCTTGAGCCACCGCGCCTGGCCGTGACTTTTATTTTTTTTTGAAGCAGAGTCTCACTCTGTTGCCCAGACTGGAGTGCAGTGGTGTGATCATGGCTCACTGCATCCTCAACCTCCTTGGCTCAGGCGATCCTCCCGCCTCAGCCTCCTGAGTAGCTGGGACTACAGGTGCACACTACCACACCAGACTGATTTTTATATTATTATTATTTTTTTTTTGTAGAGATGGGATTTTGCCATGTTGCCCATGCTGGACTCCAACTCCTGGGCTCAAGTGATCTGCCTGCTTTGGTTCCCGAAAGTGCTGGGATTATGGGTGTGAGCCACTGCTCCTGCCTAAGTTTGTGACTTTTATACCGTGGCTGGCTTCCCATTCTTTTGATAGGCCCACCATGTTTCCTGCAGTTACAAGCAGTCTCCTCTAGCAAGCTGGGATCCCCACCAAGAGGGGTGCCTGCTCACTGCCTGTCTGTCTCTGCTTCCCAGCTCCATCCCTTCCAGAATCCCCAGTCAAACCCTTAGAAAGCGACTAAAAGGATGCCCTGATTTGGAAAGGGCTGGCTAACCCATACCTATTCCATTGTTTCCCACCTGTGGACCCCACCACAAGCAAATGGCTTCTGTCTCTGGGGTGGGGGTGGACCCGGGGCCCCCCACCCGGAATCCTTGGGCCCACTGCCTCCAGCCCTGCATAGCGTCTCCATGTAGTCCGTATAGTTTTGTACGTATGCATCATGGCATGAAGAAGGCTGGGCAGCTGCCATCCAGGCACACAGGGAGGCATCGTGTGGCTGGGAGGTGGCAAAGGTGTGGGCTTCGGCATCACAGCCTTGGATCAAATCCTAAGACTGCTGCTTCCTTGCTGGGTGGCGCTGGGAAAGCCAGCATGCTTCTCGGAGCCTCAGTCTCCTCTCCTCCCCCAGATGAACAGATCAGAGCACCAGGAGTGGGTCAGGGCTCAGCCAGCCTCCCTTTCCTTGCTGGTCAAATGGTAATCACTGTCCTGCCTCCTTCCTCAGGCTGTCAGCTCAAGAGCAGGACTGGCCCAGGGCGAATGGTCTGCAAGGGAGGCTGTCCTGATGACGGGCTCACTCCAGGCCCAGGAGGCAGGCAGCAAAGGACACTGTCAGGATGGGCCTTCTCTGGGGAGAGCCAGCCTTCAAGCATCAAGGTTGGGGGAGGGGCCCAGACCCCCAATGGGGTCATCTTCCAGCCCATCTGGCCCAGCTCCCCTCACCCCAGGACGGTTTCACTCCAATTCCAGCCAGCCTGCGGGGCAGGTAGGTCCAAGCTGCCCCGTCCAAACATCCTCTTCCTTGTCTGGAGCCTGGAGGATCTAAAAATGCATCGGCTTTGGGAAAACAAACACTGCGCTTCCCTCGCTTTTGTATACAGGACAAGGCCCAAGGCCGCAGGGTGGGCTCCTCCAGGCTGGCTTAGGCCTGGGGGTCCGTCTGTCTGCCTTCCTGGGGGTCTCCTCTCCTGCCTCCCTGGCACTCACAGGCCAGTGGCCAGAGCCTCATTAGGGTGAGAAGGTCTGAGAGAAGTGACAGGGGTTCTATGTAAGAACAAGCTCCACCCTCTCCAGGTGAAGGCCTGTGGCCCCTCTCCTAGCGCTGGCTCTGGAGCTCAGAGGTGAATTTGCAAGTGAGTTGTGTGTGTGTGTGTGTGTGTGTGTGTGTGTGCGCGCACAGCCTGCAGCAGTAATAACCATCACTGTGATGACCAACATCTGTGGGGTGCTCACTCCAGGCTTTATCACTTCAGGTGAATTAACTCCTTTAACCCAGTGAGGCAGGGACTACTGTTAAGCACATGTTACAGAGGAGGAACGTGAGGCTCAGGAAGGTTAAGGAATTTGCTTAAGGTCACAGAGCTAGAAGATGGTAGGGCAGGGCTTTGAACCCAGTTGGTCTTTGATGGGAAGCCTAGTCCCTTGCCCTCTCTCAGCCTCACTTTCCTCATCTGTACAATGGGCACATACGATGGCAATGCCTTCTCCCTGGGCGACTGTGAGGGTGAGGCAGGCAGAGGGGAAGGAAGTGCTTTGTGGACAGCCAAAGGCCCTGTAGACAGGGAGGCAGGGGATGGGGCAGCAAGGAGCATGGGGTTGCTGATGAGGGCCACACGGAGCGGGGTAGGGCTTGGAGTCTCAGACCATTTGTGGCATGGTCTTGGACAGTCTCCAGCTTAGAGCCGCACTTCCTCTCCATCAAGCACGGAGAAGCAGAGCTGCCTGGCCCGGGTGTTGCTGGCCCCTCTCAGTGGAGGGAAGGCCCCCAGTGATCATCGCTCTCACTTTTCTGGACTTGAGGGCGTGGGTTTGCCCCCGGGATGGAACCCAACTACTTCCTTGGTATTTCTTCACCCCAGCCAGTGCCCTGGGCCCCCACGCCCAGGGTGTAAGATGCTCTTCAGGGATGAGGGCTTGGATAGCTCTGAGCACACAGTCCAAAAAGCCCCTAACCTTGAGCAGCACCCCCATCCCCCAGGGCTGTGGCCACTCTTTTTCCCTTCGGCTCAGATCTGTCCTGGAGTGGAGGGTGGAGAGTTATGGGGGTGTGGGCACCCCCATCCCTAGCTCTGCTGGAGAACCTTATTTCTCAGTGGCCTGAACGCAAAGATGGGCGGGGGCCTTCCCAGTTCTCTCATTCAAGTGCTCCTCAGACCCGACCCCGCTGAAGTTCCGAGGTCAGATGAGACCACATGCATTCAGGGTGGTGTGGCTTCAGACCCTTCCCAGTTCTGATACCTCAAGAGGGGGTGCCCCTCAGGGGCCCTGTGCTTCCAAGCTTAGAGGCTCATGCTACAAGTCCCTCCCCAACTCTTTCCACCCTTTAGGAAGGGCCTGGCATCTCTGCAATAACTGGTCAGGACTCAGAAATAGAAATGGGCAGGATTTTAATCATTTATTCATTCCTTTAGCAAGTAGGCACTTCCTGAGCAGCCACTGTATGCTAGGAGCTGGCAGGAGGCCCTTGAACACTCTGGACTCAGTCTAGTGCTAGATTGATGATCGGGCCATGACGATGGCAGGTGTGCATGCTGTGGGAGCCTGGAGCAAGTCCAAGCCTGGTGGGCCTTCTGGAGGAGGTGCCTGCTACACCCAGCCTGGCAGAAGGCAGAGGAGTAGGTGTTCTTTATTAAAAAAAAATTTTTAGGCTGGGTGCGGTGGCTCATGCCTGTAATCCCAGCACTTTGGGAGGCTGAGGTGGGGCAGATCACTTGAGGTCAGGAGATCAAGACCACCCTGGCCAACATGGTGAAACCGTCTCCACTAAAAATACAAAAATTAGCTGGGCATGGTGGTGGGCACCTGTAGTCTCAGCTACTCGGGAGGCTGAGGCTGGAGAATCGCTTGAACCTGGGAGGCAGAGGTTGCAGTGAGAAGAGATCGCACCACGGCACTCCAGCCTCAGCAACAGACCGAGACGCCATCTCTGAGATGGCTCACTGCGGTCTTGAACTCCTGGGCTCAGAGGATTCTCCCTCCTTACAGCCTCCTGAGTAGCTGGGGCCACACTCAGCTTTTTTTTTTTGGTAATTTTTTTTAAGAGATGGGGTCTTGCTATGTTGCTGAGGCTGGACTCAAACTCCTGGCTGCAAGTGATCCTCCAGCCTCAGCCTCCCAAATTGCTGGGAATACAGGGGTGAGCCACCATGCCTGGGGAGGTGTTCTTTACAGACTGCTCCTCTGCAAGGAGAGGATACAAGAAAGGGGTGCTTAGCACAACATTCAGACCCAGGTGTCATGCAGGTGTCATGCAGCATTCAGGCCCAGGTGTCATGCAGGTGTCATGCAGCATTCAGGCCCAGGTGCCATGCAGGTGTCATGCAGCATTCAGGCCCAGGTGTCTGCTGGGCCCTCTTCTGCCACTTCTAACCCATGTATTGCCACCTGCACTGCAATGATTTGTGTCTATCTCACTGACAGCATGGGAAGTCCCTGAGTGCCAAGGCTGGGACTCCTTCCTCATTCCATTTCTCAGAGCTTCATACCGGGTCTGCAAACAGTAGGCGTTCTACGATGCTGCTCTGAGTAGCCTTCCCTCTCCCCCAACTTGTACCTAAGTCAGAGTTCATATGGGTCCAGCACTTTTTAGCTGGCAGAGCAGGTTCCCATATATTAATGCATGTGGTGCTCACCAAAGCCCTGTGTCAAAAGTGTCATCGTTGTCATCAGCATCACCTGCCAGAAAACTGCACAGCACGGGTGGTCTCAGCATGTGGGCTCTGTAGCTGGACTGCTCAGATTCAAGTCCCGGCCTTACCACTTACAGGCTGTGTGACCTTGAACAAGTGTCTTGGCCTCTCTGTGCTTCCATTTCCCCATCTGTAAGATAGGAATAACACATCTCACAGGAGCATGGAGAGGCTACAGGTAGAGTAAGAAAAACACTACCTACCACATAGTCAGCTCACTAATCATGGTAGTTGTTACCATTCTATTTATAGGGGACACAGAAGGTCAAGGTCAAGATGACCCAGCTGTCCAGTGGAACAGGGTTTTTATCTCTGAGTCATTAGACTTCAAATCTAGTGTTTGGGGGTTATCTCCTCGTCCCGCTGCCCCATCTCCCTTGTCACCCTGCCTCCTAATTTATCTGTTTATACATCTGGTTGTCCTTCTCAATGGGGCTCTTCAAAGGCAGGGGCCTGCATTAGGCTGGTTCACACCTGTCTCCCCAGTGCCTGGAGCAGTGCGGGGCCACCAGTGAACTTGAAGGCTGCATGGAAGGATCCACGCGCTTGCTTCCTGC
The DNA here is from genome assembly GCF_006542625.1 of Nomascus leucogenys. Taxonomy (NCBI): domain Eukaryota; kingdom Metazoa; phylum Chordata; class Mammalia; order Primates; family Hylobatidae; genus Nomascus; species Nomascus leucogenys. The sequence goes on from NC_044387.1 coordinate 11,248,595, forward strand.
TAAGGTGTTCTACTGAGCGCCTCCACATGGAGGACCTCATGGGAGCCTCCAGCCTACTCCAGGAGGAGGGTAGAAATTCTCTACAACTGCACTGAGGTACAACAAACCGCACACATTTTGTTCTGATGTACGTATACACCCATAAGCCCATCACCACAATCAAAAATAACAAACATTTCCATCACCCCTAAAATTTTGCCATGCCTCTCTGTTATCCCTCGCTCCTTCCCATTATAGATTTATTTTTATTTCTTTAGAGATAGGGTCTTGCTCTGTTGCCCAGGCTGGAGTGCAGTGGCACAGTCACAGCTCACTGTAGCCTCAAACTCCTGGGCTCAAAAGCGATCCACAGCCTCCTGAGTAGCTGGGACTACAGGTGCTTGTCACCACACTCAGCTCCAGTTTATAGATTCAGCTCCAGTTTATAAAGGAGGAAACCGAGGTACTGAGAGGTTAAAAAACCTTCCCGGAGACACTTGTCCAGCAAGTGGCCACTCCAGGATTTGGACCAAGGTGATGTGTCTTCAGGCTGCCTCTCTGCCACTGTGCCATGCTGCCGGGTGGTAGTCAGTAGTGGGTGGGTGCCTGCAGTGGTCTGTAAAGACCACCTGAGATGTCCTTCCTCCTCTGTTCCACCCTGTCCAGGTCCAAGAAGACAGTTTATGAAGAGAGAGCAGGTGTGACTCTCAGTGTGCTCCTGTGTGAGAAGCAGGCTGATGTCTCAAAGGGAAGGGTGGATAACAGAGAGTGCAAGTGGAGGAGATAAGGGTGCCTCAAAGCCGGGAGGCTGGGTGATGCAGGAGCCTGCGCCTCCCGAGGGGGGTGCTGGGCCCAGTGTGAGTACGTGTGACTGTGACTGAGACAGTGTGACTGCTGAAGGCAGGGACATAGCAGCTCCCTGACTGGGGGTGGAAGGCGTTAACTGTGTGAAGGCTGATTGTGGGTGGGTGGGCTCTGGGCCTCGAACCCGGGGGCTGAGGGAGATAGTAAACAGCAGGGTGACTGACGGGAGGATCATGTTGGTAGCCCTGCGAAGATGCTGCAGGGCTGTGGGGGTTTGTGTGACTTTGCAGTTCAACAAATTCAAATTCAGCCAATGCTGGCAGGGCCTGTTGTGCCAGGCAACCAGCTAGGAGGAGGAGACTCGGACCCAGCTTGCAGCTGAAGGGCGCTGGCTGCCGGGTTCTGTGGGTTCACCTTGCGGTGCCTTCCCTTGCTGGCATGGAGTCCTTACAATAGCCCCATCTCCAGGTTGAGGCTAGATGGAGGGGCACAGAGGGAAGTGACTTGCCCAAGGTGACCCAAGCTCCCGAGTGCCAGGGCACGATCTGAATTCAGGCTCTCAGGCTGCAGAGCCTGAGTCCCTCCCTGTCATGCCTGTGCCAGGGTGGAAATGTCTGGTCCTGGAGGGGAGCTTGGACTCCTGGCCTTGGCTCTGGAGACATACCCCTAGACCACGTGGGCTCCTAACCTGTCCATGGTCACTGTGCTGAGGGGCGGGACGGTGGGTTGCCCCTAGTTCTTTTTTCCCCGGGGCCAGATTCATGGACTGAGGGGTTGCTCGGCTCTCAGAGACCCCCTAAGCGCCCCGCCCTGGCCCCAAGCCCTCCCCCAGCTCCCGCCCCCCCCCTCCTGGCGCTGACTCCGGGCCAGAAGAGGAAAGGCTGTCTCCACCCACCTCTCGCACTCTCCCTTCTCCTTTATAAAGGCCGGAACAGCTGAAAGGGTGGCAACTTCTCCTCCTGCAGCCGGGAGCGGCCCGCCTGCCTCCCCGCGCACCCGCAGCCTCCCCCGCTGCCTCCCTAGGGCTCCCCTCCGGCCGCCAGCGCCCATTTTTCATTCCCTAGATAGAGATACTTTGCGCGCACACACATACATACGCGCGCAAAAAGGGGGAAAAAAAAAAGCCCACCCTCCAGCCTCGCTGCAAAGAGAAAACCGGAGCAGCCGCAGCTCGCAGCTCGCAGCCCGCAGCCCGCAGAGGACGCCCAGAGCGGCGAGCGGGCGGGCAGACGGACCGACGGACTCGCGCCGCGTCCACCTGTCGGCCGGGCCCGGCCTAGCGCGCAGCGGGCACGCCGCGCGCGCGGAGCAGCCGTGCCCGCCGCCCGGGCCCCGCGCCAGGGCGCACACGCTCCCGCCCCCCCACCCGGCCCGGGCGGGAGTTTGCACCTCTCCCTGCCCGGGTGCTCGAGCTGCCGTTGCAAAGCCAACTTTGGAAAAAGTTTTTTGGGGGAGACTTGGGCCTTGAGGTGCCCAGCTCTGCGCTTTCCGATTTTTGGGGCCTTTCCAGAAAATGTTGCAAAAAAGCTAAGCCGGCGGGCAGAGGAAAACGCCTTTAGCCGGCGAGTGAAGACGAACCATCGACTGCCGTGTTCCTTTTCCTCTTGGAGGTTGGAGTCCCCTGGGCGCCCCCACACGGCTAGACGCCTCGGCTGGTTCGCGACGCAGCCCCCCGGCCGTGGATGCTCACTCGGGCTTGGGATCCGCCCAGGTAGCGGCCTCGGACCCAGGTCCTGCGCCCAGGTCCTCCCCTGCCCCCCAGCGACGGAGCCGGGGCCGGGGGCGGCGGCGCCCGGGGGCCATGCGGGTGAGCCGCGGCTGCAGAGGCCTGAGCGCCTGATCGCCGCGGACCCGAGCCGAGCCCACCCCCCTCCCCAGCCCCCCACCCTGGCCGCGGGGGCGGCGCGCTCGATCTACGCGTCCGGGGCCCCGCGGGGCCGGGCCCGGAGTCGGCATGAATCGCTGCTGGGCGCTCTTCCTGTCTCTCTGCTGCTACCTGCGTCTGGTCAGCGCCGAGGTGAGTTGCCACGGCGGCTGGGGCTGGTTCTTCATTCATTACCTTCGCCCCCACCTTCTGACCGCCCCCTCCTCTCCCTGCAGTGAACTTTGGACCCTTGCAGCCCGTGAGCCTGACGCCGGGCGCTGGGTGACCTCCTCGGGCTGGGAGCGAGGTCCGGGGGTGACAGGCTTTAAGCGAAGGCAACAGCGGTGGCTTTCTTTCCAACCGGCGGGCGAACCTGGCTCCCTAAGCCGTTCCGTGTCGGGGGAGGGTGTGTGTGGCCCTGTCCCCCACCCCTTGGGAACCCGAGAACAAGCCCCTTCCCGGCCGGGGGAGAGGGGGTGGGGTGGCGCCCAGGGTGCAGGAGGCAGCGCGTCCTCCCGAGCCCACTTCGGCGCCAGCCTCGGCTTAGGCTCTGTCCTGCCATCGGCTTGCCCAGGAGGTGCAAGCTTGCGCACCGGTGCCATCCACGCCGACCTTTGACGGGGCTCGGGTCCCACCCTGGCTCCCGGTCGGGGTCCGGGTGGACGCCCTCCGGCACGCGCAGGGCATGCCCGGCCCCAGAGCACGGTCTGGAAGCGGCTTGTGTCTCGGGCGCGGGATTTGGGGTGGGAGTAACAGGGAGAGAGGGAGAGAGGGAGAGAGAGATAGAGACGCAGGTAGGTTTCGGGCACTTGGGTAGGGGGAGGACTGGGGGCTCTGAAGGAATCCAGCCCCCGGGGCGGTGTGTGCCTGAGGCCTTGCCGTACCTGTGCCCGCGCCCTGCAAGAGGAAGCACCTCTCTCCCCCGCATGCAGGGTGCGGAGCGCGCCGCCTGCAAAAGCCTAGCTGTACGGGAGATGGGGTATAAAAACATCTGCGGGAGCGCTGGGGTCGGAGCCGTCCCCACCCCTCCCAGCCTCACGTAGCCGTGAGTTGGCAAGTCTACCCGGAATCCAGGTGGGAAAGGGGGCGGGGCGGGACGACGCGCGCGGTGGAGGGCAGGGCAGCCGGGAGCGCGGCGTGACTGGGTCCCGTCCCACCTCCGCCCGGCTGCGGCCGGGAGTCCGCACCTCGCCCGCACCTCGCCGGCTCCCGGGGAGGGTCGGCCCCTGCGGCCTCCAGCCAGGCGCAGGAAGGAGGCAGCGGCGGCGAAGGGGTTAAGGCGGAGGGCTCGGAGGCCGCGGCCCGGCCTTGGGCTGCCGCCAGCGCAGGTTGTTTTGACCACGGAGGAGCCGTCTCCTTTTGTTCTCGGGGCTCCTCGAGGGCCGCAGGCCGCCCGCCCGGGGGCCCCGCCCTTCCGCGGCCGGCCCCGCGGCCCGCACCCGGGAGGGAGGACGCGGGGCTCGGCCGGGCCGCCTGCAGGCCCCTCCCGACGCCCCCTCTCCGCCTCTACCGCAGCCCCCCGGGCCGCGGCCAGCTGTTGGGGAGGGGGTGGCCGGCCGGCCCCAGCTGCCGCCTCGCCTCGCCGTGGGACCTGGGGGCTGGGCCCGGTGCCAGGGCGTCCTGGGAACGGCGGCGCCCCGTGGCTGCTCTCCGCAGCCCACCCCGCCCGGGCCCCCGACTCGCTCACTCACCCCACGCATGCACACTCCTGGCCGGAGGCGATGCTGCGCTCCGGCAGGCGGGCGCGCAGAGCGACGGGCACGCACTACCGCGGCCAGGTCGCGCGCCCGCCGCCGCCACGCCCGTGCACACGCGGGACACACGCGCGCGCACCGCACACAAACGCACGCACGGCCCCTGCACGCGCGGCCTGAGCACACGTGCGCGCACACCCACGCACGTACACAGGCACGCACGGACCCCCGTGCACCCAGCGCCTGGTGCTCGCCCCCGCGCAACAGGTGGGCCCTCCGTGGGCCCTGGCACCTCACCACCTCTGTAGCGGCCCCATTTCCTTCCTGGCGTCCTGTGAGGGAGGGAGAACCTCCCATCAGCTCCACAGCACCCACTTTTTTTTTTGCCTTGTCAGCCCGACGCCCCTCAAACCTTACCCATCTGTGACTCCTTTTTTTCAACCACCTCCGCGTGGTGGAAAATGGTGGTGATGTGACTCTGAAGGGCACTGAGCTGTCCAGACCGATTCCCCCTTCACATGAGCCTTCATTTGAACCTGCGAGACTGGAGGGACCTGGCGTGTGCAACCGCGGAGGGGGCTCCCACCCCTGGCTGTTGCATTCTCTTGGCTGATCCCAGCGTGCCCCGGGGAGGCCGTTGACAGCTGGATGTTTCCCCAGCCTCCCCTTACCATTTCCAGCTTCGTCCAGCACCTCCTCCTCCTTTCCTACAGCTCCACCGGCTCGTGTATCTGGGGTGGAGGCTGTGGCACAGAAACTGCCTTTCTCCTCACTTTAGTCACAGCATTCTTGAACACATGGCCACAGGCGCGATGTATGTGGCACTTTGCAGTTTATGAAGCACTTTGCTGCTAAGCCTGAGTGAGCCTTAGGCTGGCCCTGGGGGAGGGGACCTGCATGGGGATGGGACCATGCAGGGGTCAGTCCAGGAACGAGCTGTAATGGCCAGTGCTAGGAGAGTCAGGGCAGGCCTGCTGATGGAGGTGGCCTTGGAGCTGGCCACGTCCTGGTCGTGCTTGGACTAAGCTTTCAGCAGAGGGCAGGCAGCCGTGAGGCAGGGCTGGGCGGAGGGCCTGCCGAGGCCTCTGAGGTGCCATCTCCACCAGCTGAGCTGGCTTCCAGGAGGGCGAGTCCCACTGTCACGTGACATGTCTGGCCTCAGCACCCTTCTTCCGGGAAAGAGTGAAGGGCCCCACAGCCCTTTGCCATCCAGCTTCCTCTGGGTTTGCTAATGGCCCTAGAGGGCAGGAGACCAACTGCTGGAATCTCAGAGCCCTGGAGGTGTGCAAGGGCAGGTTAAACAGAATTTGGAGGATCTGGTGCAAGAGCCAGGAAGAGTGTGTGTGTGTGTGTGTGTGTGAGTGTGTGTGTGTGTGTGTGTGTCTGTCAGAGAGAGAGAGAGAGACAGAGACTGACTGAGCAGGAATGGTGAGATGTTTATCATGGGCCTCATAAGTACCTCTCCACATCTTGTCTTCCCCTCCCGCATTGAGGAGCCTTTTCTGTGACAACTCTTCCTATGTTCGGTTTATTTCATTGTTTATTAGCTGCTTTCTCTACTGGAGTGTCAACCCCATTAGAGAGCTTTCCTCCTGGTCCCCACTTTTAGAACAGTGCCCAGAGCCCTGTGGACAATCAGTAACTATTTGTGCAAAGAACAGTTAGTGCTGGGGTGGTGGGGAGGGCGGGACCTGGCCCCCTGTTGCTTCATGGACCCACTGACTCCTTGCTTCGCTCTGCTCCGAGGTCAGCCCCACTTTTCAGCCCTCTGGTAGGCATCAGTCTTTCAAGGCCCCCCATCTTGAGAGAGAAGCATGTCTGTCTCTCCTCTATCTTGGGACTTGGGCTACCAGGATTAGACAGGACAGAGGAGAAGAAACAGAAAGAAAATCAGACTGCAAAGGTTCTGTGTATCTTTAGCTGGGGCTAAGTTTCTGCCACCTTAAAAAAAAAAATGAGAGAGAGAGAGAAGATTGGATTAGTGCAAAGTTCCCGAAGAACAGCAGAATCCCCTGGCCCCATCCCCTGGCTGGGATGGGGATGGGCAGTGATTGCCATGGTTGCCAGTATTATAAATGGCTGCACTGGTTCCTCTCTTCCTGCTTTAATTTTCCTCTGCTCCTGCAAGAGGTGGGGAGGCCAGGGTGCTGGGCCCACGTGAAGGAGCAGAGGCTGAGCGGGAGGGTCCCAAGAGCAATAAAGAAGGGGAATGCTAGGTGGGAAACACTGGTTCTAATGGCTTCTGTGGTTTGCCCCAAGAGGGCTTCTTCAAAGGGGTTGGTTGGCTTTGGCATTTGATCTAAATAAGGCCTGCGACTCTCAGGCAGGCAGGCTCTGGGAGGCCTCATCAGCTTCTTCCTCTGCCAGCCACAGACAACGCCCCTGGTTGCTTGGGCCTGTGTGTCCCTCGGTGGGAACGGCAGGCGGGCCAGGGGAGTGTGTATCTGTGTGTGTGTGTGTGCTGGGCCCAGGAGGAGGGTGGGGTTCAAGCCCCTTTGATCTGCCAGCCTGGTTGGGAGCAGATCACTCACCTGGCCTCACGCTCGCTCGTGCCCTTCCTACCTGCTGCAGCTGGCGTTGGGGGCGGGGTCGGAGGAGGCTGTTTACCTTGGCTCCTACGGCTGGCTTTGCCCCAGCTGCCTCCTCGCCACGCCCTCACTCTGCCAGAAACCCCAGGCCTGAGATCTTGGGGCAGCTTCTTCAGGATGCCAGGCCTCCTTTCCCATCTCTGAAGTGAGCTGTCCACCTGGAGGCCTGCGGTACCTGTGCCCAGGAAAACCAGGCTCTGGGCGGCTCACCTTCCCATACCAAGAAGAGCCTGTGACTCCCAACAGGTGCTCATGCTCGTCATCCACAGAGCATTGCATCCTGGAGCTGAGCACGTGCTGAGTGTCCCCCCACCCTCACCCACCCCCAGCCCCGGAAGGGCCCTGCCAGCCCACACGGCCCAGGCTCTGCCAGTGTGGAGGTAGGGTACCATTTCCTGTGGCCCAGCACAAGGGATAATGCAAAGTCACGCACTCTTTCATGGGCGGGCAGCTCTCCACCCACTCCTTGTCATCCTCAAAAATGTCCTGTGCTGCTGGCCCTGAGCACGTGTGCCACTCGCTGCTGCCCACAGAGGAGCCATCCGGAAAGAATTAATGATGATGACAGTGACAACTCATTAAGCACCCATTATCTGCTGGCAGCTCTGCTCTGTGCAATTATGCCTCCCAGTAACCCCGGGCGAGGTATTATTAGCCCCATTTAAAAGATGCAGAAGCCGAGGTTTTAGATTGTGACAAGATTCCAAGAATCCAGGTTGCCCTGGCATCTGGTGCCCTTGCTCTTTCCTCTGCTACAGGGTTTCTCAGCCTCTGCACTCCTGACGTTTGGGAAGGCTGTCCTGTGCCCTGAAAGGTGGTGAGCGGCATCCCCAGCCTCCCCCAACTTAGATGCAGTGCACACCCCAAGTTGTGGCCACCAGCAGTGCCTTCATACATTGCCACTGTCCCCTGGGGGCCCAGTGGGCCCTGGTTGAGAGCCTCTGACGTGGGACATGCTGCAGAGTAAAGAGCCAACATGAACCTTGTGTGATGCTGAGGGCCAGTGGCCTCAGAACACAGGAGAGGGAGGCTGAGACGCCCCATGGTGGGCTGGAACAGGTGGGCACTCTGGAACCTGGGAACGACCCAGCTCTGCCACTTGCTGATTGTCTGGACCTGTTGCTGCTTGTTTAATTTTTTGTAAGCTTCAGTGCTCTCATCTGGAGGATGGGGATACAAATACTGCCAGCCTCTTAGGATTGGTAGTTTCTACGGTGTTTTTCTCAGCGTGTGGCTTGTAGCTGGCATTCATAGATGTTAGTTGTGGTATTATTACCAAATCCGGGTGGCTTATGGGGAGTTCTGGGCATCTAGTGGCCACATTACCAGAAGCATCTGCAGGGATGGCCTCCCTGCTCAGATTAAAAGGGACTCTAGGAGCTCATTTGCCTAGGGTTGGGGAAGAATATCCCAGGTGGCCTTCCTGGTGGAGGAGGTGGAAGAATCATACTGGACAGAACCTGGAGAAGGGTAGACTCCTTCGTGCATTTGATCAGTATTTACTGAGGACCTATTATGTGCCTCTCTCTCCTCCTCAGACCCTATCCTGGGCTCTTTCACACTCAGCCTTGGAGGGTCATCTCCTATGTATCATGGGCCTGGGTCTGGGGTGTCCACTTGGCCTGTTCAGGGGTCTGCCTGCTCTGCCGTGGCTGGCAGCTGCAGCCAGCTCTCCAGTGGGCAGGGAGATCTTGGCACAAGCACTAAGTGCCATTTGCTACTAGGCCTTTGGGCCCCTCCCCTGGGGGGTTAATTGAATCTTTACTCCACAAACACTTCTTGTTCTCCTTCTGCCAGTGATCCAGGGAGGCCTGGCTAGGCACCCGGCTTTGGCGTTTTCTCTGCCCCTTCTAACACCTCCTGGCAGAATTAGAATTGAACCGAATGTTCTCCAAGCCCCTCAATTCACAGATGAGAGCCAGGACCATAGGGGCAGTGACTAGCCGAGGTCACACGGCAGTTGGTCCAAAGGCGTGGGATCCGGCTCTCTGGCCTGCCAGTTCTGGGTTTGACAGAACTCTCAGGGGAAGCGGCTTTCGCTGGTGTTCACTGGAGACCAAGCCCTCTGTTCTGTGGGTTGCGTACTTTGTCAACATTTGGAGAGCACCAGAGGCGTGGTCTCTCTTCTGAGGTGGAAGGAATGAACTTGCTTGAGGGTGGGAGGAGGCAGAGCCCGGAGGAGATGGGGGCCGAAAGTGAGGGGCAGCGGGGTCCATACCCTCCTCTGTCTCGCACGTGCAGCCCCTGGCTTCCCGGATATTGAAGGAAAGACCCCAGTTCTCAGCCAAGCCCTGCCACCTTTTTTTCCTGGAGTTGCCCAGCAGCCCTTAGACATTGGGCGGGGTTGTAAGCTCCATGTTCAAACAAAGACATGGAGACTCAGGGGTTTCAGGGAATGATGTAGCTTTAAAAGTGGTCACCCCCACCCCCTGCCCTGAGTCTTCTAGCTCCTGGATCGATGTGGGTGGCCAGAGTTGGTCATGGCTGAACCCCTGGAGATGTTCCTAGACTTCATGATAAGCTGGAGGAAACAGAGCTTTTGGGGAGAGCCTCCTGAGGCTGGCCACAGGGCTGAGACGACCTCTTCTCCTCTCCCTCGCTCCCCCTCTGCCATCAGGCAGTGAGAAAGCAGCATCCCTTTTGTGAAGGTAGCCTGCACCGACCCCCTCTGAGCCCCCCGACCTTCGGCTCCGGGAGTGTAGAGTGAACCAAGAAGGGCCGGAAGTCCTCCCTTCTTAATCCAGGGAAACTGAGGCAGAGAGTAGTTTAACCCAAGGTTCTATAGTACTATGCCAAGCCTATTGACACCCTCTCCAGGGCTGTCTGTCCAGACCGTGCAGCCCGAGTGCCTGTGCCTGCACGTGTGTGTTTGCACATGTGGAAGTCCGGTCCCAGCCTTTGAACATGCAGTGACATCTTAGGAATTTTCTTTGCTTCTCAGTGGCTGGTGGTCTGGATTGTGATTCTCAGTCTCCTATCTGCCCTTGCCTCTTTCTTGGGATCTCTGGCATCAGCCCCTTGGGTCTCCTGGGACTGTGGGGGACGTGGCTGTGACCTTCCTACGGGGCTGCTCTTGTGTCATTGTGGGACCTGCGGTTTCCCTGGAGGAAGCCCGGCTCCGAATGAGGCCTGTTGAAGTGTTATCAGGTTTCGAGTGTGTTTGGCAACAGGCCAAAGGGGCTCTAAAAATAGGGTTTGGTTGGGCACAGGGCACGGGTAAGCTTTCAGGTTTCCCGGCCGTGTCCGAGGATTCCCTTTTCGCCTCTTTCGAGTGAGAGACTTCATAGATACCACTAGGACCTGGGGCCTCCTGAGGCCATCGCACTCTGCACGCATTTATTAAGCACCTCTTGGACCCAGGAGCCTGGGAGTACGGGCTCTGTCATCCCAAAGGCATGGGTTTGAATGCAACTTTTGCCAATAACGGAGCCTCTCTTTGAACCTTTGTTTTCCCCTCTGTAAAATGGGGGTTAGATTGGCCATGGGAAATGCTGGCCGTCTTCAGCTGTGAGGTGTGGAGTGAGACTCAGAGAGAAGTCAGATTTTGGTGCATTCCCAGAACATGTAGTTTGGTGGGGGAGACAGACATAGACAAGCAGGTCCAACTGAAAGCAAGCTGGGGTTCCTGTTGGGGGTTGAGGGTGCGGGAACTGAGCTGGGTCTCAGAGGCTTTGGCAGGTCCAGGCCCTGAGGCCTTTGTGCTTCTGATCATCAGGCCTGGATCCTGCCTGTCCTTCTCCCTGTGACCTTGGAGCTTTCCACAGGAGAAAGCGAGAAAGTGTGTGGTGGGGGAGACAGCCATGCTGGAAAGCCCCCACTCCCAGCTCACTCAGCCTTTTGGTGTCTGCCCGGCAGGGGGACCCCATTCCCGAGGAGCTCTATGAGATGCTGAGTGACCACTCGATCCGCTCCTTCGATGATCTCCAGCGCCTGTTGCACGGAGACCCCGGAGGTAAATGGAATCTTCGCCCCGCGCTCCGGCCCTCCGAGGAGACTTTAAGGAAGCCGGGAGGGGCAGGACAGGAGGCATCCCTCCTCCTTGACGTCTGGGGAACCAGAGGCCCATGGCAGCCCAGAGAGAGCCCGGCCACACCCATCCAGGGCAGGGCCGAGTCAGCAGGCGGGTTGGTACCTGGGACCTGGGGTGTGGCAGGAGAAGCACCCACGTGTGGCTCCGGCTTGGTGCCGAGGGTGGGGTGCCAGGAGGAGGGAGGGCGGGGAGAAGGTGCCCAGGGCATCTGCCGAGTATGTCTCCAGGTGTGGGCCCAGACAGGGAGGGTGGCACTGGAGGAGTCATCTCCCCGCCCCTCTGGCTAGGGGCCCGGTCTGTGAGGTCCCCTGGGGACACCTGGCCTTGACCAGCAGGCAGCCCTGCCCGTGCCCCAGAGCTCACTCAGCGGATGGGCACGTGCTCGGTGGCACACACGTGGCGGGGCTGGCGGGCTGGATTGACAATGTATTTATAAACGCTGTCTTCAGAGCAAATTCCATTCTATTCTAACCTCTGGCCTGTTCCCTGGAGCCCTGGTCAGCAGCCCCCCTGCACCCCCAGGTCCCCTTCCCTCTGGGGTTCTGTCTCTTTGTCACTTTGTAATCCTTGCCCAGACGCTATCTACGGGGGAACAGCATTTCCTGCCTTTGTTTCCTCTCCCCGTTGGGCCCCTGGCTCCCTCTCAAAAGCATTCTTGGGCCCTTTCAATCCCGCCTGTGCTGGGGGGCTGTGAGGCAGGCAGGAGGGGGCCCCAGCTGGGCCCACCTATTGTTCGCCAGGGCCCCCACCCGATGTCTCCCACAACCCCCACCCTATGCCCGACTGGCCGCCCCTGGCCACACACAATGGGGCAACTTCCAAATTTAGCCTTTCTACCATTTCTTTCCAAGCCTTTACGCCCCCACCCTCAGACGGCCCCTCCACACCCCTGGTGGGGGTCGGGATCTTGGAGATGAGGCTTTCAATAGCAGGCCTGTTTCAAGGCAACCATGTGGCTATTTTTTCCTAATCAACTTAACCTTTCCACAAAGCGCATCTTTTCCCCATCTCCTCCCCACCAGGGACATTCCAGAGATGGCAGGGAGAAAGGAAAGGAGCCAGAGGGACAGATAGGCTCGTTGACGTAGGGGCTGTCAGGCTGGACGGAAGCGGACTAGTCATCAGACTCCCTGCAGTACCCGGGACGGACAGGCGGCAGGCGCCTTTGTCTTGGATGGGGCCAGTGGGTTGGGGCCTGAACTGGAGCCATGGGGTGCGGTGTGGAGGTGGCAGGAGCGTGTTCCCAATGCCCCTTAGTTTATTTGTGGCTCCTCACCCATGAGAGAGACAGAAGGGTCTGTCCACGCCTTAACATCCAGCTTGGAGGCCTCCCTCAGCCCTCACTTCCCAGCAGCCAGCCTCCAGCCATGGGCTCTGGAAAGGACCGAGGTCTCCAAGGAGTGCTGATGGGACTGAGATGGTGCCCAGGCTAGAAAAGGGAGCTGTCATTTGTGACCAGAGGAATCAACAGACGGCTGGGGGCAGAGGTGGGGCAACAGGTTAGAGAAGGGGAGGGAGACACGCAGATACGGTGTGAGGGGCCCGGAGCTAGAGAGACCAGGCCCTAGAAGGGTGTGTGGCAGGGACTCGCCACCCCCAGCAGGCCCAACTCCCACCCCTCTTCTCCTCTTCTCTGTCTTCAGCCCCCCGCATCCCTCTCCCTCCCTCCCTCCCTCCCTCCCTCCCTCCATCGCTCCAGCCTGCCCAGTGCGGCCATTGTCCGGGGCTCCAGAGGGGCTGTGTTCAGGGCATGCGGTCCCCCTGGGGCTTCTGGGAATTTCTCCATTCAGCACTTCCTATGGGAACGCTGGGTGGAGGGGCACTGGAAACTGGCCTTCAGTGCCCCAGGTCCTAGCCCCGCCCTGGAGGCCGAGGAGGGTTCACTTACAGTAGCGAAGGGGAAGGGTTATTTTTAACTCCACTGACATGGGTTCTGGCCAAAAATGTGGCTAAAGAGCCAGGGATGCCGTCAGGATCCTGGGCCTGCAGCTGTCCTGGGGGCTGCTTGGAGGGTCCCTGCTCAGGGCCAGGACCCGTGCGTTTATGGGGGCTGGAAGGAGGGACTGTTCTCTGGAGTGGGGAGAGGCAAACCTCCTGCCTGCCCAGAGACCCCGGCGGAGGGAGCCCCTGCCTGAGGTGGGGCCGCCTTGTGTCTGACTGTGACTTCTCCTGCAGAGGAAGATGGGGCCGAGTTGGACCTGAACATGACCCGCTCCCACTCTGGAGGCGAGCTGGAGAGCTTGGCTCGTGGAAGAAGGAGCCTAGGTAAGACTGAGACACCCAACAAGGGTCCTTCAAATTAGGATGGGGGCCAGGGAAAGAGAACGGGGGCGGGCGGCCAGTCGGAGGGCTCCGAGGGTCCTCTTACAACTCCCTTTCCCCCCACATTCAGGACTGAGCGAACTGAGAGAGTAAAACCATCCTTAAATGCCTGTGTTGAGTCATCACACCCCCTCGCCCCCACACTATCTGTTTTTTAAATATAGCGCTGCAAAGCTCATTCGTTCCTTATTTCAGTCCTGGAGGTAGATATTATTAACCCCATTTCGCAGAATTGGAAACTGGGGCCCAGAGAGGGTAAAGAACTAGGTGAGGTCACACTGCTAGGAAGCAGTAGGGCTGAGATCCCAACCTGCTCCCCTCACTTGAACCCAGCATGGTCCCTGATGGGCTATGAGTCTCTCCTGTGGCGAAGGGCTGCGGCCTAGGCTGGCAGACCTCGAGCAAAGCCTGGAACTGCCTCCTGCTCCCTTGCAGAGACCTAAAGGAGACTGTAGATCATTAGGTCCCAGAGAAACCCTCCCAGCTGAGGCACATGTCCACTCAAACCCCTCCTCCTCTTTGATAGCTGGAGTCCCCAAAACACCGCAGTTAGAGGCTGGGGGAACGATGGATAAGAGTCAGGTGGCCTGGGCTGGGCACGGTGGCTCACGCCTGTAATCCCAGCACTTTGGGAGGCTGAAGCAGGCAGATCATGAGGTCAAGAGATGGAGACCATCCTGACCGACATGGTGAAACCCTGTCTTTACTAAAAATACAAAAATTAGCTGGGTGTGGTGGCGGGTTCCTGTAGTCCGTGCTACCTGGGAGGCTGAGGCAGGAGAATTGCTTGAACCAGGGAAGCGGAGGTTGCAGTGAGCTGAGACCACGCCACTGCACTCCAGCCTGGCAACAGAGCAAGACTCCGTCTCAAAAAAAAGAAAAAAGTCAGGTGGCCTGAGTTCCACCCCCAATCTATGAATGTGGGTGGGCGGGATATTCAGCTCTCAGAGCCTCCTGTCCTCTGTACGTGGATAGCAGCAGTAACCTCAGTGCTTGCTGTAGGCCAGGCTTACTCACTTTACACCTAGATCCACATGGGAGGGAGGCGCTGTTATTATCCCACTTCATAGAGGAGGAAGCTGAGGCTTTGAAAGCAGCAGTGATGCGAGAATCCATGGCACCGTAAGACAGCAGTGCACGCGTGGTTTCGAGCTAATATGGTACCTGCATAACAACCATATGTTGGGCAAGCCCATAAATGTGTAAAATCATAAAGAAGAATAAAATAGTTATGTGCCAGCAGAGGGAAGCGGACATTTACTAAGCATTTACAACATGCCCCACACTCTGAATTTTCTCACTTGAAACCTACAGTGGTCCTTGGGTGTAGATCTCATTGTCCCATTTTCAGATGGGGAAACACAGGCTTAGAGCGGCTCAGCCATCTGCCCAAGTCCCATGGCTAATGACAGCCAGGACTTGAAACCTGAACCCCGGGGTTGAAGGGCGTGAGAAAGAGCGGTCCCGGGGGCACCCACTGAGCTCCCCTGCCAGGTGGGGGGACTCTGGGCAGGCCCACGCTCCTGACCCAGGTTCCCTCTCCTCCCAGGTTCCCTGACCGTTGCTGAGCCGGCCATGATCGCCGAGTGCAAGACGCGCACCGAGGTGTTCGAGATCTCCCGGCGCCTCATAGACCGCACCAACGCCAACTTCCTGGTGTGGCCGCCCTGCGTGGAGGTGCAGCGCTGCTCCGGCTGCTGCAACAACCGCAACGTGCAGTGCCGCCCCACCCAGGTGCAGCTGCGACCTGTCCAGGTGCGTAGGCTCCGCAGCCCCCCGAGGCTGGTCCCGGTGGTGGGTGGAGACCACTCTTCTGGGGCTCAAACCTGACCAGGCTTCCTTGACTGGCCAGAGTGGTGTGTTGAGGGACATTCCTGATTTGTTCCTGGGCTCTGTCCAGAGAGACCCACTCCTGGGAAGCTCTTCCTAGGCAGGTGGACTGAGGCCAACCATGAGTCCTCTGAGGTGGCCCAGGCCACTGTAGCCAAAAGCCACAGACAGACCCCCCAGGCTGGGCGAGGTGTGGAGCCAACGTGAAGTAGGGATGTCACCTCCTTTACAAGGACAGAATCGCAAAACGTCCCTTGAAGAGACGTATCCTCAAACATTTGTGTGACACTCAGAATGTTTTGGGCAGCTGCTCAGGTTCCCCCAAAGCTCTCCCTGTTCAGGGCTGTCTTGAGAAAGGCTCAGGTGGGTGGCCCTGCATCTTTGACACCTGCTCATCTCTCTTTGACAAGCTGTGTCTTTAATAAGGAGAATGCAGAGAGACCCACCAGGTGATAGACACTGCGGAGCTGGGGCAGGTCCCCTGACAACAGTGGAATGCAGATCCTGGCTTTCTTCAGAGGGATGGGGGATACGTACAGTGAACTCAGGGAAAATTCTAGAGTAGAGGCTGTCTCAGGGAGCACCCTGGTCTCACCCTGGTCGGGGCAGAGTCAGAGAAGCCGCTGCTTCTGCTTCTTGTGGAAAGATTCCTGCACACCCCAGGCCAGCCTTGCCCACAGGCTGGGCAGTGCGCACTTCTCTAGCTCAGCACCGGCCCTTGCCCGATGATCTGCCTGCGTAGCCGCACTTCCTTCTCCTGCCACCAGCCCGTGGCCTCTCCTCCTGCCCACCTTCCCTCCCTGGCTTGGGCCCCACACCTGAGACTACGAATGTCACTCCGCCCCACGGTCCACTCTCGTGGTATCTCCTGTCCTCAATGCTTCCAGCTCTATGGATGGACACCTGACATCTGACCTCCCCGTTCCCACCTCCCTCCTAGATGAAGCCTCCCCCCACTTCCTTCCAGACAACCATCTCCCGCCTCTGCCGCAGCCCTGACCTTGGCTGGCGCTCCGGGAATGAGGATACCGCAGGCCCCAGCTCAACCCGGAAATGCCTTTCTGGCTGTCCCTCTCTGGGGGCACTGAGGGGGGCCCCAGGTCGGGAGGGCTTGTTTTGATGGAAAAGCTACGAGAAGGGCAGAGGTCAAGGTCCTGCTATTGTTTGGGCCAAAGCGTTTGCCCTACAGCCTGCTCTCCCGAAAGAAAGCCGAAAGCCAGGAGAAAGCTTTTGGCTTTCGAGGAAAGATTGCTGCAGGGGACACCGAGGTGGGAAGCACAGGCCATTCGGGCTTCCCGGGCTCCTGGCTGTGTGGCCTCTACAGAGGCATTTTGTGGCTCTGTCCTCCAGGTGAGAAAGATCGAGATTGTGCGGAAGAAGCCAATCTTTAAGAAGGCCACGGTGACGCTGGAGGACCACCTGGCATGCAAGTGTGAGACAGTGGTGGCTGCACGGCCTGTGACCCGAAGCCCGGGGGGTTCCCAGGAGCAGCGAGGTAACCACTTTTCCAGGCTCAGCCCTCAGCCCCTTTCCCCTGCAGCAGCTGGGGGCAGGGGCCGGTCTTAAAAATGGAAATGGGATCAGGCCTGCCCCTGGTTAAATTCATGGGAGGCTTTCTTTCCATCTTGCTGAGAACAAGCCAGGTTCCTCCCTGGCCTGAGAGCCCTACATGAGGATTAGCCCCTGGCTGGCTCTCTGGTCTCTGCCAACCAGTACCCTTCACCTGTGCCACCCCCGCCGGACAGGCCTCTTTCAGTAACTAATGGAGTTTCTGCCTCAAGGCTTTAGCACACACTGCTGTGGCTGAAGAACACTTCTCCCAGCTCTCCACAAGCCTAGCTCCTTCTCTTCATTAGAGTCTCAGCTCAGAAGTCACCTCCTCCTAGAAGTCTGCCCTGACTACCCCGTCCAGAGCAGCCCCATTTCCAGTCTTGCTACCACAGCCCCCTGCTTTGTTGGATGTGGGGATGGGATGGTGGAATGAATCTGGGCCTGGATGAGAGAAAGCTCCGTGCACATCAGCTTCAGATAGTGAGCAGCTTGTCCTGGGGATGAGAAATCAAACTAATTTCTCGTACCCTTGAGTGGGGGAACCAGGACCAGTGGGGAGAAGCCACTGGAGAGAGATTTTTAGCTGCATATGCAGAACAGCTAGCTGGTGATCAGTCAGGGGTGCAAGGTGGAATTGGCAGCATTGTGAGGCATCTCTACAAAAAGTACAAAAATTAGCCAGGCATAGTGGCACACACCTGTAGTCTCAGCTACTAAGGAGGCTGAGGTGGGAGGATCACTTGAGGCTGGGATGTCGAGGCTACAGTGAGCCGTGATGGCACCACTGCACTCCAGCCTGGGCAACAGAGCAAGACCCTGCCTCAAAAAAAAATGATTAATATGATTAGATGAGCATTAAAAAAAATCACGTAAGTGATAGTTCTTTTTCAGTAACTTTCTATTGTTAGGGACAGGACAATCTTTTCATTCTCATTTCTTATTAACGAGACCCTGAAGACGGAGCCGTTTCTTGGCATCTGTGTCTTATTTCCAGAGCGGAGCTGAGTCGCTGGATGCCCTGAAAAGGCTGATCATATGACAGCTTCAAACTGACGTGTTGTAAATTATTGAGCTAACATGGAGGATGATTTCTCTATTAAGGGAAAATTATATATATATATATATAAAACATATATAACATATATATATTATATATATATTTGAGATAATTTCACCCTGTCACCCAGGCTGGAGTGCAGTGGCACAATCTTGGCTCACTGCAACCTCTACCTCCTGGGTTCAAGCAATTCTCCTGCCTTAGCCTCCCGAGTAGCTGGAATTACAGGCACGTGCCACTAAACCTGGCTAATTTTTGTATTTTTAGTAGAAACGGGGTTTCACCATGTTGGCCAGGCTGGTCTTGAACTCCTGACCTCAAGTGATCCACCTGCCTCAGCCTCCCAAAGTGCTGGGATTACAGGCATGAGCCACCATGCCCAGCCTCTTTCTTTTTTAAGAGACAGGGTCTCTCTCCATCACCCAGGCTGGAGTGCAATGGCATGATCATAGCTCACTGCAGCCTTGAACTCCTTCCTGGGCTCAAGCAAGCCTCCCTCCTCAGCCTCCCGAGTAGCTGGGATTACAGGCATGTGCCACCATGTCCAGCTAATATTTTAAGTGTTTTAGAGATGGGGTCTTGATTTGTTGCTCAGGCTGGTCTCTAACTCCTGGGTTCAAGTGATTCTCCCACCTCAGCCTCCCAAGGTGCTGGGATTACAGGCATTGAGGCACCACGCCTGGCCTTCTTTATGTTTAGAATGAGTTACTTCATGTATTTGTTTGACATAATTTTCTAAACGAGTTTCTTGGGAGGCCCATTATACCAGTGAAACGTAGATGGCGTAAAGTCCCATCATTTTAGTTCCAGTATTTTGGTTGAGTATGACGGTGTTTCTGTCACCCGTCCATGGGCCTGGCTAAGGCTTGGTAGTGTGGCTCTCTGTGGTACTGTGGTCAGTGTCAGACCTCCTGGGCTCAGATCTGCGTGCTGTCACTTGAGCTGTGTGGTGACCTTGTGCTTGCCTGGGCTTGGTATAGCCCAGTGTCCTGCTGATGGCCCAGGCTCTGGGGAAGAAACTCCTTGGGCCCTTCACTGGCCCTCCTGGTGTCTTCTGTCTGAGGGGATCTGAAGCCCATCCAAGTCCCTGAACTGCTAGAAAATTTGCCCATTTGCAGAGATGGGATAGCTGCCTCGTGGGAGCTGGTGTCTGTAAGGTGGGAGGTCAGGTGTCAGATCCCGGCAGGCTAGGAGAGCTCAAAAGGCTCCCAGGAAAAGGCTGGCCTTGAGCTCAGCAGACAGAGCTGTCCCTGCCAGGGCAGCCACCTGGGAACCCAGGAGGGAGAGAAGTGTATAAGAGCTCCCCTTGACTGAGGCTCATAGGCACTGTCGTTTGTGCTGAGTGGTTGGAGGTGTGCACTCTAGAGGCAGATCCCTGAGTTCAAATCCCAGTCTCTCTGCTTCAGTTTCCTCATCTGTAAAGTGTGGGTAACAGCACCTGCCGGTAACAGTACCTGCCGTGAAGGGAAATGAGCATAGAGCAGCACCAGGTGCATGGTAAACACTAGCTGGGGGGTTTCTGGCCATTTCCATGTATTGTCTCCTAACGCTAGGAGGTCAGGGCTGCTGTCTTCTCTGCTTTAAAGATGTGGAAATCGGCTGGGCGCGGTGGCTCACGCCTGTAATCCCAGCACTTTCGGAGGCCAAGGCGGGTGGATCACTTGAGGTCAGGAGTTAAAGACCAGCCTGGCCAACATGGTGAAACCCCATCTCTACTAAAAATACAAAAATTAACCGGGCGTCATGGCACATGCCTGTATTCCCAGCTACTCGGGAGGCTGAGGCAGGAGAATAACTTGAACCTGCGAGGTGGAGGTTGCAGTGAGCTGAGATCGCGCCACTGTACTCCAACCTGGGCAACAGAGTGAGACTCCGTCTTAAAAACAAATAAATAAAGATGTGGAAATTGAGGCACAGGGCGTTTAAGTGACTTGCTCCAATGTCCACAATACATGGGAGAGCCCAGATTTGAGCCCAGGTGGGTCAGACCCACAGCCTGAGTTGTGGCCCATCCCACTCTACCGCTTCTCAGAGTGGCAAGGGGCAGGTAGGTGACAGGCACAACTGACCCGAAGGCCCAGCTTCATGGTGGGAGTGTGATTCTGACCCAGAGCCCAGTGGCCTCCATACCACGTGATTGGATGGGGCCAAGAGGTTGGGAGGAAACCTCAATAGTAGGTCAAGCTAAGGAAAATAAGAAAAAAAAGTGAGTCCTAGCAGCTGCCATGTGCTGACCACTTCATACTCGGAGCTTTTTATTATCTTTCCTAGGTCTGGGGATTGACTGGGCTCAGCTGGGCAGTTCTATTGGCCCCTCTGCTGGTTGCGGTCAGCTGGCGGCCTGGGCTGTGGTCACCTGGAAGCTCAATGGGGACAGCTGGGCCTCTTTTCCTCTCCCTGTAGTCCAGGGCCTCTGGCTCTATGGGGAAAGCCAGTCCCCACCTGGCCTCTCCATGTGGCCTCTCCAGCAGGGTAGCCAGACCTGTTATGTGGCGGCCCAGGGTCCCCCAAAGCATGAAGGTGAGAGCTGCCAGGCCTTCTTAAGACCTCTGCCTGGAACTGGCATGGCACCACGTCTGCCTTTTGTTGGTTAACCAGATCCAACTCCAGGCTAGATTCAAGGGGCAGGGAAATTACTGGTCAGTGGACAATGACAAAGAACTTGAAGCCATATTTAATCTACCCGGCTCTGTGTCCAGTACTGTGCAAAGAGCTTTGCCAGCATACTGTCGTTTATTCCTCCCACCAGTCCTATGAGGTGGGCAGTCTTAATTACCCCCATTCCACAGATGGAGGCACCAAGGCTCAGAGAGTTTCAGTCATTGTCCCCAAGGCACATACAGCTGGTGAGCAGTGGAGTTGGGATCCAAACCCAGGACCCTGGTCCAGATTCCCCTTCTGTCCCTTTCCTGAGCCCAGAAGGTCCGTGGCAGGCCTTGGTCAGTGGGGAGAGACCACCCCAATGGTCCGCATGCTGACGAGGTCTCTCTTTTTCTTGTGCAGCCAAAACGCCCCAAACTCGGGTGACCATTCGGACAGTGCGAGTCCGCCGGCCCCCCAAGGGCAAGCACCGGAAATTCAAGCACACGCATGACAAGACGGCACTGAAGGAGACCCTCGGAGCCTAGGGGCATCGGCAGGAGAGTGTGGGCAGGTGAGGGCCGGGTGGGGAACCTGAGGCCCAGAACCCTGTGTTTCCTTCTCTGTGGTCTGTGGATGGGGTCAGGGGAAAGGATTTTTCCGTACAAAATCCAGCCTCTGAGCCTTGGTCCTCTCTGTCTGGTTATCAGCTGGGGCAGGATGGGTGGCGGGCTTTGGAGACCCCAGCCCAGCTGTGTCCCAACATGCCCTAAGAGAATGGGAGGTCTAAATCTCAATCTTCCCAGCCCCTCAATGCCCTCAGCCCTGAGCATTGCTGGAAATCAGGGGTGGCTAGTTGACCCCAGCTCCCTGCCCCTGGCATCGGGGACATATGAACATGGGATGGACCCTCTAGGCTGTCTCTGACCCCCGTGTCTCTCTGCTTGGCCTGCAGGGTTATTTAATATGGTATTTGCT
Source organism: Nomascus leucogenys (assembly GCF_006542625.1). NCBI lineage: Eukaryota > Metazoa > Chordata > Mammalia > Primates > Hylobatidae > Nomascus > Nomascus leucogenys. Next base: position 11,269,872 of record NC_044387.1, read on the forward strand.
GTATTGCCCCCATGGGGTCCTTGGAGTGATAATATTGTTTCCCTCGTCCGTCTGTCTCGATGCCTGATTCGGACGGCCAATGGTGCTTCCCCCACCCCTCCACGTGTCCGTCCACCCTTCCATCAGCGGGTCTCCTCCCAGCGGCCTCCGGCGTCTTGCCCAGCAGCTCAAGAAGAAAAAGAAGGACTGAACTCCATCGCCATCTTCTTCCCTTGACTCCAAGAACTTGGGATAAGAGTGTGAGAGAGACTGATGGGGTCGCTGTTTGGGGGAAACAGGCTCCTTCCCCTGCACCTGGCCTGGGCCACACCTGAGCGCTGTGGACTGTCCCGAGGAGCCCTGAGGACCTCTCAGCATAGCCTGCCTGGTCCCTGAACCCCTGGCCAGCTCTGAGGGGAGGCACCTCCAGGCAGGCCAGGCTACCTCGGACTCCGTGGCTAAGACCACAGACGGGCACACAGACTGGAGAAAACCCCTCCCACGGTGCCCAAACACCAGTCACCTCGTCTCCCTGGTGCCTCTGTGCACAGTGGCTTCTTTTCGTTTTCGTTTTGAAGACGTGGACTCCTTTTGGTGGGTGTGGCCGGCACACCAAGTGGCTGGGTGCCCTCTCAGGTGGGTTAGAGATGGAGTTTGCTGTTGAGGTGGCTGTAGATGGTGACCTGGGCATCCCTTGCCTCCTGCCACCCCTCCTCCCCACACTCCACTCTGATTCACCTCTTCCTCTGGTTCCTTTCATCTCTCTACCTCCACCCTGCATTTTCCTCTTGTCCTGGCCCTTCAGTCTGCTCCACCAAGGGGCTCTTGAACCCCTTATTAAGGCCCCGTATGATCCCAGTCACTCCTCTCTAGGGCAGAAGACTAGAGGCCAGGGCAGCAAGGGACCTGCTCATCATATTCCAACCCAGCCACGACTGCCATGTAAGGTTGTGCAGGGTGTGTACTGCACAAGGACATTGTATGCAGGGAGCACTGTTCACATCATAGATAAAGCTGATTTGTATATTTATTATGACAATTTCTGGCAGATGTAGGTAAAGAGGAAAAGGATCCTTTTCCTAATTCACACAAAGACTCCTTGTGGACTGGCTGTGCCCCTGATGCAGTCTGTGGCTTGGAGTGGCCAAATAGGAGGGAGACTGTGGTAGGGGCAGGGAGGCAACACTGCTGTCCACATGACCTCCATTTCCCAAAGTCCTCTGCTCCAGCAACTGCCCTTCCAGGTGGGTGTGGGACACCTGGGAGAAGGTCTCCAAGGCAGGGTGCAGCCCTCTTGCCCGCACCCCTCCCTGCTTGCACACTTCCCCATCTTCGATCCTCTGAGCTCCACCTCTGGTGGCTCCCCCTAGGAAACCAGCTCGTGGGCTGGGAATGGGGGAGAGAAGGGAAAAGATCCCCAAGACCCCCTAGGGGTGGGGTCTGAGCTCCCACCTCCCTTCCCACCTACTGCACTTTCCCCCTTCCCGCCTTCCAAAACCTGCTTCCTTCAGTTTGTAAAGTCGGTGATTATATTTTTGGGGGCTTTCCTTTTATTTTTTAAATGTAAAATTTATTTATATTCCGTATTTAAAGTTGTAAAAAAAAAAATAACCACAAAACAAAACCAAATGAATCCGCCAGAGGTCTGTCTGTTGGCATCGTGCGTGACAATTAACCTTTCTGCCTTGGCAGGATGTGCCGACAGCTTGCGGCATGTTCCTCTCACTCTGGGAGCCTCAGGCGTGATCACACACACTGGCGTGCACATACACACACACACACACATACATGCTCACACATGCGTGCACATACACGCAGGCCTGCGGCTTGGGGGAGGCCTGTGTCTGGCGGGAAGAAGAGACACGCAGGCCACTCTGTCGGTCTTGGTCCTGGCGCAGCTCCTGACACGTGGACTTGTGCGTGTCTCTGGCAGTGACGAGAGATGGGTTTCTGCAGCCTGAGGGTCTCCATAGAGGAAGTGGATCTTCAGCATCGTGGGGTGGGCTGGCTGTGGGAAGGGAGTGCCCACTGCGGGGAACACTGGAGGAAGTCCCAGAGGGGATGTGGGATTTAGAAGGAAACAGTGATAAGCCGGGTCTGCGGTCTGGTCTCGGCTTAGCCCTTAGCCAGCTGTGTGGCCTTGGGCAAGTCACAGACCCACTCGGGCCAGAGAGGATGAGGAAAGGTGCCTGGGCTCCAAGCTCCTGTGTTCTGCGCTTTCTCTTGCTCATGAAGACTTGGGTACCAGCCCATAAAAAAGAGGCTAAATGTATTCTAGGTCCCACCTGTAGCGTGGACTGGGGCTGAGAGGGACCCAGAAGCTAAAGATGTGGCTCGTAAGGGCAATCTAAAACTAAAACCATTTATTATGACAATTTCACCTGGAAGTAGTGAGCTCCCTGTCACTGGAAGTGTGTAAGCGAAAACTGGGGAACAATGTGGCTGAGGTTAGAGTGAATAACATTTGGGCTCCCAGCAATTGATTGATCAATGGACTGATTCATTCCTTCACTCACTCACGTTCTTGAACCTCTGACATATGCCTGTCATGGCCAGGAGCTTTTATAGTCATTTGATTTGAATTTATCCTGGGGTTCCTAGCCCTGCCCTTGAGAAGTGGAGTCTACCCATGGTGGTAGTGGGCCGTGCACATCAGAGGCATCTGTTTACCTGGCAGCTCCTACCTCTGCCTGCCCAATCCTGACTGGGGCCTTCCCTTCTCCCCTAAATCCCCAGTGTTCTCAGTTTCCGGGGCGCAAGAGAAGGTTCTGGCTGGGAGGAGGAAGAGACAGCTCCACCAGGAGATGGACATCAGAAGTCAGCTGGAGAGTCCAGTGCATGCAGCATCCTGGCAGCTACCAACAGCTGGTCTGTGCCATGGATTGCTGCAGGCACTTCCCAGGCCTGGGTGCCCATTTCCTGGGTGCCATCCCATGCAGCAGCCCAGCAAAATCTGAGGGCCTTCCAGGGGCCCAGTGGGCTTTTTCAAGGTCTTAAAATTGCCAGGCTAAAATGGCATTCTTCCAGAAACCCCTTTGCTGGATAGAAAGCATTCTTTTCTTCATGCCTTTCCACTGCACTGTTGGCTGTAATACAGATGTGATGTCTGGTGCTCAAGCAGCCATGTTGAGCCATGAGGTGAAAGCCAAATGCTGAGGATTATGGAGCAAGATGGAAGGCAGGGTCCCCAATGCCTGGGCTGCCTCGTTCAGGAGCTTTCACGGAAGAAAGAAAGAAACTTCTTTCTGTTTGAGCTACTCTGGTTTGGGGTTTTCTGTCCCTTGCAACTGAACCTAATCCTAATAGATAGCCCCGTTTACTTTGGGAGAGAGAGGACATGGCTGCTGGGCTGGTCCTTTTCTCTCCTACCCTCCTCAGGCACTCAGCTTCACCTTGCGAACTCTTAGGAACTCTCCTCTGTTCACTCAGATCCTCATTTCCCCAAGGTGTCTTCTTGGTCCCGGCCCTCAGCCTTCAACCAGAGCGTGGAGCTGTAGCTTTCTTTGGACAGCAATTTCTGCTTTTGTAAAATAATAAAATATGAAACATTTACTGCTACTAAAGTAAACTATCCGTGAACTCCTAGTACACATAACACTATTTTTGAGGGATGAAGGAGATAACAGACAGGACAGTGACAGCACGCAGGCTTAGGGAGGGCACGCAGCTGCTGGTGGCTGGGTCCAAGCTCCACCCTCTCCTCCTGTGCTGACACCACGTCTGGTGTGTTTCCAGTATTTTAAAGTGTCAGCTCCGGAACCCCAGAACCCCAACACCTGTCCATGTACTTGGGTGGCAGCCTTGACCCGGCCACATTGTTACTGATGATCCTGGGGAAGTCCCTGCTTCTCCCCAGTCTCAGAGGAGCTATGACTCACCCCTATGCTGCCTTCAGGTGTCCATGCAAGTGACACCCATCCTGTCCAACCTGCCCCTACCGCAAGCCCCCCTTTCTCACTCTGCTCTGTTGATCTCTGTAGCACCTGGCCTCATCTGGCTCACTCCACGTGTACGTCTCTCTTCATCTCCCTTCTCCACTCCCCATGGAAACTCCACCTGGAGTTACCTTGTTCACTACTCTGTCCTCAGAGCCTGGAACAGTGCCTTGTACCTAGTAGGCACTCAACAAGCCTGTCAAATGAAGGAACATACAAATCTGTTATTGGAGCAATCAAGTATGTTGGCTCCAAGTCACAGCCTGCCTGGCTGGTCTTCATCACACACACTGTGGTGTGGCTGGAAAATGCAAGACTCTAAGTGTGTCACTAACTACAGATAAAATATTTCAACTTCTTGGCAAGCTGCACACTTAGCACGCCCTCTTCCTTGATTGGGAAATCCTGGAGGGTTGGGATCATGTTTAATTCACCTTCTAAGTCTATCTAGCCGTTATCTCTCTCCATGTCTATACTTCTTCATCTACCCACCTGTCCATTCACCTACCCGCCCACCCACCCATCTGCCCATACACCCACCCATCTGCCCATTTATCCACCCATCTGCCCATTTTTCCATCCATCCATCCATCCATCCATCCATCCATCCATCCATCCATCCGTCCATCCGTCCATCTGTCCATCCATCCATCCATCCATCCATCCATCCATCCACCCGCCCATCCACCCACCCATCTACCTATCCGTCCGTCCATCCATCCATCCACCTGTCCACCTGTCCATCCATCCATCCATCCATCCATCCATCCATCCATCCATCCACCTGTCCACCTGCCCATCCATCCATCCATCCATCCATCCATCCATCCATCCTTTCTTCCTCCCTTTTCTATTTTTCATCCTCACTTACTCCCAGGCTCTGTTGTTGTCACCTTGTTCTATTACCTCTGAGGAGCTTGGTGCCACAGAGGAGACAACACATCAGATCCTCATTCATTGCTCACTCCGTGTGACCTTACGGAACTACTGCACAGGTTAGAGACATGAGGATTGAGCACTGCCCCTGGCTCATATTTGGCCTTTGGTCAATGGTAGGAGCTGTCATCTTTTTCCTCTCAGCATCCTGAAACTGGCTGATCACAGCATGGTGGACTAAAGATGGAAACAATGGAAAGAATGAACACAAAATCACAGAGGGATTAAGAGCTCAGCTGCGGTCAATGTGTGCGTGCATACTCAGGCACTGTCCCGTTTCTCTACTCAATTAAGCTGAGGATACTTGTGATGTGGGGCAAGTGAGCCCCAAATTAGGGCTTACCCCAGGAAGCTTCTTGGCTTTGCTCAGGAAAGAATCCAAGAGTGAGCTGATGGGGGAAGAAAACATCTCTACTGAAATGGCAGTGTTACAGTTCCGAGACTGCTCCTGCAGAGCAGGGCTACTCCATGGTCAGCGTGCTGAGGGTAGCAGCTCAGGAGCAATTATGCAGTCATATTTATACCCACTTAATTATATGCAAATTAAGGGACAAATTATGCAGAAATTTCTAGATAAAGGTCAGTAACTTCCAGGTCATGGGTCGTTGCCATGGAAAGGGGTGGTAATGTCTGGGTGTTGCCATGGCAATGGTAAAGTGACAAGGCAAACTGGTGGGTGTGTCTTATGGAGAGGTACTTTGCCTCTTCCCTGTTTTAGCTAGTCCTCAATCTGGTCCAGTGTCGAGTCCTGCCTCCTGCCTCACTTCCAGTCCTCCTGTTACAGAAGAAGAAACACGGGAAACAAGGGCTCAGCAAGGTTCACCCCCACCACCGGCTTCCCGGTACGCAGTTATTTCTCCTGTAAATGTGGTAAACGACCAAGTCCACAGTCCCCCTGTGGGGAGATTCACGGCGCAGACTCCAGGTGTAACGTCAGGTCTTCCTTCATTGAGGGAGGTCTGGGTTTGCAAACTAACTCGCGTCTGGGACTGGGGGAGGGGCTGCGTGCCTCTGTCCGGGGGACAGTGGGGGAGGGGGTCTCAAGTCAGGCCCCTGTTTACCAAACCCAGGCCTTTCTGGTTGTAAAAGCCACAGGTCCTTGTAGGGTCCCATCCATTTTTGCCCTTGGGAACTTGTGATCCATTAGATCCACTAATCCCTGTTGGTCAGGCTGTTGGGACAGCAACCTGGTCTTGTGCCTGTTTTTTCTTTTTTAATTATTATTATTATTTTTTATTATACTTTAAGTTCTAGGGTACATGTGCAAAACATGCAGGTTTGTTACATAGGTATACATGTGCCATGTTGGTTTGTTGCACCCATCAACTCATCATTTACATTAGGTATTTCTCCTAATGCTATCCCTCCCCCAGCCCCCCACCCCATGACAGGTCCTGGTGTGTGATGTTCCCCACCCTGTGTCAAAGTGTTCTCGTTGTTCAATTCCCACCTATGAGTGAGAACATGCCGTGTTTGGTTTTCTGTCCTTGTGATAGTTTGCTGAGAATGATGGTTTCCAGCTTCATCCATGTCCCTGCAAAGGACATGAACTCATCCTTTTTTATGGCTGCATAGTATTCCATGGTATATATGTGCCACATTTTCTTAATCCAGTCTAACATTGATGGACATTTGGGTTGGTTCCAAGTCCTTGCTATTGTGAATAGTGCCACAGTAAACATACGTGTGCATGTGTCTTTATAGTAGCATGATTTATAATCCTTTGGGTATATACCCAGTAATGGGATTGCTGGGTCAAATGGTATTTCTAGTTCTAGATCTTTGAGGAATCGCCACACTGTCTTCCACAATGGTTGAACTAATTTACACTCCCACCAACAGTGTAAAAGTGTTCCTATTTCTCCACATCCTCTCCAGTATCTGTTGTTTCCTGACTTTTTAATGATCACCATTCTAACTGGCGTGAGATGGTATCTCACTGTGATTTTGATTTGCATTTGTCTGATGACCAGTGATGATGAGCATTTTTTCATGTGTCTATTGGATGCGTAAATGTCTTCTTTTGAGAAGTGTCTGTTCATATCCTTTACTTTTTGATGGAGTTGTTTGTTTTTTTCTTGTAAATTTGCTTAAGTTCTTTGTGGATTCTAGATATTAGCCCTTTGTCAGATGGGTAGATTGCAAAAATTTTCTCCCATTCTGTAGGTTGCCTATTCACTCCTATGGTAGTTTCTTTTGCTGTGCAGAAGCTCTTTAGTTTAATTAGATCCCATTTGTCTATTTTGGCTTTTGTTGCTGTTGCTTTTGGTGGTTTAGTCATGAAGTCCTTGCCCATGCTTATGTCCTGAATGGTATTGCCTAGGGTTTCTTCTAGGGTTTTTAATGGTTTTATGTCTAACATTTAAGGCTTTAATCCATCTTGAATTAATTTTTGTATAAGGTGTAAGGAAGGGATCCAGTTTCAGCTTTCTACGTATGGCTAGCCAGTTTTCCCAGCACCATTCATTAAATAGGGAATCCTTCCCCCATTTCTTGTTTTTGTCAGGTTTGTTAAAGATCAGATGGTTGTAGATGTGTGGTGTTATTTCTGAGGCCTCTGTTCTGTTCCATTGGTCTATATCTCTGTTTTGGTACCAGTACCATGCTCTTTTGATTACTGTAGCCTTGTAGTATAGTTTGAAGTCAGGTAGCATGATGCCTCCAGCTTTGTTCTTTTGGCTTAGGATTGTCTTGGCAATGTGGGCTCTTTTTTGGTTCCATATGAACTTTAAAGTAGTTTTTTCCAATACTGTGAAGAAAGTCATTGGTAGCTTGATGGGGATGACATTGAATCTATAAATTACCTTGGGCAGTATGGCCATTTTCACGATATTGATTCTTCCTATCCATGAGCATGGAATGTTCTTCCATTTGTTTGTGTCCTCTTTTATTTCGTTGAGCAGTGGTTTGTAGTTCTCCTTGAAGATGTCCTTCACATCCCTTGTAAGTTGAATTCCTAGATATTTTATTCTTTTTGTCGCAATTGTGAACGGGAATTCACTCATGATTTCCCTGTTTGTCTGTTATTGGTATATAGCAATGCTTGTAATTTTTGCACATTGATTTTGTATCCTGAGACTTTGCTGAAGTTGCTTATCAGCTTAAGGAGATTTTGGGCTGAGACAATGGGGTTTTCTAAATATACAATTATGTCATCTGCAAACAGGGACAATTTGACTTCCTCTTTTCCTAATTGAATACCCTTTATTTCTTTCTCTTGCCTGATTGCCCTGGCCAGAACTTCCAACACTATGTTGAATAGGAGTGGTGAGAGAGGGCATCCCTGTCTTGTGCCAGTTTTCAAAGGGAATGCTTCCAGTTTTTACCCATCCAGTAGGACCTTGGCTGTGGGTTTGTCATAAATAGCTCTTACTATTTATTATTTATATTCTTATTATTTATATTTCAGTAATCCCTGTTGGCCAGGCTGTTGGGACAGTGACCTGGTCCTGTGCCTGTGCCTGTTTTTTTTTTTTTTTAATTTTTATGTTTTAGACAGAGTTCCATTCTTGTCACCCAGGCTGGAGTGCAATGGTGCGATCTCGGCTCACTGCAACCTCCACCTCCTGGGTTCAAGCAATTCTCCTGTCTCAGCCTCCCAAAGTAGCTGGCGCCTGCCACCATGCCCAGCTAATTTTTTGTATTTTTAGTTGAGACAGGGTTTCACCATGTTGGTCAGGCTAGTCTTGAACTCCTAACCTCAGGTGATCACCCTCCTTGGCCTCCCAAAGTGCTGGGATTAGAGGCGTGAGCCACCGCACCCGGCCCTGTGCCTGTGACAGTGATGCACCCCCACCACCCCGGCAGTCACTGCCACCTCGGGCTTCTGCCATCTCAGGTCTTGGTTTCCACTCCAGAAATCCAGAGGCAGGCCACTGGCCGGACACCTTCCCTGGACACTAAGACATTCCGACGGGTGTTGGGCCCTTTGCGAGGTGGCTCGCCGTGTGGGTGTAGGGCTGGTACTTTGGGCCCTCGGGCATTGTGGTAAAGGGTCATCCATGCTCAGTCCACTCCTCCGGCTCTGTCATGCCTTGGCGTCTCTGTCATCTCCAGGTGGGGGGGCAACCTCTGCGTTGGCCTTCACCCCACCTGCCAGCCGGCAAAGCAGCGGTAGAAACCATCAGGGCCGCCCCCCGCTGATGAAGTTGGCCCCTTGGATGCAGGGCCCCCTGTTGGTGGAGCAGCATGGATCAATTCAGCCCCATCCAAAGCTGCGTTCGCTCCTCCTTGGCGTGTGTCCTCAGAACCCACTCACACATCTCCCCCAGATGTCTGATGATAGGAAATGACATTCTACACCGGTTTGCGTTTGAGATTGCTATTTAATCTTGCCCCTCAGGGCCTCCTGCCACCTGACTCCAGCTGAAGACTCTGAGGATGGGGGCCACATGAGGGTGATTACAGGGTCCCTGCTTCGGCAGGACCAGCCGCATCAGACAGCGAAGAGGGGCTGCTCAGCTGACAAGGGGACTCGGCGGGGAGTGAGGGTCCAGGGCGTTCCCATCAGCCAGAATCCTCCCTAGAGCTGGTGAGGCCGTGGCATCACTCATGATGTAATTCACCATTCTGTAGGCTCCAGTTTTGAGTTTCATTTTTGCCTACCTCAGTCTTACGACAGTGAGAATTAGGAAACATTTTTACTGCAGTCATAGAAGTCTTTCGTTTTCTTTCTTCCCTTATTTTTTATTTATTTATTTTTGTTTGTTTTTAAGACAGGTTCTTGCTCTGTCACTCAGGCTGAGGTGCAGTGGTGTGATCAAAGCTCACTGCAGTCTCGATTTCCCGGACTCGAGCCATTCTCCTGCCTCAGCCTCCCAAGTAGCTAGGACTACAGGTGCACACACCATGCCTGGCTGATTTTATATTTTTAAACTTTTTAGTAGAAAAAAGTAAAAATGGGGTCTTTACTTAGTAGATACGGGGGTCTCACTATGTTGCCCAGGCTGGTCTCGAACTCCTGAGCAAAAGTGATGCCCCTGCCTCAGCCTCCCAAAGTACTGGGATTACGGGCATGAGGTACTGCACCTGGCCCAGAAGTCCTCAGTTTTTGATCTGGGTCTTGAGCCAAGAATTTAGGAATTTAGGAGACGGGCTTCTGCGTCTCTAACAGTCCAGTGCTGTGACAGCCCATTCAGTCTAATTCCTCATTCCTTTCATTCTTTTCTAAGGCAATGAATTCTCAATGAAGCTTTGTTTTCAAGGGGCTCTTCCTTCCTGGTGACTCCAGGTGGCAAATCTGACATTCTGCTTCCCCTGCATGCCATGGCTTCCAGATCTGAGCCCTTATGATGTGCTGAATTTTTACTGTCTTCAGCCCCAAGCAGTCCAGATAACCAATTCCAGCTTCTCCGAGCTTCCTCCAACATCCACTGCCTGTAACCACTCCTGACACTAACTTCTATATAAGGCAGGGTTCTTAGTTGCAGGCAACAGAAATCAGCTCCGGTTAACTTGTGAAGAAATGGATGTTCAAAGAATGGATATTTAAAAGGATATTCAAAGAATTCCAGGTGACTCATGCATTGCTGAGCAGGCTTGGAGACCTGGGTTTGTGGTATGCAAACAGGATCAGTCCTCTCCGATGCAGCCTGAGGTCAGTGCTCTGAACACCTGTTTGACACTGCACCCTCTGTGACTGGCACCTTCCAACTGAATACCCAGCACTGGGCACTGTGGCTCCACAGCTCAGCCAGGGAGACACTCTGCTTCTTTGCAGCACTAATTTTGTTGTTCAGTCTTGAGTTGGTGTGCCTGATTGGTGAGCCTCACAGATTTCAGCTGTGTCTGAGAAAGGGCGTGGTGGGGATTTTTAGTTTCTAGGTGGGCGGGGTGGGGGGGTGGTCCCTGGGTCCACAGCCTACAAGGTGCAGTTCAGACAGTGTGTGGTCAAAACAACGAAACATAAGTGGAATGTCTGTTTCATTCTGTACCACGTTTCTTCTGTTTCTTCCAGCTGAGCACACGATGAGGCTGCCTGCCCAGATAGCTGTCCTTTCTGACTTAGGATCTCTTTGGCTGTACATTTAAGGATGAAGAAGTGTGTAGCTGTTTTACCTATGACTGGATTCCCAGATCCTAGCTCAGTTGCGGGCACACCATGGGCACTCAGTTCATGTTGTTAGGTGATGGAACATGTCTTGTGGGGACAGGACTAAGGGTGAGACACCTGCCCCAGGTGCAAAGGTTAAAGGGGCACCAAAAATTCTCAGTGATCAAAATAAGTCATCATTTCATGCAATATGTATATATATTTTTGAGGCAGAGTCACGCTCTGTCACCCAGGCTGGAGTGCAGTAGCATGATCTCAGCTCACTGCAAACTTCGCCTCCTGGGTTCAAGCAATTCTTGTGCCTCAGCTGCCTGAGTAACTGAGACCACAGGCACGTGCCACCACACCTGGCTAATTTTTGTATTTTTAGGACAGATGGTGTTTTATTTACCATGTTGGCCAGGCTGGTCTCAAACTCCTGACCTCAAGTGATCTGCCTGCTTCAGCCCCCTGAAGTGCTGGAATTACAGGCGTGAGCCACCACACCCAGCCTCATGCAGTATTTTAAGAAATCAAAATTAATGCAAACAAGTTCACCACGAGCCGGGCCGGGCGTGGTGGCTCATGCCTGTAATCCCAGCACTTTGGGAGGCCGAGGTGGGCAGATACTTGAGGTCAGGAGTTTGAGACCAGTCTGGCCAACATGGTGAAACCCCGTCTGTACTAAAAACACAAAAATTAGCCAGACGTGGTGGCGGGCGCCTGTAATCCCAGCTACTTGAGAGGCTGAGGCAGGAGAATCGCTTGAACCTGGGAGGCGGAGGTTGCAGTGAGCTGAGATTGCACCACTGCACTCCAGCCTGGGTAAGCGAGACTCCAACTCAAAAAAAAAAAAAAAGAAAGAAAAAAAATTTACCATAAGCCAAAATTTCAAAATTTCACTTCAAGACAGGAGCTGACCGAGCATTTACACAATGCCTTGCTCGCCTCACTCTAATCTTGGCTTTGTCAGATCCTGTCTTGTTTTAAAATGCTGCGCTCCGGGTGGGGGCCTGGCTTGCCTCCCGGGCCTTGCTGACCCAGCTCTGTGTTCACTGTCCTTTCTTCTTCCTTCTGTGGCCTTGGTTTTGGGTCCTCACTCTCTTTTGACCCAACCATTGAGAAACTCCTCTGGGGTTCCCTCTCCTCACCCCGGACTATCCCACCATGGGCCGCGTCACTCTCTGCTGCGCCCTTAGGCTTCTTGACGCAGAGTAGTCAAGCCACTCCCTTGCTCATAACCTTCCATGGCTTCTGACCCCAGGCGAGGTTCACACTCACCAACAAGGCATGCAAAACCCTCTGTGGGCAGCCTGGGGAGGCTTCTTCCTCCCAAGCCTCCCCGCCTGTCACCTGCCCTCCTCCTCCATATCCAGGCTGTGCCTTTCTCCACATCTATACTTCACTGTCTTCAAAGTCAACCTCAAATTCACTAGAAAACCGCCCCTGGAGGAATGTAAAATGGTGCAGCCACTGTGGAAAACAGCAGGGTGTTTCCCCAAAAACATTCACACAGAATTATGATATGACCCAGCAATCCCACTTCTAGGTAGATACCCCAAAGAACTTAAAACAGGGTCTCGAAGAAATATTTGCACACCCAGGTTCACAGCGGCATGATTCACAATAGCCAAAAGGTGGAAGCATGGCTGGGTACGGTGGTTCACGCCTGTGATCCCAGCACTTTGGGAGGTTGAGGCGGACGGATCACCTGAGGTCAGGAGTTCGAGACCAGCCTGGCCAACAGGGTGAAACCCTGTCTCCACTAAAAATACAAAAATTAGCCGGGTGTGGTGGCGGGCACCTGTAATTCCAGCTACTCGAGAGGCTGAGGCAGGAGAACCACTTGAACCTGGGAGGTGGAGGTTGCAGTGAGCCAAGATCGCGCCACTGCACTTCAGCCTGGGTGACAGAGCGAGACTGTGTCTCAAAAAAAAAAAAAAAAAAAGGAAGCAACCCAACTGTCTACCGAAAGATGAATGGAGAAACACAATGTGGCATATAAATGGATACATATGTGTTAGTCCATTTCTGTATTGCTAGAAAGAAATATCAGAGGCTGAGGTTTCAGTTGCTCACAGTTCTGCAGGCTGTACCAGCCTGGTGCCAGCGTCTGCTCCTGGTGAGGCCTTATGGACGTTACAATCACTGCGGAAGGCAAAGGCGGAGCAGGCATGTTGCATGGTGAGAACAGGAGCACAAGAGAGAGTGGGGGGCGGGAGTGCCACAGACTTCTAAAAAAATTTTTTTTTCTTTTGAGATGGAGGCTTGCTCTGTCGCCCAGTCTTGCTCTGTTGCCCAGGCTGGAGTGCAGTGGCGCAATCTCTGCTTACTGTAAGCTCTGCCTCCTGGGTTCACACCATTCTCTGCCTCAGCCTCCCGAGTAGCTGGAACCACAGGCGCCCACCACTACACCTGGCTACTTTCTTGTATTTTTAGTAGAGACAGAGTTTCACCGTGTTAGCCAGGATGGTCTCGATCTCCTGACCTTGTGATCCACCCACCTCGGCCTCCCAAAGTGCTGAGAGTACTGGCGTGAGCCACCGTGCCCGGCGGGTGCCACAGACTTTTAAACAACCAAATCTTGTGCGAACTCACTCATCACCAAGTGGATGGTGCTAAACCATTCATGACGGATCTGCCCCCATGACCCAAACACCTCCCGCCAGAACCCGCCTCCAACACTGGGGATTACATTTCTTTCTTTTTTTTCTTTTTTTTTTTTTTGAGATGGAGTCTCACTCTTTTTGCCCAGGCTGGAGTGCAATGGCACGATCTCCACTCACTGCAACCTCTGCATCCTGGGTTCAAGCAATTCTCCTTGCCTCAGCCTCCTAAGTAGCTGGGATTACAGGTGCCTGCCACCATGCCCGGCTAATTTTTGTATTTTTAGTAGAGATGGGGTTTCACCATGTTGGCCAGGCTGGTCTCCAACTCCTGACCTCAAGTGATCCGCCTGCCTCGGCCTCCCAAAGTGCTGGGAGTAAAGGCATGAGCCACCACGCCCAGCCTACATTTCCACATGATTTTGGAGGGGACAAACATCTAAACTATATCAACTTACAATGGAATATTATTTAACCTTCAAAAGGAAGGAAATCCTGGGATATGCTGCAACATGGAAGAACCTTAAGGACATTCTGCTAAGTGAAAGAAGCCATTCACAAAAGGGCCAGTGCTGTATGATTCCATCAGATGATATAATTAGAGTAGTCAAAATTATAGAGACAAAAAGTAGAGTGGTGGTTGCCAGAGGCTGGGAGGGGGAAATGCGGAGTTAGCGTTTAATGGATACAAAGAGTTTCAGTTTTACAAAATGAAAATAGTTCTGGAGACAATGGGGGTGATGGTCACACAATGTTATGAATGTGCTTAATACCATGAACACTTAAAACGGTTACAATGGTACATTTTTTTTTTTTTTTTTTTGAGATGGAGTCTCACTCTTGTCGCCCAGGCTGGAGTGCAGTGGCCCAATCTCGGCTCACTGCAACCTCCGTCTCCCGGGTTCAAGCAATTTTTCTGCCTCTGCGTCCCGAGTAGCTGGGACTACAGGCACACACCACCATGCCTGGCTAATTTTTGTATTTTTCATAGAGACAGGGTTTCACCATATTGGCCAGGCTGGTCTCGAACTCCTGACCTTGTGATCTGCCTGCCTCAGCCTCCCAAAGTACTGGGATTACAGGCGTGAGCCACTGCACCTGGCTTACAATGGTAAATTTTATGTTATGTGTATTTTAACACAGTAAGTGCAGGCACGGTGGCTCACGCCTGTAATCCCTGCATTTTGGGAGGCCGAGGCAGGCAGACCACCTGAGTTCAGGAGTTCGAGACCAGTCAGGGCAACATGGCGAAACCCCGTCTCTACTAAAAATACAAAAATTAGCTGGGCGTGGTGGCGGGTGGCCTGTAGTCCCAGCTACTCAGGAGGCTGAGGCAGGAGAACTGCTTGAACCTGGAAGGTGGAGCTTGCAGTGAGCCGAGATCATGTCACTGCACTCCAGCCTGGGCAATAGAGGGAGACGTTGTCTCAAACAAACAAACAAACAAACAAAAATACAATAAAAAATTGAGGAAAGAAATAAGAAAAAAAAAAAAACCTACTTCTGCAGCTCTTCTGGCCAGAAGTGAGGTTTTTCTTCTCTGAATGCATTCAAACATTCTACCCTAGATTTCCTTGAATTAGGAAGGCACTGGGTGCCAAAGTCTGTCTTTGAGGTCAGGATCTGTGCCTGTGCCTCCTAAGACCTGCCTTGGTGCCTGGGGCCTGCAGACGCTGGACGGGTGAAGGAACAAATGGCAGGGGCTCAGCCCATAACTCTGGCCCATAACTTAGTGCACAGCAGCCACACAGAGCTCCGCATGGTGCAGTCACCTGTCAGCACCTGGGCACTCAAGTACTACCCTGACCTGCACACTCAGAGCGAAGAGACGGCAGGTGCAGGTGAGGCGGATGTAATTGACACCCGGCAGCAGCCCCGTGGCATTTGAGGCCTCTGGTGACCGGCAGGCAGCAGAGCGGTGAGGAACCCAGGTTTGGGTCTAGGTGCCAGCTCTGCCGTTTGCTAGCTTTGTCTCCTTGTCTGCTAAATTGGCAGAGAATCGCCTCAGCTTTGTGAGGTTGTGTGAGGATCAAATGGGATTATGCATGGGAACTGCTTCCTGTGGCAATTTTTGGGAGGGCAGACCCTGCCCAGCAGCCATCCCTCTTTAGTTTTCTTGCTAAACAGAGCCCTGGTCTGCTTATGGAAGCAGCTGAAATGCTGCGATCTCAGTGCCAGAGTCCTGGGCATCTGATTCTCCTGGACTGATGGTGGGTCTGAGTGTGGCCATATAACGGCACTCTGGCTAATGAGACATGAGAGGAAGTCTGTGGGGTGTGCAGGGAGGGTGACAGTGGGGACTCATCCTCATCAGAAGACAGAGACTTCCAGGGAGACAGCCCTTTCCTTGTTTCCCTTCTTCCTGCCTTGAATGCAGATGTGACAGTTGGCGGGTCAGCAGCCATTCTGTAGTAATGAGATGATAAGGATGACAAAGAGATTAAGGGAAGAACAGGAACTCCAGCCCTGCCATCATCAAGGCAAACATTACTGCCTCCTGATTTCTTGTTATGGAAGAAAGATTAACGTCTATTTTTCTTCCCTAAGCCACTATAAATTGGATTTTTCTTTGACCTGCCACCATCACATTCCTATAGAATTCACTGCCACACAGCCGAGTAAATGTTTGCTTTTACCTGGCTTTTACAACTCTCTGAGCTTCCCACCATCTAGAAGATGAAAGTAGGTTGGGTGAGGTGGCTCACGCCTGTAATCCTAGCACTTTGGGAGGCTGAGGCGGGTGGATCATTTGAGGCCAGGAGTTCAAGACCAGCCTGGCCAACATGGTGAAATCCTGTCTCTACTAAAAATACAAAAATTAGCCAGGCATGGTGGCACATGCTTGTAATCCCAGCTACTGAGGAGGCTGAGGCAGGAGAATCACTTGAACCCAGGAGGCGGAGGTTGCAGTGAGCCAAGACTGCACCACTGCACTCCAGCCTGGGCAACAGAGAGTGAGACTCTTGTCTCAAAAAAAAAAAAAAAAAAAAAAAAAAAGAAAGAAAGAAAGAAAGAAAATGAAAGCAGAGACATCTGTCCCCATAGACTGTTGTGAGGATTAAAGGAGCCAGGAGCTGTGAAATTACTCTGCAGACTGTGAAGGCTTCAGCTGAGGAGGACTAATGTGGCCTTTCTCCCAGAGACCAGGGCTCCCTTGAGTGAGGAAGAAATAAACTGTAGCCAGAGAGAAGAAAGCAAGAGGCACGTTTCGGAGCAGAGCCCCGGGCCCAGCTGTCAGGCAGGCCTCACTGCTCCCTCACCCGTTTCCGGGGCAGGAGACATGGATTGAGGGCAGCATGATGGTCGGTTAAGTGCTCAAACTCTGGAGCCCAGCTGTCTCTGCTCCTCCTTAATCATGGCCACAGACTGCGTATCCCCTCCTCGGACCCCCACAGCTGCCCACGTGCCCTCATCCCCTCAACAGAGCACTCGTCCCCACCCTAGGTTGTCATTGCCTGTTTGCCTTGTGCTCCTTGAGACAGGGACTGAGGGTGTCCTCTTTACCCTCACACCTGGCACAGTGAACTTGACCTCGAGGCTGGCCAGACTGCAGCAGGGAAGTGAGCATGGCCAGGACGGGAGGCAGGACAGGCAGGACCACGTCCTGGGAGAAGGGCGGGGCAGGCTGGGGAGATGAGGGTGCAGGGGTGAGGGGTCAGATAGTGGCGCCTTTGAGTGTGTGAGAGAGGAGGGGCTCGGTGCCCTGGGTTCTGGCAGGATGGCAAGACCACCTCTCCTCTCCTGAAGAATCAGGCAGTGACTTGGAAGCTGGTTCGGGCGACTGGAGGAGTGACAGCAGGACCATGATCCTGTGGGATGGTACCTGCTAGGTACCAAGTCCTGTGTTCGTTCTGGGGATGCAGCTGTGCCCCGGACAAGGATCCTGTCCGTGGAAACTCACAGCCTAGCGGCGGAAGAGGGCAACGGAGTGGATGGAGGAATACACCCCTCACACTGAGGTTCAAAGGTGGTAGGTGCCGAAGGGCACTCACTGCAGACCTACTGTGCGCCAGCACTGCTGAGTCATTATCTCCGTTCTCTGGGAGCTCAGCTGCGGGGAACAACACTATGTGTGCCTGTTTGCACCCCCTTCTCTGTGGGTCTGTAGTGAGTGGCCAGTGTGTGTTCGTGTGTGTACAGCTGTCTGTGGGTGTGGCTGGGAGCTTTTGCACCTGTGAGTTTGTCTGTGTTTTGCTGGCAGTATTGTGTGTGTGTGTGTGTGTGTGTGTAGGAAGGGAGCAGGCATCTGCAGCAGAAGCTGAGGTCTCAGGTCTTGGGGGGCTTCTCCCACACACCTGCCCCTTGGCCATGAGGTGGGGTGGGGTGCCCCGAACACCCTGATACTTTGTGGGAAGAAGGCTGGGCACAGCGGGAATGTTTGGTTTCCTGGGTGAAGGCGGAGCTGGCCGTCTTCCCATGACAGATGTAGGAATGTTTCTGCTATTCAAGGCGGAAGCAGGGGTGTGGGGGCCGCCTGAGGCCTGCCCCAGCCCTGCTCCAGGCCACCTGTCTATGGCCTGGGAAGCAGCTGGGCACTGCTAGGGAGAAGCTTCCAGACCCAGGGCTGACCCTACTCTCCAAGCCCCATCTCCCCAGGAGTCTCAGGTCAGGCCCAATTCACCTCCCTCCCAGCCCCCCAGGACAGGAGAGGAGAATGGAGCCCAGGGTTCGGCCCAGAGGAGGACTCCCATGAGGAGGGGGCTTTTCCCATGTGGAGGGGGCTTTTCCCATGAGGAGGGGTCTTTGGGGAGGGGGCGTCTTTCCCTGGCAGCTGAGGGGGGGCAGCAACAGGGGAACAGGGGGAAGCATCCTTAGAGGTCCCCCCATCAGTCAGCCCAGCTGCAGACAGCCTCAGGGTACCCCCATTTTCTTTTCTGAGTCCTGGTATAATAGAGCTTCAGAAGAGTCAGCAATGGCAAATTCCTCAAATGGGGAAACTGAGGCAGGGGTGGGGTGCCGACTTGCCCAGGTCGCCCCACCCCCAGCAGTCCTGACCCCAGACCCCCAGCTCTCCCAGCACACCTGCTGCTTACTCCATGGAGGTTACGGCCTGGGTGGGGTACAGGTAACACGACCACCAAAATCAGCGGTGACCTGGCCTCCATCCTCTGGAAGCCAGCCCTCCAGAACACCCAGCTCCTCCCTGGATTTCAAATCCTGCCTTGTGCCTTCCAGGCTTCTGTCTGTGAAGCCAAGTGACTCTTCCCACTCTGTCTACACAGCCTTCCCAGGGGTTGCATGTAAAGAACCAAGTGAAGGTTGGGCGTAGCGGCTCATCCTTCAGTCCCAGCACTTTGGGAGGCCAAGGCTGGTGGATTGCTTGAGGCCAAGAGTCTGAGACAAGCTGGGCAACATGAAGAAACCCATCTCTACAACCAAAAAAGAAAAAAAAAAAAGGCAGACGTGGTTGTACATTCCTGTAATTCTAGCTACTTGGTACTTGGGAGGCTGAGGCAGGAGGATCACTTGAGCCCAGGTGATTGAGGCTGAAAAAAAAAAAGGTGTGGGTTGGGCGCGGTGGCTCATGCCTGTAATCCCAACACTTTGGGAGACTGAGGCGGGCAGATCACCTGAGGTCAGGAGTTCAAGACCAGCCTGACCAACATGGAGAAACCCCGTCTCTACTAAAAATACAAAATTAGCTAGGTGTGGTGGCGCATGCCTGTAATCCCAGCTACTCGGGAGGCTGAGGCAGGAGAATTGCTTGAACCTGGGGGACGGAGGTTGCAGTGAGCCGAGATCGCGCCACTGCATTCCAGCCTGGGCAACAAGAGCGAAACTCCGTCTGAAAACAAAACAAAACAAAAAAAAAAGAAAGTAGGCCTGGGTATTTGAAGACTTTGTATCTAGGGCAAGGAGGTGTTAGGGCCAGGTGGTTATTGGTGATTGCTGGCTGCAGTCTGAACAACCCACATCCCCCACGAAGCCACTAGGAGGCTGTGGGTGGTGAGTGGGGGTGTCCCAGGAGTGTGGTGTCCTGGTATTGTGTTTGTGAGGGTGTCACTTTCCCCCCACTATATCTTAGTGGCTTCCTCCCCTCCAGCTGGAACCTGGGTCCAGGAGGCGGGGGAAGAGCCCACAGGGAGGGGAGCTTGTGAGAGGAGGAGGGCCTTGGTGACTTGGTGCTGATGTGCCTTGTCTTCCAGGCTGGCACAGGCAGGACATCCTGGATCCCCAGCCCTGACCTGGATTGTCCCTCAGGCCCCAGCTGGACCCAAAGTCACTTTCTTAGGTTTGGCTTTGAGACATCTCTTCTCCCTCTCCCTTTTACTGTCTCTCCCCTACCCTGAAGATCTGAGAGGGGGGATGTGCCTGTGAGTCACCCTCTGACTCACGGGAGGGCACAGCCAGGGTCCGGGTCGGGAGTATGTGCACTTGGCCAGTGTGCATGTGCATGTGTGTGTGCACGGTCAGCACATGTGCATAGGCAAGTGTTCATGCGTGTATGCTTGTGTGCATGTGTGCATGTTTTGTTGGGGGTGCTGAGCTGAGGGAGGGGGAGAAGACATGCCTTGGCTTTCTTACCTTTAAAATGCATGAGCTCTGGCCGGGCACAGTGGCTCACGCCTGTAATCCCAACACTTTGGGAGGCCGAGGTGGGTGGATGACCTGAGGTCGGGAGTTCCGCACCAGCCTGGCCAAAATGGTGAAACCCCATCTCTACTAAAAATAGAAAAAAATTAGCCAGGTGTGGTGGCAGGTGCCTGTAATCCCAGCTACTCGGGAGGCTGAGGCAGGAGAATCACTTGAACCCAGGAGGTGGCCGTGTCAGTGAGCTGAGATCGTACCACTGCACTCCAGCCTGGGCGACAGTCTCAAAAAATAAAAATGAAAAAATAAATAAATATAAAAATAAATAAAATAAAATGCATGAGGTCATGAAAGCTGCCCCAACCCGAGGGGGCCACTAAGTCACAGCCAGGACGGGGTGCTTACCTGGGGCAGGTGCATAAGGCTTGGTTATATTGAAAGCGTGAAGAAATATCAAATAGGGCTAGCAAAGCCATGCTGCATTCTAAATATTTTACATTGATCAAACTAATACTTCTGACACAACTACCATGCAACGGCTGTTTGTAGACCCATGTTTGGGTCTACCAAATCTTGAAAGTTGAAGTAGATCTTCCCTGAATACGAGGCCCAAACTCACAGACCTCCTGGCCTAGGGAGGTTAACAGGACCCTCGGAGTGCAACCAGGAGGCCACAGAGGCCGTGGATGAAGGGAAGGCAGGGCGGGGCACTGGCTGCTCTAGCTGAGCTAGGAGCACTGTGGCAAGCACCTCTGTGTCTGTTGCATTCGTCCCTCTTCCCTCGCCCTCTAGAACAGTGCCTGATGCACAGTAGGCTCCCAACACAGGTGGTTGGATTAGTGATGACTGACTGCATGTCCCAGATATGGAAGATCTCAACTGGGCCATGGCTGCGGGGATGGCGGGAGGCAGCTGGGCAGGGAAGCCTTGTTATCATTCCCTCCTGGTGCTGCTGAAGGCCCCCTTTCCTCCAACTTTGACCAAGTGAAAATGGGTGGAGAGCTGACGCCTGGGTTCTAATCCTGTGATAGACAGGTCACTTCCCTTCCCTAAGAATCAGTCCCCTCCCTTGTCTGTAAAACAGGGATGCACCATGTTCCACCTTTGTTGTTTCTGGGCAGCATCGGACCATTCTCTGAGGTCTTCTCTAGCTCCAGGATCCAGAGAAAAGGCTTGGGGGGCCTGGGCGCGGTGGCTCATGCCTGTAATCCCAGCACTTTGGGAGGCCGAGGCGGGTGGATCACTTGAGATCAGGAGTTTGAGACCAACCTGACCAACATGGTGAAACCCCCCCTCTACTAAAAATACAAAAATTGGCTGGGCGTGGTGGCAGTTGCCTGTAATCCCAGCTACTCAGGAGGCTGAGGCAGGAGAATCACTTGAACCCGGGAGGCAGAGTTTGCAGTGAGTTGAGATTGTGCCATTGCACTCCAGCCTGGGCGACAGAGCGAGACTCTGTCTCAAAAAAAAAAGAAAGAAAGAAAGAGAGAGAGAGAGAGAAAGAAAGAAAGGAAAGAAGGAAAGAAAAAGAAAGAAAGAAAGAAAAGAAAGAAAGAAAGGGAAAAAAACGAAAAGAAAAAAGAAAAGGCTTGGGAGAAGGGACTTCTGGAGTAACAGGGGACTTGGAGACAAAAGGAACAGAGGAACAGTTTGTGCTACGAAGATGAAGCATTTCCCAGACGCAGGGGTTTCACAGTAAGAACCCACAGGGAGCATCTGTGCAGTCCCACGTGGATCAACACACGTGGCCCATCCTGACAGTTTTCAAGCCAACCCCATAATTTGGTCTCGTATATTCAATCAGCTATACCCCCCCTCCACCACGCTAGGCTGCCAGTCAGCCCCGATTTTTTATCTGAGCACAAGAATGTCCGAGAGTGATGTTCAAATGCTGTAGCAACATTTACATCCAGGGTTCCTGGCTTTTCCCTGTGTTTCCCAGCCCAGTGGCCCTGTACAGACCCAAATGTTCAGCCACCACAACTGCTTCTTAGAGAACCCATGTGGGCTCCTGGTGACTTAGGTACCCACCCTGGTCCTCTCAGACCATCTGTGTCCTCCTCCACCCTGGAAGTCGGCCAGGGCTTGATGTCAGGCTCACCAGTTTATATTTTCTGTTATCAACAACAGTTCCTCCTTTTCAACCTTTCTTTCTTTCTCTCTTTCTTTCTTTTCTTCCTTCCTTCCTTGCTTCTCTCTCTCTTGCGCCCTTCCTTCCTTCCTTCTTTCCTTCCTTCCTTCCTTCCCTTCTTTCCTTCTTTCCTTCTTTCTTTCTCTTTCTTTCCTTGAGATGGACTCTCATTCTGTGGCCCAGGCTGGAATGCAATGCTCCAATCTCGGCTCATTGCAAGCTCCGCCTCCCAGGTTCAAGCGATTCTCCTGCCTCAGCCTTCCTAGTAGTTGGGATTACAGGCGCCTGCTACCACGCCCGGCTAATTTTTGTATTTTTAGTAGAGACGGGGTTTCACCATGTTGGCCAGGCTGGTCTCGAACTCCTGACTACAGGTGATCTGCCTGCCTCGGCCTCCCAAAGTGCTGTGATTACTAGGTGTGAGCCACTGCGCCCGGCCCCTTTTCAACATTTCAAACATTTGCCTGCCTTTAGCGTCTGGCTCCAGTTCCCATTCTCTGAGTTTCCTCCAAGGTGATGGCAGCGGTTCCCGGCTCCCTGGCTGCATCTGGATGCTCTCGGCAGCAACTCGGTCTGTGGAAGCTGGGCATCCTCCGTAGCTTTCATGGAGCGGAGGCTAAAGGGAGGGGAAGAAGAAGGTGACTCTGGCTGAACACTGTTTATTTTGATTGCAGGTATTTATTAAAATGGAAAGGCATTGTTCAATCTTCCGTGCCAGTGAGAATCCTTCAAGCCGCCTACAGCAAAGACTGCTGGGAAGCTGAGGCCGGGGAACGCCTGAGCCTAGGAGTTCAAGGCTGCAGTGAGCTGTGATTAGGCCACCGCACTCCACCCTGGGTGACAGAGGGAGACCCTGTCTCAAAAAAAGAGAGACTCTCAGCCACGTTTCCACATTTCAATTTTTTTTTGAGACAGAGTCTCACTCTGTCACCCAGGCTGGAGTGCAGTAGCACGACCTCGGCTCACTGCAACCTCTGCCTCCTGGTTTCAAGCAGTCCCCCTGCCTCAGCCTCCCAAGTAGCTGGGAGTAGAGGCTAATCTTTGTATTTTTAGTAGAGACATGGTTTCACCATGTTGGCCATGGCTGGTCTCAAACTCCTGGCCTCAAGCAATTTGCCCACCTCACCCCTCAAAGTGCTGGAATTATAGGTGTGGGCCACTGTGCCCAGCCTTTTAGATTTCAATTTATTTATTTATTAATTTTTTTTTTTTTTTTTTGAGACGGAGTCTCACTCTTGTTGTCCAGGCTGGAGTGCAATGGCGTGATCTTGGCTCACTGCAACCTCCATCTCCCAGGTTCAAGTGATTCCCCTGCCTCAGCCTCCCGAGTAGCTGGGATTACAGGCGCCCACTGCCACACTTGGCTAAGTTTTGTATTTTTTAGTAGAGACAGAGTTTCATCATGTTGGCCAGGCTGGTCTCAAACTCCTGACCTCAGGTGATCCACCCACCTTGGCCTCTCAAATTGCTGGAATTACAGGCGTGAGCCACTGCACCCAGCCAGATTTCAGTTTAAATTGTACTGTGGATATAGAATATCAGATCTTTTCTTGTCATCGATAAACTTTTTTAAATTAAACTTTTTATTTTGAGATAATTGTGGATTCACATGCAGTTGTAAGAAATAACACGGAGTGATCTTGTGTATCCTTTACCCAGTTTCCTGCAATGGTAAATAACATCTTGCAAACCTATAATAAGATGTCACAACCAGATTAACATCGACTGGGAACATTTCCGTCACCACGAGGATCCCTCCAGGCATCCTTTTATGGCCACGCCCACTTCCCTCCAAGCCCAGCTCCTCCTTAGCACCTGGCAACCCACGGCTCTGTTCTCCATTTCTGTAATTGTGTCATTTCAAGAATGTTACATAGGCCGGGTGCGGTGGCTCAAGCCTGTAATCCCAGCACTTTGGGAGGCCGAGGCAGGTGGATCATCTGGGGTCAGCAGTTCCAGACCAGCATGGACAACATGGTGAAACCCCGTTTCTACTAAAAATACAAATATTAGCCAGACATGGTGGTGGGTGCCTGTAACCCCAGCTACTCAGGAAGCTGAGGCAGGAGAATCGCTTGAACCCGGGAGGCGGAGGTTGCAGTGAGCTGAGATCGCACCACTGCACTCCAGCCTGGGCAACAGAGACAGACTTTGTCTCTAAATAAATACATAGAATGTTATGTAAATGGAAGCACACAGCGTGTAAACTTTTGGGATTGGCTTTTCTCACTCAGCGCAGTTCTGTGGAGGGTCATCCGGGAGTCGTGTGTATCAACAGTTCATTCTTTTTTATTGCTGAGTAGTTTTCCATTGCCTGAATGTTCTATAGTTTGTTTAACTCTTCATTTGTTGAAGGACATCTGGGTTTCTTCCAGTTTTGAGCTATTATGACTAAAGCTGCTATAAACATTCCCATACAGGTTTTTGTGTGAACATAAGTTTTCATCTCCCTGGGATAAATGCCCAGGAGTGCAACTGCTGGGTTGTATGCATGGTTCTTGCACGTTTAATTTTTAAAGAAATTGGCAAACTGTGGCTGGGCATGGTGGCTTATGCCTGTAATCCCAGCGTTTTGGGAGGCCGAGGCGGGTGGATCACGAGGTCAGGAGATCAAGACCATCCTGGCTAACATGGTGAAACCCTGTCTCTACTAAAAATACAAAAAATTAGCCAGGCATGGTGGCGGGTGTCTGTGGTCCCAGCTACTGGGGAGGCTGAGGCAGGAGAATGGCGTGAACCCGGGAGGCGGAGCTTGCAGTGAGCCAAGATCGTGCCACTGCACTCCAGCCTGGGCGACAGAGCAAGACTCCATCTCCAAAAAAAAAAAAAAAAAAAAAAAAGAAAAGAAAGAATTTTTTTTCTGTTTTCCAGAGTGGCTGTACCATTTTACACTCCCACTAGCAATGTATAAGTGATCCAGTGTGCCAACACTGGGTGGTGTCACGGTTTTTTATTTCAGCCATTCTGATAGGTGTGTAATGCTATCTCATTGTGGTTTTCGTTTGCATTTCACTAACAGTTAATGATGTTGAATGTATTTTCATGTGCTTATCTGTCATCTGTATACCCTCTTTGATGAAATGTATCTTCGTGTCTTTTGCCCATTTTCTAATTGGATTTTTTTCTTTTTTTTACTGTTGAGGTTTGAGAGTTCTTTATATGTTCTAGGCTCTTTGTCAGACAGTGGTTTGCAAATATTGTCTCCCAGTCTGTAGTTTGTCTTTTCATCCTCTTAGCAGAGTCTTTCACAGAGAGAAAGTTTTAAATTTTAATGAAGTCCATTGTATCAGTCTTTCCTTTTATGGATCATAATTTTGGTGTCAAGTGTGAGAACTGTATGTGTAGCCCTAGATTTCAAATATTTTCTCCTGAAAGTTTTATATTTTTACATTTTACGTTTAAGTTCATGATCCATTTGAGTTTGTTTTGTGTAAAGTGTGAGACTTAGTTTAAGGTTCCTTTTTTTTTCTTTTCGCCTATGGTTGTCCAATTGCTCCAGCATTCTTGGTTGAATTGATTTACACTATTGATTTATACTATTATAAAAACAAAAAATCAGCCAGGCAGATCTTTGTGGAGTCTTTTCTGAGTCTTCTATTCTGTTGCCCTGATCTATGTGTCTCTCCCTCTGCCAATACCACAGTCATGATTATTATAAATATATTACATAATAAGTCTTATATATCTCATATATAATAAATCAGGAAGACTGATCCCTCCCTCTTTGTTCTTCTTTTTAAAATTTGTTCCAATGATTCTAGTTCCTTTGTCTTTCCATATAAGTCTTGAAATATGCTTGTCTATATCTACAAAA
Source organism: Nomascus leucogenys (assembly GCF_006542625.1). NCBI lineage: Eukaryota > Metazoa > Chordata > Mammalia > Primates > Hylobatidae > Nomascus > Nomascus leucogenys. The sequence continues at coordinate 11,295,835 of NC_044387.1, forward strand.
AATCTTGCTGGAATTTTTATAGGAAGCACATTAAATCTGTATGTCAATTTGGGAAGAATTAAAATATTTTCTATGTTTTGGAAAATGTATTAATGTGGTGTGTCTCTCCATTTATTTATTTTTTATTTCTTTCATCAGTGTTGTGTAGTTTTCAGCACACAAATCTTGTCTACATTTTTTATAAGATTTATACCTAAGCAGTTCTTTTTTTTTTTTTTTGAGACAGAGTCTTGCTCTGTTGCCCAGGCTGGAGTGCAGTGGTGCGATCTCAGCTCACTGCAAGCTCCCCGTCCTGGTTCATGCCATTCTTCTGCCTCAGCCTCCTGAGTAGCTGGGACTACAGGCAGCTTTTCCTCTTTTATAATATATGCATTTAGTGCTATATTTTCCTGTCAGTGCTGCTTTAGTTGTGTTCTAAAATTTTTGCTATGTTGTATTTTTATTTTCATTCAGTTCCATGTATTTCTGGATTTCCTTTGAAAATTCCTCTTTGATCTGTGGATTATTTAGAAATGTTTTGTTTAATTTCCAGGTGTTAGGAGATTTTTCTGTTACCTTTTCATTGCTGATTCCTTAATTCCGTTGTGGCTTAAGAACATAGTCTATGTGATGTCAATTATTTTAAATTTACTGAGTTTCATTTTATGGTCCAAGTCTATCTTGATATATATTCCAAAGACACTTGAAAAGAATGTATATTCTGCTACTGTTGGGTGGAGCGTTCTATAAATGTTGATCAGCTCCTGTTAGTTGATGCGCTGTTCTATATTCTTGCTGATTTTATGTCTCGTTTTTCAACAATAAAGGGAAGATCAAAACATTCTTGGATAAAGAAAAACTAAGAGAATTTGTCACCAGCAAAGTGACCCCAAGGAAACTAAAGGGAGGGCCGGGCGTGGTGGCTCACGCCTGTAATCCCAGCACTTTGGGAGGCCGAGGTGGATGGATCACAAGATCAAGAGATCGAGACCATCCTGGCCAATATGGTGAAACCTCATCTCTACTAAAAATAAAAAAATTGTTTTTATTAATTTTTAAATTAATTACAGGGTGTGATGGCACGTGCTTGTAGTCCCAGCTACTCAGGAGGCTGAGGCAGGAGACTCGCTTGAACCAGGAGGCAGAGGTTGAAGTGAGCTGAGATCATGCCACTGCACTCCAGCCTGGGCCACAGAGTGAGACTCCATCTCAAAAAAAAAAAAAAGAAAGAAACTAAAGGAAGTTCTCTAAACAGAAAATAAATGACAAAAGAAGGAATCTTGGAACATATGAAAGAAAGAACGTGGCATGAAAAGTTTGGGTAAATACAGTAGACTTTTCTTCCCACGTTTGCTAGTTTAATCAAAAATTGTAACACTGTCTGACATGGCTCTCAAATGTATGTAGAGGAAATGTTTAAGACAATTATGTTATAAACAGGAGGGAGTAAAATGATTTAAAGGGAGGTAAGATTTGTACAACTCCCTTTAAGAGAGGCTGACGAAGCCTTGGACTATAATTGAGGATTTGTCTATTTCTCCTTTTAGTCCTGTCAGTTGTTGCTTCACATGTTTTACAGTCCTATTGTTTGGTGCATACATTAGTATTACTGCCTTCTTGGTGGTTTGACTTTATATCATTATATCATGTTTCTCTCTGCCACTGGTAATTGTCTTTGCTTTGAAGTCTACTTTATCTGATATTAATATAGTAAATTCTGCTTTCTTTTGATACTATTTGAATATCTTTTTTTTTCTTCGCAGGGTCTTGCTGTGTCACCCAGGTGGGAGTGCAGTGGCATGATCCCAGCTCACTGCAGCCTGGACCTCCTAGGCTCAAGAGATCCTCCCACTTCATTTTTAAATTTTTTATAGAGACGAGGTCTCACTATGTTGCCCAGGCTGGTCTCCAACTCCTGGGCTCAAGCAATGATACATATTTTTCTATCCCCTCCCTCTCTCCCTCCCTCCCTCCCTCCCTTCCTTCCTTCTTCCTTCCATCCTTCTTTCTTTTTCTCTTTTTCCGGGTCTCACTGTTGCCCAGGGTGGAGTGCAGTGATGCGATCTCAGCTCACTACAACCTCTGCCTCCTGAGCTCAGGTGACCCTCCCACCTCAGCCTCCCAAGTAGCTGGCTGGGACTACAGGCTGGCACCATCACACCTGGCTAATTCTTTTGTAATTTTTGTAGAGAGAGGGTTTGGTTATGTTGCCTCGGCTGGTCTCAAACTCCTGGGCTCACGATTCACCCACCTCAGCCTCCCAAAGTGCCAGGATTACAGGTGTGAGCTACCGTGTCTGATGATCCTTTCACTTTCAACCTGCCTGTATTGTTATACTTCAAGTGAATTTCTAGCTGGGCATGGTGGCTCACACCTGTAATCCCAGCACTTTGGGAGGCCAAGGCAGGCAGAACACCTGAGGTCAGGAGTTTAAGACCAGCCTGGCCAACATGGTGAAACCCCATCTCTGCTAAAAATACAAAAATTAGCTGGACATGGTGGCAGGCACCTGTAATCCTAGCTCCTCAGGAGGCTGAGGCAGGAGAATCTCTTGAATCTGGGAGGCAGAGCTTGCAATGAACCATGGTCACACCATTGCACTCCAGCCTGGAGGACAGCGAGAGACTCTGTCTCCAAAAAACAAAACATAACATAAATAAAGTTGATTTCTTACAAGCAGCATCTAATAGGGTCATGTTTTAAAATCTGCTCTGTTAATTTCTGTCTCTAATTAGCATATTAAGACGATTAACACAATATAATTATGGATATGTTAGGGCTGAATTTTTTTTGTTGGCTTGTTCTCTCTTTTTCTCTTCTCTGTTTCCATTGTCTGGCCTTCCTGTGGAGTACTTTAACATTCTTTAGAATTTTATTTTGGTTTATCAATGGTGTTTTCAAGTGCATATTTTAATGTAGCTTTTTAGTAGTTTCTCTAGTTATTACATTATATATACGTAACTTATCACAATATACTGATGTTGTCATTTTACCAGTTTCAGTGAGGTGTATAAACCTTACCTCCCTTTAAGTTCTTTTATCTCTTCCATTATTATATAATTGTCTTAAGTATTTCCTCCACATACATTGACAGCCATATCAGAAGGTGTTAACATCTTTGCTTCAACTATCAAACATGAGGGGAGAAGCCTCATGGTTACCCAAACCTTTTCATGCTATGTTCTTCCTTCTTCCTTCCTTTCTGTTTCCAGATTGATGTCGTCTTTTATCATTCTATTTCTGTTTCGAGAACTTCCTTTAGTTTTTTAGAGTGGGTTTGCTGATGATAAATTCTCTTAGATTTTTTTTTTTATCCAAGAATACTTTGATTTGCCTTTTATTCTTGAAGGATAAATTTTCTCTGGACATAGGATTCTGCATTGACTTTTTTTTTTCAGCACTTTAAAAATGCTATACCACTTCCCTCTGAACACCATAGTTTCAGATGAGCAATCCACCGTTTTTCTTTAATTTTTTACCCTATAGGTAAAATGTTTCTCTCCTGATGCCTTCCAGATTTTTTTGTTTTGTTTTGTTTTGTTTTTAGTTTCCAGGAAAGTTTGACTATCATGTTCCTTGGTGTGGATTTCTTTGGGTTTATCCTGTGTGTGGTATTTGCTTAGCCTGTTTTTTTTTTTGTTTTTTGTTTTGACAGGATTTCACTCTATCACCTAGGCTGGAGTGTGGTGGCGCAATCATGGCTCACTGCACCCTCCAGGAGGTGGAGAACTCCTGGGCTTAAGTGATCCACCTACCTCAGCCTCCTGAGTAGCTGGGACTGCACGTGCACATCACCATGCCTGAATACTTTTTTTGTATTTTCAGTAGAGACGGGGTTTCACCATGTTGACCAGGCTGGTCTTGAACTCCTAGGCTCAAGAAATCTGCCCATCTTGGCCTCCCAAAGTGCTGGGATTACAGGCATGAGCCACTGCACCCAGCCTTGCTTAGCCCTCTTGATTCAGTCAGCTTATGTCTTTTGCCAAATTTGAGACAGATTTTCAGCCCTTATTTCTTTTTTCTTTTTCTTTCTTTCTTTCTTTCTTTCTTTCTTTCTTTCTTTCTTTCTTTCTTTTTCTTTCATTTGTCTTTCTTTTTTTTTTGACAGAGTCTTGGTCTGTCACCAGGCTGGAGTTCAGTGGTGCGATCTTGGCTCACTGCAACCTCTGCCTCCAGGGTTCAAGCAATTCTCCTGCCTCAGCCTCCCAAGTAGCTGGGATTACAGGTGCCCACCACCATGCCAAGCTAATTTTTGTATTTTTAATAGAGACAAGGTTTCACTATGTTGGCCAGGATGGTCTTGATCTCTTGACCTCATGATCCACCCACCTCGGCTACCCAAAGTGCTGGGATTACAGGTGTGAGCCACCACGCCCAGCCCCTTATTTCTTTGAGTACTTTTTCATCCCTGCCCTCCTTTTGTGACTTCAATGACATGAAGTTAGATTTTTTCATTATAGTCAAACAGCTCCCTGAAGCTCTATTTGTTTTTTTTTAGGTCTGTTTTATCTCTGTTATCCAGGTTAAATGATTTCTCCTGCTCAACATTCCAGTTCACGAATTCCTTCTTCTGTGCTCTCTGTTCTGTGTTTGAGGCTCCTACATTTTCTGTTTCTTTGCTGAGGATTTCAATTTTTTCACTGGTTTCAAGTGTGTTTGTAACATTTCTGCCAGCCTGGGCAACATGGCAAGATACCGTCTCTACAAAAAACACAAAAATTAGCTGTGCATGGTGGCATGTGCCTGTAGTCCCAGCTGCTCAGAAGATTGAGGTGAGAAAATCACTGGAGAATCACTTGAGCTGGGAGGTTGAGGCTGCAGTGAGCCAGAATCATATCACTGCGCTAAAACCTGGGTGACAGAGTACGACCCTATCTCTAAACAAAGACAAAACCACCATCACCGCCGCCAACAACAAAAATTTCTATTATCTTGGTGTTGGCATCTATTGATTACCTTTTCATTTGGTTTGAGACCTTCCTGGTTCTTGGCCATGAGTGATTTTTCGGAGTTTTTTGTTTTTGTTTGTTGTTGTTTTTTGTCTTTAAGACAGAGTCTCACTTAGGCTGGAATGCAGTGGCATGATCACAGCTCACTGCAGCCTCAACTTCCCAGGCTCCAGCGATCCTCCTGCCTCAGCCTCCTGAGTAGTTGAGACCACAGACATGTACCACCACACCTGGCTACTTTTTGTATTTTTTGTAGAGATAGGTTCCCACCACGTTGTCCAGGCTGGTCTCAAACTCCTGAGCTCAAGTAATCCACCCATCTTGGCCTCCCAAAAGTGCTGGGATTGCAGGCGTGAGCCACCGCACAGGGCCCCATGAATGATTTTCTATTGAAACCTGGACATTGTGGGTATTCTGTTATGAGACCTCTGTATCTTATGAAACCTTCTGCTTTAGCTAGTTGCCTCTGACGCTGCATTAGCAGGGGAAGCAAGGATGCTGCCCCATTACTGCCAGGTGGGGTTCGAAGTCCAAGTTCTCGGTCCAGGCTCAGTGGCTCACACCTGTAATCCTAACACTCTGGGAGGCCGAGGCAGGTGGATCACGAGGTCAGGAGTTGGAGACCAGCCTGGTCAACATGGTGAAACCCCATCTCAACTAAAAATACAAAAATCAGCTGGGCGTGGGGGCGCTCACCTGTAGTCCCAGCTACTCGGGAGGCTGAGGCAGAATAATCAGTTGAACCTGGGAGGCGGAGGTTGCAGTGAGCTGAGACAGCACCATGCACTCCAGCCCGGGCTGCAGAGTGAGACTCCGTCTCAAAAGAAAGAAAGAAAGAAAGAAATCCAAGTTCTCCACTTGGCCTTTGTGGGCGGATGAGCTGGCGGAGTGCTTTGTTACTGCTCAGGTAGGGATGAAAGTCCCAGCTCCTTACTTGGCCTTCTCTGATGGTGCCCTGGCAGGGAGGTTGGAGAACCTTGTTATAACCTGTTGAGGGCGGATGTCTCGGCTCTCCACTCGGCCTTTGCTGGCATGGGCACGGACACAGATTTTTCTGAGGTGCTTGGCTACAGTAGAGTAATTATTGTCTGAAAATTTTCTGTCTTGTCAGGCTGCCTCTTTTCTGGTTCTTTGGCAAGAAGGGCAGGCCTTTGTGGAGTTTTTAAAAAATATCTATGCCCCTTGGTGTTTCTGGCTGCTGGTGTCTTCAGCTCCAAGTCGAGGATACAGGAGGCAAATTCAAACAAACAAACAAAATTCCAGCAAACTCATCCCATGGTGTTCCTTGGGTCCCGGGGGCCTAGCAGATCTGCCTTCTTCTCCCCTCCTTTCAGATCTCCTCCTGCTTGTCTTATATATCATGCCTAGAGTTTTACATTATAGTTGGTGGGAGGCAGTGTCTATTACATCTTCCCAGTAGCAGTCAACTTTTGAAATTTAAATTTAAGTTTACATTTTTATCTTTTGTGGGGATTGTTGAGATAATTTTGTTCCTTGGTTCGTAGTACACTTTCATTGTTCACGCAAAGCCCTCCTTTATTTTATATAAACTATATATGTGATCTGGGTGCAGTAGCTCACGCCTGTAATCCCAGCACTTTGGGAGGCTGAGGTGGGAGGATCACTTGAGCCTGGGAGGGGGAAGGTTGCACTGAGCCGAGATCGTGCCCCTGTACTCCAGCCAAGACCCTGTCTCAAAGCGAAATAAAACAAAACCAAAAAATATATATATAGGTGTATGTATGAGTACAAAAAAAAAATCTCTTTTTCATTCCTGGGCCAAACTTCCATTCCTCTCTGACCCCCACACAAAGGCTTCCACTCTAATGTACTCAATATGTGCCCTTAAATCTGTGTGTATCCTCAATAAGTGTATAGCTTTTTGTCGTTGTGTGTGTGTGTGCATTTTAAATTTATACAAATTCTATCATGTCAGGCATCCCATTTTATTTATCTCCCTTTTTACTCAAAGCTAATCAAAGCTAAGTCTTTTTTTTTTTTTTTTGAGATGGAGTCTTACTCTGTTACTGTTACCCAGGCTGGAGTGCCTCGGCTCACTGCAAGCTCTGCCTCCCAGGTTCAAGCGATTCTCCTGCCTCAGCCTTCCCAGTAGCTGGGATTACAGGCATATGCCACCATGCCTGGCTAATTTTTGTATTTTTAGTGGAGACAGGGTTTCGCCATGTTGGCCAGGCTGGTCTCGAACTCCTGACCTCAGGTGATCCGCCCCTACTGGCCTCCCAAAGTGCTGGGATTACAGGCGTGAGCCACTGTGCCCGACCTCAGAAAAGTCTTTTTGGTTTGACCCATGCTGCCCTGCAGATGTCAGGGCCTCCTCTCTCTACATGTGTATCCGCCGCTTTTTACTTATCCTAGAGGGGGACCCCTGGGTTGCCTGCAACCCTCAGCTGCTGCGGGAACCTCTCAGGTATACTTGCCTGTAGACCTGGGTGCACCGTGCTTTGGGGTTGACACCGCGGAGTGGGGCTGCTGTGGCATGGACACCCGCTTTCGTAATTGCTCCAAGCTCTGGCAAATCGCTTTCTGAGAGGGCAGTACCACTTTACACTCCAGCCAGCAATGTCTGGGAAATCTTCCTGGGAAGACGAATTAAAACAACTTTGGGAATTTTTTTGGTAAAGCAGAAATTCTTTTGGCAAACTGAGCAACTGCCCCCTAAATCATGTTTGGGCTTGTGAAGAACAAGGCAGTGTAATCAAAGATGGCCCTGGATTTCTCCTGGTGATCAGGAAGGTGTCCTGGCTGGTCCCATGGCAGGCGACTGAGGTATGGGATTAGGGAAACATCCAGAAGCAGAGAGAGACTCGAACCTCAGAGAGCTCAGGAGAGCAATAGCCTGCTGGGGATTTGGCATGAGTGGAAGGCAAAGGACACAGCTTCTAGTTTAGAGCCCAGTACATAGTAGATGCTCAATTAATATTTGTCAACAAAATGAATGGAGGAAGGAACGAATGATTGGCCTGGGGCTCTGGGCACTTGCTGGAGGTCTGTGCTGCTGGGAATCCCAATCTCTGTCTCCCACATTGGCTCAGCCAGTTGGAGGCACACACCTGTGAAGGCAACCACTGTCCAGGGGGCCCTCAAACCACTCTGTCTGTGGTCGCTCTGCCCTTCTTTTCCATTCATTCATTCATTCATTCATTCATAAAATGCTGCCAGATGCCTAACTGGGCCAGGCCCTGTGCTAAGCTCCTGGGGATTGAGAAACGAATGACCCAGTCTGTGACCCCAGGTAATTCACAGTTTAGTGTTCTCAATTCAGTGTGGATCCCTCAGCCTCAGCAGTTCCTCCCACTCTTGGCCTTGCTCCTCTTTGATCCCTGGGTCTCTGCACTGGGGGCCCGCCCTGATCTTCCAGCATAAACCAGCACCTTCCACCTCCCCATACCCTGCCTTCTCCTCCAACGGATTGCCTGGACTTTGCTTTTGGAGGCCGTATCACAATTTGTTAGCATCTATTTATTTTTGTGATATTTTAAATTGTTTAAATTTAATTTGTCAACTTATGACTGTTAATTCACAACTGCATGTGTCTGGCATATAACCAGCACTCACTGAATACTGGTGGAGTGACTGTCAGATGAATAAGGGCTGCAATGGAGGTGCATATGGCTTCCCAAGGAAAGAGTGACCACACTTCTGTCTGGGGCCAGAAGGGAGGGCTTCCTGGTGGCAGCGACCCCAGAGCAGATTGCCAACTGGATAAGGATGTTCCAGGCAGAAGGAATTGCACGGCATGTCCAGGGAACTGGCAGTAATGCTGTAAGGTGTGTGGATGTGACGATGTTGAAGACAAGCCAGTGAGAACTTACCCTGGGCCAAGTAGGCTTTTTTTTTTTTTTAACTTTTTATTAAAGAGTAACATATGTGGCCAGGCACAGTGGCTCACACCTGTAATCCCAGGACTTTGGGAGGCTGAGGTGGACTGATCACCTGAGGTGAAGAGCTCGAGACCAGCCTGACCAACTTGCTGAAACCCCGTCTCCAATAAAAATACAAAATTAGCCGGGTGTGGTGGCGCATGCCTGTAATCCCAGCTACTGGGGACGCTGAGACAGGGGAATTGCTTGAACCTGGGAGGCAGAGGTTGCAGTGAGCCCAGATGGCACCACAGCACTCTAGCCTGGGTGACAGAGCCAGACTCCATCTCAAAAAAAAAAAAAAAAAGAGTCGGCCAGGCACGGTGGCTCATGCCTGTAATCCCAGTACTTTGGGAGGCTGAGGCAGGCAGATCATGAGATCAGGAGATCGATACCATCCTGGCTAACACAGTGAAACCCCGTCTCTACTAAAAACACAAAAAATTAGCCGGCCTGGTGGTGGGCACCTGTAGTCCCAGCTACTTGGAAGGCTGAGGCAGGAAAACGGCGTGAACCCAGGAACCCGGGAGGCAGAGCTAGCAGTGAGCTGAGATAGCGCCACTGCACTCCAGCCTGGGCGACAGAGCCAGACTCCATAAAAAAAAAGAGTAACACATGCAAACAAAAGTAGTCATATCGTGTCTCCAGCTTGATGAATTTTCACCAGTTAAACTCAGCTGGGTAACCAGTGCCCAGGTCAAGAGGCAGGATGGTACCAATCCCTAAGAAATCCTCTCGTGCCTCCTTAGGCGTAATTCCTCCTTCCCCCCCAAGAATAAGCACATCCTGACTTTGTCTGTTTTTGAAGTTGATATAAATGGAATCACACAATGTGTGCAATTTTCTTTGTTAGTCTGTTGCATCACTATAAAGAAATACCCAGGCCGGGCGCCATGACTCACACCTGTAATCCCAGCACTTTGGGAGGCCAAGGCAGGAGGATCGCTTGAACCCAGGAGCTGGAGACCAGCCTGGGCAACAAAGTGAGACCTGTCTCTACAAAAAATACAAAAATTAGCCAGGTATGGTGGTGTGTGCCTATAGTCTCAGCTACTCAGGAGGCTGAGGCAGGAGGACCCCTTGAGCCCAGGAGGTCGAGACTGCAGAGAGCCATGTTCGTGCTATTGCACTCCAGACCGGGTGACAGAGTGAGACTCTGAAGAAAGAAAGAAGGAAGAAAGAAAGGAAGGAAGAAAGAAAGAAAGAAAGAAAGAAAGAAAGAAAGAAAGAAAGAAAGAAAGAAAGGCAGGCAGAGAGAGAGAGAGGCAGAGAGAGAGAGAGAGAGAAAGAAAATAAAAGAAAGAAAAGAAAAGAAAAAAGAAATGCCTGAGGTTGGATAATTTATAAAGAGGTTTAATTGGCTCACAGTTCTGCAGGCTATACCAGCATGGTGCCGGCATCTGCTCAGCTTCTTTTGTTATTTTTACTTTTTAAGACAAGGTCTCGCTCTTTTGCCCAGGCTGGAGTGCAGTGGAATGATCATAGCTCACTGTCATCTTGAACTCCTGGGTTCCAGCGATTCTCCCCCCTCAGCCTCCCAAGTAGCTGGGATCACAGGCGTGTGCCATGCCAACATGACTGGCTAATTCTTACACTTTTTGTAGAGATGGAATCTCACTCTATTGGCCAGGCTCGTTTTGAACTCCCAACCTCAAGAAATCCTCCCTCCTCGGCCTCCAAAAGTGCTGGGATTTCCTGCATGAGCCACAGTTACCTGGCCCTGCTCAGCTTCTGGTGACGCCTCGGGGAGCTTTTACTCATGGTGGAAGGCAAAGCCAGGGCCAGCGTGTCACATGGCCAGACAGGGAGCAAGAGAGAGGGGGGAGGTACCACACACTTTTAAACAACCAGATCTCATACGAACTCAGAACAAGGACCCACTTAGTACCAAGAGGATGGTGCTAAGCACCTTCATGAAGGATCCGCCCCACGATCCAATCACCTCCGACCAGGCCCCACCTCCAACATTGGGGATTACATTTTTCTTTTTCTTTTGTTTAATTTTTTTTGAGACAGTGTTTCCCTCTGTTGCCCAGGCTGGAGTGCAATGGCACAATCATGGCTCACTGCAACCTCTGCCTCCTGGGCTCAAGCGATTTTCCTGCCTTGGTCTCCTGAGTAGCTGGGATTACAGGCATTTGCCACCATGCCTGGCTAAATTTTGTATTTTTAGTAGACACAAAGTTTCGCCATGTTGGTCAGGCTGGCCTCAAACTCCTGGCCTCAAGTGATCCACCCGCCTCAGCCTCCCAAAGTGCTGGGATTACAGGTGTGAGCCACTGAGTCCAGCCAAGGATTACATTTCAACATGTCCAAACCACAGCACCTCATGTGTAGTTTCTTCCTCTTGACACAATGTGAGACACACCCATGTCACTGTGTGCACCTGCACCTCACAAATCTCACTCATTCCCAGTCCATTCTACTACTGATGGAGATTTGGTTGTTCCTAGTTGTTGGCTGGTATGAATGAAGCTGCTGTCAGTGTTCCTGTGCATGTCTTTGGGTGGACATATGCATGCATTTCTGTTGGACATCTACCTAGGAGTGGAATTGCTGAATACAGGCTGAGCATATGTTCAGCTTTAGTAGATAATTTTCCAAAGTGGTTGCACCAATTTGCACTCCCTTCAGTAGCAATGTTCTGGGAGTTCCAGTTGCTCCATATTCCCACCAACACTTGACATTTTTTATGATTTTCGTTTGAGCAGTTTTGGTAGGTGTGTAGTGGTATCTCATTGTGGCTTTATTTTACCTTCTTCTGATGAATAATAACACTTTTAAATATTTATAAACCTTTTTTTTTAGATGCAGTCTCACTCTGTTGCCCAGGCTGGAGTGCGGCGGCGTGATCTCAGCTCACAGCAACCTCCACCTCCTGGGTTCAAGCAATTCTGTCTGCCTCAGCCTCCTGAGTTGCTAGGATTACAGGCATGCACCACCATGCCCGGCTAATTTTTGTATTTTTAGTAGAGATGGGGTTTCACTATGTTGGCCAGGCTGGTCTCAAACTCCTGAACTCAAGTGATCTGCCCGCCTCAGCCTCCCAAAGTGCCGGGATTATAGGTGTGAGCCACCGCACCCAGCCTGGAGAACCTCTTTTGTGAAGGGCCTGCTCAAAGTCTCCTGCCCCCTTTCTACTGGTTGCCTCTGTTTTTCTTATTGATTTGTAGAAGTTCTTTACATATTTGGGATATGAATGCTTTGTCAGGCACTCACTTTGCAAATATTCACAGAAGGATTCTAAACTAGGAACTGATGTGGTTGAACTGCATATCTGAAAGCTCCCTCTGGCTGTGGTGTGCAGCACAGACTGACTGTGAGACCAGGAAGGGGTGGCGGGGCGACCAGGGCAGCAGCTATGGGGCTAGACAGAAGGGACCAGCAGCAGAGCTGACAAGAAACATCTGCCACATCGTGTCATGACAAGAAACAAGATGTACATGGTGACAAGGAAGGGGGGCAGCAAGGCTGACTTCCAGGCCTCTCTGGCTGGCTGCTGAGCTGATGCACGCTCTGCCACCCGGCCGCTGGCAGCCAAAGGCCGCTTTGTCTATGCAGGCCCCACCCAGGCCTGCTGGTGGAGATGCTCTGGGGTCACCGTCAGGACACTGGAGAGAGTGCCTAGTGTTGAATCTAAGTCTCCCGTGGCAACTGGGGGACAAATAGCCTCCCCTATGGCAGGCGGGTCCCTAGAAGACCCTGTCCCCCAGATGGGTTGGCATCTGTGGGATCTGGGCACAGTCAGGCTGGACAATGACCTCCTGTCTACAACCTCCTTGCCCCTGCTGAGCACAGGCTCAGGGGATGAGAGTTCTGTTCCAGTGCCAGGGGAAAGTGTGGGAGCAGGTTCTGGAGTGCCTAGGTCCCTGCTGAGTGGCAGGAACAGCACTGAAGTTCCTGCGGCCCTGGTTTATTTCTTGGGAACACCCTCCACCCCTACTCTGGTTTTCAGCATTTATTTGAAAGGGTCCACCAAACCTCTGCTCCCCACAGCATTGGGTTCACACGTGTGCTGTAGTGTTCCTGCCGTGGTGTGGTAACTAAGCCTCAAACACCTTCCTTCCTTCATATGAGAAATGTCATATTTTCCCTGTGCCCGGTGTGCTAGCTGTTTTCCACGTGTGATGTCAGTCGCTTCCTGCATTCGTTCCTTAGCATTCCTGCTGAAGGAAGCATCAGTTTCTTCATTTCGCAAATGAGGATGCTGACTTGCCCAAGTTCACCCAGCCAGAGTGGGAGAGGCAGGACTTGAACTTGGGCCAGTCGGACCCAGCAGCCCCTTTCCTGTCCGCTCCCCTGCCTCTCCAATAGTGGGGGCCGTGAGGGATTGGAATGGCCTCCCCAGTGGCGGTGACAGGAGCTTCACCGTCACCATCACCTTGCTGCAGGAGTAGGCACAGGTATGGCTCAGCTCTGCTGCCGTGGAGTGGGGGTCCTGGGAGAGCTCAGGCTGATACCCTGGCTTTGCCCACCTCACGGTGACCTTGGGTGAGTCACTTTTCTCAGGGCTTCAGCCTCCCTGTCATAGCAAGGGAGTCATCCCTACTGAGCCGTGCTCCGGAGGGTAGTGGGGGAGGAAGTGTGCGGACGTGGAACACAGCCAGGCTCAAACGGAAGAGTCATCTGCTTTTGTTATGTGCTACCTGTTTGGATTCCTCCTGGCGCCTAGGTTGACCCTTTCTGTTCCCTTTTTTGGTGTTAAGGAAGCGTCAGATCACTTCCCCGTCCCAGTCTTCTCCAGCCTGCACTTTTCCCAGCTTAATCAGTCTCCAGCTGCCCAAGCGTCCCAAGCAGGCCCTGGGTTCCCGCCAACGGTGGCTGCCCGCATCCCGGGGCTCCAGGCCGGGCCAGATGGGCAGCTGGTACTGGTGGCAGGAAATAGCTCTGATGGGGAGACTGCCCCCTTTCTGGAGCTCAACCACTTCCTCTCTGACAGAGCATAGAGTCTCCAGAAGGTTCTACTGGGTGGAGCCAGGGACATGCTTTGGGTCTTCGTCCATCCCTTCCTCTCTCCCAACAGGACCCAGTGTCTCCCAGCCCAGGGTGGGGTAGATTCTGCCCCGCCCCAGGTGGGCTCTCATTGGCCTAAGACAATTACTATATACCATCTGGTGGCCACTGCGATTGGTTCAGGGATGGCTACAAGGCTGAAGTCAGGCCAATCAGAGCAAAGATATCTGAGCTCCCCGGGAAGAAGACTGTCTCTCTCTCCACTGAACATCGAGAGAAGGACAACATCTACACCCGGATTGGATCCTGGGCAACATGGCGAAATCCCGTCTCTACAGAAAAATTAGCCAGGCACTGTAGCCTCAGCCTATAATCCCAGCTGCTCTGGAGGCTGAGGCAGGAGAATCGCTTGAGCCTGGGAGGCAGAAGTTGCAGTGGGCCGAGATCATGCCACTGCACTCCAGCCCGGGTGACAGAGAGACCCTGTCTCTAAAAAATAAAAACAAAACAAAAAAGAGGCTGGGTGCGGTGGCTCACGCCTGTAATGCCAGCATTTTGGGAGGCCGAGGCAGGCAGATCACAAGGCCAAGAGATCGAGACTATCCTGGCCAACATGGTGAAACCCTGTCTCTACTAAAACTACAAAAATTAGCTGGACGTGGCGGCACGCACCCATAGTCCCAACTACTTGGGAGGCTGAGGCAGGAGAATCGCTTGAACCCAGGAGGCGGAGGTTGCAGTGAGCCGAGATCTCACCACTGCACTCCAGCCTGGCAACAGAGCGAGACTCCATCCCCATTCCCCCCCTAAAAAAAGATCTAGACTGATTGGGAGCCACCTGAGACCCCCATGGGAGAGCCAGCCCAGGAGAGGAGCCAAGAGAGGGAGGCAGAGAAATGGGTCCTGTCACTCTGTTTCATGGCTGGATCGTTTTGCTTGAACCCTCAAATACCCCCATGCTTTTTGGTTGCTCAGTAGCTCGGATCCTCAGTAGCTCACGCATTCTGGTTGTTTGTTTTTTTGTTTTGTTTTGTTTTTTTGAGACGGGGTTTCACTCTTCCTGCTCAGGCTGGAGTGCAATGGCGCGATCTCGGCTCACGGCAACCTCCGCCTCCCGGGTTCAAGCGATTCTCCTGCCTCAGCCTCCCAAGTAGCTGGGATTACAGGTATGAGTCACCATGCCCGGCTAATTTTATATTTTTAGTAGAGATGGGGTTTCACCATGTTGGTCAGGTTGGTCTCAAACTCCCAAATTCAGGCGATCCACCTGCCTCAGCCTCCCAAAGTGCTGGGATTACAAGCGTGAGCTGCCACACCCAGCCACATTCCAGTTGTTAAAGCCACCATGAGTTGGGTTTTCTCTTCCTTGGAACCTAAGAATCCTGAGCAAGTCCTATTGTATAATGCGGGCCAGGCCTCTTCCTGCATCTCCAGCAACCAGGATGGAGCCCAGGGCTCAGCCTAGCATCTGTCCTGACCACAAGCAACGTGTGTGTGTGGAAATATGACCAAAAATGTCTCTTTCCTGTCTGTAGCCTCAGAGCCAGAAGCCCACTTAGAGACCTGAAGTCCAATGCGCCCATTTTTCAGGTGGGAACACTGAGGGTCACCACTCTCCAGCCCTCTCCTAGTTGGCCGAATGTCTAAGGAACAGGCAGATAGAGAAGGGGCTGAAGGTCCAGCTACGCCCAGAGTCCCCAGGCCTCTGACCTGTGGCCAGGCTTTCTGGGGAGACCTCTCTCCTCCTCATACCCCAGTTCATCCAAGGATGAAGGCTGCATTCTGCATTGCTAAGTCCAGAGTGAGCCCAGCCTATGCACAGAATGTAACATCTCTCACTGAAGGACCCTCAGTAGCTCCTGGTTACCTGCAGAGTCCAGTTCACACAACTTTGCCTGACACCTTAGGCCCAATCCCCTCTACCTTTCCTCCTCCATTCTCTCTCTCCTCCCTTGCAGCAAGGAGGGGAAACCTGCAGCAACTGTGCAGCCTCTTGTCCCTGCAGAAATGCCTTAGATATCATTTGGCTAAAAAGGAGTGTCACTTTAAATTCACAACCACAAATCTCAGTTTAGTCGTTGGCATTTATTCCAGTTAGCTATTTCTGCATTATAAATTAAAGACTTAAGACAACAATATTTTTTATTATCTTTCATGGATTCTATGGGTCATGAACTTGGGAGAGGCTCAGCTGGGTTGTTCAGGGTCTCACAGGGTGACAGACAGGTGGTGGCTGGGGCATCTCTCTCCAGGTGCTCTGAGAGCCTTTCCATGTGTAGGGGCTGGTTGGGCTTCCTCACAGCATGGCAGCTCAAGGCGCCAGTCTGAGCACTCCATATGGCAGAAGCTTTGATAACCTAGCCTCAAAAGTGATGCATTGTCACTTCCGCTGGAGTCCATTGGTAGCACAGTGAGTCACAAGCCTGCTTAGGTTCTAGGGGAGGCGAAATTAGACTCTACCTCTTGGTGGAGGAGCGAAAGGTTCTGGAATAACTTGTGGGGTGGGAGATGTTGTTGCAGCCATCTTGGAAAATGCAATCTGCCAGAGTGTTGCTGGGCAATGCCGCTGCATTTCCTGGGTCTACACGCTCCCCTCCGAGAGGGCTCTTCACACCTTCTCCTTATCCCTCAGACCTCTAGGGCCTTGCTGCCTTTTCACTGAGAAAGCAGAAGCGGTCCTGGGGAACCTCCCTGTGCTCACTGTGCCCCCCTGCACCCGCTGACGCTGCCTCCCGCTGCCACTATGATGGAGGGTCTATGTGTCAAGGCGGGTGGACCTATCCCTCCCACCATGCACAGCCCCCTCCTCCTCCCGCAGTGTCTGCTCTTCAGGATCATTCCCCAGGGGAGAATGCGCATTCTCCTTTCTTCTTAAAAAGAATAGCAACCACTGGCTGGGCACGGTGGCTCACTCCTGTAATCCCAGCACTTTGGGAGGTGGGTGGAACTCCTGAAGTTTCAGGAGTTAGAGACCAGCCTAGCCAACACAGCAAAACCTCGTCTCTACCAAAAATACAAAAAATTAGCCAGTCATCATGGCTGGCCCTTGTAATCCCAGTTACTCAGGAGGCTGAGGCAGGAGAATCGCTTGAACCTGGGAAGTGGAGGTTGCAGTGAGCCGAGATTACGCCACTGCAGTCCAGCTTGGGCAACAGAGCGAGACTCCATTTCAAAACGAACAAACAAACAAACAAACAAACAAGCAACAAAAACCAGCAACCACTAAAAACTGAACCGAAGCAAAAAGAAAACCCTCTCCCTTCACCTCTTCCCTCAAGCTGTCTGCTCCCAGCTCAGCCCTAACATGTGCAGGGCTTGGGCCCAGAGCGCAGATGGAGGCCTGCGTGCTCTGAGGCTAAATATCAAGATGTTATAAATACGTGAACAAACTGTTAAATCAAGTATTCTTTCTTCCTACTCGCTAAGTAGATTTTCTCAGTGAGGGCTGGATTTAGAATTCTCCGGCCCCTGGGACCTGGCTTTGTGGGGAGAGCCAGCCTTGGCCTTGGCCTTGCTCCACAGCACCCCCCTTCTTTTCTGCCCCCCAGCTCTCATGCACACCTTGAATGGCCTGGAGCACTGGTGTGTGAGCACTCAGACCAAGCTCTGCCCATCACCCTTACCCCCGCAGCAAACAGCCACCTCTTGGTCACCCTTGAGAGGGGGAGCCATCGGGGACGAGTGTGGGGCCCTCGAGTCTCTGCAGGGAGAGTTCTTTCTCCTTGCCTTTTTCTCTCTCTTTTTTTTTTTTTGAGATGGATTTTCACTCTTGTCTCCCAGGCTGGAGTGCAATGGCGCGATCTCGGCTCACAGCAACCTCCGTCTCCTGGGTTCAAGCGATTCTGCTGCCTCAGCCTCCCCAGTAGCTGGGATTATAGGCATGCGCCACCATGCTCGGATAACTTTTTTGTATTTTTAGTAGAGATGGGGTTTTACCATGTTGGCCAGGCTGGTCTCGAACTCCAGACTTCAGGCAATCCACCTGCCTCGGCCTCCCAAAGTGCTGGAATTAGAGGCGTGAGCCACCATGGCCGGCCCTCCTTGCCTTTTAATGTCCTCTCTCCTGTCCTTTTTGCAAGTCTCCCTCCCCATCAGGCTGTCACCTATGGCTCTGCGGGAGCATCATTTGTGGCTGTTCCATCTGCTGCCTGCAGGCACCTCGGCTGAGGCCCCGCCCTCCTGGGCCTCCCTCCTCCCCGATGCTGTATCTCAGGCTCCCCCGCCGGCCCCCCTCATCTCTAAATGTTGGCGGAGGAGTGGGGGTGGGCAGGGCTCAATCCTTGGAGCTCCTCTTTGTCTACACCCTTCCCCAGGGTGGTCTCATCCTGCTCTAGGGGTGATCCCCACCCACGAGCCAGTGACGCCCGACAAGTGTCCCCAGCGGGCCTCTGCCTGCTCAGCTCTGCCCTGTGGAAGTCTCGGATTTATCACCAGGCATCACAACCTCGACCTGTCCAGCCTTAGCGCCTGTTCTCCCTGCTCCATCCCACCCCAAACCTGCCCTCCCCAGCTGGCCCCATCAGTTGCAGTAGCTCTGTCCTTCAAGTGCTAGGGCCCAAACACTGGAATAGGCCTTGACTTTCTCTTTCCTTTACCACCACCCTTCATCAAATAGGCCGTACTGGTGTTGGCTCCGCCTTCTATTCCTCGCCCTCTCCATGGCTGCTGGCCCAGCCTAGCCCCACCAGCTCCCCTCCTACAGGCTGCTTAAGCCTAAGTCAGATCATGCGTTTCTCTGCTCAGACCCTCCCCAGCTCCTGCTCCGGTCCTCACTCAGAGCTGCAGCTCAGGTCCTTACAAAGGCCCGCAAGGACCTGTGGGATTTTACCCTGACTCTGTCTGCTTGGGCCGCCTCTGCTAACAGCCCTCCTCCTGCAGAGCCCGACCTCGGTGGGCTCACTCCCTCACTTCCTTTAGTCTGTGAGGCCCTCCCTGGCCACCCCACATCAAGCTACCCCCACCTCTGGACCCTGCATCATCCTTCTGCACAGCACCGACTTCTATTCCCTTTACTCATTGGTTGCTTTCCTGCCCGTTGCCCTGCATTTGAATGGAAGCTGCAAGGTGCCTAGGATGTGGTTGGTATTCAAGAAGTAATTGTTGAGTTGAATGAATGGCTGACCAATCCCTGTTCTTTCCTGAGGAATGCCCACTTGGCTAAAAATCTCTCTCCACCCGGCACTCCAGACTTGTAGTGAGTTGAAGCCAGCCTATCTTCCCCGTGCTATACTTAAACTGAGCTGCAACCAACGGATCCTCTTAACTGCAACCTTAAACTGCAACGAACGGACCCTCTAACCACCACCTGCCATATTTCCCACCAGGACAACATCCCCTCTCCCCAGCCTCTGTGTGAGCAGTCACCTCCTCCCTGAAGGCCTCCTGATTAGTCCATGTCTCCCTCTCTTGGGTGCCCTCCTGAGGGGGACCATGTCCTACCTGTGTCTGTGGGCCTCGTGACTGGTGACTCTCCCGCCCTCCTGATGGACAGTTAACTCGCCAAGGGCTCTGTCTCCTTCATTTCTGTAACCCCGGCACTCAGCAGAGCCTCCGCACACAGCAGGCGCCCACTCAGTGTTTGCTAACTGGAGTTGAACATTTGCCTTAGTTTTATGTTTAGTCTTTTCCGTTGGCCTTATTTTATTTCTTTTATTTATTTATTTATTTTTTTGAGACAGGGTCTCACTATGTTGCCCAGGCTGGTCTCAAACTCTCAGGCTCAAGTGATCCTCTTGCCTCAGCCTCCTGAGGAACTGGGATTACAGGTGTGAGCCACCATGCCCAGTGAGTTTATTTTATTTTAGTCATGTTCATTTGTTTTCTAGTTCATCTTTAATTTTATTTTTACATTTATTCTCCTTTTTCTGATTATAAAACGAACGCGCTCATTGCCAAAAACATTGAAAATACACCGTAAATACACAGGAAATAGGAAATTACTCATGATTTGGCTGCCCAGAGATCACTGTGATTAGCATTTGGTGGGTCACTTTGACTTCTTCTCATTGTGCACTTTCCCTTTTAGTAAATCTTACATCGGGACCATTTCTTATGTCCTCACTCTTCTTCAAAGGCATCGTATTTGATGGCTGCATAATATTCCATTTCATCATTTTATCATTATTTAATCAAGCGTGCCACACACAGATGATCGTGACACCCCCTGTGCCCATCCTCCTCCACAGACACAACCCCTGCCCACCCCTGCATCTGTAAACACACCCAGCCATGCCGCAGTGGCCCGTAAGCTTCACAATTGTGGTGATTTCCCAGAGAAGGCTGAACAATGCCCTGGACATGTGGACCCAGCAGGGTGGGGTTCCAGCCTTTTCCTCCTACTGTCCCTCAGACAGACAGAGAGACAGACAGATGGCCAGCCAGACAGACAGGCAGACAGGACAGGCGGGTGGGACAGGCAGGCGGGACAGGCAGGCGGGAGGCACCAGGGGAAGGCGGAGGCAATAGCGTTGGGGGTGTCTGGCCTTTCGGGGGGTCAAGTGGTAGGGGAGATGGGGTCCTTGGGAGCAGGGCCCTGGCCTGGATGGGAGCTGAGCTCTGCGGGGTGAGCCCTAGAGAAGAGCAGGTAACAGGGAGGGACTTCCTCTGCTTAATCCTCTCAAGGGCATGCAGAAGGAAGTGACCGATGGTCTCAGAACCAAAAAGTTGAATTTCAGAATCCTGGGACCACAGGGGACTGATGGGGCTGGCCCCGAGGACCACATCCTCTAACCCTGTGATGGTCAAGTGGAGATGCAGAGGCCCAGGGACTTCTCAGGACTCCTGACTCCAGCGAAGAGCTGCTCCTGCCTCTCGCTGTGGCCTGGACCAGGGTGCTCTGGTCTCCGTCCCCAGAGCCACCGTGAGCTGTTGAAGTGGGAAACGGGGCCTGCAGTGCAGATGGAGCTGGAGTTCCCAGGACTGGGCAGGGGCTTGGGGTGGTCCTCGAGGCAGCAGGAGAGGGGAGGGAGAGGATGGGAGGCCAGAGACTGGCAGCCTAGATGCATCCACCCCACTGCAGCCCCTCCTGCCTGTCCCCTCCGGGCCCTGGAAGACTCCTCCAGGCTCCCCAAGGTCAGAGGGCAGCATGGGGAGCGGGCTTGGTCTCCTGCGGAGTGGAGGTCTCTGAAGCCTCCAGCTCCCGGCTTCTCCCCAGACTGCTCTGGGCCTGAAACTAGGGGGTGTTTGCAGAAAAACATGGAAAAGAATTATCCTAGTTTCTAGTGGTTTTGTGGAACAGCAAGTCCCTAGATTCCCGGGTCAGCTTGACCGAGCTAGCTGTGGGATCTTGGACAAGGACCCCTTTCCTCCTAGGACCCCAAAGGCACTCCCAGGGCGAGGGCTCCAGAGCCTGACCGCCCCCAGGCCCTCCCCTCTGAATGTTCGAATCCTGCAGACCATGGCTGCGTGGCGGTGGGAACCTCTATAACCCACCAGGCCCAGCCCAGTGCGGAGAAGGGATGGGCTCCTGCCCTTGGCCAGAGGCACAGGCTCTGCAGAGAGGCAGTGATGATGCCACAGAGTGTGACAAGGGCAGCAATGCTGGGGTTACCCAAGGAAGGGATCAAAGCCTCCCATCTTGCAGATAGAGATACTGAGTCCCAGAGAAGGGAAGTGGCTGTCCAGGCACTGGAGACTAGAACCCAGGAGTCTTCTACCTCTCCCCTCTTCTGGCCCTGCCCCTCAGAGCTTCCCTGGGGACGGTAGGTGGGCTAGGGAGCCCCATAATGTAGAACTGAAAGCAGAAACTCCTCCCCTGTTAACTGACTCCTCCCAGAGCCCCGGAATCTCTGCTTCCAGGGTTGGGGTTCATTTGCTTCTGCGATAGTCTGGGATGGGTGGGACTGGCACAAGATGGGTCCCCTATCACCCCAAGTCCAAGGGGCGCCCCAAGTGGGGTGCTGCTGTGCCGTGTCGGGCCAGTGTGGCAGTAGGCCAGGGCCCCCGGCAGCGCCGAGGCAGCTGGACAGGGCAGCCGCCAAGAATGCCAGGAATGCGGAGCGGCCGTGTCCTTCCCGCTCCTCTTCCTCCCCCCGCCAGCCCAGAACAGGATATTCCCTGTCCAGGGAAGCCCAAGTCCGGTCCCTTTATGGGAAAACCGTGGGGCATCTGGTGGGCACTGTTCCTGCACTGGGACGGGTGTTCAGCATAGGGGAGCCCTCAGAGACGGGGGCATTGGGTGCTGCTGCGGAGGATGCAGGGGTCTGTGGGGCTGGCTGTGCGTGGGTTCAGCACACGTGAGGGCCTACTATGTGCTAAGGGCTTCATGTAAATTAACTCACTCAGTCTCACATCAACCCTGGGAGCTTCTGCTTTGCAGATCAGGAAACTGAGGCTCACCGAGGCTAAGGAGCTTGCCCGAAGGCCCTAGTTAGCAAGCGGCAAAGCCAGTCAGACTCCGATACCCAGACTCTCAGCCATAGGCCAGGTGGCCCCAACTCAACTGTGGCCGTGGGGGCATGGCCTGTGCCCTCACATGGCACCTGTGAGGGAAGGGCATGTTGTTCCTAGCTGGTCTGTTTCAAAGGTGGCAAAGGTTTGTCTTAGAGATGCAGGGTCTGGCCCTGCCCCCGGGGCTGTTCTTGCAGATCTCAGCACCATGGAATCCCGGAGTTTGATCAGGATACAGACCATTGGCACCAGGTGGGGCTCCTTTGGACCCTCCCTAATGAGCAGAGGAGGCCGTCACTCTGAGGGTCCAGGGATAAGAGGTGGGGCTCTGAGAGAGCTGAAGGGGGGACACACGTGGAGGGAGAGAGCGGGGCTAGCTGCACCGACTCCAGCCCTGGGATCCTAGAGGTGCCGCGCCCCGCCCTGGGCTGTACGCCCATCACCTCCCTTCGAGGCCAGCCCACCTTGGCCCTTTGGTTTGGCTACAGGTCTGGGGCATTACCCTAGCAGGGTCAGGTGCAGGCAGAGACGTGGAGACCCAGCCTTGGATCAGGCCTTTGGCAGGTGGAGAACGGAGAAAATGCAGAGGCACGGGCTGTGCTGCCACCCTTGCAACCCCCGAAACCAGCCCAAAGTGATTGGAGACCAAGGGACCATCTACACGAGAAATTCTCCCCATTTAGAAATAGGGGAAAGTGAGGCACAGGGAGGCCATGTGGCTTGCTCAAAGTCATAGAGCTGTCACGCTGTCACCTAGTAGAGATGTGATTGGAATCCTGGTCTTTCTGTCTCTGGCCCCCACCTGGGGGCCCCTCACGGTCCCTCTCTTCTCCCCTGCTTCCCTAGCCCCTCAAGTCTGGCTGGTTCTATTCCAGTGTGTTGTCCTGTAAGGGCTTCGGGTCCCCCGGGGGGCCAGGGTCAGGTAAACAGGATCCCAGCCGCATTCCCTGACCTTGTTTACCTCCCAAAAGAATGTGAGGGCATTCTTCCCCTTCCCGGGCTGTGAGTCAGCCCTCAGCAATGCGCCGGCTGGCTGTTGGCTGCCCTTCCCCCATGCAACCCCCTCCAGACCCCTGCCCCTTGCCTTCTCACCCAGTGACGTCACTGATGTCACCCCTCCCCATACCCCCATGGAGCCCACCAGGCCTCCAGTTGCCATGGCTACGGCTCACAACAGGAAGCACGGCCCCATCGAGGCCTGCGCTGGGGCAGAAACACAGGAAGCCACGCTAAGCACTGAGCAGCATTGTCAGCCCCGTAAAAAACAAAACAGGACAAAAAGATTTAATGAGAACAATCAGCCCAAAGAAAAAGGAAAAAAAAAAAGACCAAAAAAACAAACAAAGCCAAACAGCCTGAAGGCAGGGGGCTGGCAGGGCTCCAAGGACCCCACGTTTTCCCTCCCAACACAATGTAGGCTCAAAAATACTTCCTTCTCAGAAGGAGACTCCTGGGGGTAAGCAGTGGCTGCAGCAGCTCCAAAGCTACCCTTGGCTATCCTTGGTAACCCCAACCCAGGTCCAGCTCTGTGCCCTCTACTGAAGGCTTTGGGGGACTGGATAGGTTAGTCCTGCCCCCACCTCCCCAAGTATTACCCCTCCCAAGTCCTGCTAGGGGACGTATTCAGTTCAGTGGAAGAAAGAGCACAGGCTCCTGGGTCACCCAGATGGAAAATCTACTCCTGGCCCAGCCGCTGCCTGATTGTGAGATTCTGTGTGAGTGGTGCTCTCTCTTGCACCTCACTGTCCTCATTGGTTTTGCAACCATCACTGTCATCAGCATCTGCCTTCACACCTCACAGAGGTGTTGCAAAGCTCAGGTGAGCTGGCACATCAACTAGCACCCAGTAGGTGCTCAATGTGTGCAGAAGGAACTCATAGAGGATGAATGAATGGGGCCGAAAGTCCATGGAGGCAGCTAGCTCAGCTCTGAACTAACTATCAGAGATGGACAAGATGCCCCAGGGGGTATGGGGTTCTCCATCGCTAGACGGGCCAGGCTTGTGAAGGCTTGGTGGGACCTTGTAGAAGGGACTGAGCCCTGGAACAGGGAGGGTGTAGGGGAGGAGCAAAGCTCCCTCCCTCCAGCAGAAGGCTCTGGCCCAGTGGTCCTGTCTGGATAATCCCATTTAGTCTGGTATCTGGTTGATGCCTGCACCGTGACTGTGGGAAGACACCCTACAGTGTCACTGGGGCAGTTAGTGGTGGGGGGACCCCTGGCTCTTTCTCCATTGCCTGGAGAAAGTAGGGTCCCGGGGCAGAGGAGGCCACCATTCTAGTCCGTTTAGGAATGTGACGGATAAGAATGATCCCCGTGGGACAGTGGCAGAGCTGGACTCTGACCACACGGGCAGATCAGGCCATCCCCGGCCATGTGCATCGGTCCAGCATCTGCTGTTGGCCCAGTGGTTCCTGCCAATGATTGGTGATAGAGCTGGCCTTGCAGGGCCCAGTTGGGGAGTGGGGGACGGGATGCTTAGGCGAGGAGGCTGACTGAGGTTCAGAGCCTGGCTCCAGGTGGTCAGAGAGGCCACCTGGGGGAAATGGGCCAGGAAATGCGGATGGGACTTTGTTGGGTAAGGACAAAAATGGTAGCTGTTCCACTCAAGGGCATAGCAGGAGCACAGGCATGGCGGTGAGAAAGCCTAGGGTGTTCTGGCCACGGGACCCAGATCTGTGCACCTGTAGTCGAAGTTGGTGTCACAAGATAGATCCCATGGAAAAGGGGCTGGAGCCAGATCACAGAGGGTCTTCAGTGTCACTGCCAGGAGTCGGGAGCTGACACCCTAGGCACCGGGGAACTGCTGGGGGTTTTGACCAGGGTAGCGATATGTGCAGCTGGGTAATTTAGGGTGATGCCTCTGTGTAGATTAGGAGTGGAGGAAGCACCAGGAAACAGCATAAGATGGGAGGTCAGGGAATCTGGGGTCTGTTGAATTGGCTTCTTTTCTTTTGAACTTAATAATAATGAGACATAATAGGTGTTCAATCAGGCCGGGCATAGTGGCTCACGCTTGTAATTGCAGCACTTTGGGAGGCCGAAGCAGGCAGATCACCTGAGGTCAGGACTTTGAGACCAGCCTGACCAAGATGGTGAAACCCCATCTCTAGTTAAAAAAAAAAAAAAAAAAAAAAGTACAAAATTAGCCACGCGTGGTAGCACACACCTGTAATCCCAGCTACTTGGGAGGCTGAGGCAAGAGAATTGCTTGGACTCAGGAGGCGGAGGTTGCAGTGAGCTGAGGTCACACCACTGCACTCCAGCCTGGGCAACAAGAGTGAAACTCCATCTGAAAAAAAAAAAAAAGGTGTTCAATCAATATTTATAGAATGAATGAATGGCAACCACCTTATACTGTGATATTTATTTTGCATACATTGTCTTGTCAATTCTCACTGCAACCCTACGAAATAGGCCTCATTCTTCCCGGTTTTACAAATGAGAAAATGGAGGTTCAGAGAGGTTGAGAGACCTGCTCCAGGCTGCACAGCATGCTGTGGTGGAGCCAGATTCCAGCCCAGCTGAACCCACCCACCATCTCCCACTGCAGAGTCTACCCCAGCGCCAGGCCTTGGGAACACAGATAACCGAGCTCCAACCATGTGCCTGAGTAGCCCCCAGATTAGAGGCCTCAGCTTTCCCAGCTGTGGACTAAGGGCTGGTGGAGGAGTGCTCAGGGAGGGGGCTGCCCCGGGCGCCCAGCTGGGGGAAGACAAGACTGAGACGTGGGAGGAAGGGAAGGGTGCCCTGAGAAGAGGCAGGATAACTGTGGGGCGCTTGCAGGAAAGGAGCAGAGGCCAGGGCTTGGTAAGGGGATGAGGGGAGAAGCAGACGTGCTGAGAGGCAGGAGCAGGTGGTCAGAGGCTGGGAGGAAATGGATCTCGGCCACAGCCCCGGGTCCCAAACACAGGCAGACGGGGGATGGTGCGAGGGGGCTGCACCTGGGGTCTC
This sequence comes from Nomascus leucogenys, assembly GCF_006542625.1. NCBI lineage: Eukaryota > Metazoa > Chordata > Mammalia > Primates > Hylobatidae > Nomascus > Nomascus leucogenys. The sequence continues at coordinate 11,321,936 of NC_044387.1, forward strand.
AGGTGGGACCAGGAAAAGACATGACTGCCCACACCTCCTCCTGCCCCTCTATCCTCCATCCGGCGCCGCTAGCGCACCTGCCCCTCCGGCCCCCATCCGGCCCGGGGGTGGGAGGGATGACGACCTCTTCCAATCCCTGGTGGAAATCCTCTCGGGGGCTGTTGAAAGGGGCTGTAGGAAGGGTTGTAGTCTGTGGGTGGCTTCGGTCTGGAGCAACGGAGGAGAGGGGAGCTGGGCAGAACAGGGAGGCTCCTGGGAAAAGCCCACGGGAGGGTGGCCGGGGCTCCTTGGACAGGAAGGGACAAGGGGTTTCCCCGATGGCGGAGGAAGGGGTGCTGGCCTCGGAGCCACCAGGCAGAAGCCCTCATTTTGGTTCTGCTCCACACAAGGGGTGGATCCTCAGTAAGCGATTCCCCTCTCTGGGCCTCAGTTTCCTCATCTGTAACAGGAGGGGATCTGACCCCAGGGAGGGGCAGCAGGCAAGCCCAGTGCTTAAGAGTGTGGGTCTGTTTGGGACTGGACTATCTGGGCTCGATCCTGGCTCCGGTGGCCGCGCAGACAGGCCCCCTGGTGAGCGTCTTCAGAAAACAGGATGTGACCCAGCCTGCAGGTGTGCAAATGTCTGGCTCCATCACCCGATAGCTGCTTTGCAAGACACTCAGCCTTCTCTTCCATTTTCCCGTGACACACCCATCATCCACAGCCCCCCTCCCTGTACTGTGGAGGGTGCTGATGGTGGACGCTCAGGCAAGGAAAGCAGATAGGGCATGTACCCTCGAGGATCTGCTGTGGGTCCTGCAGGCTGTACCTCTGGCTTCCCTGGGGCCCCATCCACCCAATCAATACTCGGGGAAGCGGGGACCGAGCGCTGGGCAGCCGGACGCCTGGGATCTGGCGCCACCTGGTGGGCAGAGAGAATCCTGCTGTCCTCCAGGGCTCTGGATGGGAACTGGGCACCAGGGGTCCTGTAGCCATCCCTCTCTATTTTTTATTCAACCGGGGCTGACCTTTTTAAGATTTTAAATTTAACTTTTTGGTCAGGCATGGTGGCTCACGCCTGTAATCCCAGCACTTTGGGAGGCCAAGGCGGGTGGATCACCTGATGTCAGGAGTTCGAGACCAGCCTGACCAACATGGTGAAACCCTGTCTCTACTAAAAATACAAAAATTAGCTAGGCATGGTGGTGCGCACCTGTAATCCCAGCTACTAGGAGGCTGAGGCAGGAGAATCGCTTGAATCTGGGAGGCAGAGGTTGCAGTGAGCCGAGATCACACCACTACATTCCAGCCTGGGCGACGGGTGAAACTCCGTCTAAAAATAAATAAAATAAAATGTTAAATTTGGCCGGGCGCGGTGGCTCACGCTTGTAATCCCAGCACTTTGGGAGGCCGAGGGGGGCGGAACACGAGGTCAGGAGCTCGAGACCACGGTGAAACCCTGTCTCTACTAAAAATACAAAAAATTAGCCGGGCGTGGTGGCGGGCGCCTGTAGTCCCAGCTACTCGGAGAGGCTGAGGCAGGAGAATGGCATGAACCCGGGAGCTGGAGCTTGCAGTGAGCTGAGATTGTGCCACTGCACTCCAGCCTGGGTGACAGAGCGAGACTCCGTCTCAAAAAAAAAAAAATGTTAAATTTAATTTTTTTAGGGAAGGAGTCTTGCTATGTTGCTCTGGCTGGTCTTGAACTAGGCTCAAGCAATCCTCCCGCCTGTAGCTGGGTCTATAAGGGCACCTCTGTAACAGCTTTCCCCACTCCCGCTGCATAACCCCATCTTCTGCCCTCTCCCTGTGGCTTGCTGAAGGCTAGCCCCTCACTGGGCCTTTATCTACTCAAACACAGGACCCCTATTGTGTGGGTGGCCCCAGGCAGAGCACCAGGCTGGTGATTGAATCAGGCAGTTCCCTGTCCCTCCCAGAGGAGCTCCCAGGCTGCTGGGGGAGACACGCAGACCACAGCAGGACCAGGGCTGTGGCTGAGGGGATCCCAGAAGTTTTGGTGGGGGGCAGGCAGAGGGGTAGCCAGGGGAGGCTGTGGAGGAGAAGCTGATCGGGCTTCGTTTTGAAAGCTGAAAGCAATAGTGATAGTGGAAACGTTTAGTAAGCAGAGAGCAGGTGGGGAGGTGTGCCACTGCAGAATGGCCCTGAGCTGAGAGCCACCGAGGGGTTGTTCTAGGGAGTGACATGGTCAGTCCACTGCCAGTGTGAGATGGTGGAGGTGGTTGAAGTGAGAGGTGCTGGTGGCTATGTCTTGGAGGGTGGGCGGTGGTGGCTATAGAGACTGGGAGAAGGGGATGGTGAGAGGTGGAGGGAGGTGAGCCAGAGGAAGACCTGGAACACTCCTTGGGTACCTGGCTTGGCTGGCTCAGTTCACCTGGACAGGTACTGGAAAAAGGGGAGGAGAAGGGGGAGCGGGAGGAGGAGGGGGAGGAAGAAGTGACCTGGGAGAAGAAGAGGGCAGGGTGCTCAAGTCTGGGTATGTTCTGTCTGAGAGGTCGTGGGACCTCCAAGAGGAGTCATCCTGGGGGCAGTTGCAGCAGGATGTGCGATGTAACTAGGGAAGAACTCGCAGTACCTGGTGACCTGTGAATTAGCGGGAAAAAGTCTAGAATGTTCCCTTGAGATAGCCTAAGACGGTGCTTCTCACAAATAAACATGCAGGTGAGTCCCCTGGGGGTCCTGCTACACTGCAGGTTCTGACTCAGTGGGTGAGGGGTGGAGTCTGGGAATCTGCATTTCTGACAAGCTCCCTAGTGAGGTTGATGCTGCAGGTCTCAGACCACACTCTGAGGACAGAAGGTCTAAGATACTTAGAGGATGGTGGCAGTTGTCCTTGAGATCAGGAACCCAGATAGAGGCGGAGGTGGGTCTGAGAGTTTGGGGTTTTACAAGCTCTACAGATAATTTTGATGCCTGAGCAGGTAAGGCAAGCCAGACGTGGGTATAGACATACTGGGGGAGCGGGGGTAGGTCTAATTTCCTGTATGAATAACTATCACCATTTATTGAAAAGTGTATCCTTTACCCAGTGACTGCAATTTTATTCTCTCTCTCTCCTTCTCTCTCTGACTAAGCTGTCATTGTCATTCCTTTTTTTCTATTTGTCTAGTCTTGAACAATAGGACATCGTCTTATTTGCTATAGCTTTATGTCTTTTTTTTTTTTTTTTTTTTTTTGAGACATAGTCTCGCTCTGTCACCCAGGCTGGAGTGCAGTGGTGCAATCATGGCTCACTGCAGCCTGAACCTCCCAGGCTCAAGCGATCCTCCTACCTTAGCCTCTAGAATAGCTGGGATCATAGATAGGTACATGCCACCATTCCTGACTAAATTTTGTATTTTTAGCAGAGATGGGGTTTTGCCATGTTTGCCAGGCTGGTCTCGAAATCCTGACCTCAAGTCATCCTCCCGCCTTGGCCTCCCAAAGTGCTGGGATCACAGGCGTGAGCCACCGTGCCCAGCCAAAAAAGTAAATTTAGATCTTCTTTAATGTCTTGCAATATAATTTTATGATTTTATTCCATAAGGGCCTTGCACATTTTCATTAGATTTATTCCTAGATATCTTACATATTTTTATTATAAATAATATTTTACTTCATTTTCTAATTATTACTGGCATATGGAAACACAAAACACAATAGGTTTTTGTCTGTTGATATTTTATCCAACAATTTGCTAAATTTTCTTATTAATTATAATAAATATTCTGAAGATTTTTAAAATTTTCTACATAAAATCTGAAAATAATGATGGTCTTCTTTCTTTCTTTTTTGAGACGGAGTCTCACTCTGTAGCTCAGGCTGGAGTGTAGTGGTGCGATCTTTGCTCACTGCAACCTCCGCCTCCCAGGTTCAAGCAATTCCCCTGCCTCAGCCTCCCGAATAGCTGGGACTACAGGTGCAAGCAACCACGCCCGACTAATTTTTGTATTTTTAGTAGAGATGGGATTTAGTAGAGAGATGTTGACCAGGCTGGTCTCAAACTTCTGACCTTGTGATCTGCCCACCTCAGCCTCCCAGAACACTTCACCTATAAGCTATTGAAGGCCTCCCAAAGTGCTGGGATTACAGGCATGAGCCATGACGACTGGCTGATGGTCTTATTTCAAATCACTTCATCTTTCTTTCATTTGTTGTCTTTTTTTTTTTTTTTTTTTTTTTTTGAGACAGAGTCTTGCTCTGTCACTCAGGCTGGAGTGCAGTGGTGCCATCTCAGCTCACTACAACCTCTGCCTCCCAGGTTCACGCAATTCTCCTGCCTCAGCCTCTCCAGCAGCTGGGATTACAAGTGCCCACCACCACACCTGGCTAATTTTTGTATTTTCAGTAGAGATGGGCTTTCACCATGTTGACCAGGGTGGTCTTGAGCTCCTGACCTAAGGTGATCCACCCACCTTGGCCTCTCAAAGTGCTGGCATTACAGGAGTGAGCCACTGCACCTGGCCTCATATAACTTTCGACTCTCCCAAAACTTAACTACTAATGATCTACTGTTGATTGGAAGCCTTACCTATAACATAAACAGTCAATGAACGCATATTTTGTATGGTATATGCATTAAATACTGTATTCTTACAATAAAGTAAGCCAGAGAAAACAAAATGTTATTAAGAAAATCATAAGGAAGAGAAGATACATTTACTCTTCATTAAGTGGAAGTGGATCATCAGAAAGGTCTTCATCTCTTCATGCTTTGTAGGCTGAGGAGAAGGAGGAAGAGGAGGGGTGGGTCTTGCTGTCTTGCCACCTCCCAGAGGTGGAAGAAGGCTCATGAATAAGTAGACCCACATAGTTCATACCTGTGTTGTTCAAGGATCAACTGTAATTTAAAATTTTCTAAAATCTTCATTAAAAATTAATTTATAGGCTGGGCACGGTGGCTCACGCCTATGATCCCAACACTTTGGGAGGCCGAGGCGAGCAGATCACCTGAGGTCAGCAGTTCCGTACCAGCCTGACCAACATGGAGAAACCCCATCTCTTCTAAAAATACAAAATTAGCCAGGCATGGTGGCGCATGCCTGTAATCCCAGCTACTCGGGAAGCTGAGGCAGGAGAATCGCTTGAACCTGGGAGGCGGAGGTTGCAGTGACCCGAGATCGCGCCACTGCACTCCAGCCTGGGCAGCAAGAGTGAAACTCCGTCTCAAAAAAAAAAAAAGAAAGATGAATTTATAACATTTTATTTAACCCAATGTATCAAAATATTATCTTTCCATATGAAATAAATATCAACTTATTAATGAGGCATTTTACAGGTTTTGGGTACTAAATCTTTGAAATCTGGCCTGTATCTAATTTTATTCTTATGTCTGAGTTCGAACTAGTCACATTTCAAATGCTTGACAGTCACATGTGGCCAATGGCCACCACAGTGGGCAACAAAGATTGAGGATATCCAGTGTGACGTTTAATGGAAATGGGGATTCATCCAATCTTGCCTTGTAACGGATCACAAGGAAATGTTTTCCACATTTCAACATTAATTAAGATATCTGCTGTAGGTTTTTTGTAGAGACCTTTACAGGATAAAGACATTCTCTTGTGTTGATAGTTTGCTACAAGTTTTAAAACAAACAGATGTTGAACTGTTTCTGCATATACTGAGATGACCACATGTCTTCCTCCTTTAATTTTTTTTTTTTTTTGAGTGAAGTTTGCTTTGTTGCCCAGGCTTGAGTACTACGACACGACCTCGGCTCACTCCAACATCCGCCTCCCGGGTTCAAGCAATTCTCCTGCCTCAGCCTCTGGAGTAGCTGGGATTACAGGCACCTGCCACCATGCCTGGCTAATTCTCCTATAATTTTTTAATAAGGCAAATTATATTGACTGGTTTTCAAATGTTAAACCAACCTTGCATTTCTGGATTAGACCCAATTTTACCACAGTGTCATATCATTTTTACACACTGCCCAATTTGATTTGCTGTTTTATTTAGGATTTTGGCATCTATATTCATAAGTGACACTGGCCTGTAATTTTCTCTTGTGCTGTACTTGTCATATGAAGAATTGGGAAGCAGTCTCTCTTTTTTCTATTATGTGGAAAAGTTGGGGGTAGCATTGGAATGAGTTCTTTCAAGAGCTTATAGGTGAAGTCTTCTGGGTCTTAGCTTTCTTTGTGGAAGCATTACCAATTCAGTTCCTTTAATCATTATGGGGAGGTCTGATGTCCAGCTGGTGCCATAGGACTTCAGGTTGCTTAAGTTCCAAAATAATTTCATACCAATTGGTATGCAGCCACTACGATCAACCTCCTAAGTGCAATGACTCTTCCAGGGATGCCCCAGATCCCCCAGACCTTCTGATGACACATAAATCACGGAATTAGTGCCTGGATAGCCTTCTGGACCCTGCTCCATGTGAAGGCTGGAAAGTGTTTTAAATGGTCAGTAACTGGCTATGAAAGTACTTCATAATTTGGTCCTATGACTAGGGATGGTACTCATTCAGGTTTTCTCTTTATCTTGTGACAATTTTGGTAAGGCATATTTTCCTAGGAACCTGCCCCTTTCATTTAAATTTTCACGCTATTGTAATGAGATTATTCATAATATCCTCTTTTATTTTCCTTTTTAAAATGTCTACAGGTTTTTTAACTTTTAATTGCTGATATTAGTTAATTGTGTCTTCTCTTTTTCTTGATCAATTTCAACAGGAGTCGTCCATACCATTAGTCTTTTCACAGAAATAATGTTCGGTTTTGCTGATCCCATTTCATTATTTTCTCTTTACCATTTCTTCTTCTTTCTTTCTTTCTTTCTTTCTTTCTTTCTTTCTTTCTTTCTTTCTTTTTCTTTCTTTCTTTCTTTTTTTTTTGTGATGGAGTCTCACTCTGTTGCCCAGGCTGGGTGCAGTGGCATGATCTAGGCTCACTGCAACCTCCGCCTCCAGGGTTCAAGCAATTCTCCTGCCTCAGCCTCCTGAGTAGCTGGGACTACAGGCACGAGCCACCAAGCCCGGCTAATTTTTATATTTTTAGTAGAGATGGAATTTCGCCATGTTGCCCAGGCTGGTCTTAAACTTCTGACCTCAGGTGATCCATCTGCCTCGGCCTCTGAAAGTGCTGGGATTACAGGTGTGAACCACTGTGCCTGGCCTGTTTTCTCCTTTACCTTTACTCTTGCCTTCCTTTCATTTTCTTTGATTTATTCTGCTGCTCTTTTTCTAGCTTCTTGAAACGAGTGCTTGTTCATTACTCTCAGCCTTTTCTCTTTCCTAACATAAGCACAAAAGGCAATAAACTTCCCTCTAAGTAGTGCGTTAGCCATAGCCTGACATGTTTACTATGTAATATTTCCGTTGTCATTCAGTTAAAAATATTTTTTTCATGCTTAAAGGCAAATGTATTCGGTTCCTTTCCATGCCGCACACGATAAGGTTATCTATGTGCTTATTTCTTCTCCAAATCAACAGTTTGAGACAACCTTTCAGGGTCCGCTCATCCTCCATGGCGATGTGATCTGGTAAGTGTCTTGCATGGGGGAAAAGGAACCTTCTTGCTGACCTACAGATTGGCCAAGTACGGGGTGTATGGGAGGAGAGTAACAACTATTGTCTCTTCTGCCACCATCAAGCTCATGGTAGGGCCACATTAACTTTTTTTTTTTTTTTTGGAGACGGAGTCTCACTCTGTCACCCAGGCTGGAGTGCAGTGGCGTGATCTCGGCTCACTGCAACCTCTGCCTCCCGGGTTCAAGCAATTCTCCTGCCTCCTCTAGTCTCCCAAGTAGCTGGAATTATAGGTGCCTGCCACCACGTCTGGCTAATTTTTTTTTTTTTTTATTTTAGTAGAGACGGGGTTTCATCATATTGCCTAGGCTGGCCTTGAACTCCTGAGCTCCGGCAGTCCCCCCGCCTCGGGCTCCCAAAGTGCTAGGATTACAGGCATGAGCCACCGCACCCGGCCAAGGGCCACATTAACTTGTACCAAGAGATGCTTATAGAAGCCACTTGGATTTGCTATGGCAGGGAGGAAGGCACAGGAGAAGAGGAGGAGAGACTTGATTTCCTATGATGGAGTGGAGAGGCTGCTGGATGGAAAAAAACAAGAACAATGAAAATAAGGTCATCTTCCTTAGGATGCCATGCCAAGCAGAAAGCCTCTGAAAAATTCCCCAGTCACTAGAACATTCTTCACAAATGACACCACCTCCTCAGCTTTGCTCCTGACCTTGGTAGGTATCTGATTGCTCTTAAGGGACCTTCAGCAGCTCTTTGGCTTTCTTTATGTCTTTCTCACTCGTTGCCAGTCAACTTTGATGTACTCAGTATGATTTGCAAGCTGAAAGAGAAAAAAAAAAAAAAAAAAAAAACTCCTCCCAAAACTGTTACAGCCAACTTTCCAACCTTCTGGAATATGAAACCCGTGCACCATTCAGTGACACCCCCAGTGAACAGCTGGGTTGCCACCCTATACTTTTCGACAAAGGTCCAGATTCCTGCCCGAACAGCTTACACCACCATGGCTATTTCTTAGCAAATTCCACAAGGTCCAGTGACTCAAAATTTCCCTCAAAGTTTGCTTGACTGGACTCAGCCATTTCATTGAGCTTGTCTCGCGAGGACACATGCAGAGGATCCGCGCTGTAGGACGCGGAGTGGCGCACAGAGTCATCACCACCGGTTGGCTTCTGGCACGTGGGACAGATTTCCATTCCCACGGCGACAGCGGAAGAGCAGTTAAAAATATTTTATAATTTCCATCACAATTTCTTTTTTTGAACCATGAGTTAACATAAAAACGTACTTCTTCGGTGGCTCATGCCTGTAATCCTAGCATTTTGGGAGGCCAAGGCGGTTGAATCACGTGAGGTCAGGAGTCCGAGACCAACCTGGCCAACATGGTGAAACCCTCATCTCTACTAAAAAGACAAAAATTAGCCGGGGGTGGTGGTGGGTGCCTATAATCCCAGCTTTTTGGGAGGCTGAGGCAGGAGAATCGCTTGAACCCGGGAGGCAGAGATTGTAGTGAACCGAGATCGTGCCACTTCACTTCAGTCTGGATGAAGGAGCAAAACTCCGTTTCAAAATAAATAAATATAATGAAAAACAAAAACAAAAAAAACCCTATACTTCTTACTTTCCAAACATATGGGGCTTTTGAAGTGAACTTTTTGTTATTCATCTCTAGCTTATATGTGTTGTGGTCAGAGAATGTATTCTGTTATTTCTGACTTTTGAAATGTATTGAAATTAACTGTTTTTGTAAGTATTCATATGCTTGTAAAGGGGAGTATTTTACCATTGTAGGTAACAAGTGTGCTATAAAAGTCCATTAGTTAAGTTTATTAATCACGTTCAAATCTCCTATATACTATTGAATATTTTTCTTCTTCTCCTACCAATTATGGAGGGATGAGTGTTAAGATCTCCCACTATAATTGTGGATTTGTCTATCTCTCCATCTAGCTGTCTTCTTCATGTTTCTTATATTTTAAGACGATGGTATTTGCATACAAATGTGAAATTTTTCTATTTTTCTGGTGAATTGGACACTTTTCATTATGAAATGAACTTATCTCTAGTGATGTTTTTACCTCGATATTAAAATAACTGCACCAGCCTTCTTTTTGTTAGCATTTGCATGGTATTTTTCCCCCATGTGTTTACTTTTGACCTTCACTAGCTTTATGTTTTGGAAGTGTCTCTTGTGGGTTTCTCTTGTAAACTGCATCTAGCAATTTATGCATTCTGACAATCTTTGTATTTTAACTGCAATATTTAGTTGCATTTATTGAATCACCGAATATTCGAATGTATAGCTATCGTCTATTTGTCCCCTCCCCGCCCCGTCTTGTATTTATTTTTCTCTCCATTCTTGCCTGCTTTATGGTTGTTGTTTGGGTTGGTTCGATCATTCTTTTTCCTCCCCCAATAATTTGGATAACTATACACTGCATTTCCAGTTCTACAGTGTTTATCCCAGTAATGACAATCTGTATTCTTAAATTCGTCAAAGTGTATTTGATATCTATCTTTACCTTTCCCCTGAAGAATATAAGGATCTTAGAACACTTTAACTCCACTCACCCAAGTATATGCCATCACTTGTGTATTTTAAATCTATTTTTATCCAGAAGACATTGTTATTGTTTCACACTATCAATGTTCTTCATTTTTCTTTATTACCAGTTGCATCAGACCTCCGTCTGAGATCATCTTTCTCTTGCCTGAAGTTCCCGCTTTGGAATCTCCCTCCGGAGGGTCTGCCAGTGGCAAACTCTTAAGTTTTTGTATTTGTAAGTACTATGATTTCACCTGCGTTCTGGATACATCTGCCTCATACTGGGTACATAATTCTTGAAAGATATTTTCACTGAATATATAATTCTAAGATGATGGTTATTTTCTCTCTGGCTTCCGTTGCTCTTGATGAACAGTCAGGTGTTAATCTATTATTCTCTTTTTCTATGTGCCAGAAAGAGGTGTTGGATTTTATTCTGAGGGGAATAGGAAGGAAAAATTTTAAGCACAGGGTGACCCTGTCAGATCTGCATTTTAGAAGCACACTCTGGCACCGTGTGGCTGAGATCGGAGGGAGGGCGGCTCCGCGAGGTCTCTGCTGTGGTCCAGAGAAAAGACGGGGCCCGAACCTGGGCGGTGGGTGCGGTGAGGGCAGGCAGACCCGAGTCCCCGAGGGGAGGCCGGAGCGACAGGAGTTGGGGTCAGTGCAGGAAGGAGCAGGGACGACTCCGGGCTCCCAGCGAGGAATGGAGGCGCGTTAGCAAAAAAGGAAGGGGGGGTGGGGAATCAAGAGTTCGTCTCGTGGCACAAATGGCTGAGCCCCCACTCCGCGCCGAGCGCCCACTGCACGCGGGGCTGGGGAAGGCTGGGACAGCGCGGCGGCGAAATCCGTTCCCGTGGCACCTCAGTTCCACTGCGGCCGCTCCTGCCGCGAACGAGGGCCCGGCCCGGGAGCCCTCGAGGCAGCGCCCGCGTCTGACCCGCGCGTCTGGGAACCGACCACCGAGGGTCGGGTGGATGGACAAATGGAAGGACGGATGGAGGGGTGGGTGGACGGACGTGGAGACACTGGCCAAACTGCGCCGCGGCGAAGGCCAAATTAGGGAGACCTCGGCCCTGCGACGTCCGGACACGGTGTGAAGCCTTTTGGGTCCCGGCTCTCCTGCAACTCGAGGGGCTGCGCCTCAGGCCCAGTCTCCTCCGCTGCGGGAGGTGGGCAAATGGCCTCTCCGCTCTGAGCCTCGACTTTGTCGTCGGCTCCACTGGGCCCTGCCACTTCGGCCCCTGACAGTCACCGGGAAGCTGTGAGGCGCCCGCCTGGGTAATTAAGGATCACGTCCCGCCCCGGCGTCACAGTGAGACGGGGCGCGCGACCCTCCGCCCCGCCCCAGCCGGGTCCCAAGCCAAATAAGTCCCACGGCCGCGCTCGCGGCTCGCGGCTCGCGGCCCGCGGCCCAATCGCAACCCGGGGGGGCGGATCCCAGGGGCGGGGCTCCCACGGGGGCGGGGATAGGGGGCGGAGCTGACCCTCAGGGTGCGAGCCGAGCCCGCGGCCGGCCCGCGCGCTGCCGCCCCGCCCCCTGCTTGCGCGCGCTCGCTCGCTGGCGCCGAGGAAAACGTTGCGCAGGTTCAAAAATGGAACGTCGGCGGCGTGAGGGAGCGCGAGGGGGTGTGCGCGCGTGCGCGTGCGCGTGCGCGCCCGGACGAGGGTGACGGGGACCCCGCCAGCCCCAGCATCGCGCGCCGCAGCCGCGGCCCCGCAGCTCCGCCCCCGGCCCGGCCCGGCCCCGGGCCCGCTCGCCCGCCGCCCCGCATGGAGCTGTCAGCCATCGGCGAGCAGGTGTTCGCCGTGGAGAGCATCCGGAAGAAGCGCGTGCGGAAGGTGAGGCTGCCCGGGGGCGGCTCCCAGGACCCCAGTGGGGTCCCTCCCGTCCCCAGCACAGCTCCCTCCACGCTGGTGCTGAGGGGGAAAGCGGGGCGCGGGGGCCCCGGCAGCCCTGCGCTGCTGGGCCCGTCTCCCCAGCCCGTGCCTCAGTTTCCCTGCCACCGTGTAGGGCGAGTAGAATAAAAGTTGTCGCTCCGGGATGCTAGTGGCGGCCGAGCCTGCCTGAGCTGGAGATTAGTATCGGACGTAGGTATCCTGAGCGCCATCCCGCCTCGCTCCCCTTTTATTGTAAATATGGGGAGACTGAGGCCCAAGTTGAAAGGACTTGCCTAGCGCGTTAGCGTCAGAGCTGGGTCTTGAACTCGGGACTCTGGACGCTTGGCACCAATCCTTTCAAGTTGTAAGTGGAGCTTTGGAAAAGTCTCCTCCGGCCTCTGAAGTTTTCCTGCTGGACTTTGGCCTTTTCCGATCCCGCCCCCTCTACCCCCACCCGAGCACATCCCTATTCCCCGCCCCCACCCCCACCTCAACTCCTAGCCCAGGCCAGGGCTGTGAAGCCCGCCCCCTGCGCTGGGGCATCCCCTAGTCTCCTACCCCATCTGTTTTCTCCTTCAAAACATACATCCTGCAATTTAAGGAGGTTTCTGTTCTGTTGGTTTCAGAACCCCACACTTTGGGGCTGGACTTTGTCCCGGCCTGGCGTCCACACCTCCCGTGCACTTGTTTGGCGAGGGGGCTCGCCTAGGGCTGGGGAAATCTTTGGGGAGAAGTTCCTTTCCTGGTATTCACTACTGTCCTTCCTTTGTCTCCTCCTCCCTGCAGCCCTTTGGGAGGCTCCAGGCCGACTGGGAGGGGCTTTAGGGGGTCACCTCCTCCCATTTAACAGAGACAAAAACTGAGGCCCAGGCAGAGGAAGTGACCCGCTCAAGGTCACCGAGCGAGTTAGAGAGAGAGGTAGAGCAGGAGCTCATCTGGGCTGATTGCCAGCCCATCTTCTTTCTCCATAGAGAAAACTCAGTCCTGGCATCTTGGGCCAAGGGTGAAGGTCAAGGTGGTCAGGAGCATCTTTTCTTCCTCCAGCTGTGCTTGGGGTTTTACTCTTCTGATTGAGGCAGCTGTTCCTCTTCCTTCTCCTTTTTCCTAGGGTTTCCTCTACTTAAAAGAGAATTAATTTATTCCACAAAGCTCAGTGCTTTTCATGCTGTGTAGCCTGAAGCAGGCACAGCACTAACTCCCTCTACGATGGAGCCCGCAGGGTAGCACAAGAGGGCGAGATCATCATTCCTTCGGCCAGTCACTCAAAATATTTATTGAGGATCTATCAGGTACCAGGCAGCAGTCTAAGCCCCAGGGATCCATCCCTTCCCTCAGGGAGCTGGCATTCTGCAGAGGCGGCACACAGTGAATGAGGAGATACAGACAGATGCCTTCAGTTGGAGCTGTGTGCTCTGCAGAAATAGAACTGCAAGGTGCCAGTGGAGACAGCATGGGAGAGGGTCACCAGGGAAAACCTCTATGAGGAGGTATCATATTTTGGTCTTAAAGTTCTGGTGTGCAGGGGCTTCACTCACAATGGGGTTGGACTGTAAACTTTTTTTTTTTTCTTGGCACCAAGGCCTCACTCTGTCACCCAGGCTGCAGTGCAGTGGCATGAACATGGCTCACTGCAGCCTCAACCTCCCCGGCTCAAACGATCCTCCTGCCTCAGCCTCCTGTGTAGCTGGGACCACAGACAAGTGCCACCATGCCCGACTAATTTCCTTTTTTTCAGAGACAGGGGTCTCACCATGTTGCCCAGGCTTGTCTCAAACTCCTTCCTGGGCTCAAGCGATCTTCCAACCTCAGCCTTCCAAAGTGTTGGGATGACAGGCTTGAGCCACTGTAACTGTAAACTTTTAAAGCCTGTGAGGAAGGGAGGCGCCTGGCTCTACTTTCTAACAACCACAGGGCTGACCACCCCTTCTGAAGGTGGAGACTTCGCCAGTCTTCCATGGGGTCCTGCCAGGGTCTTTCGAGTCGAGAGTCGTCAAGTCACTGGCCCATTACCTCTGAGCCAGAGGCAGCCACTCAGAGACTGAGAGGAGACTCAGCAGATGGGGGAGGAGCGTGGGGACTACCCCAGAGCGGAATGTTTTTGTATTTGGCGACTCTTCCAATCTAAAAAAGAAAGTAAGCGTTCTGACCTGTGCACGGGAGCTCTAGACACTGTGGGTCTTTGGCCACATACGCACACCTCCATGCAGTCGCAGCTCCCAATGTGTGATGTGAGCCCTGGGCTTGGGCCTCAGGAGCCTCAGAGGTGGTTGGAGCCAGATGCACTCCTGTGCTGTCCTAGGGAGGGCAGTATGGGGTGGTCATGCAGCAGTCATGGTTATATGGGTTGTTGAGGATCTGGTGGACAGTCCCTGGATTGTGTTTGTGTGTTGGGGAGACACCTGTCTGCAGATGGGGTTTGGAGTTGGGCTCCTTTGGGCCTTAACTGTCCTTCCGAGTGGCTGTAGGGGCAACCACGAGACTCACTGTGTCTGCTTCTCTCTCTTCTCAGGGTAAAGTCGAGTATCTGGTGAAGTGGAAAGGATGGCCCCCAAAGTAAGCTCCTTCATGTATGTGTGTCCGTCTGTCTGCCTACCGACCCGTGCATTCCTCCACCTGCCTTTTGCCCCCTCTGCTGCCTAGCTTTTAGCTCCAGCTACTCTTGTAACTGGACAGCTGACCTTGATTTAATCATCAGCTTCTCTGGGCCTCAGTTTCCCCCTGGACCACAGGAGGGTCAAGGTGGGTCTCCAGCTTCTCTTCTCACCCTGCCCTCCTGAGTGTTGAGCTCCTCTGCTGGTTGGAGCTTCTGCTCTCCCTCCTCCCCTCCCTGTGGCTTTTCTTGGCAACTGGGAGGTAAAGGCCCAGCATCTGGACTACTGGAGATGGCTGCTGGACAGGAGGAGGGGCCCCCAGCTGCTTTAAGGACAGTGCTGCATGAGTCCTCAGTGCTGTGTGGCCAGGGGCAGAGCCTGAATTCCCCTCGCCTCTGGACGGCACTTTCCAGTCTACAGAGCAGGTTCCTATACAGCTTCGTAAGGTAGGTGTGATCAGGCTCTCTCAAGGTGAGGAAACAGGCTCAGAGAGGGTAAGCAGCTTGCCTTAGGTCACACAGCAAGTGGAGGCAGAGTTGGGACTTGAACTAGGCCTTCTTCTTTTCAGGTGTCTCCTCTGTGCCTTCCCAGCCTCCCATCTCAGAGTTGGGAGGCAGGGAGCTGCATCTAAGACCTCCCAGCTTCTCCACCTCTCCTGCTGAGGCCCCATCAGGAACCCACCAATGCCCTCCAGCAGGGAGTTGTTGGGAGGGGGAGGGAATGAGCTAGTCGTGGGGCCTCCCCATTAGTCTGTGGGTGCCCCACCCCCTGCCCCGCCTCCCGGAGACTGACTCCTGGAAACCCCCTCTGCCCAGAGCTGCTGCTGTCGGGCAGGGACTTTCTGCTGTGCTGGTGGGGGCTGACCTGGTATCGTGTCCTGTGGGCATTCTGGGGTGATGGTGGGGAGAGACAGCAGAGAGGAAGACAGCCCACAGTGCCTTAGCCTCCCTCTCTGCAAAATGGGTTCAGAAACCCAGGCCCTGCACTCGTCTCACAGGCTTGGTGGCCCTGTGGGATGAAAAGCCAGGGCTTTTGACCTGTGGATATCCTGATGACAGGGGTTGGGAGCTGGCAGGCCAAGAATACACTCCACCCCTCACACCAACCCCCACTTCTGTTCTCCCTTCCCAAATATTCTGAGGGCTGAAGGAGAATCCCTCCCCCACCACACTCGGCTGCTAGAAGGTGGGCTTCCAGCCTGAGTGAAGGGGGCAGTAAAAGGGAGTGACGATGCCCAGAGTGGGCAGCAGGAGCACCGCCTCCCTGGGCGCGCACACCCCTGCCTCTCTCACTTCGCACCAGGAAGCTGTGGCCACCAGCTGTTAGCCTTCAGGACGCTATTGGCTATTTTTCCTCCTCTGGAGACTCCACTCTTTGGAAGATTCTCTTCTGTAAACAGAGGCCATTATGAATGAAAAGTTCCTTCCCCAACTTTGATTTATCCTGGATGTGAATCCATTTGCCCACTGCAGCTCGTCAGGAGGGAAGGAACAAGGCTCTCAGAGCAGAGGCCCTCGATGCTTCTGTTGCGCTGTGCCCCTAGCCTGGGGACCCATTTGTTTCTTAACATGCTGAGGCCACCAGATGGGCCCCTCATGGCTGCCTCTTCTCACCCCACTCCACTTTTGTCCTGGGTTCTAGGCCTGGCTGCCCACCCTACACGGGCATGAGCCCTGGGACAGGGGCCCACCATGGCTGGGTCTCTGCTTCCTCATCTTCGAGTTGAGATAGTGAATCCTCCTTTGCAGGCTGCTGTGAGGGTGAGAGGGTAGATGTAAGTTAGCGAATGCATGTTCAGCCCAGTCCAAGTGCTTTAGTAAACGTTTGGTTTTCAGACTAAGTTAGATAGATAGCCTAGCTGTTCTTTTTGTTTTCCCCAGTCAGGAAAGGGACCTAAGGGATTCCATTCTTTGATCAGGAGCTCAAAGTATCCTTAGAAATCATTTAGGCCAGTTCTCTCATTTTTCAGATGGGGAAACTGAGGCCCAGAGAGGGTTGGTCCTTAAAAAAATATAACTGCCAACCCCATGCACTGTGGTGCCCACTTCATGCCATCCACAGCGCCACCACGGTCTGGGTGTGAGGCAGGTATGACTACTAACCATCCCCACCTCACTTGGGGGAAACAGAGGTTCACTCTGGGGAGAAGCGGGGGAGCCAGCTCTGTCTTCCCCTCCTCAGGGGGCCTTGCTTGGAGAAAAAGCTGAGAAAGAAGGTGGGGGGTGGGGAGTTAGGCAGGCTGTGTCCTCCAGGCCTGGGAGCCTTGGCTGGGCAGTGCCAGCCTGGGTGGGGGTAGTCATTCTCCTGCTCAGCATCTGCCCTTTAGGTGGGGAGACTTACATTCTTCTCAGTAACAGTAACAGGAACCATGATTTAAGTGGACACTCTGGGACATGGTGGTTCATGCCTGTAATCCCAGCATTTTGGGAGACTGAGGTGGGCAGATCACTTGAGGTCAGGAGTTCCAGACCAGCCTGGCCAACACGGCAAAAATCCCGTCTCTAACAAAAGCATAAAAAATTAGCCAGGCATGGTGATGTGCGCCTGTAATCCCAGCTACTTGGGAGGCTGAGACAGGAGAATCACTTGAACCCGGGAGGTGGAGTTTGCAGTGGGCTGAGATCGTGCCACTGCACTCCAGCCTGGGCAACACAGTGAGACTCCGTCCCTGCTAAAAATAAAAAAAAAAAAAGTGGACACTTAGTGCCAGGCCCAGGCTAAGCCACTACATGCCTTGCCTGTTTTATCTCCCCAGCAAATAAGTGTGGCAGGGGGGCTCTCTTGCTTCTTCTGGAAAGCACAGCAAATGGCACAGGGAGGGGCTCGGGGCCCAGGGCAAGGAATGTGACACTGTCAGGTACAGGTACCAGCTGTGCCTGAGGCCTCTAGATAACATTTCTGCCTGTCCAGGGCCCTGCTGTTTCCCCTTCCAGAATGCCTTCCTCTTTTCCCCACTTGTGAATGGTTCTCCATCGTTTTGGAAGGAGTGGCTCTATGGAGTTTTAGGAATGCTATCAGTGGTCACAGCCATGGCCAGGCTGTCAATTAATAAGCCCCTATTATGAATCAGGCATTGACTCATTGAACCACTCATAGCAACCCATTTTACAGATGGAGAGACAGAAGCCTACAGCAAATGAGGCCTTGCCCAGGGTCATAGAGCTGGGAAGATGTGAACTACGGGCTGCCTGATACACAGGCAGCTCCACTAGAGGTGACTAGGACTCTTGCCTGCTGGCCTTTTGGCCAGTTCAGTGAGAGGTGCTGAGGCTTCCCGCCTCTGAAGATTTACAGCTGTGTGACCCAGGGCAAAGCCCTCAACCTCTCTGTGCCTCACTTTCCCCACCTATAAAAACGAGGCCCTAACCTCACAGGGCCCTGCTGAAGATTGCCTGAGACAAGACAAGATTCATTAACACCCTGCCAGGGGCAGAGTGGGAGCTGTCTCCACCCAGGCTGGGGAGACTGGAGTTAGGAGCCACAGACTTTTACGCTGCCTGAGCTTTTCATTGATTTAACTCAGGCTTATTTGCCTTCACTGTGTACCACACTGATCGAAATGCTTTCCGTGGCTTAACACATCTAATCTTCACAACAGCCCTATACGACTGGGGTTACTGGTGGGCCCACTTTAGGATGAGGCCCCAGAGCGGTGGCGTCTCTCCTGAGCGAGGCCGCACCCCGCAGTCTGGACCAGAGCCCGTGCTGTTTCTCCTGTGGAGCAGCTTTAAATCGGAGTGGGGACTGGGGCTTGGGGGTTGGCCTGGCTCTGCGGGGTTCCGGGTAGTTCCACCTGCCCCAAGGCCGCCTGCGTCACAGCTCAGCAGCGCCTCCAAACCCCGCTTCCCCCGGCCCCCCGGGAAAGGGGGGCGGGGGTCCTGCACCCGCTGCGCCCCTTCCCACTCCGTTCCCTCACCGCAGCAGGGCGAGCCCTGCGCGGCGGGGCTCAGGCTGAGCGGCCGGGGCTTGTTTACCCGGCCGTGGGGCGGGGCGGGGCGGTCACGTGGCCGTGTTTATCTCGGAGCCGGCGCGCGCCGTCCCTGTCCCCGCCCCCGCCCCCTCGGTTTGCCGGTAATCCCGGCGCGCGCCCCTCCCCGTGCGTGCGCGCGGCCGGCGGGGGCGGGGCCTGGGCGCTCCGCCCCCTCCCACGGGGTGATCGGTTCACGCCCCGCCGGCGCCGTGAGCCCAGTGCAGACCCCCGCAGTCCCCCGGTGTCCACGCCGCGGTCCGCGCAGCCCAGGCAACGAGCGTGTCCTCAGAGCCCTGGCTCCTTTCCACTCTCCCTCCCCTGGTGTGGGAAGGGTGTCCTGGGGCTTGCGGGGGTCCGCTTTCCTCCAGGCACCCGAGGGTCTCCGATGATCGTGGGGTCTAATCCCTTCGATCCGCGGCCCCCACGCTAGTGGCGCGCTCCGGGGTTGCCAGCGCCCGGCTCTAAGGAAGCGCGTTCCCCTCGGCGCCTCTGGGCTCCTGCACTGCGGAGGGCGCGGTGCGGCGCGGCGTCCCCCTTACCGGATGGGTCCAAGCAGTTAAGACGCTGGTGCCGCCCCTGCCCCCAACTTGGGGCTGCACTCGGCCGCCAAGTGCGACCCTGTTATCTCAGACCCAGCTGCCCGGGCCGGCAACCACCCCTTCTTCATCCAGCCGAGGCTTTCGGGGCGCCCGCTGTGCGCCGCGCCCTGCGGTCTGACACTGAGGACCGGGGGCGGGCGACGCCCCCTTCCCGCGAGCTGCACAGTCGGGGGTCCCAGACGCGGTGGCCTGGGAGGAGCCTGAAGGCGGAGTGTGGCCGAGAGCCAACACGGGCCGGCCACTGACTGGCTCAGTGACCCTGGGCTGACTGCCCAACCTTCGTGTCTCAGTTTCTCCATCTGTAAAATGGGGGTAAGAACTAAGCACCTACCTCGCCAGCGCCTTTTGAGGATGGATGCGGTCCTGGCGGTCCCGGCCGCACACCTGCTGTTACTGTAGTGGTCATTATTCTTGAGATGAGGAAACTGAAGTTAAGAGACGGGTTGGGACCTGCCGGGATCCACACAGCAGGGACATCAGCAAGCAATGGGCAGGGCGGTGCGGAGGAGCACGCTGTAGAGAGAGGAGCACGAAATTCCCCTTTCTACCAGTTAGAGCTGAGGAGATCAGCCTTTTCCGGGGGGAGGAAGGGTTAGAGTGTCTGCCAGCCTCTGGTGGCTTCTGCTGTAGTTTCGCTTTCGGCATTCTGCAGGGGCTCCCCAGCCCTTCCCAGAGCCCCGGGGGGTCCTGAGCGGGCCACTTTGCGGGGGCTCTGCCGGCCAAGGTGTTTCCTGGTCCATTAGTGATTATGGCCAGGGCTAGGTATAGTTGTAAGGAGGGCGGAGGAGGGGCAGGCTCGTCCTGCTGGCAGTGGGACAGCCTGGGAGGGATGTCAGGGAAGGCTACAAATACCTGACTCTTAAGGGTCGGCTAGGAGTTGACTGGAGGGATGGGGCACCCAAAGGGAGGGAGGGCCGGCTGGCAGGGGGCACATGGGAAGAGGCAGCCCAGGCTCAGGGCTTCACTGCGAGCCCACAGAGGCCCGACACTAAGTGGGTGTGCCAGAGTGTTAGAGGAAGCAAGGAGGCGAGCATTCTGTCGTTGGGCAGCATTTTGGGACTGAACTAGCATTAGGTGGTTCCCAGGATAGCGTAAGGTAGAGGCCTCAACTCTAGGGAATGGGAGGCGGCAGGGCAGGGGCTCTCCCAGGCCCTTTCTGCCTTTTAACCCCTCGCTAACGCCCATTGCCTTCCGTCTTACCTAGCAGAGCCTCTGGCCAGGACCATAGGGCATCGCTTTGCTTTTGTCTGTATATATTTTATACACAGTCACATGTCGGTTAATGACAGGGATACATTTTGAGAAATGCATTGTCAGGTGATTTCACTGTACGAACATCAGAGTGACCTTAGCCACGCCTAGATGGTACAACCTACTGCACACCTGGGCTGTGTAATAGAGCCTGCTGCTCTTCAGCTACAAGCATGCACAGCATGTGACTACTGAATACATCCAGACGTAGAAAAGGTGCGGTAAGAATACAGTGTAAAAGATAAAACTTGGGACACCTTCTAGAGCACTTCCCAGGCACAGAGCTTGCGGGGCTGGAAGTTGCTCTGTCACCCAGACACATGTCATTCACTCAGTGAGTGGAATGTGAAGACCTGGTCTATTGTAAACATTGTACACTTATGCTACACTAACTTATGCAGATATGTTTTTCACATTGAACACTTACACTACACTAATTTATACAGAAATATTTTTCTTCAATAATAAATTAACCTGAGCTTATAGTAACTTTCTTACTTTATAAACTTAACTTTTTAAAACTTTTTGTCTCTTTTTGTAGTAACACTTAGCTTAAAACGTAAACATGTATGGCTGTACAAAATATTTGTTTTATATTCTATAAGCTTCTATTTAAAAAAAGTTTAATTTTTTTTACTTTTAAAGTTTTTAAAATTTTTAAAAAAAAATTTTTATTTTTATTTTCATTGTTTTTGAGCTGGAGTCTTGCTCCGCTGCCCAGGCTGGAGTGCAGTGGTATGATCTCGGCTCACTGCAACCTCTGCCTCCCAGGTTCAAGCGATTCTCCTGCCTCAGCCTCCTGAGTAGCTGGGATTACAGGCACCCGCCGCCATGTCTGGCTAATTTTTGTATTTTTAGTAGAGATGGGGTTTCTTCATGTTGGCCAGACTGGTCTCAAACTCCTGACCTCAAGTGATCTGGCCACCCAAAGTGCTGGAATTACAGGTGTGAGCCACTGTGCCCAGCCTTAAAGTTTTATTTTTAAAACCTAAGACACTGGCCTTAAAGCTTTGTTTTTAAAACCTGAGGCACAAACACACGTATTGGCGTAGGCCTACACAGGGTCAGGATCATCAAGACGTCACTAGATGACAGGAATTTTTCAGTTCCGTTTTAATTTTATGGGTCCACCATCACATGTGCAGGCCGTCATGGACAGAAACGTTATTCGGCACTTGACTGTACATATATTGTTTTTAATGGAAAAGATTTTATGTTTGCATCAATGGTGAGTGATACTGGTTTTTCCATTTATGGAAGTCATAGTTTGCTTTTAAAATAATTTAAACCAAAAAAGCTGCTGTAAAGGCAGATACAAAGTAAACAGGAGTGCTAGTGGAATGAGGGCGTGGTGGGTGTCACCACGGTGGTTCCACAGATAGGTGAGCTCTGGAGCTGCTGCGCTGCCATGACAGGGTCTGCCCCAGCAGGAGGGTGCTCCCTGGCTGGATGGTGAGGGTAGAAGATCCCCTGTAGCATTACCCAGGGGGCCTGCGCTAGGCCTGCTGAACCATTCAGCCACTAGACATTTACCAAATACCTGCTGTGTGCCAGGCCCAGAGGCAAGGGAACTTCAGACCTGGCTGTGGCCTGGGTGGGGTGCACTGAAGAGGGAGACTATGCTGGGGATGGGGCTGGGGTTTGGAGGGCGGGGAGGAATAGCAACAGCAGCAAACACAGTGCACTGACGACACATCAGGCACGCTGTTACTCTTGTAACACCCTCTAAACACCTGGAAGACACATCTCATCAGAACAAGAGTCCTTTACAGATGGGGACATTGAGGCACAGAGCTGTTCAGGAAGTTGCTCAAGGTCCCACAGCTAGCTAGGGGCAGAGCTGGACTTGAACCCAGGCCATGAGCGTGTCCCCAGAGCCCTGGCTCCTTTTCACCCTCTCTTGCCTGGTGTGGGAAGGGTGTCCTGGGGCTTACAGGGGCCCTCTCTCCTCCTGGCACCCGAGGGTCTCTAGTGATCGTGGAGTCTAACAAGGAGTTGGACCCAGTCACATTGTAGTGTGATATAAACGAGGGCAGCTCTGGTGTCGTTGGAGCCCTCAGGAGGCCCAGGCTGGGTCTGTCCTTGAAGTAGGTGACCATGACACCTTACCAGTACACGGTGAAGGCACACTTGCAGTGGGCCCTGGGTCAGCAGCGGTGGTCTCTGCTGGTGCACCTGCCCAGTAGAAGCGATGGCTCTGACCTTTTATTTTTTTTTTTTTTGGAGACAGAGTCTCACTCTGTCACCCAGGCTAGAGTGCAATGGCACCATCTTGGCTCACTGCAACCTCCACCTCTTGGGTTCAAGCAGTTCTCCTGTCTCACCCTCCTGAGTAGCTGGGATTACAGGTATGCACCACCACGCCCGGCTAATTTTTGTATTTTTAGTAGAGACGGGGTTTTGCCATGTTGGCCAGGCTGGTCTTGAACCCCTGACCTCAGGTGATCCGCCCACCTCGGCCTCCCAAAGTGCTGAGATTACAGGAGTGAGCCACCGCGCCCAGCCCCGACTCTGACCTTTCATTCCTCTCCCCAGGTACAGCACGTGGGAGCCAGAAGAGCACATCTTGGACCCCCGCCTCGTCATGGCCTACGAGGAGAAGTACGGTGTCCTCGGCACCGCCGGGTGGGGCTTAGGGCCGGCTCAGAGGCTTCCCAGGAGCCTGCTGCTGGCTTGGCAGGGGTTGTTGGGGCAGGGTGGGTGTGTCCGATGGGGCAGGCCAGCCCGGCCTGCAGCTGGGTGAAAGTGGTGGGCACTGAGTCCCCGGGCAGCTGAGGACCCTGGGGCCCTTTCCTGTTGTTGGGTGATTTTGGTCACTTCCTTTATCCACCTGGGCCTCAGTCTCTCTGCTGTAAAATGGGCCACGCTGAAGAACACACCGATTTCCCAGGGTGAAACCTCAGAGGGGCTGTAAGAGGTTTCTGTTCCAGTGAAGAATGTTAAAATGCTTCACAAAGATGCCGTGTGCTAGGAGGCGGCACTGCCAGTTGTGCGGGGGTGACAGATCAGAGACGGTGTCTCTAGAGGACCTCTTAGGGCAGGAAGGAGTGTCTGACGAAGCTCAAGGAAGGCTGGGCAGGAGCGTGGGCTTTGGGGCTGGGATTTCTGAGTTCTGGCCTGTCCCCCTGCCACCTCCTGTCCTAGTAGCCCAGGAAAAGTCAGTCTCCCACCTCTGCCAGTGCCCCTCAGAGATGCTGAGCACTCCCTGACTGTTCCGTGTGCCCTCTCTGGCCGCCCTCCCCACCAGCAGGCAGCCCAGGTCCCCTGCCTCTCCCAGCCCGCCTGCCTTGTGCGGCGTGGGACCATTTCACAAAATCATTTGTATTTGGCCCCTATGGCAACCTCCTGAGGCAGAAATGAGGGTTTTGTTTGACAGAGAAGGAAACTGAGGCTCTTACCTGGAGCCTCAGAGCAAGGACCTGGCCAGGGCTGCCACCTCCAGGTGGGGGCTTTTCCGCTGCCCCTTGCTGCTGGGTTCTCGTGGCTCCTCCTCCAGGAGATTTCCTGCCGTGGGTTCAAACGACAAATTTTATTGTTCTTTCCTTTTAAAATCAGGGCGTCCCCATCCCAGGGTTTCTTTCTGCCTCCCAGGTGTGTGGTGGGGCCTTGGTCCAACAGGGCGCAACACTTGGGGGTCACGTGGAGCGTGGTAAGGAGGGCAGTGGGCAGGTAGCAAAGGCCCGGATTCTAGTCCTCCGCCAGGGGCCCTTTGCCTTTGGTCCGTTGGTGTCCTGCTGGGGATGGATGGTCAGACATTTGCAATAGATGCCGTGGGGTTCATTGGTGTGTGTTAAGCTCAGAGTAAGAGCCTGGCCCAAGGTCACACGAGGCCTCCACATTCTGTTGTCCACGTGGCCTCTGTACTGGGGGCTGCAGAGAGTGTGGATGGAAAGAACTTAAGTGGGAGGCAGGATGAAATGACTGAATCTCTCCATTACTCTCGGCAGTTGTTTGGAGTCTCTGGTTGTGTTGTCTTGTGTGTCGTGTGTAGCTTTGTGGCATTGTCAAGTTGTGCTTTTTTTTGTTTGTTTTTTCGAGACAGGGTCTCACCCTGTCTCCCAGGCTGGAGTGTAGTGGTGCGATCTTGGCTCACTGCAACCTCTGCCTCCCAGGCTCAAGCAATTCTCCTGCCTCAGCCTCCTGAATAGTTGGGACCACAGGTGTATGCCACCGCACCCGGATAATTTTTGTATTTTTGGTAAATGGGGCTTTTTGTTTGTTTGTTTGTTTTTTCTTTTTTTTCTTTTCTTTTTTTTTGAGATAGAGTCTCGCTCTGTCGCCCAGGCTCTGGAGTGCAGTGGCGCGATCTCGGCTCACTGCAAGCTCCACCTCCCAGGTTCACGCCATTCTCCTGCCTCAGCCTCCCGAGTAGCTGGGACTACAGGTGCCCACCACCACACCCGGCTAATTTTTTTTGTATTTTTAGTAGAGACAGGGTTTCACTGTGTTAGTCAGGATGGTCTTGATCTCCTGACCTCGTGATCCGCCTGCCTCAGCCTCCCAAAGTGCTGAGATTACAGGCGTGAGCCACCACGCCTGGCTGGTAAATGGGGTTTTGCCATGTTGCCCAGGCTGGTCTCAAACTCCTGAGCTCAAGTGATCCACCCGCCTCAACCTCCCAAAGTGCTGGGATTACAGGTGTGAGCCACCATGCCTGGCCTGAGTTGTGCTTTCTGTGTGTTTTTGATACATGGGAAGGCATCTGCTGGGCACTCAGAACAGACTGGTTTTCATCCTGTCCCCCAACAAGATGGGACAGACAGGGTAGGAGCCGGTCCGCTTTCCCAGGTTCACAGAGATCCCAAATGCGGGGGAGTCTGTGCAGAGCTTTGCTTGCAGAGGGACTAGCCATTCCTGTCAGCTCTCCTGGGACATTCAAGGTAAATTGGATAGACAGGCTTCTGTATTACTCCCCTAGGAGGAAAAACTGAGCCACGTTTTTAGGGGGTCCTTAGGAGCATGTAGAGCAGAGCCCTCACATGGCCCCGGAGCCCCGTAAGGACCCACTGTTTTTGGAGATGCTGCAAGTTCCCCCTCAGCAGTTGCCCTCCATGTTTGTCAGATGGGAAGACCTTGGCCCTGGGAGTTGAACATCTGACCCCGTTGTTATGGCCCCAGCCAGGCAATGGGGAGGATTGGTGGGCAGGCCTGTGGGGAGTGTCCCCTCCCTGACAGACAGCAGAGGGCGGGCGAAGCGGATGCCTTCCCTTCCCTTAGATGTCACCAGTGTTTCCTTTTCTTCTGCCACCTGCTTCACACCCCAGGGAGGAGAGAGACCGAGCATCGGGGTATAGGAAGAGAGGTCCGAAACCCAAGCGGCTTCTGCTGCAGGTAACCGGCCTGCCTTTGTGCCTCCTTTTTCCCCCTGCCCAACCCCAAGTCCCCCTCTGCCCCTTGGTGCATTTGCACGGGCTGATTGAACTGATCTGCATCCTCTCCCCTGTACCACCCAGGGCACTGTGGGGTGGGGCACTTGGGTAAGTTTTGATGGGAGGAGTTGGGAAAAGCCTGCGTGTGGGGCTGGTGCCCAGGGAAGACAGCCTGGGTCGGAGGTGCCACCCGGGAGGGAGAGTAGGCATATGGCCAGTGGAATCCTAGAATTCTCAGAGCTTAGCATCTTGCTGTAAGGAAGCCTTGAAAGCTTTGAGCCTTTCGATGCTCAGAATCCCTAAACACAAAATTATCATTGAGAATCTCAGAAACATAAACTTTAGAATTGAGGAAACATGAGAGGCTGGAGTTTCAGAATCTAAGAAACAGAATCTCTCTCTCTCTTTTTTTTTTTGGTAAGACGGAGTCTCGCTCTGTCACTCATGCTGGAGTGCAGTGGCGCGATCTTGGCTCACTGCAAGCTCCACTTCCTGGGTTCACACCATTCTCCTGCCTCAGCCTCCTGAGTAGCTGGGACGACAGGTGCCCGCCACCACGCCTGGCTAAGTTTTTGTATTTTTAGTAGAGACGGGGTTTCACCGTGTTGGCCAGGATGGTCTCGATCTCCTGACCTCATGATCCGCCCACCTCGGCCTCCCAAAGTGCTGGGATTACAGGTGTGAGCCACTGCGCCCGGCCAGAAACAGAATTTTAGAATTGTAGAACTACAGCCTTGGAATGTCAGACCCTTAGAAGTGTGTCATTTTTGAGTGGGCCTCCTATTCCGGCCTTCAGTCAGTTGGGGACCCGAGTCTCTGCAGCATCCCGGAGTACCCATGTCGTGGGTCTTGGGGGCCTTTGCTGACCTCAGTGCTTTGCAGTGACAGGCAAGTGGATCTTGGAGCAGCGCAGTCACAGGTTGAGTCTCTCTGACCCAAAATCCAAAATGCGGCCAGGTGTGGTGCCTCACGCCTGTAATCCCAACACTTTGGGAGACCGAGGCGGGTGAATCACCTGAGGTCAGAAGTTCAAAACCAGCCTGGCCAACATGGTGAAACCCTGTCTCTACTAAAAATACAAAAATTAGCTGGGGATGGTGGCGGGCACCTGTAATCCCAGCTACTCAGGGGGCTGAGACAGGAGAGTCACTTGAGCCTGGGAGGTGGAGGTTGCAGGGAGCCAAGATCACGCCATTGCACTCCAGCCTGGGTGATAAGAGTGACATTCTGTCCCCCACCCCCCCAAAAAAAAACAAAATCTGAAATGTTCCAGAATCCAAAACGTTTTGAGCACCAACATGATGTTCAAAGGAAGTGCTCACTGGAGCATTCTAAATTTCAGATTTTTGGATTGGGGATGCTCAGCTAGTAAATATAATGCAAATATTCAAAAATCCTAAAAAAATTTGAAGTCTGAAGCACTTCTGGTTCCAAGCATTTCGGATAAGGAATGCTCTGCCTGTGTGTGGTTGTAGGTAAGCCTCTTCACCTGTAAAATGGGGATGAAGAGAATACCCACTCTCTTTAATGTATTAAGACCCACCAGGCAGGATATTGGAAGCTAGAAAGTCAGGATTCTTGGTCCACTTGTATGTGGTCCATGTCAAGCGTCCTTGGCCACTCCTGATGGTAGCCCACGGAGGCTTTCGCCAGAGGGGGTGGGCCTCCCTTCATGCAGTGGGCATGTTCCATTGGGTTTGGCATGAATTGAGCCTAGGAAGGAAAGTAACATCTCCTGGATGTCTGTGTGCCAGGCTCTGTGCCCAGTGTGCCTCACAGATGAACACACTCCATCCACATACTAAGCCTACAGGGCAGGTGTGTTCGTTATCTCTTCCCCTCTAACATGGCAACTCAAAGCAATAAACATTGATTATTTCCCATGGCTTCTGGGGGTCAGGAATTTGGGAATGTGCTAGCTGGTTCGTCAGTGGTTCTAGTCTGAGCTGCAGTCCAGGTGTTGGCTGGGCTGCAGTCATCTGCAGGCTCGACCAGGGCTGCGGGATCTGCCTCCGAGGGGGCTGCTCACGTGCCGGCGAGTCAGGGCTGGGCGTTGACAGGGACTGGTCCTCACCATGTGGACCTCTCCAGAGGGCTGCTTGAGTGTCCTTACAGTGCAGCCACCAGCTTCCCAGAGTGGGTGACCCGAGAGAGACAGCAAGGAAGAAGCCACAGTGTCTTTTATGCCCTAGCCCGGGAAGCCACACACCATAGCACTGGGTGTGGGAACGGACTGCGCGTAGGTGTGAATTCCAGGAGGTGGGTGTGGTTGGGGCCCTCCTCGGAGGCTGGCTCCTATAGTCTCTTCATTGTTTCGCTGAGAAAGAAACTGAGGCCCAGGGAAGCCGGTAGCTTACCCAGGACCTGACTGTTGGCACCCGCGTCCCTTTAGTAGCTGTAGTTCTCTCGTGATGAGGTTGCCAAGGACGTAGAAGAACCTGCCTTGCAGAATGGTAGAATGTACTGGGCCTTTTTTTTTTTTTTTCCAGACAGAGTCTCGCTCTGTCACCCAGGCAGGAGTACAGTGGTGCGATCTCTGCTCACTGCAACCTCTGCCTTCTGGGTTCAAATGATTCTCCTGCCTTAGCCTCCCAAGTAGCTGGGATTATAGGCGCCTGCCACCACGCCCGGCTAATTTTTGTATTTTTAGTAGAGATGGGGTTTCACCATGTTGGCCAGGCTGGTCTTGAACTCCTGACCTCAGGTGATCCAGCCGCCTCGGCCTCCTAAAGTGTTGGGATTACAGGCGTGAACCACTGTGCCCGGCCCGTACTGGGCTTCTGATGGCCTGTGAGCCCGCTGGGAGGAGTGGGTTTTGAGTCAGCTGCCTACAGGACATGCCTCCCAGCCACTGCAGTATTTTCCCAGTCCCCTCCCAGTTCAGCCCTCCTCCCATCACTGCAGCAGCCCGCACCTGGGGACATGTGATGCCGTTAGCAGGCACGACTGTGAGTGGGACCTGCGTGTGTCATCTCTTCCCTCAGCTTGGAGGTGTTTGACCTCACAGGTCCCATCTGATGGCTGCACAATCTTCCTGGGAGCTCCTGGCCTCTGGTAGCAGGTGGCAGGAGAAGGTACTGTCCCAGTGATCCATGAGTCTCCCAACATCTTGGCACCATGGATCTTTTGTAGATTCATGTAAATCCTCCCCAAGTAACTAAGATAAATCCCGAAATTACAAACTCCAGGGGTGGACGGACTTGCCCTTCAGCTCCAGATGTGTTGCGGGCAATCAGCAGAGCGGGCTGCATGAGGTGGCTCACAGAGCCCAGGAGCCCCCTGGAGGGGTCGGGGTGCATCTGCAGGCCAGGTGGAGCCCTGTCCCTTTGGCTGGGTAGCATGGGCATCCGGGCTGTGTGTGCTGCTGGCCTGGCTTTGCCCCAAGCAACTCCAAGAGCACACCTTTGCCCTCCGCCTGCACCGTCTCCCGGGTGAGCTGGCAGTGTCAGTTTTGGAGGTGCTCTGGAAAGCAAAGGTGCCTTTCCTAAAACGAAGGCTAACTCTTTAATGCATCCAGATTTGTTTCTCTTGGCCAGTTTTCAATGTGTCCTTCTTGTATGCTTCTCCGCTGGGTATCAAAGGGTAAACGCTAGGATGAGAGTGCTCTGTGGGACCCAGAGGCGGGGCTGAGATGGCAGAGCCTGGGGTTGCCCGGGGCCCACTCTCTGGGCTGGGGTGGGGTGGGGTGATGGCCAGCCGTGGCGTGGGGAGGAGTTGAGTAGGTAGATGTGGGAAGGGCACTCCGGGTGGGAGGAACAGCATGAGCAAAGGTGTGGCGGGTGGGAGGGTGGGGCTGACCCGCGCTGCCCTGGCTTGCCCCCGCAGCGGCTGTACAGCATGGACCTGCGGAGCTCCCACAAGGCCAAGGGCAAGGAGAAGCTCTGCTTCTCCCTGACGTGCCCACTCGGCAGCGGGAGCCCCGAGGGGGTGGTCAAGGCGGGGGCACCTGAGCTGGTGGACAAGGGCCCCTTGGTGCCCACCCTGCCCTTCCCGCTCCGCAAGCCCCGAAAGGCCCACAAGTACCTGCGGCTCTCACGCAAGAAGTTCCCGCCCCGCGGGCCCAACCTGGAGAGCCACAGCCATCGACGGGAGCTCTTCCTGCAGGAGCCACCGGCCCCAGACGTCCTGCAGGCGGCTGGCGAGTGGGAGCCTGCTGCGCAGCCCCCTGAAGAGGAGGGTAAGGCAGCCCCGGCCCAGAGACCCTCAGAGCTGGAAAGGGCCCAATGGGTCATCAGGTCCAGCTGGTTCAATGTCCAAAGAGGGCCTGTGGTGCTTTGTGGGGACAGTCGGGTCTGGGCTCAGGGCCCAACACTAGCCCAGGGCTCCTCCTGTCGTCCTGCTGTGGCTGAGCTCTTGTCTAGGTGGGGAGGATGCACCCAGCGCCCTCCTCCCGTGTCCAGCCCTGTGTGAGGCCCTGAGCTGACTGAAGATGCAGAGACGAGGAGCTGGAGTTGGGGTGGGGTTGGGTGGTCTGCATGGCTTCCCACCTTGTCAACGCTGCCCCCATCTGTCTGTGTGTCTCACGCTGCAGCAGATGCCGACCTGGCCGAGGGGCCCCCTCCCTGGACACCTGCGCTCCCCTCAAGTGAGGTGACCGTGACCGACATCACCGCCAACTCCATCACTGTCACCTTCCGCGAGGCCCAGGCGGCTGAGGGCTTCTTCCGAGACCGCAGTGGGAAGTTCTGAATCACCGTTTTTACTCTTCTTAAACTGTTTTCTTTTGGGCTTGGGGTGGGACTTCCAGAGATAGAGATGGGTTGGGGGCGGGGTAATTATTTTATTTAAAAAAATAGCGAGCAGCAAAAGGGGAGAAGATCCCACTGCTCTCCCACCACCTGCCCTTTCTCTGAGGGACGTTTACCACGAGGCCTCAGGCTGGGGATGGAGAGAGTCGCTCTGGGAGTTGGGGTACCACCCCCAGGGCAGGATGGGGACAGGGTCACCTGCCCGGGACACCACCATTATCATTCTCCGCTAGTGACGCAGCAGCTGGTTCTGGGAGTAAAAGGAGCATTGGAAGGCCCAAACCCCGTCCCTTGAGTGGCCACCCCAGCCTGGTTGGCTGGTTTTCCTCTTTTCTTCTTGTTTCGATTGGGTCTTTACCTTGAACTTTCCTTTCTGGCTTTGCAGTGGGCTGTGGAGGCTGGTTTGACCAAAAGTGAGTGGGGCGGGAGGAAGGGGCAGGAGGAAGGGTTGAGGTTACTTGGAGCGAGTCCCTTCCCCTTCAGAGAGGCTTCTATCCTTCCCAGGGAGGAGGCGCTGCTGAGACCCTTCTGCTGAGAGCTCTGCCCTCCCCTCATCACCTGGCCTGTGCAGAAACGCTCACGCACACCTGGCTGCACAGGTGTGCACGCATTACCCTTCGCATGTACGTTCCCATGTGTCCCGTGAACGCATGTGTGTCTGCAGACGTGTCCACATGGGCCTTGCGAACCTGGTTTAAAAACCCTGGCCAGGTGAACGTGGGGTGATTCACAGCACAAAAGAACTCACCACCACACCTGCACTCACCCCACCTTGCATGCACCTTGCTACCTGCTTGCGGCTTTCAGTGGAGGGCAGGGATCTGGCATGGGTGCGATGGCACCCCATGCTTCAGGCATGCAGATGTGGTTTCTCAGCTGCACCGGGCCAGGCTGCGGGTGTGCAGGCATCTGCTAAGTTGTGTGATGTATCAGCACAGGCTTTGAGACATCTGGACCCTGTCCTTCCTCCCCCGAGGGGTTCTTGTTCTGACTCAGGTGACTTTTCAGCCCTTCCAATTCCCCTCTTTTTCTGCCCTCCCCTCCAACTCAGCCAGCCCAGGTGTGGGCAGTCAGGGAGGGAGGGAGTGTCCCACCACGTTCTCAGGGCAGCCCTTGACTCCTAAGCCCCTTCCTCCTTCCATTCTGCATCCCCTCCCCATCCAACCTAAATGCCACAGCTGGGGCTGAGCTGTATTCCTGTGGAGGGACCTCTGCCGTGCCTCCCTGAGGTCAGGCTGCGCTGTGTGATGGGCAGGCTTTGTCCCAACCCACCCCTGGCAAGGTGCACTTGTTTTCTGGCTTGTACAAGGTGTCCTGGGGGCCAGTGGCTTCCCTGCCAGTAAGGAGTGACTTCTCCCTCTCTTCCAGTCCTGTAGGGGAGACAAAGCCAGATTGGGGGGCCCGAGGGGAGCATGGAAAAGGCCGGCTCCCCTGTCTTTCCTTGGCTGTCAGAGTCAGGGTAACACACACCAAGAGTGGAGTGTGGCTGGCAAGTTTGAAACCTGCCAGCCCTCCCCACAGCTCTGCTCTGTGTTCTCAGGAAGTCACAGAGTCTACTGAGGCAAGGAGAGGGTGATTCTTTCCCCAGATCCCTTCTTCCCTAGTTCCCAAACCAAAGACAGCCTGCAGCCCTTTCTGCATGGGGTGCTCTGTTGACAGGCTTCCCAGATCCCTGAGTCTCTTTCCTTCCTCCTCGATCTTTAGTTGTCCACGGTCAATTCAGTGCTTCCATTGGGGGACAGTCCCCTCCGGGATGACCTGATTCACCTCCAGCCCAGGGAATGGAATCTAGAGGAATATGTGGGGCGGGTCTGGACAAGGAGCGGCAGGAATCACCACCCATCTCCAGCTGTGGCGCCCTGTGGAGGGGAAGGGGAAGCCCGGGATTCAGAGAGAGCTCTTCCAGGAGAGGGGTGCCCAGCGGAGGTAAAGGTGATAGAGGGTTGTGGGGGGTCTCTAGTTGAATGTTTTGGCCCATGGCTTTGGAACATGGCTGGCAGCTTCCAGCAGAAGTCACGCTCCCCATCCCCCAGGGGACATGGGACCTTTTTCCTGCTTCCTGGTCACTTTCAAAGAACTATTTGCGCAATCTGTGGGTCTGTGGATTCACGGGGCTTTCTGTGTGGGTGCTGCAGTTGCTTTTGTCTGCAGCAGCAGGACACATCTTTCCTCTTACTCAGCCCTTTATGGCCCATGGGGAACTCCGTGGCTCAGGGAGAGCTGAACTCCAGGGGTGTGACCTGGGACAGGTGGGCCTGAGGTGCCCAGCTCAGGGCAGCCACGTGGCTCATGGGCTGTAGTGAGCCAGCTCCCTGGGGGAAAAGGCTGTGGGCCATTAGGACCATCCTCCAGGACAGGTGACCTCTATGAGGTCACCTATGGTTGTGGCCGTGCAGGCCTCCTTCCAGCCCAGAGTGGCCCAGTAGAGCAAGGCAGACAGCGCCCTCCACCCCCGCAGCCCTCTTAAAAGGCCAGTACTCTTGGGGGTGGGGGGAGGGTTTAGAAAGCATTTGCCCACCTGCCTTTCTTTCCCCCAGCCCCCATCCACTTTGAATGTAGAGATCTATGGGCACTTTTCCTTTTGTGGTGGGGGGTGTAGAGGAGGTACCCCCACCCCTGGCATGGCCGCCTGGAATGCAGGACTGTCACTGCTGTTCGGGTGATGACCTCGTTGGCAAGCTCCTCCTCTCCTCTTGTTCTGGGGGCAGGCGCTGTGCTTCTGTGAGGTGGTTTAGCTTTTGCTTTATAAGTGGCCAGCCGTGGCCACCAGGTCTCAGCACAAGAGCGCTTCCTTTGCACAGAATGAGCTTTGAGCTTTGTTCAGACTAAATGAATGTATCTGGGAGGGGTCGGGGGCACGAGTTGATTCCAGGCACATGCCTTTGCTGAGTGTGTGTGTGCTGGGAGAGTCAGAGTGGATGTAGAGCGCGGTTTTATTTTTGTACTGACATTGGTAAGAGACTGTATAGCATCTATTTATTTAGATGATTTATCTGGTAAATGAGGCAAAAAAAATTATTAAAAATACATTAAAGATGATTTAAAAAAAAGAAAATTCCTGGGCATTTGGTCATTCCTTCTGGTGGTTGTCAAGCGCGTCTGTCCACCAACAGGCTTTGTGCGAGCAACAAGGCTGTTTATTTCACTTGGGTGCAAGTGGGCTGAGTCTGAAAAGAGTCAGCCAAGGGAGATAGGGGTGGGGCAGTTTTATAGGACTGGAGTAAGCAGTGGAAAGTTACAGTGAAAGGTGGTTAGCTATTGTCAGCAGGGGAGGGGGTCACAAGGTGCCTGGTGGGGAGATCATAATACTCATTGTCCGGAAGAAGGTCACCAGGTCGATCAGTTGGGGCAGGGCAGGAACAAGTCATGATGGAATGTCATAAGGTTGGTCAATCAGTTAAGACAGGAGCTGGCTGTTTCACTTCTTTTGTACTTTTGGGTTGCCCCAGACTTCTTGGCTCCTGCAGGCCATGTGGATGTATATGTGCAGGTCACAGGGGTTACAATGGCTGAGCTTCAGCTCAGAGGCCAGACAGCGGTGTCCGCACTGTGCTGAAGAAAGAGCTCCAGCCCCTGGCAATGCCTGGGGTTTAGGTCCCAGGTCTGCTGGTCACCGGCTATGATCTTGGACAAGTCTTTCCCTTCGCTGAGACCCCAGATGGACAGAGAATTCACTGAGGTGATGGGAACAGGAAACTGCGGGGTGTCTCTGGGTGAGGCCATCGCCGTGGTCTGTAGTGTGTCGTCAGAGGCCTGGAAGTGCTTCTGGCACCTTTTATCTGCTTCCCCCCGAGTCCTTTATTCCAGAACCTTGGAGCGGTGAGCATCCCAGGTCTCTGCAACTGCAGGTTCTGGATCGCAGGACTGTCATGGGGCTAACGCTCACCTACTGTGTGTTCAGCCAAGCTTAGCACACATGTCTGAACGTTGAGACAGGTGGTCAGAGCCAAGGGCAAGTCCTGGGAGCACGTCTGCATTTCAGTGCATCACGGGCTGCAGGGCCAGAGCAGGCAGGGCTGATGGTGGGGAGAAGAGTTAACGAGTCTGTTGCAGCCATGCAGGTGGAGGGGGATGGTGGCCGCAACTGTGGACATGTCAGTGAAAGAGAAACAGATAGACTGGGGGTAGATTTAGGTGGTGGAAGCGTCAAGATGTGGCCACGGAATTGATGCAAGGGAGGGATCAAGAATATGCCTGGGACCTGGCACAGTGGCTCACGCCTATAATCCTAGCACTTTGGGAGGCTGAGGTGAGCGGATCACCTGAGGTCAGGAGTTTGAGACCAGCCTGACCTATATGGTGAAACCCTGTCTCTACTAAAATTACAAAAATTAGCTGGGTGTGTTGGTGGGTACCTATAATCCCAGCTACTCTGGAGGCTGAGGCAGGAGAATCTCCTGAACCCAAGAGGTGGAGGTTGCAGTGAGCCAAGATCGCCACTGCATTCCAGCCTAGAGACTCCATCTCGAAAAAAAAAAAGGGAGGGGGAGATTTGGACACAAACACATGCTGTGAGATGACTGTGTGAAGATGGAGAAGATGCCATCCATAAGCCAGGAAGAGAGGCCTGCATCAGAGCCTTCTCTCCAAGCTCAGAAGGAACCAACCCTGCTGACCCTTGATCCTGGACTTCAGCCTCCACAACTGTGAAAGGATACATTTCTGTTGTTTAAGCTTCCTGGTCTGTGGGAGCTTATTACGGCAGCCATAGCAAGCTGATGCAGCATCCATGAGAGCAGAGTCTAAGGCGGGGACTTGGGTGCAGGTAGTTTATTTGGGAGGGGGTTCTAGGAAGCAAGAGTGGAGACAGGGCCAGGGGAGGAGGGAAAGCCAGGGTAAGGGCACATTATTGAGGTGGGTACTGTGGGAACAGGAGCTCGATTCCACCTGGACTTTCGGGTAAGGGTTCGAAACGCCTCCCGAAATTGTCCATCCAACTGGGGATAGGAACGTATAGCCACTCTCCCATCCTTCCCATCCCATTGCTGAAGCTGCTCTGGAGTGTTGACTTCCTGCACTTCTCAGCTGGGTCCATGCAGAGGCCAAGGCACCCCCACCTGGCATCCGAATTACCCCACTAGGCAGAAAGTGAAGACTGGACCCTGGCCATGGCTAAAGACAGAGATGAGGATGGCAGGGTGAGAGCTGAACAAGCGGAAACACCTGGCAGAGGAAGGCGTGGCCGGGCTGGTTTCACTGAGTTCAGAGTGTGTGTGGGTTGGCAGTACAGGTGGCTCTAACACAGTGCCATACACCGGAACACAGACATTCATTTCTCACAGTTCTGGGGGTCGGGAAGTCCAAGACCACGCCCGGCTAATTTTTGTATTTTTAGTAGAGAGATGGTTTCACCATCTTGGCCAGACTGATCTTGAACTCCTGACCTCATGATCCACCCATCTCGGCCTCCCAAAGTTCTGGGATTACAGGCGTGAGCCACTGTGTCTAGCCTAAACTTTTTATTATGAAAAAATTCAAACATGCAGAAGTAGAGGCAGCAATATAAAGACCCTCATGTGCCACTCACCCAGATGCCACCATCCTCAGTGCTACCCCACACTTGCTGGGATGCAGATGCTGGGGCCTGGGCACATAGTGGTAGATAAAGCCACAGGTGGGGGAAGGGTCAGAGGAGGAAGAAGGCGATGTGCCTGTGTTTGGTGGTGGGCAGATCTATGCATGCCTGCCCCCAAGACCAAGGGAGCCAAGAGACCAAAGACAGAGGCTGACAAATCCAGTTTCTGAGAAAGAAACATTTAATGGGGACTTAGGAACAGAGGCCATGTCTCCGGCAGCCGAGAGATGGCAGATCCCTGCAGCCGCCCTCCAGAAAGTGTTCTTTATATAGCAGGCTTTTGGGGTGAAACGTGTAGCTGGTCACATCTTCAGACTTTGTTGTCAAGACTCATGAGCACTGGGGAGGTTGGATAAGCATCTTTACAAGGGGTCATCTGTGTGATGGGCATTGTTTAAAGACCTTGCTGCAGGACACATTGTTATGCAGGGGTCAGACACCAGTCCTCATGGCAGTTATGCTTCAAGGTGGCATCACTCCTGCTGTTTTCCTATAGCACGCTCGTGTATGTGTGTGTGCATGCATGCACGCACATGTGTATGCTCACAGGTGGTAACACGAGGGCTGATTCTGCCTCCTCCTAGTTTCCTGCACTGGGGGTAGAGTCTGGCTCTAGTCGCTTGCTGGCAACTCCTTGGTGACTCTCTTCAGGAAGTGGAGCACTCAGGGCCGGGCGCAATGGCTCATGCCTGTAATCCCAGCACTTTGGGAGGCTGAGGCAGGCGGATCACCTGTGGTCAGGAGTTTGAGACCAGCCTGGCCAACGTGGGGAAACCCTGTCTCTACTAAAAATATAAAAATTAGACGGGCGTGGTGGCATGTGCCTGTAATCCCAGCTACTCCGGAGGCTGAGGCAGGAGAATCACTCGAGCCCGTGAGGCGGGGCTTGCAGTGAGCCGAGATTTTGACACTGTATTCCAACCTGGGTAACAGAACGAGACTCCGTCTCAAAAACAAAAAATAAAATAAAATAAAATAAAATAAAAAGTGGGGCACTCAGCATGCTTTGTCTTTAGCTTTAAGCCTTAACCCAAATTCTGAATCCCCAAGAACATGTCATGGCTGTGTATGGTGGCTCAAGCCTGTAATCCCAGCGCTTTGGGAGGCCAAAGCAGGTGGATCACTTAAGGCCTGGAGTTGGAAAGCAGCCTGGGCAACATGGCGAGACCCTGTCTCTATGAAAAATGAGAAAAAATTAGCTGAGTGTGGTGGCATCTCTAGTCCCAGCTACATGGGAGGCTGAAGCAGGAGGATTGCCTGAGTCCAGGAGGTCATGACTGTAGTGAGCTATGATCATGCCATTGCACTCCAGCCTGGGTGACAGAGTGAGATCCTGTCTCAAAGGAAAAAATGAAAAACAAGAAAAGTCTCAGAATTGCCCTGGTACACGTGCTCAGTATAGCTCTCGTGTATGTTACCTGCATGCTGACGACGACTCTCTGAGGTAGGTACTATTGTTGCACCTGTTTCTGTGAGTGGAGACAAGTGGTTAGAGAGGCTGTGGTTAGTTATTCAAGGCTACACAGCTAGGATGTAGCAGAGCAGAGATTTGAACCTGTATCTGGCACCAGACACCTCATGACTAATCTTTCTACAGCAGTTCTCAAACTTTTTGGTTGCTGAATCCATTTACATTCTTAAAAACTGTTAAGAACCCCAGAGAGCTTTTGTGTATGTGGGTTATAGCTATCAATATTTATCATATTAGAGGCCAGGTGCGGTGGCTCACGCCTGTAATCCCATCACTTTGGGAGGCCGAGGCAGGTGGATCACCTGAGGTCAAGAGTTTGAGACCAGCCTGACCAACATGGTGAAACCCCATGTCTACTAAAAATACAAAAATTAGCCAGGCGTGGTGGCAGGTGCCTGTAATCCCAGCTACTTGAGAGGCTGAGCCAGGAGATTCACTTGAACCCAGGAGGCAGAGGTTGCAGTGAGCCGAGATCGCGCCAGTGCACTCCAGCCTGGGCGACAAGATCGAGACTCTCTTAAAAAAAAAAAAAAGTAATGGCTTCATTATTTTTTAATGATTAGATATTTTCAAATTTCATATATATATATATATATATATATTTTTTTTTTTTTTTTTTTTTTTTTTTTTGGAGACAGCCTTGCTCTGTTGCCCAGGCTGGAGGCTGGAGTGTGGTGGCACGATCTCGACTGCAACCTCTGCCTCCTGGATTCAAGCCATTCTCCTGCCTCAGCCTCCTGAGTAGCTGGGAATACAGGTGCCCGCCACCACACCCAGCTAATTTTTGTGTTTTTAGTAGAGATGGGGTTTCGCCATGTTGGCCAGGCTGGTCTCAAATTCCCGACCTCAGGTGATCCACGTGAGCCTCCCAAAGTGCTGGGATTACAGACGTGAGCCACCGCATCGGGCCTGAAGCCATTACGTATTAACATAAGTAACACATTTTATGAAAAATATATTTTCCAAAACAAAAAGATTCAGTGAGGACAGTTGGTGTTGCTTTACTGCCGGCCGTGTCCCCCCCACCCCCCATTGGCTCTTTTTTGTTTGGCTTAATAGGAAGGTGGATTCTCATATCTCCTGCTTTAAAACCTGTTGCAGTATTGCATGGCATGCAGCCTCTGGAAAATTCCGCCGTTCATTGTGAGAACATGAGAGTAGGAAGACAACATCTTAAACATGATGATGAGAACCTTGGACCTTACAGGCCCTGAAAAGGCTGGGCACACTTGGAAGCCACCGTCTTCTTCCCTGTAGCTCGCCTGGGCAGGTGGCCACAGCTAGCCACCTGAGGCCGGTCCGTGGTCCAT
This sequence comes from Nomascus leucogenys, assembly GCF_006542625.1. Classification (NCBI taxonomy): domain Eukaryota; kingdom Metazoa; phylum Chordata; class Mammalia; order Primates; family Hylobatidae; genus Nomascus; species Nomascus leucogenys. The sequence continues at coordinate 11,360,705 of NC_044387.1, forward strand.
TCCTGGAAGGCGTGGCTTCTGGCTGGTGCCCTGGGAGAGCTCATTGCCTGGAGATCCCCTGTCAACGCCCCGCTTCACCGTCCCCCACGCTTCACCGCCCCTCCGGTTCACTGCCCTCCCCCGCCCCCTCCCCCGCCCCCTCCCAGACCCCCTCCGCTCCCCCCCCCCCCCCCCCCCCGCCCATCCCCAGCCGCTTCACCGTTCAGTCCGGATGCCTCCTGGAAAGAAAAGCCATACAGCACGAAGGAAAGCAGGCGCGGGAAAGTTCCTGTGAAGCTGGAGGGGAGAGGAGGGGGCGAGAGGGAAAAGCTGCAGAAAGAAAGAGGAAGGAATGAAGGCACGCGGGGGAAGGAGGGGACGGTGGGCGCTGGGGGCAGGGGAAGGCCTACGCCTCTTCCACTGTCCTGAGAGGGAGGAGGCACAGAGGAAGCAGGCCCCAAGGGCCGGGTGCCATGAGAGGGAGAGGGAGAGGAAGAGCTGCACCCCAAGAAGGTGGAACGAGGGAGGGCGACCGCCCGGCTGGCCTGGGGTGGGGCAGGTGCAGCCTTCCCGGCTCCCCAAATTGCCCAGCTGTCCTGAAAATAAATCCCATGGGAAAGCGGGGAAGAAGCTGCCCGCCCCCCAGACCCCCAGGACCTCCCTGTCCTCCTCTTGACTGCACCTTTGGGCCCTGCCTTTTAGATGGAATCCGATGGGGTCTGATCCCCACCTGCCCCTGCACACCCTGCCTCCTTCCTCCTCGTGCTCCTCCGCTGGCCTCCTCCAGTGGCTTCGGTGCTTTCTCACCTCACTGGGTCCGTTCTTATTAATTAATTATTTATTGAGGCAGAATATTACTGTGGTTGCCCCTGCTGGAGTGCAGTGGCACCATTTTCGCTCACTACGGCCTTGACCTCCTGGGCTCAGGTGATCCTCCCACCTCAGCCTCCCAAGTAGCTGGGACTACAGGTGCGAACCACCACGCTGGCTAGTTTTTTGTATTTTTGGAAGAAATGGGGATTCACCATGTTGCCCAGGCTGGTCTCAAACTCCTGAGCTCAAGTGATCTGCCCGCTTCAGCATCCCAAAGTGCTGAGATTACAGGTATGAGCCGTCTCGCCTGGCCTCACTGGGTCCGTTCTGACTTTGGGAGGGTGTGATGGGATTTGGGCCCCTGCCTGTCACAGATATGAGGTGGGAATCTTTCAAGGAAGCCAAATGGCTGGGGGGATGCGGGGAGGTCTCCTCTGGAGAAGGAGGGCCAGGTTCCGGTTGATGACCAGGTCAGGGCAGTCAGGCCATTGGTAGTGCAGGCCATTGTCCCTGCCTTGCTGGAGGGAGAGCGCTTTGCCAGAGAGGAAGAGACTACGCCTCTCACCTGTCCATTTGGGGGCTCACTTTTCCCCTGTCTGATCATCCAGCTGACACTGTGCATGTCCCATTCACCTGGGGTTGTAAGGTGAACAAACGCATGGCCATCCTCAGAGGGCCTGCTTCTGTCTGGTTTTGGCCTCTGGCTTTGAGGCTTTAGTTACTTGCAGGCGATCTTAATTTTAAGTAATAAAACATATTTTTTAATAGTTGCTTTATTCAAGATATTTTTATGTATGGAGAGGAATACTCATTAACATTGGTACTTTATTGCTCAATTTATTCAAGTAATATAACTCTGAAAATCAATTTTCCTTAAGCATTTAAACATTATTAATTTGACTAATTATAAATCTAGTATTATAAATGTAGACTGATTCTTTTGAACACTCCAGACATCTTAACTAGCAGGCCAGACACACGCAAATACAGTATTTCAGACTGATCGAGATGGCGGGATCTGCGCAATCTAATGATAGATTCTTTACAGAGATGCACAAACCAAGGAGATTTAAACGGAGACCTTTCATCATTAGGCTGAGTCTCTTTAAATCATGATAACAATGTTTATTTGTGGCATCTGGGACTAAGTTTCTCTTTGCATAGGGTGCTATTGGGGTACCTGTCAGAGTGGAGGAAAATGATGTGCAGCCACTAGAGGGCCCCTAAAATTTATTCTTTATATTTATTTATTTATTTTTAATTTTTTACAAACTAGAGCTGCGGTCTCTCCATGTTGCCCAGGCTGGTCTCAGACTCCTGGCCTCAAGTGATCCTCCAACCTCTACCTCCCAAAGGGCTGGGATTACAGGTGCAAGCCACTGTGCCCAGCCTAAAATTGATTCTTCTTTGTTATTATTATTTTTGGTGGCAGAGCAGAAAAGCATTTCTAAGTATATAAATACCTCTGACTTGACTTTTTACATCATCCTACCTAAATATGTTGTTGTTTTACTGACCACTAAGAATTTCTCTATATTACACACACACACACACACACACACACACACACACACACACAATCTCTCTCTCACTTAAATGAACAAATGAAAATATATTGTGTATAATTTCTTTTTTTGAATGCAGTTTATTTCATTTTGACTTTTTTCTTTCTTCCTTTTTTTTTTTTTTTGAGATGGAGTCTCGCTCTGTCGCCAGGCTGGAGTGCAGTGGCACCATCTTGGCTCACTGCAACCTTCGTCTCCCAGGTTCAAGCAGTTCTCCTGCCTCAGTCTCCTGCGTAGCTGGGATTACAGGCGTGCACCACCACACCCGGCTAATTTTTGTATTTTTAGTAGAGATAGGGTTTCACCATCTTGGCCAGACTGGTCTCAAACTCCTGACCTCCACCCGCCTCAGCCTCCCAAAGTGCTGGGATTACACGTGTGAGCCACCTTGCCCAGGCTTCTTTTTGGTTTACTCCTCCCTGCTCCCCCCATCCCTTGTTTCTTCTCTCCCACTTCACACGGCTCTTCAGATAACTCATGTAAATGATCTTGGAATACAAGAAATATTCTCCATGATCATGGAATTTCAAAGGAACATAGGTACTTGTGCATGAGCATATGTAGCTTTTTTCATTGTTTTATAAAAACAAGATCAAGTGATGTATTAGGATTCTCTAGAGGGCCAGAACTAATAGGATCTATCTATCTATCTGTCAATCGATCGATCGATCTATCTAATAGGATCTATCTATCATCTATCTATCTATCTATCTAATCTATCTATCTATCTATCATCTATCTATCTATCTAAAGGGGAGTTTATTAAGGAGTATTAACTCACAGGATCACAAGGTCCCACAACAGGCAATCTGCAAGCTGAAGAGTAAGAAAGCCAGTCCAAGTCCCAAAGCTGAAGAACTTGGAGTCCGATGTTCGAGGGCAGGAAGCATCCAGCATGGGAGAAAGATGTAGGCTGGGAGGCTAAGCCAGTCTGGCCTTTTCACGTTTTTCTGCCTGCTTTATATTCTGGCCTCGCTGGCAGCTGATTAGATGGTGCCCACCCAGATTAAAGGTGGGTCTGCCTTTCCCAGCCCACTGACTCAAATGTTAATCTCCTTTGGCAGCACCCTCACAGACACACCCAGGATCAGTACTTTACATCCTTCAATCCAATCAAGTTGACTCAGTATTAACCATCACACATGATTATACACATCATTCTGTCCCTTTTCTCAATAATTTCTTGTAGAAATTTTGGCTGCATACTAGTCAATGGTGTGAATGTACCATAAATTACACATTCATCCACCAGTGGGAATTCACTTTATTTCCAATTTATTTACCCTGCAAACAGCATTACACTACTGATGACAAGAAGGCAACTGCGTTGGAGAGGGAGGTCATCATGGCTGCAAGGAAGGGACTGGACCCATATAATATACTACCCCTAAAGGCAGCTTCAGATACCAAAGAAGACCCTAATTTAGTCCTCTCTATCACCAACAAGAGAATAGTGGGCTGCATCTGTGTAGAGGACAACAGTACCATCACCTGCTTTGGGCTGCACAAAGGCGAGACCTAGCGATGCCCCAGCTATGGAACCCATTACAAGCTGGTGCCCCACCAGCTGATGTACTGAGCACCTGCACCAAGTTACTCAAAATGAGCTGCAAAGTTTCTTCTTTCCAGTAAAGACTAGCCATTGCATTGGCTCCTTCTCCCATTAAAAAAAAAAAAAAGAAAGAAAGGGCTGGGCCCGGTGGCTCATGCCTGTAATCCCAGCACTTTGGGAGGGGGAGGTGAGTGGATCACCTGAGGTCAGGAGTTTGAGACCAGCCTGACCAACATGGAGAAACCCCATCTCTGCTAAAAATACAAAATTAGCCGGGCTTACTGGCGCATGCCTGTAACCCCAGATACTCAGGAGGCTGAGGCAGGAGAATCGCTTGAACCCAGGACGTGGAGGTTGTGGTGAGCAGAGATTGCACCATTGCACTTCAGCCTCGGCAACAAGAGAGAAATTCCTTCTCAAAAAAAAGAAAAAGAAACAAAGAAAGAAAAGAAAAAAGGCCAGGCATAGTGGCTTATGCCTGTAATCCCACATCTTTGGGAGGGTGAGGCAGGAGGATTGCTTGAGCCCAGGAGTTCAAGACCAGCCTGGACAACATAGTGAGACCCTATCTATTAAAAAAAAAAAGTCACATGCAGATTTTTTTTTTTTTGAGATGGAGTTGCCCAAGCTGGAGCGCAGTGGGATAATCTCAGCTCATTGCAACCTTGGCCTCCTGGATTCAAGCGATTCTCCTGCCTCAGCCTCCCGAGTAGCTGGGATTACAGGCACACGCCACCACACCCGGCTAATTTTTGTATTTTTAGTAGAGATGGGGTATCGCCATGTTGACCAGGCTGGTCTGGAAATCATGACCTCAAGCGATCCGCCTGCCTTGGCTTCCTAAAGTGTTAGGACTACAGGTGTGAGCCACCACGCCTGGCCTAATTGTCTATTTTTATCTTTTCCCATACAAACATTTTAGATTTTATGTAATCAAATAGATCTATATTTTTGTTGAAGGTCTCTGGATTCTCTCTTTTAATTATAAGGATTTTCCTAATTTCTGTTTTGTACATGTCTTCTGGATTTTTTTCTAAGATTTTAATTTTTTACATTGAAGCTTTGAGCCATCTGGAATTTATTTTTGCATGTAGTATGAAAAAGGACTCAATTTTCTTCCAGATGGATAGCCAGTTGTGCCAGCACCATTTATTAAGCAGTCCAGAGTGTCCACCGAAATTAAGGCTGTTGAGGCAGAAATAATTTGATAAAGGTTTATTGGAAGCCAAATGTGATGATCAACCCAGGAAGACACGCCAACAAGGTTGGGGGTATTTCAGAGTCTGTCACAAGGTTTTTTTTTAGGAAAGTTTAAAAGAAGGAAGGGGGAGCTGGGTGCAGTGGCTCATGCCTGTAATCCCAACAATTTGGGAGGCCGAGGTGGGTGGATCACCTGAGGTCAGGAGTTTGAGACCAACTTGACCGACATGGTGAAACCCCGTCGCTACTAAAAATACAAAAAAAAAAAAAAAAAATTAGCCAGGCGTGGTGGCATATGCCTGTAATCCCAGCTACTTGGGAGACTGAAGCAGGAGAATCGCTTGAACCCAGGAGGTGGAGGTTGCAGTGAGCCCAGATTGTGCCACTGTACCACAGTCTGGGTGTCATGAGCAAAAATGTATCTCAAAAAAACAAAACAACAACGACAAAAAACAATGGAGGGGGACTCCTTTCCTTAGAGGGTACAATACAGAGGTTACCATCATGGGGTACAGATGACATCATACAGGCTAAGAATGTCTACGCACAAGACAATCAGTCGAACTTCAGATTTCAGCTCACCTTAAAAGAAATCAGTGTCCTATTTAGTGTCTGCAGGTTACACACTGATCAGTACATCAGTCATTTGAGAAATTTATGGTAAGATTCTTTAGTTGGAGACGGAATGTCACCATTGAGTCAAAAGACTGTTGCAGAACCCCAAAGGGTAGGTTTGAGTACCTGACACGCTGTAAGCCAAACACTGACACGTGGGCGCTTAGGAGCAGAGAAAGGTTTATTCAATTTGGCCACAGCCTGAGGATGGGAGAGCCAAACTCTCGAATCTGACCTTCCTTTTTAAGGTGGGTAGGGCAGGAGGTGAGATTCCCTCATGATCAAAGTTGTTTGCGTCCCTTCGCCAATCAAACTTCTGGACATCGCCAAGGAGGTCCCATGACCTCAGGATCTTCGTTCTTTAGAAGCAAAACAAGCTCATGAATCTGGCAGGCAGCCTCCAGGGGGCAGAATGTGAAGTTAATCAATTACTAGTGAATTGGTGAACACCCTCTACTTAAATGACCACATGTGGAGGAAGAAAAGAACAGAGAAGAAAATAAGTAACAAACATCTTATGGTTGTTATAGCATAGGCTGGGTTACAGCTCCCAAGGTGGATTACTTTGGAAGCCTGCTTACTGTTAAACGTGACTTGAAGGTTATCAACAGTTATTCATTCAATTACTCATGAATTTTCTGGGCAGCAGGTGGGGGATTCCCCAAACTGAGGACTCGTTCCCATTTCGGACCATATAGGGTAATGTATAGATGTTGCCATGGCATTTGTAAAACTGTCAAGGCACTGGTGGTAGCGGTAGCGTCTTTTAGCACAAGAATTAATTTTAATTAGCATATGATGAGCGGTGAGGATGATCAGAGGTTTTGGCAGGTTTGGTCCGGGCCTCTTGACCGCATCCTGTTTTATCAGGGGGTCCTTGTGATCTGTAACTTGTGAAACCAGCCCTGCTGAACTACCTCAATGTGAAAATAGTCTTAACCTTTGAAAAGAAGCCTACAGTTCTAATTGATAGTCATATTTCCTGGTAATAATGTTGTAATCAACATCTTTGTATATTCCTTAAGCACTTAAATACTTAAAAAAGGGGGCTGTGTCAACCCTGAAGAGGATCGTTGAGACTTTACTCATCTCCGTTCTGCATGATAAAAGAAAAATAAATCCTGTTATTCCAGCAAATTTATTTTTTAATTAAGAGATCAAGGCCGGGCATGATGGCTCACGTCTATAATCCCAGCACTGTGGGAGGCCCAGGCAGGTAGATCACCTGAAGTCAGGAGTTCTAGACCAGCCTGGCCAACATGGTGAAATCCCGTTTCTACTAAAAATACAAAAATCAGCTGGGCGTGGTGGTGAGTGCGTGTAATCCCAGCTACTCGGGAGGCTGAGGCAGGAGAATCGCTTGAACCCGGGAGGCAGAGGTTGCAGTGAGCTGAGATCGCGCCACTGCACTCCAGCCTGGGTGACAGAGTGAGATTCTATCTCAAAAAATAAAAGAGAGAGAGATTAAAAGTCTTAGATTTGTCTGTCTATTCCTACGCCAATATCTGTCTATCTGTCAACGAAAAGAGTCAAACTCTGTAAAATATTTGAATAGATTTATTCTGAGCCAAATATGAGTAAGCATGGCCCATGACACAGCCTTCAGGAGGTCCTGAGAACGTGTGCCCAAGGTGGTTGGGGTGCAACTTGGTTTTATATATATATTTAAGGAGGCATGAGACATCAATCAAATACATTTGAGAAATACATTGGTTTGGTCCAGAAAGGCAGGACAATTCAAAGTCAGGGGGCTTCCAGGCTATAGGTAAATTTAAACATTTTCTGCTTGACAATTGGTTTAGTTTGTCTAAAGACCTGGGATCAATAGAAAGAAAATGTTGAGGTTAAGATAAAAGATTGTGGCTGGGCACAGTGGCTCACACCTGTAATCCCAGCACTTTGGGAGGCCAAGGCGGGTGGATCACCTGAGGTCAGGAGTTCGAGACCATCCTGACCAACATGGTGAAACCCCCGTCTCTACTAAAACTATAAAAATCAGCCAGGTGCAGTGGTGCGCCTGTAATCCCAGCTACTCGGGAGGCTGAGGCAGGAGAATCTCTCAAACCCAGGAGGCAGAGGTTGCAGTGAGCAGAGGTCCACTGCACTCTAGCCTGGGCGACAAAACAAGATTGCGTCTCAAAAATAAAATAAAATAAAATAATAAAATAAATAAAATAAAATAAACAAAATAAAAAAGATTGTGGAGACCAAGTCTCTTTTGAAGTCTCATAGTGGCTGTCCTTAGAGACAAGAGAGGACAAATGTTTCCTATCAGACCTTTAAAAGGTGCTAGACTCTCAGTTACCACCAGTAACACTCTAGTCTGGATGACAGCAAGTCTCCTTCTAAAAAAAACAAAAAACAGAAAACAAAAAACCACCTCTGATCCCCAAGTTTTCAGTGAGACTGATTTGAGTAATAATAAAATTCCAGTCTCCTGAACAGCCTGCTCTGCGTGAATTACTCTTTCTCTATTGCAATTGCTGTGTCTTGATATAAATCAGCTCTGTCTAGGCAGTGGGCAAGGTGAACCCCTTCAGCGATCATATTGGAAAGTAAGTCATGAAACAGAGGGTTAAATAAAACTCACTCATCTGATGAGAATTTATAGTTTACAGGGCATGACTCCCCAGACCCCTTAGATAGGAATTTGGGCAAGATTAAAAAAAAAGCAGAGCTTAGTCCTCAGATCTACCTATCTATCTATCCATCCATCCATTCGTCTATCCATCCATCTATCCATTATCATCTATCTGCTTCTGAGACCTGAAAGGCTAGTAAAGGTAATCAAAATATCCTTCTTTGATATATTTTGAGATGGCTGCTCCTGAAAACAGAAGCAGCCCTGCAAAACGGTCTTCTATTATTATTATTATTTTGAGACTGAGTTTCATTCTGTCCTCCAGGCTGGAATGCAGTGGCATGATATCTGCTCATTGCAACCTCCGCCTTCTGGATTCAAGCGATTCTCCTGCCTCAGCTTCCTGAGTAGCTGGGATTACAGGCACACACCACCACACCCAGCTAATTTTTTTTTTTTCTATTTTTAGTAGAGATGGGGTTTCGCCATGTTGACCAGGCTGGTCTTGAACTCCTAACCCCAGATGATCCGCCCACCTCGGCCTCTCAAAGTGCTGGGATTACAGATAGGCTTGAGCCACTGTGCCCGGCAAAAGCGGTCTTTTGTGGGGGAGATTTGCATCTGTAGAAAATCTGCATTGCTGCAGCCTGGTTTTCTCCGAGGCCCTCCCTTGTCCAGATCTAGGAAAGAGGAACTGAGAGTCTGACACCCTAAAACTCCGAAAGAAACATTTACCATCTTTTTTCTCCGAGGACTGCTACCTGTGAGGTTTCATCTACATAACAAGACCACCTTTGCCAGTCAGACCTCCTCTTCTCCCTTTCCCATAACCTGTTTTGCCAGGATCCAAACCCCAAATCTTTCTGTAACCTCAAGATGGTATATGAGCTGCTACAGCTCTTTGTGGGGTTGGAGTGCTCCCTCTGTCATTCTCCCTCATGGACATGTTAATAAATTAGTATACCTTTTCTCCTATTCATCTGCTTTGTGTAGACTAAGCTCTGGTTTTTTCAGCTTGCACAAATTCCTATCTAAGGCGTCAGAAGAGTCATGCCCTACGGTTATACCTGAGCGAGTTAGAGAAAACGCTACACTTTGAGACGAATTAAGGGTCCTTTATTTAAGCCGGCGGCCAAAGAGACGGCTAACGCTCAAAATTCTCTCGGCCCCAAGGAAGGCGCTTGATTTACTTTTTTACGTTGGTTTAGGAAGGGTAGGGGAGCTCAAATGCAATAATTCTACAGAAGTAAAAACATGCAAGAATCAAAAAACAAATGGTTACAGAGAAATAAACAATTTAAAAGACAAATGGTTACAAAAAAAAGCAACGGAACCAGGTGCGGGGCTCTAAATCCTTCCTAAGAGTTAGATATGGATGCTCTGCTGGACACAGACTCAAGGCTTTATGTTGTTACCTTTTTGAGCAAAATCCTGGGACCTTCATACATTGTTTGTTCTAGTACCTTATCAGTTAATTGGGCTCCTTTGAAATGCTAAGGATCTGCTTACACAGGTTAACTCCTTGAGGAAGTAAGGGGCCCTTAATATCTTGTAAATCAAGGGGCCAGATGGAGTTCGTCTGGCTTTCCCAGCTAAGGGAGAGTCTATTCATAAGGGAAACAGGGCTAGGTAATTAAGGAGACGAAAAGGGAAAATTTAAAAATAGGGTTAGTAAAAACAAGGTTAAAATAGGGTTAGTAAAAAACAAGGTTAGGCATTACACTACAAACCCTAAATTCCGGAAGTGCTGGGAGGTGCTTGGAATATAGGTGTGAGCCACTACATCTGGCTTCGTAACCATTTTTAAGTGTACAGTACACTGGGTTTTATTTATGTATTTATTTTTGAATATAGGGTCTCACTGTGTCATGCAGTGGTGCGATCTCGGCTCAAGGCAACCTCCACCTCCTAGGTCCAGCGATCCTTCCACTTCAGCCTCCCATGTAGCTCGGATGACAGGCATGCGCCACCATGCCCGGCTAATTTTTTTTTTTTTTTTTTTTTGTATTTTTGGTAGAGACAAGTTTCACCATGTTGCCCAGGCTTGTCTTGAACTCCTGAGCTCAAGCAATTCGCCCTCCTCAGGGAGGCTGGGATTACAGGCATGAGCCACCTCATCTGGCCCAGTGTTGTTAACTATACTTACGTTGTTTGCTGACAGATCTCTGGAGCTTTTTCATCTTTCGAAACTGAAACTCTATACTCATTGAATGACAACTCTCAGTTTCCCCCTCCCCTAGCTCCTGACAGCCCTCGTTCTACTTTCTGTTTCCTTGAGTATGACTGTTGTAGGTATCTCAAGGAGGTGGGATCATCCAGTATTAGTCTTTTTGTGACTGGCTTATTTCACTTGGTATAGTGTGCTCCAGGTTTACCTATTTTGTAGTGCATGACAGAATCTCCTTTTTCAAGGCTGAATAATATTCTACTGTGTGTATATACCACCTACTTTGTAGCATATGACAGAATCTCCTAATATTCTACTGTTTGTATATACCACATTTTCTTTTTTTAAAATACTTTATTTGGCCCGGCACGGTGGCTCATGCCTGTAATCCCAGCACTTTGAGAGGACGAGGCGGGCGGATCACGAGGTCAGGAGATTGAGACTATCCTGGCTAACATGGTGAAACCCTGTCTCTACTAAAAATACAAAAAATTAGCCAGGCGTGGTGGCAAGTGCCTGTAGTCCAAGCTACTCGGGAGGCCGAAGCAGGAGAATCACTTGAACCCAGGAGGCGTAGGTTGCAGTGAGCCGAGATCGTGCTGCTGCACTCCAGCCTGGGTGACAGAGCGAGACTCCATCTCAAAACAACAAAAACAAAAACAAAACAAAAAACACTTTATTTTTTAAACTTTTATTATAGGTACAGGAGTATATTTTTAAACTTTTATTATAAACTTATAGGTATGACAGAATCTCCTTTTTCAAGGCTGAATAATATTCTACTGTGTGTACATACCACCTATTTTGTAGCATATGACAGAATCTCCTAATATTCTACTGTTCGTATATACTGCATTTTCTTTTCAAAAATATTTTTTAAACTTTGATTATAGGTACAGGGGGACGATGAATGGTTTGTTACATGGGTGATGAGGACTACACTGTGATTTTTTCATTTTGCTCAAATTCCTATCTAAGGGATCTGAGGGGTCATGCCTTACAAATCATAAATTCTCACCGGATGGGTTTTGTTTAACCCTACATATCGTGACTTACTTTTCAACCTGACTCTGGCATAGCATTACGAGACAAGGAAGAAAATTAAAATATTTTATCTTAAAACATGTTTCTTTGCCATATCTTGAAATGGCCCTGCGAAGCTGTCCTTTGTGGGGGAAAATTTGCAACTGTAAAGAATCTCTATTAATGTAGCTAGATCTTTTTCTTCCAGGCCCTCCCAATCCTAAACAGATTAACTAGGATTCTAGCCCCTTTAAAAAATCTGAATAGGGGCCGGGCGCGGTGGCTCATGCTTGTAATCCCAGCACTTTGGAAGGCCGAGGAGGGCGGATCACGAGGTCAGGAGATCGAGACCACGGTGAAACCCCGTCTACTACTAAAAATACAAAAAATTAGCCGGGCGTGGTGGCGGGCGCCTGTAGTCCCAGCTACTCCGAGAGGCTGAGGCAGGAGAATGGCGTGAACCCAGGAGGCGGAGCTTGCAGTGAGGCGAGATCATGCCATTGCACTCCAGCCTGGTGACAGTGCGAGACTCCGTCTCAAAGAAAAAATCTGAATAGGAAACATTTGTCATCTATTGTCTCTAAAGGCGGCCACTATAAGCCTTCAAAAGAACCTTGGTCTCTGCAATCTTTTTTTTTTTTTTTTTTTCTGGAGTGGGGGATTACAGGCACCTACCATCACACCTGGCTAATTTTTGTATTTTTAATAGAGATGGGATTTCACTATGTTGGCCAGGCTGGTCTCAAACACCTGACCTTAGGTGATCCACCTGCCTCAGCCTCCCAAAGTGCTGGGATTACAGGCACGAACCACTGTGCCTGGCTGGTCTCCACAATATTTTAACCTGAACATGTCTTTTCTATGATCCCAGTGATCCCAGGTCTTTAGACAGCTCAGCTGTTGTAACCAAGCGAGTTATAGAGAAACGCCACACTTTGAGACAAATTAAGGAGTCCTTTAATAGCCGGCAACCGAGAGGCAGCTAACGCTCAAAATTCTCTCGGCCCTGAGGAAGGGGCTAGTTTTGTTTTTATACCGTGGTCTAAATAGGGGAGGGGGAAGTTTAGCTGAGGCAGTTTTTACAGAAGCAGAACTGGCAAAAAGTTAAAAAAATTAATTGGTTACAAATGCGGTTACAAAAAATAAACAGTTCCAGGTGCAGGGGCTTAAACTATCACAAAGAGATAAATACAGGGGTTTTGGGTTCCATCCACCACACGCGTCCCCAGGAGCTGCTAGTGCAGCTTGCCTCAATATCTTCTCTGTAGGTGCATTCCTGGACGTGCTGTGAGTCAGTTTACACTAGTTATGCCTTAAGGGAGGCTGCAAGTGAAGAAACTAAAATGGAGTCTGTCCGGCTCTCTTTCTGCTAGGAGAGAGTTACTCAGGTTAAACAAGGTAGGGTATCCCAAGCAAATTGTCAACCAGTGTTGCAGGAATCAAAGGACCAAAGAGACCAAATGGGTGAAACGGGAGGATTTTATTAAGGTGTTCACTGACTCAGCGGATTTGCATCCAAAAGGCTGAGCCCTGAACAAAGACAGGGCTTGAGTTTTATACATACAACTGAGGGGGTTGGCCATCTAGTTGCATGAAGCTTACAAGGCAGGCAAGCGGACTTACAGAGGCAGAACAAAGGCAGTTAATCATACAGTGACAGGTTTTGCAACTTGAGGAAAAAAACAGGAACTTATCAAACTAAGGCAGGATTTACAGCTGGTACATGTCTTACCTGAGCATGTCTGATGACCTTGTTATGTTACACAGAGGAGAAACAGGAACTTTGTAAAGTAACCTTGAGTTTCACTAAGGAAGGGTTACTAAGAGGGGAGTGGGGAGCCGGGATAGGAGAAAAACCTGTTTTCTCATCCTTGCCCGTAACTGGGAGGGGAGGGGGCTCTGGAGCACATCCTTTGAGGGCTCTGGTTTTGCAGATAGTTATCAAATCTTTGCCAGAGCTCTGCTGCCTATCACCAGGTCTTGGAGTGGGTCAGCCTGGCAAGAGAAAACTTGTTTTTCTCTTTTAAACCCTGCTTCACCAGAAAATGTTTAAATTTATCATAGCCTGGAAGACCTCCTACCTTTGAGTTGTCCCGCCTTTCCGGACCAATCCAATGTATTTCTTTTTTTTTTTTTTTTAAGACGCAGTCTCGCTCTGTTGCCCAGGCTGGAGTGCAGTGGCACGATCTCGGCTCACTGCAAACTCCGCCTCCCGGGTTCATGCCATTCTTCTCCTGCCTCAGCCTCCCAAGTAGCTGAGACTACAGGCACCCGCCACGATGCCTGGCTAATTTTTTATACTGTTAGTAGAGACGGGGTTTCACTGTGTTAGCTGGGATCGTCTCGATCTCCTGACCTTGTGATCCACCTGCTTCCGCCCTCCAGAGTGCTGGGATTACAGGCGTGAGCCACTGCGCCCGGCCCAGTGTATTTCTTAAATGTATTTGATTGATGTCTCATTCCTTCCTGAAATGCATAAAACCAATCTGCGCCCTGACCACTTTGGGCACATGTTCTCAGGACCTCCTGAGGGCTGTGTCATGGTCCATGGTCACTCATATTATGCTCAGAATAAATCTCTTCAAATATTTTACAGAGTTTTGCTCTTTTTATTGACAATGAACTTGTGATATGGGGGTTTTTGTACACATTAATTCATCACCCAGGTATTAAGCTCGGTACTGATAAAAGAAAAACTTCAGCTGAATTAAATTTAAAAGAGTTTTTTAATTTTAATTTTTGTTTTTTTTAGAGACTGAGTCTCACTCCATCCCCCATGCTGGAGTGCAATGGGTCAATCTCGGTTCACTGCAACCTCCACCTTCTGGGTTCAAGAGATTCTCCTGCCTCAGCCCCCCTAGTAGCTGGGATTACAGGCGCCTGCCACCACGCCCTGCCAATTTTCGTATTTTTAGTGGAGATGGGGTTTCGCCACATTGGCCATGCTGGTCTCGAGCTCCTGACCTCAGGTGATCTGCCCACCTCGGCCTCCCGAAGTGCTGGGATTACAGGCGCCTGGCCCAAATTTAAAGGAGTTTAATTGGACAATGAACAATTTGCGAATCGGTCAGCCCACAGAATCACAGCAGTGCAGCTACGTGGTGGAAAAAGATTTATAGACAAAAAAGGGGAAATGACATACAGAAATCGGCAGTGAGGTACAGAAACAGATGGATTGCTTACAGCTTAGCGTTTACTTTATTTGCACACAGTTTGAACACAGCAGTCTATGAGTGATTGAAGCATGGCTGCTAGGATTGGCCCAGACTCAGTTATTGTTACAGGTGCATACTCCTAAATGAGTTTTTAAATTTTGTCTGACTATTAAGCTAGGTTACAGTTCATCCACAAGGACTCCAATATAGAAGTATGGAGTCCTTCTCAGGCCATATTTAGTTTGCTGTAACAATCCCCCTCCTCTTTTTTTTTTTTTCCAGATGGAGTCTCACTCTGTTGCCCAGGCTGGAATGTAGTGGTGCGATCTCAGCTCACTGCAACCTCCACCTCCTGGGTTCAAGTGATTCTCCTGCCTCAGCCTCCTGAGTAGCTGGGACTACAGGTGCGTGCCACCACACCCAGCTAACTTTTTGTATTTTTCGTAGAAAAGGGGTTTCACCGTGTTAGTCAGGATGGTCTCGATCTCCTGACTTCATGATCCACCCGCCTCAGCCTCCCAAAGTGCTGGGATTACAGGTGTAAGGCACCACGCCTGGCCAATTTCCCCCTTTTGATAATTTTCTCAATTTGAGAGATTGATGAAAACATTAGTCATTGATGTCACTATTACCATCATAAATGTACTTATTTGGTCTTGAAACCCACCGGGAAACAGTAAAACAGTAGGTTTTGTGAGGAAGAAACAAGGACTGAGTAGAGGGTACCCCTTTATGCTGGGATGTTCTGTTTACAGGAGAAAAACAAAACCTGGTGTGTTCTAGGATCTATGTTTCCTTAAAGTCTTAGTTTGATTATGTCACATTTAGCACGAGTGACTCCATTTTGTTTAGTTTGGTCTGTTGAGGCCTAGTGTATGAGCTCAGTCCAAAATAATGGCCTTCCTTAATTTTGTTTTAAAAATTCCCCCTTTTTGGCCAGGTGACCAAAACTTCGGGCCTTATCGCCACTCTGTTATCATTTTGGGTTGTGGGTCTCAGCATGTCATTCATAGGTCATGGTGACCTCATGGTCACACATTTCTTTTAGCTTTTGTCATTCCAGTTGAAGAGAGACCATTTGATGTTTTAGAGCTGGCTGTGTACAAACATTAAAAACCTTTGAGAGAATACAGCACATCAAGGAGACTATTATGACTATCGGGAGGATAATACCAAGAATTTGGAGTACCCAGGGTCCCCATACACCAAACCTTAAAATTGAATAGAGAATGAGCTGGATGAAGAGTCTACGCTTCATCTTGACTAAGTAGTCTTTTCATTAATCCCCTACAATTGAATTTGTATTTGATGTATTTCTCCACAGGCCACAAGTGTCAACAGCTGCCCAGGTACTTTTCTGTTTCGTGAATTCTATTATTCAGCATAACTTTGATGAGAGAATTTAAAGTCTGTTGTATAATGATACCCTTTAAAGTAGACTCTGCTGGCCGGGCGCGGTGACTCATGCCTGTAATCCCAGCACTTTGGGAGGCCAAGGCGGGAGGATCACTTGAGGTCGGGAGTTTGAGAACAGCCTGGCCAACACGGTGAAACCCTGTCTCTACTAAAAATACAAATACTAGCTGGGCATGGTGGCACATGCCTGTAATCCTAGCTACTGGGGAGGCTGAGGCAGGAGAATCGCTTGAACCCAGGAAGCGGAGGTTCTAGCGAGCCGAGGTCACGCCACTGCACTCCAGCCTGGGCGACGGAGCGACACTCCATCTTAAACAAAAAAAGGGTCAGCTGTGGTGGCTCATGCTGTAATCCCAGCACTTTGGGAGGCCGAGGCCAGCGGATCACTTGAGGTCAGGAGTTTGAGACCAGCCTGGCCAACAAGGTGAAACCCCATCTCTACTAAAAATACAGAAATTAGCTGGGCATGGTGGTGGGTGCCTGTAATCCCAGCTACATGGGAGGCTGAGGCAGGAGAATTGCTTGAATCCAGGAGGCGGAGGTTGCAGTGAGCTGAGATCGTGCCACTGCACTCCAGCCTGGGTGACAGAGGGAGACTCTATTCCTCCCGCCACCAAAAAAAGTAGAATGTGCTTGGCCGGGCGCGGTGGCTCATGCTTGTAATCCCAGCACTTTGGGAGGCCGAGGCGGGCGGATCACGAGGTCAGGAGATCGAGACCACGATGAAACCCCGTCTCTACTAAAAATACAAAAAATTAGCCGGGCGTGGTGGCGGGCGCCTGTAGTCCCAGCTACTCAGAGAGGCTGAGGCAGGAGAATGGCGTGAACCCGGGAGGCGGAGCTTGCAGTGAGCCGAGATTGCGCCACTGCACTCCAGCCTGGGCGACAGAGCGAGACTCCATCTCAAAAAAAAAAAGTAGAATCTGCTATAGAGCCTGTTGTGAGGGATACATCCTAATTATTGCCACTTTTATTCTAAACCATGAAAAAAGGACCTAACAAATGATGTCTTTCTAGAAGAGTAAAGGCAGTGTTTTCTTTTTTTCTTTCTTTTTTTTTTTTTTTGTGAGACAGAGTCTCGCTCTGTCGCCCAGGCTGGAGTGCAGTGGCATGATCTCCGCTCACTGCAAGCTCTGCCTCCCGGGGTCACGCCATTCTCTTGCCTCAGCCTCCCGAGTAGCTGGGACTACAGGCACCCACCACCATACCTGGCTAATTTTTTGTATTTTTTGTAGAGACGAGGTTTCACTGTGTTAGCCAGGATGGTTTCGATCTCCTGACCTTTTGATCCACCTGCCTCATTCTCCCAAAGTGTTGGGATTACAGGCATGAGCCACCGTGCCCGGCCGGCAGTGTTTTCTTTAAGTCATGTTGTGGGTTAAGAGACGTGAATGAATATTCTGTTTCTGACTTATTATGAGGCAACGTATGTACCATTAAAGTTTTTCACCTACACTGGGCCTTTATCTTTCATCTATTAAAGTATAAGGTTATTCATATATAAGGCTGGCTGCAAACTCCTTTACAAATAAAAGTATACCCCATAAGTGCACATAATAGACCCCTTTTCCACTTCTATTGTTCATAGAGTCATAAATAAGAAAAAATATTCAAAGATAAGAGTCTCATGATAACAGAAAAATCTTTTTTTTTTTTTTTTGAGATGGAGTCTCACTCTATTGCCCAGGCTGGAGTGCGGTGGCTTGATCTCGGCTCACTGCAACCTCTGCCTCCCAGACTCAAGCAATTCTCCTGCCTCAGCCTTCTGAGTAGCTGGGATTACAGGCTTGCACCACCACCATGCCTGTCTAATTTTTTGTATTTTTAGTAGAGAAGAGGTTTCACCATGTTGGCCAGGCTGGTCTCGAACTCCTGACCTCAAGTGATCCTCCCACCTCAGCCTCCCAAAGTGTTGGGATTACAGGTTTGAGCCCCCGTGCCCTGCCTAGAGAAGTCTTGATCCGTGATCTTGGGAAAAGCTGTTCACATTAAGGATGCCATCTTCTTCTGGGGGGAGACGTCTCTGGTTAGTTTTACTTTAAGGGTTCTGGTGGGTGAACAGTTCCAAGAACGTGGAGGGACGCTTCTCAGTTGTGAGGTTATGAACCCAAATTTCAAGGTTCCAAAGTTTTGCTGCAATGTGGATGGCAAGGACAGTCTTTCTCTGATGTTCAGAAGATCCATTCTTCGGGTTCTGGATTGTGAAGGGGTTGTCCTCAGTGAATCACACAAAGCTTTCTTTCTCTGGAGAAAATACACTGTAGCATAATAATCTACTGTTACAACATTAGCCCTCTTGCATATATAAAAAGCTTTTATACAACCAAAAAACAAGCATTGAAAATGACAATTGAATGAAATCCCTTTATAAATGTTTAAATGGCCCATCAGGCAGTCAAATGTACCTGAAGCTTTGATTGTCTTCCCAAGAATATGCAACCAAATATTGGTTTTAAACTATTTCCTTGGCCGGTCGCGGTGGCTCACGCCAGTAATCCCAGCACTTTGGGAGGCCTAGGCAGGTGGATCACCTGAGGTCAGGAGTTCAAGATCAGCCTGGGCAACACGGTGAAACCCTGTCTCTATTAAAAATACAAAAATTAGCTGAGCGTGGTGGCAGGCACCTGTAATCCCAGCTACTCGGGAGGCTGAGGCAGGAGAATCGCTTGAACCCGGGAGGTGGAGGTTGCAGTGAGCAGAGATTGTGCCATTGCACTCCAGCCTGGGCCACAAGAGTGAAACTCCATCTCAAAAATAAATAAATAAATAAATAAATAAAAATAAACTATTTCCTCAATGTGTAAGTCCACATATTCAGTTTGGATTATTTTATCTTTTCCATGACGACTCATGGAATACAGAACCTTTAATAACAAAAGCTTTAAGGACTCAGGAAGGACAAGGCGGCCGTCCTGGTTCTCCATG
This sequence comes from Nomascus leucogenys, assembly GCF_006542625.1. Taxonomy (NCBI): domain Eukaryota; kingdom Metazoa; phylum Chordata; class Mammalia; order Primates; family Hylobatidae; genus Nomascus; species Nomascus leucogenys. The sequence continues at coordinate 11,379,696 of NC_044387.1, forward strand.
AGTCCATGCTTAACACTGGACTTATGTGCTCTTGAATACTAGCTGCTTCTCCAATTTAGGTGCATAGCAGTGACAACTAATGGGTTATCGTAGGTAATTTGATTTAGACCATAAAGTTCATTCAAATTGTATATCTAAACAATTTTAATATTGGCCGATTTAGCATGATAATCTGGCAAAGTTTTTTGGTATTTCATTAATTTTTGTTTTACTTGTGTTAGCAGTTTTATAAACCAGTCAGTTGTTTTCTTTCTTATTGAAGCAACAGGAATTCTTACCCAGTCCAATTCTTGGGGATTGTGGAATTCATGGGAAATTCTTACCTATGATATGATCTTTCAAAATTTATTTATTTTTACATGATATGACTTTAAAGTTACTAGGAACCTGTATTCAAGGGTGCTTTTCAGAGTCCTTTCCATCCTTTTATGAACCTTTTAAAAAGATACCATATTCTAGGATTTTGCATGCTCGCGAAGTTTTCAGAAACTGTGTCAGCCTTAAGCAATTAACTGTGGAAATGACTTCAAATAATTATAATTTTATTTATATTATTTTATTTTATTTTGAGATGGAGTCTCACTCTGTCACCCAGGCTGGAGTGCAGTGGCGTGATCTCAGCTCATTGCAACCTCTGCCTCCCAGGTTCAAGCAATTCTGCCTCAGCCTCCTGAGAAGCCGGGGTTACAGGTGTCCACCACCACACCTGGCTAATTTTTTTGCATTTTTAGTAGAGCAGGGTTTCACCATGTTGGCCATACTGGTCTCGAACTCCTGACCTTGTGATCTGCCCACCTTGGCCTCCCAAAGTGCTGGGATTACAAGCGTGAGCCACTGCACCTGGCTGTTTTTTGCTTTTTTCAATCAATTTTATGGGCACCTCTGCTCCATAGAGTTTGACCTTATTTATTTGAACACAGATACTGAGAAGGGACGGAGGTTACCTGGACTACAAAATAATGCAGTGATTCTAGACTCAACAGGGAATCCTTCAATAGAGCGTTGTTGTTGTTGTTTGTTTTTTATTTTTATTTTTTTGGTGCTGTAGAATAAAATCCTTTGTACTTTTTTTTTTTTTTTTGAGACGGAGTTTTGCTCTTGTTACCCAGGCTGGAGTGCAATGGCACTATCTCAGCTCACTGCAACCTCCACCTCCCAGGTTCAATGATTCTCCTGCCTCAGCCTCCCGAGTAGCTGGGATTACAGGCATGCACCACCACGCCAGGCTAATTTTGTATTTTTAGCAGAGACGGGATTTCTCCACGTTGGTCAGGCTGGTCTCAAACTCCCAACCTCAGGTGATCCACCCGCCTCAGCCTCCCAAAATGCTGGTATTACAGCATTTTGGTGAGCCACCGTGCCTGGCCTTTTTTCTTATTTTTTTTTTTTTGAGATGGAGTCTCATTCTCTTGCCCAGGCTGGAGTGCAGTGTCGTGGTCTTGGCTCACTGCAACCCCCACCTGCTAGGTTCAAGTGATTTTCCTGCCTCAGCCTCCCAAGTAGCTGGGATTACACGCGCATGCCACCATGCCTGGCTATTTTTTGTATTTTTAATAGAGACAGGTTTTCGCGATGTTGGTCAGGCTGGTCTCAAACTCCTGACCTCTGGTGATCCACCCACCTCGGCCTCTCAAAGTGCTGGGATTATAGGCATGAGCCACCGCGCCTGGCCTTAACTCAGTATCTTAGTCCATATGTCCTATAACAAAATACCACAGGCTGGGTGATTCATAAACAATAGAAATTTATTGGCTGAGCATCTCAGCCCCCCAAAGTGCTAGGATTACAGGCGTGAGCCGCCGTACCCAGCTGGATTTACAGACTTTAAAATTATCTTTATTTTTCCAATTATAAAATTATTCACCCACTTAGAACAGAAAGCATTATGGAAAAAGGAGGAAAAAAAGGTCTTCTGTACTTGGATGGGGCCAGGTTTGGGGCAAGGAACCGGCACTGTGGAGCTTGGTGCTTGCTCACAGGACCAGCAGGCTATGAGGCAACTGACATGCCCCAGGGAAAGTCATCTTGAGTTGCCTCTTGACAATGAGGGGGATACGGGTCCAAGCTGCAAACTTCTTAAGCCATTCTCCAAAACATCCACACTCCGGGACTGCTGAGAGAGAAAGAGAGAAATTAGGAGGTACCAACTGGTGAGACACCACAGGGAGGAAGGGAGGGAGAGGTGAGGATGAGATCATTAGGAAGAGAAACGAACTGGCACCAGAAGGGCCAAGAAGGCCTGGAGAAAAACAGGGAGGTGACAAGAGCATCTTCAAAAAGGGAGATTGTCTGTTTACTCTGTTGATAGTTTCTTTTGCTGTGCAGGAGCTCCATTTAATTAGATCCCAATTGTCAACTTCTGTTTTGGTTGCATTTGCTTTTCAGAATTTAATCATAAATTCTTTGCATAGACCAGCGTCCAGTAGAGTATTTCATATTTCCCAGGTTTTCTTCTAAGATTTTCATAGTTTGAGGTCTTACATTTAAGTCTTTAATTCATCTTGGGTTATTATTATTTTTTAAAGCAAAGCCTCACTCTGTTGCCCAGGCTAGAGTGCAGTGGCACGATCTCAGCTCACTACAGCCTTCACCCCCCTGAACTCATGCAATCTCGCATTCACCCTCCCGAATGGCTGGGACCACGGACACGTGCCACCATGCCTGGCTGATTTTTGTATTTTTTGTAGAGATAGGGATTTGCCATGTTGCCCAGGCTGGTCTTGAACTCCTGGGCTCAAGCGATCCACCCGCCTTGGCCTCCTGAAGTGCTGGGATTACAGGCCTGAGTCATCATGCCCAGCACATCTTGAGTTAATTTTTTTTTTTTCGGGACAGAGTCTTGCTCTGTTGCCCAGGCTGGAGTGCAGTGGCATGATCTTGGCTCACTGCAACCTCCCACCTCCCAGGTTCAAGCAATTCTCACGCCTCAGCCTCCTGAGTAGCTGGGATTATAGGTGCAGAGATGGGGTTTCACCATGTTGGCCAGGCTAGTCTCGAACTCCTGACCTCTAGATACGCCTGCCTCGGCCTCCCAGTGCTGGGACTACAGGCGTGAGCCACTGCGCCTGGCCGAGTTAATTTTTGTATATGGTGAGAGGTACACATGGACATAAAGATGGAAATAATAGACACTGGAGACTCCAAAAGAAGAGAGGGTGGGAGGGGGGCCAGGGTTGAAAAACTACCTATTGGGTGCTATGTTCCAGTAGATTGGGTGACTCAAACCTCAGCATCACACAATATATCCATGTAACAACCCTGCACATGTACCCCTGGAATCTAAAAGAACAAGAGGGAGCCCCTGGTGCGAAAGGAGAACACAAAAAGGAAACAGGTAGTGGGGCGGGGCATGGTGGCTCACACCTGTAATCCCAGCACTTTGGGAGGCCAAGGCGGGCAGGTCACTTGAGACCGAGAGTTCAAGACCAGCCTGGGCAACATGGTAAAACCCTGTGTCTACTAAAAATGCAAAAATTAGCTGGGCTTGTTGGCGAGTGCCTGTACTCCCAGCTACTCGGGAGGCTGAGGCAGGAGAATCACTTGAACCTGGGAGGCGGAGGTTGCACTGAGCCAAGATCGCACCACTGCACTCCTGCCTGGGTGACAGAGTGAGACCTTGTCTCAAAAAAGAAAAGAAAAGAAATGAAATGAAAAAAAGGTAGGGGTAAGGGCAGTGGGCAGAGGTTTGACTGGGTATGGGGCTGCGGCAGGCGGTGAGGAGGTCGGGGGCAGCAGGCAGGACAGTACCTCACCTTTATCTTCTCAAGCCGTCGCTTTATGGCTCGACTGTTTTTATCTAGCTCCTCTAACATCTCAGAGGGGTTGAAGGAGAGCGGTTCCTCGTGGTCCACAAAGTTTTCCCAGCAGTCAGCAAACTCTGAGAGGGAAGAGGGAAACCAGCCAGGCCCCAGGGGCAGCAGCTGCAGTGCCGGGAGCTCTTGCTTCCTTTCCCCTCTCTTCTCTTCCTCTCCCTGGACATGGCTCTGTCCGGGGAATTCTCCCTCCAGGGTGGTGTCCGATCTTGGGGCTTGACTGAGCCACAATCCTTCCTTCCTGGCCTCCCACAGATCCCCGCCTCCGTTGCCTCCCGCCCCCCGCCAACCTCCTCCAACACCCCCCCCCGGCCCCCGCCAAGCCTGTGCCCCCGGGGATTTGCACTCTTGGAACTGCAAAGCCTCTTTCCTACCTGAGAAGCCCATGACCTCCACCGGGACCTGGGATCCACACAGAAGCCGCAGCCCCTCCTGCTGGCGCCTGCACCAGTGGCAGTACAGGCGGGAGGCGAAGATGCGCAGGTTCAGATGGTCGTGAGCCTTGATGAAGTCAGCCAGCTCCTGGGCACAGGAGGGGCAGGGGCTCCACGTGAGGTAACAGGTGACTTGGTAGCACTGTGTTTCGTCCAGTCCCATAGACTTGATCTTGTTAATAAAGCGAATTTCTGCATGGCGCTTTTTCTGGGGAGGGTCCCAAACAGAGAGAAGGGAGGTGAGAAGAGAGGGGCCAGGAGTCATGTGACTGGGGGCGGGGGCTGGGACAGGGGGGGATGGGGGGGGGGGGACAGGGGGGGATGGGGGGCGGAGGGGTCTGTCCGGCGAACTTTCTAGTGCGTGGCCTGGCCTAGTGCAGGGCAAGCACCCGCTTCCTGCCTTCCCTGGTTTATACGGCCCTGCACTCACGCACCCGTGTGTTAATTCATCTGTCCCAGGACTTCCACAGCTTTCTCTAAATTGGACAAAGATCCCCGTGTCCAGAGGAGGAGACAACACCTCCACGCCCCAGTCCCGAAGCTCTGTGGACCCGGCCTTTGGACACCCGCCTGGGAGGCTGTGTCCAACCCGGGATGATCCTAAACAGCAGATGAGAGCCGGGGCGGGGGCGGGAGCGGGGGAGGCAGGGCAGGTCTGGGCTGGCAATAGAGCGGAGAGGACAGGGGTGTGATGGAGTTGCACTCAGACCGTGACACGGCACCTCGGCTTTCCCGAAGTAGTGACTGAGCTGAGATCGGGAGAATGAATAAATGAGAGGGGCAGAAGGAGCATTCTACAGAAGGGTTGGCCTCTTCAGAGGTCCGGGGACGGGAAGGAACGGGAGTGTCCTAGGGAAGCTTGGCCACCCAGACCCAGCTAAGCCAAAACCCAGGCAGGCACCAAGGGTTAGGAAAACACAGAGGATGTTAAATCAAAAATTGAGAAATTCATAGGCAGGCATTTCATGTATTTTCTGCACACATCAGATGCGGTTAGCCCCTGCCAGCCCTGTGCCCAGAGAGCCCGTGTGGCACCTTGTTTTTAAAGTAGCCTCTGGTAGGCGTGGAGCCATTCTGCGGCGTCAGCTGGTAACACAAGAGGGCCTTCCTCGGGTAGTAAGGCTTTGTGACGCGGCGCTTGTTGTTAAACTGTAACCTGAATGTTTTGGCTGTTAGCAGAGCCATTGTGTTTCTGTGCAACAGAAAGGGGAAAACCAAAGATGAAGGGAGCGTCCTCTGGAGTCACCCCAGGCTCAAGCCACTTTTCAAACCCAACTCTTTTTTGTTTTTTAAGACAGAGTCTCGCTCTGTCACCCAGGCTGGAGTGCAGTGGCGCGATCTTGGCTCACTGCAACCTCCACCTTCCAAGTTCAAGTGATTCTCCTGCCTCAGCCTCCCAAGTAGCTGGGATTACAGGTGCACACCACCACACCTGGCTAATTTTTGTATTTTTAGTCCAGACGGGGTTTCACCATGTTGGCCAGGCTGGTCTCGAGCTCCTGAACTCAGGTGATCCACCCACCTTGGTCTCCCAAAGTGTTGGGATTACAGGCGTGAGCCCCTGCGCCCAGCCAAACCCAACTCTTTCTGTTCACTTGGGCCCCTCCCCCTTGGTGAGGGAGGGTCTCCCCTTTAGTTGTGGCCAGGAGGACTGCAGTGGAGCAGGGGGAGGAAGGGCTGGCAGGAGGGGAGTGCTCCCTCCCACCTTGTCTGCTACCTCCATCCTCCCATCTGGGAGGGCACCCGCTGCTGCCCACAGCTGAGGCTCTTTGCATGGGGATGCCCCGAGCTCGTCACTATTCTTCCTGGGTTGGGTGGGGATCCCCTGCCTGAGAACTGTGGGTGTGCCTTTCTGGCTCCCCTGGGCTCAGACCTGCTGTGAGCTGCTCACACGCCTCTCGCCTGAGTCCCAGATCCCTCTTTCCAGCTGCAGTTGGACACCCCCGCCTTGAGGTCCACAGGCCTCTTGACCCCTACATGTCCAATACCAGAACCCTTCTCCTTGGGGAGTGACGGGGTGGAAACTGGGGCTTCCTCTAGCACTGTGCTCTTTGCTCAGGTGTGTGTTTGACAAGTTTGTCTGCACAAAACACAGAGTTGAGTGAACAGAAAAGCTGTTATCACCAAGGGAGTGTTGTGACAGATTTTTGGCTGAAGGAATTACATAGATTTTGCCCTCCTGAATTCTGATTACATTCTACAGAGGATTCAATTTTGGATTTTGCTGTTTTTTTTTTTTTTTTTTTTTTGAGAGAGAGTCTCGCTCTGTCGCCCAGGCTGGAGTGCAATGGTCCAATCTCAGCTCACTGCAAGCTCCACCTACCAGGTTCAAGTGATTCTCCCGGGTTCAAGCAATTCTCCCGCCTCAACCTCCCAAGTAGCTGGAATTACAGGCACCCTCCTTCATGCCCGGCTAATTTTTGTATTTTTATAGAGATGGAGTTTTACCATGTTGGCCAGGATGGTCTCGATCTCTTGACCTCGTGATCCACCTGCCTTGGCCTCCCAAAGTGCTGGGATTATAGGCGTGAGCCACCGTGCCCTGCCAGGATTGTGACCATTCGCTCACTTCCTGTCTCCCTGAGGGCCTGAGCTCCCTTTCTTTGGCCTCTCTGATTGGTGGTTGCCCTTCTACTTTCTATTCTGCTTTCTGGAAAACCCCTGAGCATTTCAAGCCTCCAAGTCCTGAGAATTTCTGCAGCTTTCCCAAGCAGGAAGACCGGGGAGAGGAGAAGAGAAGGAGATGCTGGCAAGGGCAGCAGGGCCGGGTTGACCTCTCCCAGCTCGGGGCCCCAGCTCTGGTCTTTCCAGGGATGGCTCTCCCATCCTCCCAGTATTTCTGCCACCCATCCTCTAACCCATTAAAAATAAGAAAAGTGAATAAAATTCTCCACTTCAAAATAAGAGCTCTTAATATTTCAGTTCAATTAATTCCTGGCATTTTACCTATTCATGTTATTTTATTTTATTTTTTTTTAGTTTTAGTAGATAAGGGGTCTCCCTATGTTGCCCAGGCTGGTTTGGAACTCCTGGCCTTTAGTGATGATCCTCCCCTCTCAGCTTCCCAAAGTGCTGGGATTACAGGCATGAGCCATTTTGCCTGGCCAGGCTGGAGAATGGCATGAACCCAGGAGGTGGAGCTTGTAGTGAGCCGAGATTGCGCTCCAGCCTGGGCGACAGACTGAGACTCCCCTTCTCAAAAAAACAAAACGAAACAAAAAATCAGGGTAGCACTTCCATCCCCAGGCTCAAGCCACTTTTCTAAGTGCTAAGAGGATCTGAGCTCATGTGAGGTAACCTGCCCAGGCCACGGAGCTGGGCCCCTTTCCCGGCCAGCCCTGTCCAGCCTCTGCATCCCGGGCCCTGCAGGAGGGAGCCATTGGAGACCAGGCTCTCTTCTTACTAAATTTTAAAATAAAAGCATTTCTCCCGATCATTGAGTTTTTCCCTATATTCCGTGTTACTGGTGTCATTATAAACGGTGAATGCTGATCGTGGAGGAGGAGCGTGTGTTCAGGGTCGTCTGCGTCCTCCTCTGCCCACAGTGGAGACATCCCTGAAGAGATGATTTGCCTTGTGCTTCAGAGACCATTCCCTCCCCACACCCTCTCCTAAGACTTTGTATTGAAACAAAGTAAATCTTACACAAAGTTCATCAAAGCGCTGTGAACAAAATTCCAGATTGCTCCCATCATCCTTTAGTTCAGTTCTCCCAGTTCCAGAGCCCAGGAATGGCAGGAGGCACAAAGAGAGAGCGCCCTCCCAAGGTGGGGAGCAGTAGCCCAGCCATGACTTTTAGGGGAGAGTCTCAGCAGGGGGCTTGGGCTGGTGCAGGCTGGGGAGGTGGCCCATTCAGAAGCAGCAGTGGGGCGACCACACAGCAGGGCAAAGAGCCTGGGTGGGAGTGGGGACAGCAGGGAAGCCAGGGGGGAAGGAGCCCAGGGCTGGGGTTGGGGCAGCGGGAGGCCAGGGCTGAGGCCCAGAAGGGCTGCCAGGCAGGAAGCGGCAGCAGAGGGCCCAGTGGACAGTGCGGGCAGCAGTACCTGATCTGTGCTTCTGGCCACAGCTTCCTTGGCAGACTTGCCCCTGCTTGTCTGGGGCACTAAGTTTCACTTTTGGCAGCTCTCCAAAAGTCACAAAAAGTCACCTCCCAGGGCTTGATGAGGGTGGCTCCACCCTCTTCCTTTTGGGGCACTGGAGTGGGAGGGCCCTGGGGCGCTTCAGATCCCTCAGGCTCCTTTCTTTCTCTGCTTTCCTCAGGCTTGGCAAGGAAAGTCTGATGGAGACAGCTCACCTCCCATCCTCCCATCCCCAATTCCCTCTCCAGGTACAGCCAGACCCAACTTCTTCCCCAGGTATAGTTTACAAAAGAACAAAGGCCAGATGCAGTGGCTCACACCTGTAATCCCAACACTTTGGGAGGCTGAGGCGGGCAAATCACGAGGTAAGGAGATGAAGACCATCCTGGCCAACATGGTGAAACCCCATCTCTACTAAAATACAAAAAATTAGCCAGGCGTGGTGGCCTGCACCCGTAGTTCCAGCTATTTGGGAGGCTGAGGCAGGGAAATCACTTGAACCTTGGAGGCAGAGGTTGCAGTGAGCCAAGATCACACCACTGCACTCCACCCTGGCAACAGAACGAGACCCTGTCTCAAAAAATAAATAAATAAATAAATAAATAAATAAATAAATAAATAAATAAAAGAAAGAAAAAAGAAAGGAATTGATGGCTGGTCACGGTGCCTGTTATCCCAGTACTTTGGGAGGCTGAGGCAGGTGGATCACCTGAGGTCAGGAGTTCAAAATCAACCTGGCCAACTGCACTCCAGCCTGGGCAATAAGAACAAAACTCCATCTCAGAAACTAAACTAAACTAAAATAAATGAAAGGAATAGCCACAGAGAGGAACAGGGATCCAGACCAGGGCTGAGACCGTAGACCAGATGCCACTCCCATGGTGGACAGGGCAGGCTGCAGCCCCCTCCCCACCACCCCACTGACCTTTGTCATTCAGCCTCCTGGCAGGACCCTGAGGCTGATGTGAAATGAGCACTGGGGTCAGGCTCAGGACTGCATCTCCAGCGGATCCAGTGCCCATTACCTAACCCAGCCCCCAGATAGCACTGGGAGGGGAGGACAGTGATCCTGAAGTCGGAGGAGGTCCCAAGCACAGAGAGGCTAAGATACTGTCCCCAGGTCACACAGCAAATCAACAGCAGAGCTGGAGTGCTGGCCAGGACTTCCTGTGTCCCTTCTCCCCCACAGCTAGCTACTTTGAGGTTTTTCATCGCTCCATGGAAAGGGGCAGGAGAGGAGACACGAGGGAGGGGACTTACTGCTCCTAAAGGGCCTCCCAGGTCGGAGATGAAGGACCTGGACTTCACATTTGCATTCTGGAACCTGTGTCCTCGTCTTCATGCATATCAACCAACACCCTTCAGATCATAAACACCAAAGAGCCAGGCCAGGGGCCATGGCTCATGCCTGTAATCCCAGCACTTTGGGAGGCTCAGGCAGGCTGATGACCTGAGGTCAGGAGTTCGAGACCAGCCTGGGCAACATGGCAAAACCTCGTCTCTACTAAGAATACAAAAATTAGCCAGGCGTGGTGGCGGGCATCTGTAATCCCAGCTACTCAGGAGTCTGAAGCAGGGGACTCATTTGAACCTGGGAGGCAGAGGTTGCAGCGAGCTGAGATTGTGCCACTGCACTCTAGCCTAGTCGACAAGAACGAGACTCTGTCTAAAAGAAAAAGAAAAACAAAAGAGCCCCTAGGAAAGTTGAATCCCAAGGGCGAGGACTAGGGGCAGTCACTGCAGAGTCTAGGATCCACACCAAGGAGTCCCACTGAACCTTGCCCAGCTTGTCCCCCCATATCCTCCCGCCCTGCACACCCCGACCACCCCCTAGACCCTGCATGGCCCCTGGGGACACAGGAGCTTGGGTGGGAATTTAGAAGGTTCCTGGGAATGGTATCCCTTCCACCCTATCTGTCCTAATGTTGGGGCTACAGTCCATGGAAGATTCCAGAATGAGCGGGGTCCTGCCAGGAGAGATATCAGATCTGCACGGTGTAGTGCTGGTTAATCATAGAGCTGAGTCTCCCAGGCTGAGAAGCAGGGAGGATGGAAAGGAAGGCGGAACCCTTTCCTGGTCCTTCCCGCAGGCAGCATTCCCACTGCTCCTCCAGAGAATTCCTGCAGCAGAGACCCTGTGGTGTCTAGGACGGGCCTGTGCTTAGGTGTTGTCTCCAGGAGGAGGGGAGGATTGGCCTGGCCACTGTGGCCTGTGTTTGTTGCTGGAAAAGGGGACCCGATCCGGACCCCAAGAATGGGTTCTTGGATCTCTCACGGGAAAGAACTCAAGGTGAGCCCCAGGGTGTGGTGAAGTTGTGATCATTTATTAGAAGCTCCTGCACTACAGGCTAGGGAGGCCTCAGAAGACAGAAGGAAGAACGTCCCGTCTTTGTTTTAAGCTTTTTCTTTTTTTTTTTTTTTTTTGAGACGGAGTCTCGCTCTGTCACCCAGGATGTGGTGCAATGGCGTGATCTCGGCTCACTTCAACCTCTGCCACCCAGGTTTAAGAAATTCTCCTGCCTCAGACTCCCGAGTAGCTGGGATCACAGGTGTGCAGCACCACACCCGGCTAATTTCTGTATTTTTAGTAGAGAGGGGATTTCACCATATTGGCCAGGCTGGTTTCAAACTTCTGACTCCTGATCCGCCCACCTCAGCCTCCCATAGTGCTGGGATTACAGATGTGAGCCACCACTCCCGGCCTAAATCTCCCCTTTATAAGGACACCAGATTTTCTGGATTAGGAACTACCCCGATGACCTCATCCACTGTGCCTGGCCTAAACTCTCCTTATATTGGAGTCTTACCATTGTAAAACCTAAGCCATGTCTACATGCAAGCGAGCTGACAGTGTGACAAAATTTATTACTTTGTTGATTTAAAGAAAGTTATCCAGGGCCTGGCATGGTGGCTCACACCTGTAATCCCAGCTCTTTGGGAGTTCGAGGTCAGCCTGGCCAACATGGTGAAACCCCATCTCTACTAAAATTGCAAAACTTAGCTGGGCGTGGTGGTGGCGCACCTGTAATCCCAGCTACTCGGGAGGCTGAGGCAGGAGAATCACTTGAACCCAGGAGGCAGAGGTTGCAGCGAGCCTAGATCCTGCCACTGCACTCCAGCCTGGGCAACAGAGCGAGACTCAAAAAAAAAAAAAAGATATCAATGAGATATGCATATCTTATTTAAAGTGTATGATTTTTAAACCATGGTCTTTTGGTTTAGTTTTAAGAACAATAGATTGGGCCGGGCATGGTGGCTCATGCCTGTAATCCCAGCACTTTGGGAGGCCGAGGCGGGCTGATCACCTGAGGTTGGGAGTTTGAGACCAGCCTGGACCAACATGGAGAAACCCCGTCTCTACTAAAAATACAAAAATTAGCCAGGCATGGTGGCGCATGCCTATAATCCCAGCTACTTGGGAGGCTGAGGCAGGAGAATCGCTTGAACCCAGGAGGCAGATATTGCAGTGAGCTGAGATCAAGTCATTGCACTCCAGCCTGGGCAACAGAGCAAAACTCCATCTCCAAAAAACAAACAAACAAAACAACAACAACAACAACAACAAAAACTCCATCTCAAAAAACAAAACAATAGTTTGAATAATTCCTATAATGTTTGAAGATGTTACAGGCTGGAGTCCCAGAAAATATCTTGGCATGCCTTTGAACTTTGATTTCATTTGTAATTCAGTTTTTTTTTGTTTTTTTTTGGGACAGAGTCTCACTCTGTCACCCAGGCTGGAGTGCAGTGGCATGATCTTGGCTCACAGTAGCCTCCGCCTCCCGGGTTCCAGCAATTCTCTTGCCTCAGCCTACCGAGTAGCTGGGACTACAAGCGCCCGCCACCACACCCAGCTAATTTTTGTATTTTTAGTAGAGATGGAGTTTCACCATGTTGGCCAGGCTGGTCTCAAACTCGTGACCTCAGGTGATCCACCTGCTTTAGCCTCCCACAGTGCTGGGATTATAGGTGTGAGCCACCGCGCCTTGCCTGTTGCTCAGTTTATCTAGGTAATTTAGTTTGACATCAAATACACAAAAGCACAATAAATGCAAGCACTGATGGGAAATAAAGTAGGTGTTTACCAGGAAGGATGATAGCTTCCTCCAAATGAGGGGGAATCACCTCTTCCAAACTTGTCGAGGTCCAGACCTCACAGCCCAGATCAACGGGAAGAAAATAACCCTCCTAACAGAAAATCTCCCAAACAGGAAGGGGAAGACCCCTTCCCAACCTTATCCCAAATGAAACGGAATGCAAACCCAGTTCTGGAGTTTTGTCCAAGAAAGATCTGCCAGGGGGCAGAAGAGATTACCAGTGTGGGTACCTCCCTCCTTCGTTCTGTGGGCTGCTGTGTCCCCTGGAGGGAAGTGAGAATTGGATTCCACTTCTGACCCCATGTATGTTGAAGTCAAAATAAAACTATGGAGAGAAATTTCTAAATGTAATGTTTTATTTGGGAAGAAGAATTGCAATTCAGTGTGTACATGAAGAACAAAGGGAAGGTTAAAGATTTTACAAAAAGGAGAAATATTTCTGTTCCTCTTTTCAGACAGTTCATGGGCCCTAGGAAGGGTTGGGAGCTGGCAGGTTCCATTGATGAGGCACTGTGGTAGGCATCGTGAGTCCCAGAGTTGCAGCAATTTATCTCAGAAGCTATAAGTAAAGCTGGTTTCAGGGTACAGTGAGCAGTTTCAGCCATCAGGCTTGTGGAAGCGATGTTCTGTAGCCCGATCGGTTTCCCCTCCTGGCTCCTGGGCTCTGTGTGAGTTGGGCATGACAAGAACGACCCAATACTTACCATTAGTTTTTTACAAAAGGTGTTTCTCAAAACTGAACTTTCACACTTATGTATATTTCTACTACCTATTTATATCAGTTCAATGACAAGATTTAGGTACGATGAGGAGATGGAAGGAGCCAGGCTAGGGGCCACCAGGATGGGAGGAAGGAGACTGGGGGTTGGATGGAGGTTGCTCTGGAGGCAGAAAGCAGCCTCTCACAGGCAGGGTCAGGAAAGTGGGGAGGAGGCAGTGAGGTGGGGGCCACTGAGGGGAGGTACTCAGGGCAGGAGCAGCTCAGAAGGCCCAGGCAGGGGTGAATCTGATCCAGGACAGAGGGAAGGCATCAGGAGGCTGAGCAGGAGCTGAGAGAAGCGAGGGGATCAGCTGTGAGGCTCCCCTCCAACTTGGTGACCGGAGATGGGTAGTTTTCACGCTGTCCCTTGCAAGACTGACATGGCGCATCTCTCTTGTACACAGTCTTCTCAACAGTGTTCAAATTCTGAGATAAAAGAGGGGAAAAAGAAGTCAGGCCCAGCAGACCTCTCTCCCCTGACCCTGGGCCTGCCCCTCCTAGGTGTGATCTCCTGGCTGTCAGTGCTGGCTCAGTCCCTGCAGGCTCTCCTGGGACATCGTCCCAATGGCATCCCAGACTCCCCTGCCCCTCATGCTGTCCCTCCCCCTCCCCACACCCCTCAGGCCCCAACCTCTCACCCTTAGAAGACATGATCTGCACACGTGCCCCTTTGTCCTGCAGTCTACGAAGCCCATGCTGGAATCCCGGGTCACAGTCGTGGTAGAGGCGGGCGGTGAAGATGCTCAGCTTCACTTTGTTGTGCTTGGCCAGGAACTCGGCCACTTTCACCACATGGCCCGGGCTGGGGCTCCAGGATATGAACCAGGCGATCTGGCAGCACTTGTAAGGAGGCAGCGCGTAGCAGGTCAGGACAGGAAGCACGTTTCTGCTCCGTGAGACTGGCTACTTTTGCCCTTTCTCACTGCAATGTCAAGGAGAGGAGATCCCTGCCAGTGGCGGCTCACGCCTGTGATCCCAGCACCTCGGGAGGCTGAGGCGGGAGGATTGCCTGAACCTAGAAGTTCAAGACTAGCCGGGGCAACATGGAAAAACCCCATCCCTACTAAACGCACACACGCACACACACACACACACACACGCACACACGGAAATTAGCTGGGTGTGGTGACGCACGCCTGTAGTCCCAGCTACTTGGGAGGCTGAAGTGGGAGGATCGGTTAAGCCCGGGAGGTTGAGGTTGCAGCAAGCTGTGATCTTGCCACTGTGCTCCAGCCTGGGTGACAGGGTGAGACCCTTACTAAAAAAATATATATAAATAAAGAGTGGAGACGGATGTCTACAGGCAAACAGGCTCCCTGATGACACCGACCTCTCAAGGGGTGTGCCTTGCCCCTTATGCTCCTCTCTGCTCGGGGCCACTCTCCCACTGAGGATGCCCTTCGAGGACTCAGGAGCCTTCTGTGTTCTCAGAACCCTCCGACACGCAAGGCCACATCCTTCCGTCCTACAGACTCAGGGCCCCGGTGGAAGGGATGTGACTCAGCAAAGGTGCCAGTCTTGCCTGCCTCCCCCCATCCCCCGAGAAAGCCCTGTGCACCGTTAGGCAGGTGTGGGGGCAACTTTTTCAGACTTTGACCACAGAGGCCACTTTACCCCTGACCCAGGTGGCTCTCTGGGAAGCAGTGCCTGCCTGGGGTGGTGAGGGCTGGAGAAGGCAGTGGGAGGAGGATAGGGCCCCACCCTGGAGGGCGGCCGAGGTACAGACCCTGAGGGGCAGCAGGCACCTTCCACAGCAGCTCATCCTATGCCTGTGGGTGCCAAAACCACAGCGCTGCCGGCGGCATCACCTCCCCGAGGGCTTCCTGGGTGGAGGGGCTGGACCAGACCTTGTGGGCAGGGAGACTGCCATCACGTCAGGCAGCTTGACTCAGGGAGAGGAGGAAACTCAGATTGGCCCAACGCCTGGTGCGTGCCAGGTCTGTCCCAAATCCAGCCCCCACTGCCCTCCAAGTGCACAGTTGAGAGGGAGGTATAATGGACCCCACTTTACAGATGAGTAAAGAGAGGTTTCAGGGGAGGTGACGTGCCGAGGTACAGGACAGTGGCAGGCACAGTGGGCTCTTAGACCCAGGCTCGCCTGCCCGCCCACCAGTGCTCTGGTCTCCACTCTCCAGGTCCCCATAGAAGTGTGTGGAACCATTACCCCCTGCCCCAGAGTGACACGGAGGGTCACAGTCTCTGTCCAGAATTTTCTGATTGTCACAGGGCAGTCCTGATGGTGGGCAGTCTTCCCACCCAGGGAACGTGGCCACAAGCTCACTGCACCCTGGCCAGCTCCCTGAAACACACCAGCATCTTGATTAAGCAACAACCTTCCCTGCTGTCTCCGGATGGTGATTCATTCTTCCATGGGTAGAAAATTTGAAAGAAAAAAGCGGTAGATTTTGAAAATCTGTATTTGTTCTGAGGGTAGGGTAGGCGGATGACATTCACCAAGAATTGACTGGAATCATGATCTTATTCCCTTGGACTTACCCAGGAACTGTTCAGCGCTGCTTCTGCCAGTCTGTCCAACCATCATGAGACTGCATTGCCCTCCATGCTGGGATTCTGATGGGTTTGGTTTGTTAGCTATGTGGAGTGGAGTGGAGCGGAGAGGGTGGCAAAATGTCCAGCTTTTCCCAGAGCACAGCACAACAAAAGTTCATCATGATTGCCCATGACAGACACAGCCTGGGGCCTGGGATCCGATCTAAAACTAGCACTCACGGATGGACACGGTGGCTAACGCCTGTAATCCAAACACTTTGGGACGCCAGGTGGGCGGATCCCTTGAGGTCAGGAGTTTGAGACCATCCTGGACCAAAGTGGTGAAACCCCATCTTTACTAAAACTACAAAAATTAGCTGGGTGTGGTGGTGCACACCTATAATCCTAGCTACTCGAGAGTTGGAGGCAGGAGAATCCTGGAACTTGGGAGGCGGAGGTTTCAGTGAGCTGAGATCGCGCCACTGCACTCCAGCCTGGGTGACACAGTGAGACCCTGTCTCAAAAAAAACCAAAAACAAATAACAACAACAAAAAACAAACTACACTGTAAAATGCTTGTAGATAACACTGATAAAGCACTGTGCCTCCCGGAGACACTTCTAAGCACAGGTGACAGGGGTCAGCTCCTGGGGACTGACAGCTCCGCCCCCATTTGGGCCTCTGCAACACTGAGGGAAAATGTAAGACCCCACATCCCACTGGAGTTTCCACCAGAGCCCAGGAAAGGTCCCCGGGGACAGGAAGGAGCTGGTTCCCCATGTGGGCGGCAGGGATGGGAGCAGGGAGAATGGCCTCCTTCACAGGTGCAGGCTTCACCTGAGATTCACCCTGGTCCCCTGTAAGGGGGGACAAGGCAGGCACGCAGCTGGGGTCCAGACTGCCGAGGGAGAAAGCAGGGCAGAGGGACCCTGGGCAGGTGCCGGACTGTACAGCCCGGGTCACCCTGGGACCAGAATGGAGGTTCCACTTGGGTCTGGAGTCCATGCAGCTGTGTCCGGGGTCCCGGCTCTGCCACTACTGTGGGGGCCCCGCCTCCCTACAGCCCAGAGGGACCACAGGCTCTCAGTTCCCAGCCCAGGTCTCAGCAGTGTCATGGGGCTGTGTCTAGTTCCCATCCCAGGACCCACAGGGTTCCCAGGTCATGGGCAAAGCTGTGAGTTGAGGCCCGGGGGACAGGGGCCGGGGCCCTTGGAAGGTGGGGTTCTGGCCTCCCCTACACTGGCCCCTTTCCCAGAATGACCGCACATTTTTCATCACGTGCTTCAAAGAGTGGAGTTAGGGCTGTTGTCAAACCCAGAGACACAAGCAAAGGGCAGCTTTGACAACCTGGTCCTTCCCACACCCACCCCTGGGTGGCAAACCCCAAATTCCTCAGCTCAGGGCGGGGCTGGGGTGGGCCCCGGAGAGCTCTGGGGCACCTGGAGGAGGTTTCTTATTGTCAAGTCTCTGTCACTGTGTGTGTGTGTGTGCACGTGTGTTGTGTGTGTTGTGTATGTGCATGTGTGTTTGTGTGTGTCTTGTATGTTTGTGTGTTGTGTGTAGTGTGAGTATGGTGTGTGTGTTGTGTGTGTTGTGTGTAGTGCCAGTATTTTGTGTGTGTGTGTGTGTGTGTGTGTGTTGTGTGTCTAGGCCAGGGAAACAGTGAGTCGTTTCTGCCCAGGAGCAGCTGCGTGTGAGACCCGTTCTTGGACTTATACGCGGCTTCTGAGGACTTTCTAGAAATCATGAGGTGGGAGGCACCTGCTGTAATCAGGCACATAAATAACACATCCCAGAGCTGGGAACCAATGCAGAACGCCCAGGACAGACCCCAAGCTGAAGCCACAGCCCTGACACCTGCCACCCTAGCCCTGGGCTCCATCTCTGCCTCTGGAGCCTCCTGTCCCCGGGACTCAGCTCCCCTCCCCTCTGTGGCTGGGCTCTGCCTCCTGGGCTGCTCCTCTCCCCAGCACTCTCTCTGGGCCCAGCCTGGACACCTGCCCCCTCCCTGGGCTCCTTCCCCCGACTGAGCCTGTCCTGGGTCTCAGCCATGGCCTCCCCTGGGCTCCCTCTCTAGGAGGTGGAATCAGGAAGGGGTGGACACAGGGCTGCTCCCGAGGGCCCCTGTGCACGTGTGTGGCTCCTTTCCAACAGGGAGACTGGCTGCTGGCTGTCCTCTTACTGCTGGGCCTGTCCCTTCCAATCAGCGCCCAGGGCTCTGTGAGTGAGGGTGGGCGGGGCTCTGTGAGTTGGGGTGGGGTCTGCGTTTAGGTTCCTCTCCCATGAGGTTTAGCTGAGTTTTCTGGCTCCAGAGGGATGTGGTGTGACCTTTCCAGGCTACAGGTCCGCTACACAAGGAAAGACATCTACACATTTGCTAGTGTTTGTGGAAACTCTTGCAATTCATGATACAATCATACAGAGAAACATATACAGAAAAATTTAGTATTTCATTTTATTCCTCTACATATAAAACCGATTCAAATTGTCACTGGACTAGTAGGGTTGAAACTTTTCTGAATGTATTGAGCACAATCTTAGTACTTTATTCTTGAAACATAAATAAATTTTTGATTAAAAGTAATGCACTCTAATTTTTAAAAGAATCTACTTGGTCAGGAGCGCATTGCTTTGCTGGTGTCTGTGATCAGCTGGAGATGGTGGTGAACGGCCTGTTTGCATTTCTTGGAAGATGATCTTTTATTCTGCTGCTCAACCCAGGTCTCTGCCTTCCTTAGAGACTGAGGCCCACCCTTCAGTTTCCCTGATTCTGGAAGAGCAGAGGGGTTGAATGGAGCAGGAGGTGACAGAGTGGAAAGAGGGCACAGGGAGGAGGCCTGGGGACAGTGACAATGACGGGAGAGGAGGGAGGGATGCGGGAGAGAAGGAGGCTGTGAGAAGGAAAGGGAGGGACGGAAGTGGGCGCCCTGTGGGGAGCAGGGAACCCAGAGGAGGCTCTGAGCAGAGGGGAAGGCAAGGCCCAGGGGAGTGGGGAGGAGGGGGAGGCCGATGGGGCACCGGGCAGAGGGAGGAAGCCCTCAGCTGAAGAATGGCCCTCAGCGTCCCACTCAGGGCTTGGCTGTGCTCCTCTAGTTCATCCCAGGGCTGGAAGGGACGTCCCTGGTGGTCCACAAAGGTGTCCCAGCAGTGCTCAAACTCTGAAAAGGGACAGGTGAGTTAAGTCACGCTCCCGCTGTGGGATCGGGGTGGCACCAAGGGCCCGTGAATCTCAGGACAGACTTCCCACATCCTGGTTTCAGTCCCTCCTTTCCCTCTCCCTCCCCTAGGGACTTAGCTCCTTCATGGGGTATGTCCTTCCCATTGCAATCTGAGCCAGCCCAGTTCTCATTCTTTCGGAAATCCCCAAGTTCTGTTTCCACTTCCAGCCACCCTCCCCACCCTCCCCGGGCCCACGTCTCCTGATCTCATCTCTATTTATAAAAAGTCTTTGAGGCTGGGCACGGTGGCTCATGCCTGTAATCCCAACATTTTGGGAGGCCGAGGCGGGCAGACCACATGAGGTCAGGAGTTCGAGACCAGCCTGGCCAACATGGTGAAACCCCATCTCTACTAAAACTACAAAATTAGCTGGGCGTGGTGGCGCATGCCTGTAGTCCCAGCTACTCAGGAGGCTGAGGCACGAGAATCGCTTGAACCCTGAAGGTGGAGGTTGCAGTGAGCCAAGATTATGCCATTGAACTCCAGCCTGGGCAATAAGAGTAAAACTCTGTCTCAAAAAAAAAAGAAAAAAAGAAATTTGGAGGCAGAGAGACCCCAGAGGTGCAGGTGCACAGAGGAAAGGCCACAGAGGACACAGCCAGAAGGGACGCCCTGTCAGCCAGGAGGAGCGGCCTCAGAGCAAACAACCCAACCCACCCCTCAAACTTGGACTTGCAGCTCCCAGATCTGTGAGAAAATAAATGCCTTCCGTGTGGGCACCTGGCCCAGGGCATCTTCTGTGGAGGCCACAGCATGAAGGGGTCATTTTTGTAGAGAATCTCATTCTCTAATAACTTACATCTGCCCAGAAAATGTCAAGTCAAATTTAAAGTGTGGAGAAGGGCTTCTAAGTTTCACATTTCATTTGCAAAGAAAGAATTGTAATTTGGGACATACACGCAGTCCGGGTGGTGTTCACCACGTCAGGAGAACAGAGACAGCAACAGGTTTTATAAAAAGGAGAAGTGGGCTAGGCGCTGTGGCTCACAGCAGCAATCCCAGCAATTTGGGAGGCCAAAGAGGTCGGATCACTTGAGGTCAGGAGTTTAAGACCAGCCTAAGCCTGGCCAGGTGGCTCACGCCTGCAATCCTAGCACTTTGGGTGCCCGAGACGGGTGGATCACCAGGTCAGGAGTTCAAGACCAGCCTGGCCAAAATCCTGAAACCCCGTCTTTACTAAAAACACAAAAATTAGCCAGGTGTAGTGGCACGTGCATGTAATCCCTGTTACTCAGGAGGCCGAGACAGGAGAATAGCTTGAATCTGGGCAGCAGAGGTTGCAGTGAGCCCAGATCGCACCGCTGCACTCCAGTCTGGGTGACAGAGCAAGACTTCGTCTCAAAAAAATAAAATAAAAATAAGAGTGGCATGGGCAACATGATGAAACCTATTTTTACTAAAAATACAAAAATTAGCCCGGCTTGGTGGTGCACGCCTGTAATCCCAGCTCCTCAGGAGGCTGAGACAGGAGAATGACTTGAACAAGGGAGGCAGAGGTTGCAGTGAGCCGAGACCGCACCATTACACTCCAGCCTGGGTGACAGGGCGAGACTCCATTTCAAAAAAAAAAAAAAAGGAGAAATGTTCTCTTGCCCTATGGGAAAGCCCATGGGCACTAGGAAGGGTTGGGAGCTGGGAGGTTCCATTGCTGAGTCGCTGCGTTTGGAGCAAGGAGTCCAACCATTTATCTCACAACCATTTATCTCAGAAGCTATGGATAAAGCTGGTTTCAGGGTACAACGCACAGTTTCAGGAGTCAGGCTTACAGAGAAGTCCATTTCAGAAGCAATGTTGTGTGGCCTGACTGCTTTTCCTCCCTTGCTCCTGGCCTCTGTTTTAGCTGGGTAGGACATGAATGACCCAATTCGTAGGATGAAATTTACAGAGGATGTTTCTCAAAACTTCTGGTATTCAACTTACATATATTCATATCCATTTAGGTTGAGTTTATTTATTGATTTATTTTCAGGCAGGGTCTCGATCTGTTGCTCAGACTGGAGTTCTGTGGTGTGATCTCAGTTCACTGCAGCCTCCACCTCCCCAGCTCAAGCAATCCTTCCACTTCATCCTCCCAAGTAGCTTAAACTACAGGTGCATGCCACCACATCTGGCTATTTTTTTTTCTGTATTTTTTTTTGTAGAGATGGGGCTTTGTCATGTCACCCAGGCTGGTCTCAAATTCCTGAGCTCAAGCAATTCTCTCACCTCTGCCTCCCAATGGCGTGAGTCACCGCGGCCAAGACTAGATTGAGTTTAATAAGATTTGGTTATGCAGCCAGGCAGGGTGGTTCACGCCTGTAATCCCAGCAGTTTGGGAGGCAGAGATGGGCAGATCACCCGAGGTCAGGAGTTCAAGACCAGCCTGTCCAACATGGTGAAACCCAGTCACTACTAAAAATACAAAAAAAAAAAAAAATTAGCTGGGCGTGGTGGCAGGCATCTGTAATCCCAGCTACTCAGAGGCTGAGACAGGAGAATCACTTGAACCCGGTAGGCGGACTTTGCAGTGAGCTGAGATCCAACCATTGCACTCCAGTCTGGGCGACAGAGCAAAACTTCGTCTCAAAAAAAAAAAAAAAAAAGATTTGGTTATGCTGGGGAGATGGGAAGAGTCAGGTTAGGGGCACCCAGGCTGGGGGAACAGGACTGGGGAGGTGGATGGAGGGCCTCTGCAAGAAGAGCCTGGGAGAGCCGGGAGGAGGCAGTGAGGCAGGGGAGCACTATGGAATGGCCCTGAGGCCGGGGGTGCTCAGGATGACCAGGTAAAAGCACAGCTGATCCAGGGTGGAGGGGAGGCCCGCAGAGCATGAGCAGGAGGCTAGAGGAGACAGACCATGAGGCTCGGGGAGACCCCTCACTTGATAATCTCCCATAGCTTTCTTTCCAGAAATCGAAAGTTGGTTTTTAGTCCCTTCCAAGGCTTGAATGGCTCATCATCATTGTACACAAAGTTTTCCCAACAATATTTAAAGTCTGAGAAAAAAACAAGCAGAAAGCAGTGAGGGCCCAGCAGGCCTCTCTCCCGGCCCTGGGCCCTCCCCTCCCAGGCCAGGTCACCTGGCTGCCAGTTGCAGTGGGCGCTGGCCCCATACCTGCAGGCTTCCCGGGGACACTGCCCTGTCCCACAGCATTGCAGACCCACCTGCCCCTCATGCTGTCCCTCCCGCACCCGCTCTCCTCAGCCCCCCACGTCTCACGTTTGTACTCCATGATCTCCACGGAGGCCCCTTCCTCACTCAGGCTGCGGAGCCCCTCCTGGTAATCTGTATTCCAGAAGTAGTAGAGGCGGGCGGTGAAGATGGTGAGATTCACGTTGCTGTGCCTGGCCAGGAACTCCGCCACCTCCCCTGCACACTCTGGGCAAGGGCTCCAAGATGTGTACCAGGTGACCTCGTAGTTTTTGTTAGGAGTCAGTATGTCGTCACAGAACCAAGAGAGGAAGCACATTTCTGCATGACAATGGGTCTCAGGATCCACCTGGGGAAGGAGGAGGAGGAGGGCAGGGGGAGCTCAGACCAGGAGCACTAGGAGTGCAGGGGTGGGCGATGGGAGCAGAGGGCGGGCCTGGAGCCCCAGGGCATTTCCTTATTTATTTATTTTTGAGACAGGGTCTCTCTCTGTTGCCCAGGCGGGGGTGCAGTGGTGCGATCTGGGCTGATTGCAGCCTTGACCTCCCAGGCTCAAGGAATCTTCCCACCTCAGCCTCCTGATTAGCTGGGACTGCAGGTGTGTGCTGCCACGCCTGGCTAATTTTTTTGCAATTTTTGTGGAGACAGTCTTGCCACGTTGCCCAGGCTGATCTGGAATTCTTGGGCTCAAGCGATCCTCCTGCCTCAGCCTACCAAATTTCTAGGAGTATGAGCATAAACCACATGCACGACCTTATTTTATTTCTTTACTTTTCATTTTTCTGGGTATATAGTAGGCCCCAGGGCGTTTTATTCATTGAGTTTCCCTTCTTCCATCCTTCTCCTTCCTCTTTATTTTTTTTTGAGATGGAGTCTTGCTCTGTCATGCAGGCGGGAGTGCAATGGCACGATCTCGGCTCACCGCAACTTCTGCCTCTTGGGTTCAAGCGATTCTCCTGCCTCAGCCTCCCGAGTAGCTGGGATTACAGTCGCGCACCCCTATGCCTGGCTAATTTTTGTAGTTTTAGTAGAGATGGGGTTTCACCACGTTAGCTAGGCTGTTCTCGAACTCCTGACCTCATGATCCACTCGCCTTGGCCTCGCAAAGTGCTGGGATTACAGGCGTGAGCTACCGCGTACAGGCGTGAGGACTGTGCTCGGCCCCTTCCTTCTTTATTTTATTGAGTCTTTCTCTGTCTCATCATGCCCTCAAGTGTGATTTCTGGCATCCTGTTCCCCAGGCATCCATTAACCAGGCATCCTCAGCCCCTGCTGTGGCCTGGCCCTATGGGATCTGCCTTGTCCCCTGTCTGCCTTCTGCTGGGAAGGTCATTGAACCAGCATTATCCCATGGAGTTGAAGGTTGGCCAAAGGGGCTACTGAGCACTTGAAATGGGGCGCTGATTAGAAACGCTGGCACGTGTAAAATACACAGCTCATTTCAAAATCTCATTGTGAGAATAGACAAACTTTAACTCTCTCATGAGGCATTTTATATTAAGTGTATGTTGAAATCGTATATGAGATAATTGAGCTAATGCAGACATTAAAATTTCTTCCACCAGTTCTTGTCGCCTTTCCAGCGTGTGGGGACTGGAAACACTTGTGCTTCAGTCCTGAGTCCTGGGTGTTTCCGAGGCCAGCACCGCTGTAGGCCAGGCCTGCCCAGCACAGATGGCTCCCTCCTCAAACACACTCTGAAAAGTCTCCTGCCTGGGCGGAGGGGGCTGCAGGGGTGGGTGGGACACGACAGGGTGGGTGGGAGGTCAGTGGCAGCTGTGGGGGCAGCAGGGTTAGGAGTGAGGATTCACCATCCTGTGATGATGTGTCCTTGACATCGAGGAATCAGGGCAATGGTGGGGGCGGCCCCACCAGCCCGCAGTGACTGGCCCAGGCACAGTGCTGGACACCACACCCCCTGCTTCCCACAGCTGCTGTTTCCCGAGGACTGCCGGACGCATGGCTCCATGACAAGATTTTGGGAAACAAAGTCAAGAGTGAGGGTGCTGGGCGCTAACAAGACCTTTTGGGAAGAAGCAAACCCCCACCACGATCCGATCCCAGGAGAGTCAGAGAGGAAGATCTGGGCCACGGACTTAAAAAATGTGGGAGGAGGCTGGGCGCGGTAGCTCATGCCTGTAATCCTAGCACTTTGGGAGGCCGAGGGGGGCGGAACACTTGAGGTCAGGAGTTCGAAACCAGCCTGGCCACCGTGGTGAAACCCCGTCTCTACTAAAAATAGAATAAAAATTAGCCGGGTGTGGTGGCGGGCACCTGTAATCCCAGCTACCCAGGAGGCTGAGGCAGGAGAATCACTTGAACCTGGGAGGCAGAGGTTGCCTGAGGGAGACTCTGTCTCAAAAAAAATAAAAGAAAAAGGCCGGGCGCGGTGGCTCACGCTTGTAATCCCAGCACTTTGGGAGGCCGAGGCGGGCGGATCACGAGGTCAGGAGATCGAGACCATGGTGAAATCCCGTCTCTACTAAAAATACAAAAAATTAGCCGGGCGTGGTGGCGGGCGCCTGTAGTCCCAGCTACTCGGAGAGGCTGAGGCAGGAGAATGGCGTGAACCCGGGAGGCGGAGTTTGCAGTGAGCCGAGATCGCGCCACTGCACTCCAGCCTGGGCGACAGAGCGAGACTCCGTCTCAAAAATAAAAATAAAAAATAAAAGAAATAAAAGAAAAATGTAAGAGGAAAGTACACACAGGAAAGCCCATGCCGGGGGCTTATTGTTGTCACTTATTGTTGTGTTTTCTGCGTTCCCAGCTGCTTAGCTCCTATTTAGGATGTAAATGGGACTTCGGTGCTACCTGGTTTCGGAAGACGCCACTCTTCCAGGAGACACGTGAGGGCCACTTTATAACTTTCATGGTGAAGCACAGCCAGGTTTCGTTCCGACCATAGGCTTTCCGTAGGTTTTCAAAGTGGAAGTAGAATATGTGTGGATACGTTACCTCCATCGGGTTTCTGAAGGCACAAGGGAGAAACCCCAATGCAGAGACCGCCCCGGAGTCCTCGGGGCTGATGCCCACTGAACACCACTCCCTGGACAGCCCTGGGCTCTGGGCCTCCCCCATCCCTCCACTGCCCTGAGAATGTCTGCTGCTTTCCCAGGCAGGAAGACTGGGAAAGAGAAAGAGAAGGGGGTACTGGCAGGGGCAGCAGGGACGGGGTGACCTCTCCCAGCTGTAAGCCCAGCTCTGGGGCTACCAATGGGACACCCTCAACCTCCCAGTTTTTCTGCCACACATCTCCCAACCCATTAGGAAAACGCAACAGACAATAAAACTTTTCACCCTGAAATAATTGCTTGAAAATTTCAGCTCAATTCCTTCCTCACATTTCACCTGTCCGATGATGATGATTATTATTTTTATATTGGGATCACAGCGAATTTATTTATTTATTTTTACACAGGGTCTCACTCTGTCACCAGGCTGGAGTGCAGTGGTGCAATCTCGGCTCACTATAACTCCCGCCCCCTGGTTTCAAGTGATTCTCCTGCCTCAGCCTCCCAAGTAGCTGGGACTACAGGTGCATGCCACCACGCCCGTCTGATTTTTTGTATTTTTAGTAGAGGCAGGGTTTCACCACATTAGCCAGGGTGGTCTTGAACTCCTGACCTTGTGATCCACCCACCTCGGCCTACCAAAGTGCTGGGATTACTGGTGTGAGCCACCGCACCCGGCCCTAATTTTTGTATTTTTAGTAGAGATCATGTTTCACCATGTTGGCCAGGCTGCTTTTGAACTCCTGACTTTGTGTTCTGCCTGCTTCAACTGCCGAAGTGCCGGGATGACAGGCATGATCCACTGAGCCCAGACGGTCCAGGCTACTCTCCTAAGTGCTGCATATGTCTGAGCTCATGGCATATGCCTGAGGCTTGCAGGGGCCATCCCTATTTTACAGAAGAGGTGCCAGAGGCATAGAGAGGCCAGATAATCTGCCCACACCACAGAGCTGGGGCGGCAGATGGAGCTGGGGCCCCTTTCCAGGCCAGCCCTGTCCAGCCTCTGCATCACAGGCCCTGCGGTGGGGAGCTGTAGGGAACCACGCTGTCTTCTTACTAAACTTTAAAATAAGAGCATTTCTCCTGATCATCATATTTTATCCTACACTCCATGTTGCAGGTGTCATTCTAAAAGGGGAATGGTGCTCACGGAGGAGGAGCCTGTGTCTGGGGTCGTGCGCGTCCTCCTCTGCTCACAGTGGAGGCATCTTTGGAAGAAATGACTGATTTTCTGGGACAGAGACCATTCCCTCCCTCCACACCCTCTCTTAAGACTTTGTATTGAAACAAAGTAAATCTTACAGAAATTCCATCAAAGCGCTGAGAACAAAATGCCTGATTGCTCTAATCATCCTTTGGTTCAATTCTCCCAGTTCCAGAGCTCAGGAATGGCGGGAAGCACACAGGGGAAGCACCCTCCCAAGGCGGGGAGCACCAGCCCGGGCATGACTCTCAGGGGAGAATCTTAGCATTGGGGCCTGGGCTGGGGCAGCTGGGGGAGGTGGCCCATTCAGAAGCAGCAGTGGGGCGACCACATAGCAGGGCAAAGAGCCTGGCTGGTTGTGGGAGCAGCAGAGGAACCAGAAGGGAGAGAGCCCAGGGCTGGGGTAGGGGGAGGCCAAAGCTGAGGCCCAGGCAGGAAGGGGCAGCAGAGGCCCCGTGGGCAGAGCGGGCAGTGGTCCCTGATCTGGGGCTTCATGTGCACCCTCCCTGGCAGGCTTGTCCTGGCCCTGATGTTAGTCCTGGGCTTGGGTTCTATTTCGATCTTCCAGGGCCCTTGTCGCAGGAGACACCTGCGCTGTGAGTGACCTCCCAGGCACATCTGAGTACAGGCCTCACTTTATGCTGCTTTCTCACCTGGATGGGAGGACCTCCGGAGGGACCCCTGGATCCTGCCCTCAGGAATCATCCCAGGGACGCCCCCCACCCAGCAGCTATGTGGTAGAGAGGGAGAGTGAGGGGCAGGTGTCTGCTTCCCCCCATGCCTTCACACTCAGAGGCCACCGCTGGAGGGAGGAATAGCGGGTGGGGGGCCCTCAGATGTCCCCCCAGGATGCCATGGGTGCCCCCATACTGAGCTCCTTCCTTCCACATCTCCTGCCCAGAGTTGTTCCCTGGCAGGCTGAGCTCTTGTCCCTATGTCACAGAAGGGCGGAGGCTGGTGTCCCCGGCCACCCTGTCTTGCAGTTTGCTCCTCCGATCTAAGACCCAGGTGCTCAGTTCCCATCTCTCCCGAGGGCCTTAGATCCCTTTCTATAGCCTCTCTGGTCCCTGGTTGCCCTTTTCTATGGTGCTTCCTGGAGAGCTCCTGGCATCTCAAGCCTCCCGTTGTCCAAGCTTACTCTTTTGTAGAATCTTACTCAACACCTGGCCAACATTGCAAAACCCCGTCTCTACTAAAAATAGAAAAATTAGCCGGCATGGTGGCATGAACCTATAATCCCAGGTACTTGGGAGGCTGAGACAAGGGAATTGCTAGAACCGGGAGGCAGAGGTTGCAGTGAGCCGAGATCGCACCACAGCACTCCAGCCTGGGCGAAAGAGGGAGACGCTGTCTCAAAAAAAAAAAAAAAAAAATGGGACCTTGATCACTGAGTGTTTGCTTGGCTCTTTCTGCATCTCCATCCCTGTGGCGGGGATTTGAGAAGGGACAGGCGTGAGCAGGAGGCCAGGCTGGGTGCTGTTAGGTGGAGAAGCCATGGTCTGGAGGGAGGGGCTGTGAGGGTCAGGGCAGGACTCGCCTGGGAGACGGACACACAGAACAGGGACCCCTGCATGCCCCACCCAAGCTTGGCCCAAGCCCCCTGGGTCATTGTCATGGGCTAAATTGTATCTTCCCCACATTGATATGTTGAAGCCCTCAACCCCACCTCCCCACAGGATAACTGTATTTGGAGACAAGTACACTAAAGTGGTGATTAAATGAACTCATGGCCCCTAGGGTGGGCCCTAATTCTGTCTCACTGAGGTCCATAAACAAGGAGGACATTTAGAGGCAGAGAGACCCCAGGAGTGCAGGTGCACAGAGGAAAGGCCAGAGAGGACACAACCCCGCCCACCCCTCCACCTTGGACTTGCAGCCTCCAGATCTGTGAGAAAATAAATGCCTGCTCTGTGGGTACCCAGCCTGGCCATCTTCTATGGCAGGGGAAGCCTGAAGCTGTTTCCATGGTGGCGGCTCCTTCTCAGGGGCTCAGGTTGGCCTTTAAGGATGGTGCTCAAAGCTTCTGACTGTCAGGCTTGTGACTATTCATGCCCACTTACTACATCCAGTTTTACGACAAATTCGGTTATGCCAGGGAGATGGAAGGAGCCAGGTTGGGGCTCCCAGGCTGCAGGGGTGGATGGAGGTCTCTCTGGAGGCAGAAGGGGCCTCTCACTCACAGGAAGAGCCCAGGAAAGCAGGGGGGAGGCAGCAAAGTGGAGGGAGCACGAGGAGCTGGGGTGAAGGGGTGTGACCATGAGGGCAGGCAGGGGGGCAGGAGGGAGGGCAGGAGGGCCCAGCCAGGGGAGTCCTCAGGAGGATGAGCAGGAGGTGAGAGGAGAGAGATGATGAGGCCAGAGGGAGACCCTCACCTGAGAATCTCATTTAGCCGGTGGTGCAGGAATGCATAATTGTCATTGAATTTGTACCAAGGCTTGAATGGCTGACCTTCATTGCACACAAAGTTTTCCCAGCAGTATGCAAAGTCTGAGATGAAGAGGTGGGAAGCACTCAGGCTCTCCCCTGACCCTGGGCCTGCCCTCCCAGGCCTGGTCTCCTGGCTGTCAGTTGCAATCAGTGCCAGCCCCACCCCTGCAGGCTACCCTGGGACACCCCCAGCCATGGCATAGCAGATCCATCCATCTCTGAGGCTGTTCCTCCCCGTCAAGCTCCCCTGACCCCTCCACCTCTCACCTTCATAGTCCATGATCTTCACACGGGCCCCTGCCTTATGCAGCCTGCGGAGCGCCCTCCGCCAATCTCTACCCCGGTAGTAGTAGAGGCGGGCGGCAGAGATGGTCAGGGTGACATTGGGGTGCTCAGCCAAGAATTCGGTCACCTTCGCCACACAGGGCAGGCAGGGGTTCCATGATACAAACCAGGTGATCTGGAAGCGCCTGTTAGCAGGCAGTTGGTTGCCACAGAACCAAGAGAGGAAGCACATTTCTGCGTGGTTCTCAAGCTGGAAATACACCTGGGAGAGGAGCAGGGGCAGGGGAAGCTCTGGGAGGGGGGAACAGGAGGGATGCAGGGGTGGGGCGGGGGGGGGAGGGGCCAGGACAGGAGCCCAGGGGATCTTGCCATTGAAGCTCCTTTCCTCCATCCCCCCTGTTTGGTTTGAGTGTTTGTCTGCTCCAAGCTGACCTTCAATGTTAATTGCTATGGTAATGGCCTTAAGAGGTGGCACCTAGAAGAGGCTATGAGGCTGTGGGGACTGCACCTTTGTGGGTGCCACTGCTGTGGTTATTCAAAGGTGACCTCAGCCCCTCTTTCTGTCTCTTGCCCTCTAGCTGGAGGGGCAGCATGTCAGACTAAACTGCTTCCTCTTGTTCCCATATCACGGAGCAGCAGTGACTCAACATCCCAGGCCACTCTGTCTAGAGCATCCCCTGAGCTTCTGGCAACAACCTTCACTCGCACCTGACTGTGCAGTTCGCAGGCCCTGGAAAGTTGCTGGTGCCTTGACATTGGACTTCCCGGAGTCCAGAACTCGAGCCCACACATTTCTGTTCATTGTAAATGTCCCTGTCTCAGTCATGTGGTTGAAGCATCACAAGGTGCACCAAGACACGTGCTTCCCTGTGTTTGGAAGTTTTCCCAGCCCTGTTCACGGCCTCGTGCGTGAATTCTGGCATCCATTCTCCCAGGCATCCATTCGCCAGGCATCCTCAGCCCCTACTGTGGCCTGGCCCTCTGGGGTCTGCCTTGTTCCCCGCTGGGGAGGCCACTGGACCTGCGCTGTCCCACGTGGGGTGGCACTGGCCAAAGGGGCTACTGAGCACCTGAAACGGGGCTCTGATGAGAGACCTCGGCACATCAAAAATACACCGCTCATTTCAGTGTGAGAAGAAAAAGAAACTTCACTATCTCATGAAGAATTTTATGTTAATCAATGTTGAAGTAATATGTTAGCTACATTGGATTAAATAAAATATTAAAATTACTTTCACTGGTTCTTGTCGCCTTTTTAGCGTGTGGGAAGTGGAAACACTTGCGCTTCAGTCCTGAGTCCTGGGTGTTTCCGAGGCCAGCACCGCTGTAGGCCAGGCCTGCCCAGCACAGACGGCTCCCTCCTCAAACACACTCTGAAAAGTCTCCTGCCTGGGCGGAGGGGGCTGCAGGAGTGGGTGGGACAAGGCGGGGAACTTAGTGTCCGGAGTAGGGGTGGCAGGATGAGGAGTGAGGGTTCACCATCCTGTGATGATGCATCTTTGCCACGGAGGAATCCGGGCAGTGGCCGAGGCAGTCAAATGGGAAGGTCTGGGCCACGGACTTAAGAAATGTCGGAAGTGGAGGCCAGGTACAGTGGCTCACACCTGTATTCCCAGCACTTTGGGAGGCCAAGTTGGGCGGATCACCTGAGGTCAGGAGGTCAAGACCAGCCTGGCCAACATGGTGAAATCCTGTCTCTATTAAAAATACAAAAAATTAGCTGGGTGTGGTGGCGGGCACCTGTAATCCCCGCTATTCAGGCAGCTGAGGCAGGATAATCGCTTGAACCCAGGAGGCGGAACTTGAATGAGCCAAGACTGAGCCATTACACTCTAGCCTGGGCAACAAAAGCGAAACTCTGTCTCAAAAAAAAAAAAAAAGAAAAAGAAAAAAGAAATATGGGAAGTGGCCAGGCATGGTGGCTTATGCCTGTAATCCCGGAACTTTCAGAGGCCAAGGCAGGTGAATCACCTGAGATCAGGAGTTCCAGACCAGGCTGCTCAACACGGTGAAACCCCATCTCTACTGAAAATACAAAAATTAGCCGGGCGTGGTGGCATGCGCCTGTAGTCCCAGCTACTCAGGACGCTGAGGCAGGAGAATCGCTTGAACCCAGGAGGCGGAGGTTG
The DNA here is from genome assembly GCF_006542625.1 of Nomascus leucogenys. NCBI lineage: Eukaryota > Metazoa > Chordata > Mammalia > Primates > Hylobatidae > Nomascus > Nomascus leucogenys. The sequence continues at coordinate 11,410,771 of NC_044387.1, forward strand.
CAGTGATCTGAGATCGCACCACTGCACTCCAGCCTGGGTGACAGATGGAGACTCTGTCTCAAAATAAATAAATAAATAAAAAGAAAAAATAAATAAATGTGGGAAAAAAATACACAGCTGTGAGCCCGCCGCCGGGCATTTTACTTTTGTGTTTTCTGCATTCCCAGCTGCTTACCTCCTGCCTGTGATTCGATTGAAATTTGGGTAGTACCTGGCCTCGAAAGACCCCTTTGTCCCAAGGGAGCTTTGAGGGGTCCTTCCTTATTTTCACTTCGTAGCACAGCCAGGTGTAGCTCCGACCACAGAGGATGGGTTTGTTTTCAAAGTTGTAGTAGAATGTGCGTCGATACATCCGCTCCATCGGATTTCTGAAGGCACAAGAGAGAAACCGGCCCATGCAGGGAGTCCTCCCTGGAGTCCTCAGGGCTCATATCTACTGAACACAGCTCTGGGGACGGCCCTGGGCCTCCCCAACCCCTCCACAGCCCTGAGAATTTCTGCTGCCTTCCCAGGCAGGAAGACTGAGGGGAGAGGAAGAGGAGGGGATGCTGGCAGGGGGACTGGGGTGATCTCTCTCAGCTCGGGCCCAACTCTGGCCTTTCCAGGGGTACATTCCCCACCCTCTCAGTATTTCTGCCCACCCACTCCCCAACCCATTAGGAAAATGCAAAAGAGAATAAAACTCTTCACCCTTAAAAGATAGCTTTTAACCTTTCAGCTCAATTCTTTCCTGATGTTTCACTCTGTGTGTTAAAATTATTTTAAAATCATGGTAGAACCGAATTCTGAGGGCCAGGCCACTCTTCTAAGTGCTGCTCGGGTGTGGGCTCACGTGAGGCTGCCCTAGGCCTGCAGGGGTCATTCCCATCTTACAGAGGAGGTGCCAGAGGCACAGAGAGGTGGGGTAACCTGCCCAGGCCACAGAGCTGGGGACAGATGGAGCAGGGGCCCCTTTCCAGGCCAGCCCTGTGCAGCCTGCAGGAGAAAGCCGTTGGGGACTGGGCTCTCTTTTCACTAAATTTAAAATAAGAGCATTTCTCCTGATCATTGCGTTCTTTCTCACATTCCACGTTACTGGTCATGTTCTAAAGGATGAAGGGTGACCTTGGAGTGGAACGTGTCTGGGGACATCGGCTGACTGTGGACGATATGATTTACCTTGTGCTTCAGAGACCATTCCTGCCCCCACACCCTCTCCTAAGACTTTGTATTTAAACAAAGTAAATCTTACAGAAAGTTCATCAAAGTGCTGAGAACAAAATGCCTGATTGCTCCAATCATCTTTTGGTTCAATTCTCCCAGTTCCTGAGCTCAGGAATGGCGGGAAGCACACAGAGGGAGCACCCTCTCAGGGCGGGGAGCACAGGCCTGGCCATGACTTTCAGTGGAGAGTCTCAGCAGGGGGCCTGGACTGTGGCAGGTGGGGAAGGTGGCCCATTCAGAAGCAGCAGTGGGGCGACCACACAGCAGGGCAAGGAGCCTGGCTGAGAGTGGGGGCGGCAGGGAAGCCAGAGGGAAGGAAGTCCAGGGCTGGGGCTGGGGCAGGGGGAGGACAGGGCTGAGGCCCAGCAGGACCACCAGACAGGAAGGGGCCGGAGGGGCCCTGCGGACAGAGTGGGCAGCGGTACCTGATCTGTGGATTCATGCTCAGCCTCTTAGATACGCTTGTCCCAGTCTCCCTCTTTTTTTGAAGCGCTGTGGTTTCACTTCCTGCTTACAGCGTCCTTGCAGTTGGACAGCCCTCCTTAAAGTGACCTCCTGGCCGGGCACGGTGGCTCACGCCTGTAATCCCAGCACTTTGGGAGGCCGAGGCGGGCGGATCACGAGGTCAGGAGTTCGAGACCAGCCTAACCAAAATGGAGAAACCCCGTCTTTACTAAAAATACAAAAATTAGCCAGGTGTGGTGGCGTGCGCCTGTAATCCCAGCTACTCTGGAGGCTGAGGCAGGAAAATCGCTTGAACCTGTGAGGCAGAGGTTGCAGTGAGCCAAGATCCTGCCACTGCACTCCAGCCTGGGTGAGAGAGCGAGGCGCCCTCTCAAAAAAAAAAAAAAAAAAAAAAAAGTGACCTCCCAGGGCCTGGTGAGTCATGGCCCCTCCCCCTTCCTGCTCTGGCGCTGGTGTGGGAGGCCCTGGGATGCTTTATCTTCCTCAATCTCTCACCCTCTTTCTGGTTTTCTCTGGGGCCCTCCCCCTGGAAGAGGGACCTCTGATAAAGACAGGGCGCTCTGTGTGGCAGGACCCAAGGCAATTGCAAAAGGAAAGAGAAAGTCATTGCAGCCAGAGCCTGGGAGGTGGGTCCACACCAGGCTGAGCCAGCAGAGCACAAGCCCCTCCCCTGGTGGTCCCACCCAGCTGGAGCCGCCTCTCCACCTTCAAGACAGACAGGCTGATGCCTCTGCAGGGACTCCCAGATCCTGCCCTCAGGGATCATCCCAGAGATGGCCCCCACCTAGCAGCCATGGGGACAGTGAGGGAGAGTGAAGGGCCAGGCGTCTGCCTCCCCCCAGGCCTTCACCCTCGGAGGCCACCGTGGTTGGGAGGGACAGCAGGTGGGCATGGGCCTCAGATGTCCCACCAGGATACCATGTGCGCCCCCACACTGAGCTCTTTCCTTCCTGCTTCTCCTTCTTCCCCATCTCCGGCCCGGAGTTCCTCCCTGGTGGGCTGAACTTTTGCCCTCTCTTGTCCCCATGTTATGGAAGGGCAGCGGCTGGTGTCCCAGGCCAGCCTGTCTGGAGCCTCCCTGTGTGTCTCACAGCTCCCTTCCCCTGGTAGTGTGCTCCCACGGTGCGGTGACCTAAAAATTACACAAGGTATACATTTGCAAAAGACACTTTATTTCTTGTTAAGGGTGACAGCCTGCAAGGTAGCCATCCCGCAGCCTGGGAAGAGCAGCCTCTGGTTAACACCAGAGACGGACATTTAGAAGCAGGAGGGGTTGGGGCAGGAGCTTTATGCTGAAGAGGTCGGCTAAACATACATATTCAACAGGCTACAGGAGGAGCTATGAATATTCATATAGGTGCTTGCAGTCCATGCTTATTGAACAAACATGTGTGGAACATATGATCCCAGCCAGGCATAGTGGCTGACACCTGTAATCCCAGCACTTGGAGAGGCCAAGACAGGCGGATCACCTGAGGTCAGGAGTTCGAGACCAGTCTGGCCAACATGGTGAGACCCTGTCTCTACTAAAACTACAAAATTAACCAAGCATGGTGATGCATGCCTTTAGTCCCAGGTACTCGGGAGGCTGAAGCAGAAGAATCGCTTAAACTCGGGAGGCGGAGGTTGCAGTGAGTCCAGATCGTGCCATTGCATTCCAGCCTGGACAACAGGAGCAACACTCTGTCTCAAAAAAAAAAAAAAAAAACAGATGATACTTGGAGGCAGAGAGACCCCAGAGGTGCGTGTGCATAGAGGAAAGGCCACAGAGGACACAGCTGGAACAGACTCCCTGCCAGCCAGAAGGAGCGGCCTCAGAGGAAACAACCCCACCCACCCCTCGAAGTTGGACCTGCAGCTTCCAGATCTGTGAGAAAATAAATGCCTGCCATGTGGGCACCTGGCCTGGGGCATCTTCTATGGAGGCCACAGCATGAAGGGGTCATTTTTATGGAGAATCTCATTCTCTAAAACTTACATCTGCTTTGAAAATGTCAAATCAAATTTAAAGTGTTTAGAAGAGCCTCTAAATTTCATATTTCATTTGCAAAGAAAGAATTGTAATTTGAGACATACAGGGAGTCCGGATGGTGTTCACCATGTTGGGAGAGCAAAGGGATGGCAATTATAGAAGGAGAAATGTTCTCTTGCCCTGTGTAAAGCCCATGGGCACTAGGAAGTACTGGGAGCTGGGAGGTTCCATTGCTGAGCCGCTGCGTTTGGAGCAAGGAGTCCAAGACTTAGAGCCATTTATCGCAGAAGCTATGGATAAAGCTGGTTTCAGGGTACAAGGCACAGTCTCAGGAGTCAGGCTTGCAGAGAAGTCCATTTCGGAAACAATGTTGTGTGGCCTGACTGCTTTTCCTCCCTGGCTCCTGGCCTCTGTTTTAGCTGGGTAGGACATGAAAGACCCAATTCGTAGGATGAAATTTACAAAGGATGTTTCTTAAAACTTCTGGTTTTCAACTTACATATATTCACACCTGTTTAGGTTGAGTTTATTGATCGATTTATTTTCAGGCAAGGTCTCTATCTGTTGCCCAGACCCGAGTTCAGTGGCGTGATCTCTGTTCACTCCAGCCTCCACCTCTCGGGCTCAAGTAATCCTCCCACTTCAGCCTCCCAAGTAGCTTGGACTTGGACTACAGGTGCATGCCACCACATCTGGCTTTTTTTTTTTTTTTTTTGGAGAGATGGGGCTTTGTCATGTGGCCCAGGCTGGTCTCGAACTCCTGGGCTCAAGCAATTCTCCCACCTTTGCCTCCCAAATTGCTGGGGGATTACAGGCGTGAGTCACCATGCCCAGCCTAGGATGAGTTTAGTAAGATTTGGTTATGCTGGGGAGATGGGAAAAGCCAGGTTAGGGGCGTGCAGGCTGGAGGAACGGGGTCTGTGGGGGTGGATGGATAGCCGTGGAGGCAGAAAGGGGCCTCTGCAGGAAGAGTCTGGGAGCGAGGAGGAATCGGTGAGGCAGGGGAGCACTGTGGAATGGCCCTGAGGGCAAGAGGGGCTCAGGATGACCAGGCAGAAACAGAGCTGGTCCAGGGTGGAGGGGAGGCCCACGCAGCATGAGCAGGAGGCTAGAGGGGAGACAGACCATGAGGCCCAGCGAGACCCCTCACTGGAGAATCTCCCGTAGCTGTCTTTTCAGAAATCGAAAGTTGGTTGTTAGTCCCTTCCAAGGCTTGAATGACTCATCATTATTGTACACAAAGTTTTCCCAACAATATTTAAAATCTGAGAAAAAAACGAGGAGAAAGCAGTGAGGGCCCAGAAGGCCTCTCTCCCGGCCTTGAGCCTTCCCCTCCCAGGCCAGGTCTCCTGGCTGCCAGTTGCAGTGGGCGCCGTCCCCGTCCCCACAGACTCTCAGGGGACACTGACCCGCCCCACGGCATTGGAGAACCATCTGCCCCTCAGGCTGTCCCTCCCACACCCACTCTCCTCAGCTCCCAACGTCTCACCTTCGTATTCCATGATCTCCACAGTGACCCCTTCCTTTCTCAGGCTGCGGAGCCCGTCCTGGTAATATGGATCCTGGAAGTAGTAGAGGCGGGCGGTGAAGATGGTGAGAGTCACGTTGCTGTGTCTGGCCAGGAACTTGACCACCTCCCCGGCACACTCTGGGCAAGGGCTCCAAGATGAGTACCAGGTGACCTTGTAGTTTTTGTTAGGCAACAGTGTGTTGCTGCAGAACCAAGACAGGAAGCACCTTTCTGCATGACAACGCGTCTCAGCATCCACCTGGGGAAGGAGGAGGAGGAGGACAGGGGAGCTCAGACCAGGAGCAGGAGGAGTGCAGGGGTGGGGTGATGGGAGCAGAGGGCGGGCCTGGAGCCCCAGGGCATTTCCTTATTTATTCATTTTTGAGACAGGGTCTCTCTCTGTTGCCCAGGCGGGGGTGCAATGGTGGGATCTGGGCTGACTGCAGCCTTGACCTCCCAGGCTCAAGGAATCTTCCCACCTCAGCCTCCTGATTAGCTGGGAATGCAGGTGCGTGCCACCACGCCTGCCTAATTTTTTTAATAATTTTTTTAGAGACGGGGTTTCATCATGTTGCCCAGGCTGATCTTGAACTCCTGGGCTCAAGCCGTCCTCCTGCCTCACCCTTCCAAAGTTCTGGGACTATGAGCATAAACCACATGCATGACCTTATTTTATTTCTTTACCTTTCATTTTTCTGGCTACATAGTAGGCCTCAGGGTGTTTTATTCATTGAGTTTCCCTTCTTCCATCCTTCTCCTTCCTTCTTTATTCTTTTATTTTTATTTTTTTCCGAGATGGAGTCTTGCTCTGTCACCCAGGCTGGAGTGCAGTGGCACAATCTCGGCTCACTGCAACCTCTGCTTCCCAGGTTCAAGCAATCCGCCTGCCTCAGCCTCCTGAGTAGCTGGGACTACAGGCATGCACCCCCACACCTGGCTAATCTTTGTATTTTTAGTAGAGACGGGGTTTCATCATGTTAGCCAGCCTGGTCTTGAACTCCTAACCTCATGATCCGCCTGCCTCAGCCTCCCAAAGTGCTGGGATTACAGGCATGAGCCACCACGCCCGTGCCCGGCCCCTTCCTTCTTTATTTTATTGAGTCTTTCCCTGTCTCAGACTCATGTGTGAATTCTGCCATCTTTTCTCCCAGGCATGCATTCACCAGGCATCCTCAGCCCCTGCTATGGCCTGGCTCTCTGGGGTCGGCTTTGTTCCCTGCCTGCCTTCTGCTGAGGAATCGGGGCAGTGGCGGAGGCGGCCCCACCAGCCCAGCAGTGACTGGCCCAGACACAGTGCTGGACACCACACCCCCCGCTTCCCACAGCTACTGTTTCCCGAGGACTGCCGGACACATGGCTCCATGACAAGATTTTGGGAAACAAAGTCAAGAGTGAGGGTGATGGGTGCTAACAAGGCCTTTTGGGATGAAGCAAACCCCCTCCACGATCTGATCACAGGAGAGTCAGGGAGGAAGATTTGGGCCACGGACTTAAAAAATGTGAGGACGGCCAGGCACAGTGGCTCATGCCTGTAATCCCAGCACTTTGGGAGGCTGAGGCGGGCGGATCATGAGGTCAGGAGATCGAGACCATCCTGGCTAACACCATGAAACCCTGTCTCTACGAAAAAAAAAAAAAGAAAAAAGAAAAAATTAGCCGGGTGTGGTGGCGGGCGCCTGTAGTCCCAGCTATTTGGGAGGCTGAGGCAGGAGAATGGTGTGAACCCGGGAGGTGGAGCTTGCAGTGAGCTGAGATTGCGCCACTGCACTCCAGCCTGGGCGATAGAGCAAGACTCCGTCTCAAAAAAAATAACGTGGGGAGGAGGCCAGGGGTATGGTGTCTTACACCTGTAATTCTAGCACTTTGGGAGGCCAAGGCTGGTGGATCACTTGAGGTCAGGAGTTCGAAACCAGCCTGGCCAACATGGCGAAATCCCGTTTCTACTAAAAATACAAAAGAATTAGCTGGGCATGGTGGCAGGCGCCTGTAATCCCAGCTACCCAGGAGACTGAGGCAGGAGAATCACGTGAACCTGGAAAGCAGAGGTTGTCGTGAGCTGAGATCGCGCCACTGCATTCCAGCCTCGGTGACAGAGCAAGACTCCATCTCAAAAAAAAAAAAATAGAAATGTGGGAGGAAAGTACACACAGGAGAGCGCACACCGGGCATGTCACTTATTGTTGCATTTTCTGCATTCCCAGCTGCTTAGCTCCTATTTGGGGTGTAACTAGGACTTTGGTGCTACCTGGTTTCGGAAGACGCCCCTCTTCCAGGAGACAGGTGAGCGGTGCTTTATAACTTCCACGGTGAAGCACAGCCAGGTTTCATGCCGATCGTTGGCTTCCCATAGGTTTTTAAATTGGAAGTAGAATGTGCCTGGATACATTGCCTCCATCGGGTTTCTGAAGGCACAATAGAGAAACCCCAATGCAGAGACCCCCGCACTGGAGTCCTTGGGGCTGATGCCCACTGAACACCACTCCCTGGACAGCCCTGGGCTCTGGGCCTCCCCCATCCCTCCACCGCCCTGAGAATGTCTGCTGCTTTCCCAGGCAGGAAGACGGCGGGGGAGAGAGAAAGAGGGGATGCTGGCAGGGGCAGCAGGGCCGAGGTGACCTCTCCTAGCTGGAAGCCCAGCTCTGGGGCTACCAATGGGACACCCTCAACCTCCCAGTTTTTCTTTTTTTTTTTTTTAAGACGGCATCTCGCTCTGTTCCCCAGGCTGGAGTGTGCAATCTCAGCTCACTGCAACCTCTGCTCCCCGGGTTCAAGGGATTCTCCTGCCTCAGCCTCCCAAGTAGCTGGGATTACAGACGCCCGCCACCATCCCTGGCTAATTTTCTGTATTTTCAGTAGAGACGAGGTTTCACCAGTTAGTCAGACTGGTCTCAAACTCCTGACCACAAGTGACCCGCCCGCCTCAGCCTCCCGAAGTGCTAGGATTACAGGCATAAGCCACCGTGCCCTGCCTAAAATAAGGGCATTTCTCCTGATCATCATATTTTATCCTACACTCCCATGTTGCAGGTGTCATTCTAAAAGGTGAATGGTGCTCACGGAGGAGGAGCCTGTGTCTGGGGTCGTGTGCGTCCTCCTCTGCTCACAGTGGAGGCATCTTTGGAAGAAATGACTGATTTTCTGGGACAGAGACCATTCCCTCCCCCCACACCCTCTCTTAAGACTTTGTATTGAAACAAAGTAAATCTTACAGAAATTGCACCAAAGCGCTGAGAACAAAATGCCTGATTGCTCCAATCATCCTTTGGTTCAATTCTCCCAGTTCCAGAGCTCAGGAATGGCGGGAAGCACACAGGGGAAGCACCCTCCCAAGGCGGGGAGCACCAGCCCGGGCATGACTTTCGGGGGGACAGTCTCAGCAGGGGGCCTGGGCTGGGGCAGGTGGGGAAGGTGGCCCATTCAGAAGCAGCAGTCGGTAGACCACACAGCAGGGCAAGGAGCCTGGCTGGGAGTGGGGGCAGCAGGGGAGCCAGAGGGGAGAGAGCCCAGAGGTGGGGCAGGGGGAGGGGGCAGGGGGAGGCCAGGGCTGAGGCCCAGCAGGACTGCTTGGCAGGAAGTGGCAGGAGGGGCCCGGCGGACAAAGTGGGCAGAGGTACCTGATCTGTGGATTCATGTTCAGCCTCTTAGATACGCTTGTCCCTGTCCTACTCTTTTCTGAAGCGCTGTGGCTTTTCTTCCTGCTTACAGCGTCCTCGCAGTTGAGCAGCCCTCTTTAAAGTGACCTCAGGGCCTTATGAGTCATGGCCCCTCCCCATTCCTGCTCAGGCACTGGTGTGGGAGGCCCCCGGGTGCTTTAGTTTCTCTGGCTCTGGCCTCTTTCTGGTTTTCTCCGGGCCCCTCCTACTGGCAGAGGAACCTCCGATAAAGACAGGCTGCTCTGTCTTTATCTGTCTTGGGCAGCATCCAACGGAATTGCAAAAAGAAGAGAAAGAGAAAGAGAAAGGCATTGTAGCCAGAGCCTGGGAGGCAGGTCCAGACCAGTCTGAGGGAGGGGCAGGTGCCCCCTTGCCTGGTGGATGGGCAGGCTGGAGCCCCCTCTCCACCCACTCCCCAGCCCTAATGTGTGCCCAGAGCTTTGAGCAGCACCTCCCTGTTGAGTGAGGGGAGGTTTTGAGACTCCAGTGGGGAAGGAAGTGTGGACTCTGCACAGCACAAGTGAAGGCTTAGGTGTGCCTCGAGTTCCCAGCTGTGTGCTGGGTCCATCGCACACATCCCCTCTTCCAACCTCCCAGCTTCCAGAAGGTGGGGGGCAGGTCAGCCCCTCAGAGGTGTGGGCAGAGGATTACCTAGCTGCTGAGGCAAGAGACTGAAGGCACAAACTGTTTCAGTATAATAAAGAATATAATTACAGTAAGAATAGTTATAATACAAATTAGATACAGAGATGATTATGGACATTATCAATCATTAGTGTAGACATTATTAATCATTAGCTTTTAATATTACTCTTTATTGTATTACTAATATAACCAAGAAATAACCGGTGGGTATAAGGTCAGGTGCTGAAGGGCTGTTGTGAGAAGTGACCAAGAATGCAAGAGGTGAGCCCTCTGTCATGCCCACATAAGGGCCACTTGAAGCCTCCTTGGTCAAGTGGTAACGCCAGTGCCTAGGAAGGCATCGTTACTTAGCGGACCATGAAAGGGAGTCTCCCTTTTCTTGGAGGAGTCAGGGAATGCTCTGCTCCACCAGCTTCTTGTGGGAGGCTGGATAGTATCCAGGCCTGCCTGCAGTCATCCGGAGGCCTAAACCCCTCCCTGTGGTGCTGTGCTTCAATGGGCACGCTCCTTGTCCACTTTCCTCCCATACTCCTGGTTCCTCTTTGAAGTTCTTAGAAGATAGCGGTAGAAGAAATCGTGAAAGTCTTAAAGTCTTTGATCTTTCTGATAAGTGCATAGAAGAAAACGCTGACATATGCTGCCTTCCCTCTCTGCTTCGGCTACCTATAAGGGAAGGTCCCCCTGTCCTATGATCACGTGACTTGTTCGACCTTATCAATCACTTGGACGACTCACCCTCCTTACCCTGGCCCCCTTGTCTTGTATGCAATAAATAACTGCGCACACAACCATTTGGGGCCACTACCTGTCTCCGTGTCTCGGTGGTAGTGGTCCCCCGGGCCCAGCTGTTTTCTCTTTATCTCTTTGTCTTGTGTCTTTATTTTTTACGATTTCTCACCTCCACACATGGGGAGAACACCCACTAAGCCCCATAGGGCCAGACCCTAAATCAGGGACTGCGATGTCTGCAACATCAAGGAGGGGAAGCTGGTGTCTACAAACAGGCTCACGGCCCGCAGGGACCTCTCAAGGGGTTCCATGTGGACCAAGAAAACGTGAAACACATACACGCACAACTTTCTGATTATTTAAGTTCATCTAAGCATATTTTGGAGGAATGAATGTACATTGTATCCTTGGAATAATCTTCCTAAATAGATTCCTTTAAGGGGAGTTTGTTCCTGTGGGGGAAAGAAAGAGATGAGACTGTTACTGTGTCTATGTAGAAAGAGGAAGACATAAGAAACTCCATTGTGATCTGTACTAAGAAACATTCTTCTGCCTTGAGATGCTGTGAATCTGTAACCCTAGCCCCAACCTTGTGCTCGCAGAAACATGTGCTGTATTGACTCAAGGTTTAATGGATTTAGGGCTGTGCAGGATGTGCTTTGTTAAAAATGTGCTTGCAGGCAGTATGCTTGGTGAAAGTCACCGCCATTCTCCAGTCTCGAGTACCCAGAGACACAATGCACTGCGGAAGGCCGCAGGGACCTCTGCCCAGGAAAGCCTGGGTATTGTCCAAGGTTTCGCCCCACTGAGACAGGCTGAGACATAGCCTCATGGGAAGGGAAAGACCTGACCGTCCCCCAGCCCGACACCCGTAAAGGGTCTGTGCTGAGGAGGATTAGTGAAAGAGGAAAGCCTCTTTGCAGTTGAGATAAGAGGAAGGCATCTGTCTCCTGCTCATCCCTGGAAATGGAATGTCTTGGTGTAAAACCCGATCGTACATTCTATTTACTGACATAGGAGAAGACTGCCTTATGGCTGGAGGTGAGACATGCTGGCGGCAATACTGCTCTTTACTGCACTGGGATGTTTGTATAAAGTCAAACATAAATCTGGCCTACGTGCACATCCAGGCACGGCACCTTTCCTTAAACTTATTTATGACACAAAGTCCTTTGCTCACATGTTTTCCTGCTGACCCTCTCCCCACCATTACCCTATAGTCCTGCCACATCCCCCTCGCTGAGATGGTAGAGATAGTGATCGATAAACACTGAGGGAACTCCGAGACCAGTGCCCGTGCGGGTCCTCCATATGCTGAGCGCCGGTCCCCTGGGCCCACTTTTCTTCCTGTATACTTTGTCTCTGTGTCTTATTTCTTTTCTCAGTCTCTCGTCTCCACCTTTCGAGAAATACCCACAGGTGTGGAGGGGCAGGCCCCTTTCAGTTCCAGCTGGAGAAGTTGTGCTCTCTGTAGAGGCTCTGAACTCCTCTGGCTACCACCAGAAGGCAGATAGGGAGGAGGCTGCGTGGGTGGTAGGGGGTGCAGCAGCGCCCCTTCCTGCACGGAAGCTTACCTATCTCTGCACAAAGCGGACTCCCAGTGGTTTTTTTTGGAAGGTGAAGTTTTCTTTTTTCTCTTTTCTTTTCTTTTCTTTTCGTCTGTTTCCTTCCTTCCTTCCTTCCTTCTTTTTCTTTCTTTTTTTAATCTTCCCCAATATAAATCTTTTCATTTAAAAGTAAATTTTACTGTCGAAAATGAAAACTTGGGGAGGGCAGAAAGATCACACACAGGCTGCCACTTCACACCTGGAGGGTTGCTCGTGGCAGTCCAGAGGCGCTCCTCACTTCCCAGTCAGTAGGGGAGACGGTGCGGTTGGCGGGCAGAGGCGCTCCTCACTTCCCAGACGGTGGGGGGACCCGGCCAGAGGCGCTCCTCACTTCCCAGACGGGGGGCCGGGCAGAGGCGCTCCTCACTCCCAGACGGTGGGGGGGGGGGGGGCCGGGCAGAGGCGCTCTCACTTCCCAGACGGTGGGGGGACCCGGCAGAGCGCTCTCACTTCCCAGACAGTGCGGGGGCCGGGCAGAGGCGCTCCTCACTTCCCAGACGGTGGGGGACCCGGCCAGAGGCGCTCCTCACTTCCCAGCAGTGGGGGCCGGCAGAGGCGCTCCTCACTTCCCAGACGGTGCGGGGCCGGCAGAGGCGCTCCGCTGGGCCAGAGGCGCTCCTCACTTCCCAGACGGTGCGGGGGGCAGAGCGCTCCACCAGGTGCGGGGGGGGCAGAGGCGCTCCTCACTTCCCAGACGGTGCGGGGGCCGGGCAGAGGCGCTCCTCACTTCCCAGACAGTGCGGCAGCCCGGCAGAAGCGCTCTCACTTCCCAGACAGTGCGGGGGCCGGGCAGAGGCGCTCCTCACTTCCCAGACGGTGGGGGGAGACGGTGCGGGGGCCGGGCAGAGGTGCTTTTCTTGAAGGTGAAGTTTTCTGTTGCCATGAGAAAGAGATGGGCAAAGGATAAGACCATAGGTGGAAAATAATCAGTTCCGTTAATCAGAAACATACTTCGTAGAAGAAAATGTAATAATGACCCTAGACCAGGGAGGCATCCTCCAACGCAGCTGTAAGGCGGCAGTTATGGCACAGTGGGGAAGGGACGCCAGCTTTGCAGCCAGGCAACTCTGAGATCTGCCCCTTCCTTACTGTGTGACTTTGGGTGGTTTACTTAATGTCTCCAGGCCTCTAGTTGCAGGCATGAGCCACTTGTCCAGCCCATTTTATTATTTTGAAAACGTTTTTGGGTCAGGTGTGGTGGCTCATACCAGTAATCCCAGCACTGTGGGAGGCTGAGGCGGACGGATGACTTGAGGTCAGGAGTTCAAGACCAGCCTGGGCAACATGGTGAAATCCCATCTCTACGAAAACAAAAACAAAAAAAAATTAGCCAGATGTGGTGGTGCACACCTGTAATTCCAGCTACTAGGGAGGTTGATGGGGAGGATCACTTGAGCCATGATTGCATCACCACACACCAGCCTGGGCGACAGAGTGAGACCCTGTCTCAAAAAAAAAAGAAAAGGAAAAGAAAAACATTTTCCACCTGTGTAATTTTATTTGAAGAAGGTTATATATGGCTGATTGCTGTGGCTCATACCTGTAATACCAGCACTTTGGGAGGCTGAGGCGGGCAGATCACCTGAGGTCAGGAGATCAAGACCAGCCTGACCAACATGGTGAAACCCCGTCATGACTAAAAAATAATAAAAATAATAATATAAAATTAGCCAGGCATGGTGGTGTGCACCTGTATTCCCACCTACCTGGGAGGCTGAAGCAGGAAAGTAGCTGGAACCTGGGAAGTGGACGTTGCAGTGAGCAGAGATCTCACCACTGTACTCCAGCCTGGGCCACAGAGTGAGACTCCATCTGAAAAAATAAAAAAAAATAAGCCAGGTGTGGTGGCTCACGCCTGTAATCCCAGCACTTTAGGAGGCCAAGGCAGGGGGGATCTCCTAGGGTCGGGAGTTCGAGACCATCCTGACCAACATGGAGAAACCCGATCTCTACTAAAAAAGAATACAAAATTAGCCAGGTGTGGTGGTGCATGCCACCATGTAATCCCAGCTACTCGGGAGGCTGAGGCAGAAGAATCACTGGAACCCAGGAGGTGGAGGTTGCAATGAGCCGAGATCACGCCATTGCACTCCAGCCTGGGCAACAGAGCAAGACTCTGTCTCAAAAAAAAAAAAAAAAAAAAAATTAGCCGAGCATGGTGGCGGGCCCCTGTAATACCAGCAACTCGGGCAACTGAGGCAAGAGAATTGCTTCAGCCCGGGAGGTGGAGGCTGCCATGAACCAAGATCACGCCACTGCACTCCTGCCTGGATGACACAGCCTGTCTCAAAACAAAAAACAAACAAACAAAAAAACAAAAAAAACAAAAAACAAAAACCTCCTGACCTCAGGTGATCCGCTCACCTGGGCCTTCCAAAGTGCTGGGATTACAGGCGTGAGCCACTGCGCTGGGCTGGCCATTGGGAATATTTTAAGTGCATCATATAAATGGAATCATTCAGTATTTCTTTTTATGTGTCTGGCTTATTTTACTCAGCATAATATCCTCAAGGTTCAACCATGTTGTAGCATGGGTCAGAATTTCCTTCCTTTTCAAGGCTGAGTAATATTCCATTGTATGTGTAGACCACATCTGGCCTCTCCATTCATGTGTTGATGAAAACTTGGGTTGCTTCCATGGGTATACAAATATCTCCTTGAGACTGCTTTCAATTTTTTTGAGTGTACCCCCGGCAGTGGAATTGCTGGATCATCTGGCCATTCTGTTTTTAATTTTTTGAGGAACTGCCATGCTGTTTTCCACAGCGGCTGTCTGCTGTTATTGGGTGAAGTGTTCCGTATATGTCTGTTCGATCTAGTTCGCTTATTGTGTTGAGTTCTCTATTTCCTTCCTTTTTTTTTTCTATCTGGTTGTTCTGTCCGTTATTGAGCATCGGGTATTGAAGTCTCCAATTATTGTAGAACTCTAATTCTCCTTCGATTCTGTTAATTTTTGCTTCATATATTTTGATGGTCTGTTATTAACTGTGTAATTTCTTTTTTTTTTTTTTGATACAGTCTCGCTCTGTCAGCCAGGCTGGAGTGCAATGGTGAGATCCTGGCTCACTGCAACCTCCACCTCGTGGGTTCAAGCGATTCTCCTGCCTCAGCCTCCTGAGTAGCTGGGAGTACTGGCATGTGCCACCAAGCCCATCTAATTTTTGTAGTTTTAGTAGAGACAGGATTTCACCATGTTGGCCAGGCTGGTCTTGAACTCCTGGTCTCAAGTGATCTACCTCCCTTGTCATCCCAAAGTGCTGGGATTATAGGCACCAGCCACTGCACCTAGCCAAAACTTTTTTTTTTTTTTTTGAGGCAGAGTTTTGCTCTGTCTCCCAGGCTGGAGTGCAGTGGTGCAATCTCGGCTCACTGCAAGCTCCTCCGCCTCCCGGGTTCACGCCATTCCCCTGCCTCAGCCTCCCAAGTAGCTGGGACCACAGGCACCCACCACTATGCCCGGCTGATTTTTTGTATTTTTAGTAGAGATGGGGTTTCACCGTGTTAGCCAGGATGGTCTCGATCCCCTGACCTCGTGATCCACCCGCCTTGGCCTCCCAAAGTTCTGGGATTACAGGCGTGAGCCACCACGCCCAGCCAAAAACTTTTTAAAAAAAAAAACATTTGAGACTCCGTCTCAAAAAAAAAAAAATTTTACTGGTGCGCTTATAATTTAAAATAGGAATAATTTGGGTTGCAAATACTTGAGAATTCCATCTGTGAATTAAAGAACAAGTTAACTTCCTTTCTTAAAGCTAGTTTCCCAGTAGGACACTGTATGATTTCCTCTAGAGAAGCAGTCCTCAACCTTCTTGGCACCAGTGATCGTTTCGTGGAAGACAATTTATCCACTGACAGGGTGAGGGGGATGCTTTTGGGATGAAACTGTTGAAACTGTTCCACCTCAGATCATCAGGCATTAGATTTTTTTTTTTTTTTTTTTTTTTTTTGAGACAGAGTCTCACACTGTCACCAGGGGTTGGAGTGCAATGGCACAGTCAGCTCACTGCAACCTCCCATGTTCAAGTGATTCTCCTGCCTCAGCCTCCCAAAACGCTGGAATTACAGGTGTGAGCCACCGTGCCTGGCCGGCATTAGATTCTTATAAGGAGCACCCAACCTAGATCCCTCACATGTGCACTTCACAGCAGTTCACAATAGGGTTCTCGCTCTTGTGAGAATCTAACACTGCCATTGATGTAACAGGAAGCAGAGCTCAGGCGGTAATGCTCACTTACCCACAGCTCATCTCCTGCTGTGCAGCCGGGATCCTAACAGGCCATGTACCTGTACCCATCCGAGGCCTGGGGGTTGGGGACCCTTGCTCTAAAATAAAGCAGACTTTTTTTTTTTTTTTTGAGACAGAGTCTCACCCTGTCTCCCAGGCTGGACTGCGGTGGCGCGATCTTGGCTCACTGCAAGCTCCGCCTCCTGGGTTGAAGCCATTCTGCTGCCTCAGCCTCTCGAGTAGCTGGGATTATAGGCATGTGCCACCATGCCCGACTAATTTCTGTATTTTTTTTTAGTAGAGACAGAGTTTCATCATGTTGGCCAGGCTGGTCTCGAATTCCTGATCTCAAGTGATCTGCCTGCCTTAGCCTCCCAAAGAGCTGGGATTACAGGCGTGAGCCACCATGTCCAGCCCAGATTTTTTTTTTTTTAAATGAAACATTGTATCTGAACTAAGGAAGTTGCATGTAAAGTTGGGTAAATAGTAAAATACTAAAAAGAAAGAAAGAATCTTTGTAACTGATTTTAAGACTTGTTTCAATTGCCCCAGCTGGGTTTGAGCACCTGGGTAGAGACCTACCTGGCTGGGTCAACCCCAGCTTGGCTTTGCAACCTGTAACTGCAATAGTCCGTTTCCTCATCTGAACAGGGAAGGTGAAAATGATGACTCCTCACTGTGGGGCTGGGCGCAAGGGTTTAATGAGCGATCCCATTCAGGTGTAAGGTTTAAATGAGCCACTCCCCTTCAGGCATAAGGAACGGAGCCTGGTGGGTGGTCAGCACTCAGTAGATGTTGCTTATTTTCACTTATTTCTGCTTCTGTTTCAGTCCTTAAAGTTTACAGCAAGGGGAGTCACAACACCCAGTGCCAGCTCCCAGTTTAGGGCTACACACACTCAAGCACCGTAGCACTCGGCAAACACGGGCTGACAGCCTGCGTGTCCTCCCAAAGGTAGAAACAGCAGGGCTTAGGAACAGGGGAGGAAGGGCTGGGAGCACCAAGGGTGACTGCAGAGTCCAGCCCAGGAGACTGGGGGTGTCCAGCTGAAGAAGGCGATTTGGGGTCGTAAGTGACCAACATTGAGACTCAGGACCCAGTCAGAGGGAGGACGGGGCCAAGGCAGAAGGCCCAGAGAGAGGAGATGCCGTCCAGCCGGGAGGAGGATGCTCACAGCCACGGGAGCTCCCGGAGGAGGGGGTCAGAGTAAAGAAGCCACCACAGTGCCAGATGCTGCAGGGGGCTGTGCACGGCCTTGGCCTGGCCTCTATATTTCTTCTCCTCGAGTTCTGTTTCTCTTATCTTTACCATTTGAGGCCTCACCTGGCATGATGCTCTTCAGGGTCTCTGTCAACGGAGTGCCCGTCCAGAGGGCAGAACTGGGGAAGCCAGCCTCACCATTCCCTGACTCCAGGACACAGGAGGTGCAGATCTGGGTTCTGTCCAGAAGCCATGAAAGCTGATGTCATATTAGCCTTCGTTTCCTGGACTGGGACAGACTCACCTACATCCCTGCAGCCTTAGGGCAGGTCATCCAGGTGATGCCACTCTGGGTAGCAAAGACAAAACCCAAAAAGCAAGCGCAGGCCGGGCGCGGTGGCTCACATTTGTAATCCCAGCACTTTGGGAGGCCAACATGGGCAGATCACTGGAGTCAGGAGTTTGAGACCAGCCTGGCCAACAAGGGGAAACCCCGTCTGTACCAAAAATATGAAATATTAGCTGGGTGTGGTGGTGTGCCTGTAATCCCAGCTACTCAGGAGGCTGACACAGGAGAATCGCTTTAACCCAGGAGGCAGAGGTGGCAGTGAGCTGAGATGGTGTCACTGCACTCCAGCATGACTGACAGAGGGAGACTCCATCTCGAAAAAGAAAAAAAAAAAGTAAAAAAAGACAAGCAAGGGCAGGTGCAGGCCAGCCCCATCCCCGTGTTTCCCAGCACCTGGCCCAGGCTCTGCATGGCACGGACTCCTGGGTGTCCAAGCGGAGCTGCAGGGTCTCCTCCAGTGTGGCCTGGGGGTCCTGTGACCTGACTCTCACCCGACCCTGCCTAGGAAAGGGACAAAGGTTTATGCCGCCCGTCTCTGCTGCATGCTCGCCCTCTAGAGGGTATGCCCTGAACGGCACACTTAAGAAGTCGCATTTTTCTCACCTTCTTACAGTTGACGAGGGGCTGTCAAGGTAAAGCAGCCTGGGTGGTGACAGCAGGCTTTGGTAAAAAGGTTCTGTGTGCCCCAGAGCCTGGGTCCAGGCTCTATTCTGGTGTTACCGAGGCATCCCAGCTCACTGCAACCTCCGCCTCCCAGGTTCAATCGATTCTCCTGCTTCAGCCTTTCAAGTAGCTGGGATTATAGGCACCCGCCACCACACCCAGCTAATTTTTCTATTTTTAGTAGAGGCCGGGTTTCACCATGTTGGCCAGGCTGGTCTTGAACTCCTGACCTCAGGTGATTCCCCTCCTCGGCTTCCCAAAGTGCTGGGATTACAGGCCTGAGCCACCAAGCCCAGCTGGAGATCACTTGGTTTTTAGAGCACAGATCTCTGAACATGAGGCACCTCATCCCCACAAAACAAACCGAAGGTGCCTCGTCTACACCTGGGATTGATTTAGATGACAGAATCTTGGATGTGACGTCTGAACATGATTCCACACTGGGGTGATACTTTGTGGCTGTTGGGAGTGGGTGGGTTATTTTCATGTGGGTGGAGTAGGATGCATTGGTACACAGGGAAGACTGTGATAAACTGTCATGTTGGCGATCCCCAGTGAAACACACCCCCTGATATTCACATCCTCGTGACTGGCTTCCCACACACACACATAGACACACACAAACACACACACACATACACGTATATTTTCTTTTTGAAAAAGGATCTCGCTCTGTCACCCAGGCTGGAGTGCAGTGGTGCCATCATGGCTCACTGCAACCTCCACCTCCTGGGCTCAAAGTAGCTGGGACTACAAGTGCACACCACCAGGCCTGGATAATTTTTGTATTTTTTTTGTAGCGACAGGGTTTCACATATGGCCCAGGCTGGTCCTGAACTCCTGGGCTCCAGCGATCCACCCGCCTTGGTCTTCCAAAGTACTGGAATAATAGGTGAGAGCCACTGTGCCCAGCCTCGTCTTCCCATAACAACACTGAGCTTCACCACTTACCTTGGCCAACAGGGCATTAGCAAATGTGATGTAGGCAGAGTCTTGACCAGACTTGGTATTTTGGAACCCAGCTGCCATTTGATGAGGGAGCTCAAGCTGGATGCATGGGGTGACCACAGGGAGAGCATCTGACAGCCCAGCTGGGTGCCCGGCTGACAGCCCACATCAAGTACCAGGCAGGTAAGTGAGACCACTGGGCACCGTCCAGCCCACCTGGCCACCTTCTGACTGTAGCTGCACGAGTGAGCCAGCCGCTGGCTCATCCAGTGGACAGGCCAGCTGAGTCCCGATCCACAGAAGCCTGAACAATACACCTTATGGTAAGCTTTAAGGTAAGGTGGTTTGTAGCACAGCAATGGATCTTTGAAGCAGGTGTGATTCTCCATGCAAGGCTCCAGCAATTGCCCCAACCTTTATCCAGTCTCCAGTGATGAATTTCTTTCTTCCTTCTTTCTTTCTTTCTTTCTTTCTTTCTTTCTTTCTTTCTTTCTTTCTTTCTTTCTTCTTTCTTTCTTTCCTTTCTTTCTTTTTTTCTTTCTTTCTTTTTTTCTTTCTTTCTTTCTTTCTTTCGAGACGGAGTCTCGCTCTGTTGCCCAAGCTGGAGTGCAGTGGCGCGATCTCCGCTCACTGCAAGCTCCGCCTCCTGGGTTCAAGCCATTCTCCTGCCTCAGCCTCCTGAGTAGCTGGTGCCCACCACCATGCCCGGCTAATTCTTTGTATTTTTTAGTAGAGACGGGGTTTCACTGTGTTAGCCAGGATGGTCTCGATCTCCTGACCTCGTGATCCGCTGGCCTCAGCCTCCCAAAGTACTGGGATTACAGGTGTGAGCCACCGTGCCCGGCCACCAGTGATGAATTTCTTTACCAATTTATTTTGAAACGTGTGCTTTGGCCGCAGCACCCAGAACCTGACTGCTCCCACCTTGGTCGTCATGGAAAGCTCATCTCTGGTGGCAGTGTTATCATTTTGTCAATTACTCAAGAGCCCAATACAAACAGGTATCACAGAGTATGTGACTGTCTGCCCTGTATACCTCCTCGTGGCTAATGAATAATTTGTGTATTACCATCCACCATTTTCTTATTCCTTTATACTGTTTTTGTTTGTTTGTTTGTTTGTTTCTGAGATCAAGTTTTGCTCTGTCACCCAGGCTGGAAAGCAATGGCTCCATCTCGGCTCACTGCAACCTCTGCCTCCCGGGTTCAGGCGATTCTCCTACCTCAGCCTCTTGAGTAGCTGGGATTACATTTATGCACCACCACGCCCAGCTAATTTTTGTATTTTTAATAGAGACGGGGTTTCACCATGTTGGTCAGGCTCTTCTCAAACTCCTGACCTCAGATGATGCACCTGCCCCTGCCTCCTAGTGCTGGGATTACAGGCATGAGCCACTGAGCTAGGTCTATACTGTTTTTAATCATTCATTTATTTCTTTCAACAATTGTAAATGGATTCCTACCCAGGGGGCAAGGCTGACTGCAGGCACTGAAGTCAAGGCACAGGCAGGAAGCGGTGGACTCCGACCTCAGTGCATTTACGGGAAGTGGAGGCAGATGGTCAAGAAATGAGAATCTACACACAGGGAAGATAAACCCAGTTTGTAACAAGGACTGTGCGGGAAATAGACATGGAGATGGGGTAGAAGGGAACTGTGTGGGCAGCTTGCTTCAAGAGGCCAGGGGAGGTGACTTGGGAACTGAGTCCTGAGGGAGAGAAGGGATAGCAATGGGAAGAGCCAAGGGAAGCGCCGTCCAGAGAGAGGGAACGGCAGGTGCTGTGGTCTGAGGCGAGAAAGGGCTGGGTGCCCTGGACTAGAACAGACACCAGCCAGACAGCATAGAAAACAAGTAGAGGAGCCGGGCTTGGTGGCTCATGCCTGTAATCCCAGCACTTTGGGAGGCCGAGGCGGGCGGATCACCTGAAGTCGGGAGTTCGGGACCAGCCTGACCAACATGGAGAAACCGTCTCTACGAAAAATACAAAATTAGTTGGCCATGGTGGCGCATGCCTGTAATCCCAGCTACTCCAGAGGCTGAGGCAGGAGAATCCCTTGAACCTGGGAGGTGGAGGTTGCGGTGAGCCGAGATCGCACCACTGCATTCCAGCCTGGGCAACAACAGCAAAACGTCATCTCAAAAACAAAACAAAAACAAAAAAACAAGTAGAGGGTGACAAAGCTGGCAGGGGAGAAGGGAGTCCTCCCCTTGGCTAGCCATCTCATGCAAGGGAGTCCCCGTCCTGGGGACAGTCCCGCCCTGGCCACCCGTACTGAGCACATCTCCTCGCCCTCCCAGGCTGGCCAGCGCTCGCTGAGGTGGAAACCTCAGAAGAAGGTGGGAGTGATCCACCCTCCTCAGCACAGTGTCCCTGCCATCTTGGTGGGCACTACTCCTCATGGACGGACGAGAGGAGGCCCTGTTCTCTGCCATGAGGACGCCGCCTCCCATTCTGTCTCCAGACCTTGGACTCCTCTAGTCAAGGGGACATCCCCTGGGGGCTGTCAACTCCCATTTGAGTCTCCGGTGATTCTGGTGTGAGCTCATCTTGGTGCGTTGTGTGAGTCTGACCAGAGACCACCCTTCCCAGTTCACATTTGAGGCACCACAGCATGGTACCCTGCAGTACCTACAGTCCACCTCGGCAGAGAGCGCACCTGTACCAGCAGACACGAACAGGCTGTGGTTCCTGCTCATGCCCCCCACAGGCCTGCCCTTCCTGGAGGGGGTGTCGTCCTGATCCAGCCAGCTCTGCTCCCAGCCCCAAATGTTTGGTCGCAGCCCCACAAAGTACTTCTGAATCCCCTGAGGGTGTGATGAGGCTCTCCTTAGCACAGAGCTCTGAGCTACAGTGGGGATGAGGCACAGGGAGTCTGGGGGTTCCTGCTATGCAGACCCTGTGCCCTGCAGGACCCTTGGAGGGCAGAGCCCTTGCCTTCCTGCAAACCTTCCTGGGTGGCTCCTGCTGCCCAGAGCAATGGCCTCTCAGCGGAGCAAATGTGGCTGGGTTGCCAGTGGCCACGACAGCCGTCACTGAGCTTTCTTTGGGGAGACCCGGGAGAGCCGCACGCAGGGGACAGTGTTTTGCTGGGCATCCCCAGAGGCGTCTCCTGCCTGTCTTTGACTCCTCAGTCTCTGATTCCGGGGTCTGCAGGGCTGTCCTGGGGCCTGGGACCCAGCCTCAGCCAGGATCCAGGAACTCTGGGCTGTTGCTCCTATCTTAGCTCCCAGCCACCTCCTATCTGCTCCCCAGTCCCCACCGCTGGCACCTGCTCCCTGAGGGGAATCCTTGTAGAATCCCCTTTTATGGTTACATTTGCTGTCCCCAGTCAATCTGCTTGGTCCTGAGCAAGAGTGACCTGGGGGACATCCAAGGACAAGGCTGAAAGGGGGAGAGAAAGGCCCAGAGTGTGTGTGCAGGGCTGCTGTCCCCAGGGGTCCTGGGCACTTCCTGGTCCTCTTGAGGTCAGGCCAGGGCAGAGTGTGTAAGGCATCCATAGAACCTGGGAGTGACTCTGGGCTTGTATCAGGGCTGCAGTCCTCAGAGTGACTGAAATAAGAGTGTGCACCATCCCTGGGCCAGCTGGAGGGAAGAAAGGAGATTGTGCCCTTTCCTGGGGACTGACAGCCCCTCCCCATTTCGGCCTCTGCAACACTGAGGGAAAATGAAAGACCCCACATCCCGCTGGAGTTTCCGCCGGAGCCCAGGAAAGGTCCCCGGGGACAGGAAGGAGCTGGTTCCCCATGTGGGCAGCAGGGATGGGAGCAGGGAGAATGGCCTCCTTCACAGGTGCAGGCTTTGCCCGAGATTCACCGTGGTCCCCTGTAAGGGGGAACAAGGCGGGTACCCAGCAGGGGTCCAGACTATTGAGGGACATAGCAGGGCAGAGGGACCCTGGGCAGGTGCTGGGCTATGCAGCCCCGGTCACCCTGAGACCAGAATGGAGGTCCCACTTGGGTCTGGAGTGCATGCTGCTGTGTACAAGGTCCCAGTTCTGCCGCCACTGTGGGGCCCCGCCTCCCTACAGCCCAGAGGGACCACAGGCTCTCAGTTCTCAGCCCAGGTCCCAGCAGTGTCATGAGGCTGTGTCCAGTCACCTCACCAGGACCCTCAGGGCTCCCAGGTCATGGGCAAAGCTGTGAGTTGAGGCCTGGGGGACGGGGCCCTGGGCCCTTGGAAGGTGGGGTTCTGGGGGACAAGGGGCAGTTCTCCCTGGAACCTGCCCTGTGACATGACTAACTCTGGTGTTCTTTCACCAGATGAGCCTCTCACGCCTCCCCTACAGTGGTCCCTTTGCCCAGAATGACTGCACATTTTTCATCACTTGCTTCCAACAAGTGGAGTTAGGGCTGTTATCAAACCCAGAGACACAAGCAAAGGGCAGCTTTGACAACCCGGTACCTCCCGCACCTGCCCCTGCGTGGAAAACGTCAAAGTACTCTGCTCAGGGCTGGGCCGGGTTGCGCCCTGGAGTGCTCTGGGGCACCTGGAGGTTTCTTTTTGTGAAGTCTCTGTCCCTGTGTGTGGGTGCGTGTGTGTATGTGTGTCATGCATGTGTTGTGTGTGTATGTGTGTCTTGTGCGTGTTTGTGTGTTGTGTGTGTCTAGGCCAGGGAAGCAGTGAGTCATTTCTGCCCAGGAGTAGCTGCGTGTGAGGCCGGTTCTTGGTCTGAGGACTTTCCAGAAACTGTGAGGTGGGAGCCGCCTGCTGTAATCAGGCATATAAGTCACACTTCCAGAATTGGGAACCAGCGCAGAAGGCCCAGGACAGACGCCAAGCTGAAACCACAGCCCTGACACCTGCTGCCCTAACCCTGGGCTCCGTCTCTGCCTCCGGAGCCTCCTGCCCCCGGGACTCAGCTCCTCTCCCCTCTGTGGCTGGGCTCTGCCTCCTGGGCTGCTCCGCTCCCCAACCCTCTCTCTGGGCCCAGCCTGGACACCTGCCCCCTCCCTGGGCTCCTTCCCCAGACTGGGCCTGTCCTGGGTCTCAGCCATGGCCTCCCCTGGGCTCCCTCTCTAGGAGGTAGAATCAGGAAGGGGTGGACACAGGGCTGCTCCTGAGGGCCCCTGACTGCACGTGTGTGGCTCCTTTCCAACAGGGAGACTGGCTGCTGGCTGTTCTCTTCCTGCTGGGCATGTCCCTTCCAATCGGCGCCCTGGGGTCTGTGAGTGAGGGTGGGCGGGGCTCTGTGAGTGAGGGTGGGGTCTGCGTTTAGGTTCTTCTGCGGTGAGGTTTAGCTGAGTTTTCTGGCTCCAGAGGGATGTCGTGTGACCTTTGCCCCGCTACAGGTCCGCTACACAAGGAAAGACATCTACACATTTGCTAGTGTTTGCGGAAACTCTTCCAATTCATGACACAGTTACTGAGCAAAAGCAATTATGGAAGATTCTTAATGTTTTATTAGTCTAAATATGGAGCCAATAAATCATTTCATTAATACATTGAAAACTACTCTGGGAATATTGAGCACAATCTTACTATTGTACACTTGGAACATAAGAGAAATTTTCAATTAAAATTAATTCACTCTGATTTTTAAAAAATCTACTTGGTCAGGAGCGCATTGCTTTGCTGGTGTCTGTGAGCAGCTGGAGATGGTGGTGAACGGTCAGTTCGCATTTCTTGGAAGAAGATCTTTTATTCTGCTGCTCAAACCAGGTCTCTGCCTTCCTTAGAGACTGAGGCCCATCCTTCAGTTTCCCTGATTATGGAAGAGCAGGAGGGTTGAATGGAGCAGGAGGTGAGAGAGTGGAAAGAGGGCACAGGGAGGAGGCCTGGGGACAGTGACAATGACAGGAGAGGAGGGAGGGATGCGGGAGGCTGGAGAGAGGGAGGCTGTGAGAAGGAAAGGGAGGGACGGAGCTGGGCACCCTGTGGGGAGCAGGGAACCCAGAGGAGGCTCTGAGCAGAGGGGAAGGCAAGGCCCAGGGGAGAGGGGAGGAGGAGGAGGCCGATGGGGCACCGGGCACAGGGAGGAAGCCCTCACCAGGAGAATGGCCTGCAGCCTCCCACTCAGGGCTTGGCTGTGCTCCTCTAGTCCATCCCAGGGCTGGAAGGGACGTCCCTGGTGGTCCACAAAGGTGTCCCAGCAGTGCTCAAACTCTGAAAAGGGACAGGGGAGATAAGTCACGCTCCCGCTGTGGGATTGGGGTGGCACCAAGGGCCCATGACTCTCAGGACAGACTTCCCACATCCTGGTTTCAGTCCCTCCTTTCCCTCTCCCTCCCCTAGGGACTTAGCTCCTTCATCGGGTACTTCCTTCCCATTGGAATCTGGGCCAGCCCAGTTCTCATTCTTTCAGGAAGCCCCAAGTTCTGCTTCCACTTCCAGCCACCCTCCCCACCCTCCCTGGGCCCACGTCTCCTGGCCTGGCCTCTCTCTTCCCATCGACCCCAAAGTCAGGTCCCAGAGTCCAGCCATCGTCTCTGCAGGCAGCAGACCAAGGCCTTTCTCCTTTTCTTCCCAGGAACCTCTCCTGCCCCACCCACCCCACCCCACCCGAACCTTCCATTCTTACCATCGTAGGTCATGATGGAGACTTGGGCCCCAGCACCCCGCAGCATTTGCAGCGCCTCTTTATATAGGGGGTCATAATCATAGATGCGGGCAGCAAAGATGCGCAGTCTCATGTGTGTGTTCTCCTGAAGGAATGCACGCACTTGCTCAGCACAGCCCCAGGAGAAGCAGGGGCTCCAGGAAATGAACCAAGTGACCCTGTAGGTCTGGGCCAGGTCCAGCTGCCAATAAGGAATCAAGCCTAGGAAGCACAGCTCCGTATGGCGGCCATCAAAGCCATAGAGAGGATCCTTAGCCTAGAAAAGGAAACAGAGTGTGAGGTGATGCGTGGTGAACAGGGAGGGAGGGCCTGGACCAGGTGGGGCTGGGGAGGCGGGGGCCTCCAGCACAAAATTAGAGGGGTTGCCAAAACCCCAGTTATTAGGATGCATGATTTTCTATGCAATATTAAAAAATATCAAATGTTCTGCAGAAATCCCAAGATAAGCAAAATATTGTCCATTTAAATACAAACAGATCAGGAGCAATGATGTTTTATTTTGCCCCAGCTCTGGTACACACAGGACAGCACTCTTCTGTCAGTCTTTATTTAAAATCTTCATTTTTATTTATCGTGGCCTATTTGCATTAAATTTGCATTTTAAAATATTGCATTAATTATTAAATTAAAATGTGTTTTCTCTAATTACTGAGCATTTGGAGCCCCCTTCAATTTTGTACCCAAGGTCAGAGCCTTCAGGACCCTCAACCCAGGCCCAACCCTGCAGGGAGGGGCTACAGAGATGGGGGCAGGGAGGAGGGGCCCGCGGAGCCCCAAGGTCATTGGCCTGATGCCCCTGAGTGAGTGTGGTTCCTTCAAGGGGAAATTGACCAGCTCTATTCATCAACTCTCCTACTCCCATCCCATCTGTGGCCCATAATTCTGGAAGCTTCTATTCTGTGCCACAACCTGTGCTGAGCCCAAATGTGATATAGACTTAGGCCAAAACAAATTCCACCAAAAGTAGTGGGGAAGAGAAGACCAGCAGGACTCACTCCAACGTGGGAAGGTCCCTGGGACATGGCATAATTGTGATTATCGTGACTTATAGAAATATGGTATTTACTCCAAACTTCAGAGAAAATGATTTTCCACTAAGACTAGGAACTGATCAGGCTGGGGACAGCAGGGCAGCAAGGACTGTGATTGTGATGGGGACAAGGACAGGGAAGGACTCCATTCAGAGGGGACGCAGGGTGGAGTGGATGACATGGTTTGTGCTGAGAAGGGGCTGTGGGTCATTCCTGGGGGAGTCCCACTGCTTAGGCGGTGATGGAGACTGGCACCCTTGAAAGGATGTTCCAAGCAGTGTGTGTGGATCCAGCAAGGCCCACATTGAGCTCATAGAGCCTAGAGAAGTCCCCAGTTTCCAGCACCAGAGCCAAGCAGAACTTGGCCTCTCCAGAGAGAGGCTGTGCTGGGTAGGGGCCAGGGAAGAAAGTCCCCTGGGCTCAGGGCTCCTCAGCCTAGCCTGGCCCCCTCAGCCTTTCCTGGCCCAGTTCTTCCCCAAATGCTGGCCATCTTTGCATCCTGACATGGGACCTGTCCTGGCCTTGCTGTGGGCTCCACCCCGGGGAGGACAGAACCCCTGATCGGCCTCTCCTGCCTCAGTCTCTCTTCCCGCAGGATGAGACCCAGGAGCGGGCACTGGGTCATCCTGGCCTTGTGAGTCAGGTAGGCCCTGAGTCCTCACATCCCACAGTTCCGAATCGTTCCTGGTGAGAGCTGCGAGTGTGAGGGGATCCTGAGAGGGTCCTCAGGAAGCACTTTGCCATCGGGCAGACTCAACCCCACCTGGCCATGGAGAGTCACTGAAGCTGAAGTCTCCCCCTAACCCCAGGGCCAAGCAGCAGCAGCTGCAGGAAGCACAAGTGACAAACACTGCAGGAAACCACAGGTACCACCCAGAACCTTCTACCTATGAGTGTCCCTGGATTGGGAGGGCCCTGCCTGGATGTGGGTGGCTGGGTTGGTCACCTGGTTGTGTAGAAAGCCCCTGTGCTGGTCCATCTTGACCCAGGTGCCATTGTCCAGGCGCTCCACCTCATAGCACAAGTAGGTCTGGTGCCGTCCAAAGACCAAAGGGTCATTGTTAAAGTTGAAAGTGAATGTGTCTGGATCCATCAGGTGTCTGTGGACAAAGATGGGGGAAACCAAAAGCCCTAAGACTCCTCCTGGGACTACCCCTCGCTCCTCTCCTGCACTCCCCACTCCTTCCCTGCTCCCTATATACTGAGGCACCTGTCAGAGGAGGCGCTTCCACTCCCTTTGTGGAGGCCACTGATCCTCTCTCTCTGACCCCTTCTGGGGGATTATCAGGAAGTCAGCACAGCCCTGGGGCCTGTTTAGGCCTTGTCAGGGTCTCCCCAGGGTCAGCTGAGTGTGCTCAGGTCCTCTGGGGAGGACCCTGCCCCTCTCCCTGGGGTAGAGCTGGGTCTCCTTCCCTGGCCTCAACATGCACCCCTGTCCTGGCTCAGCTCATCCACAGCCCCTGCTGGAAATGGACCCACTGGGGCTTCCTCCTGCCTGCAGGGTTAACTCCTACCACACCCAGCATCGGGGCAGGGACACTCTTGAGGGGGATCACTGGGGAGAGGAACTTGCCAGGGACCTCTTTTCGGATAATTCATAGCATTTTCCACATCTCTTAGGGTGCCATGAGGTCTCCCAAATGTGCTTCTCAGGCCAGATGGAGCAGCTCAGGACTCCTGGGCTGGAAACACCAGCCCCACCTTGAAGGCCTCTCCCAGCCCCTCTCTACGCATCCTGACATAACCAGAATTAGAAAAATCTGTGTTTGGAGGTAGCAGCAAAAGAAGAAAGAGAGAGAGAAGAAAGAGAGAGAAAGAAAAAAGAAAGAAAGAGAAGGAAGGAAGGAAGGAGAAAGAAAGAGAAGGAAGGAAGGAAGGAGAAAGAAAGAGAGAAAGAGAGAAAAGAAAGAGAGAGAAAGAAAGAGAAAGAGAGAAAGAAAGAAAGGAGAGAAAGAAAGAAAAAGAAAGAAAGAGAAAGAAAGAAAGAAGAAAGAAAGAAAGAAAAAAGAAAGAAATCTCTGTTCACCACCATTTCGAGTAGACCTGGGTATGAATCTGGGCTCTACCACTCACTCGCTTTGTGTTCTCAAGAAAAGGAAACAAGACTTCCTCATAGCAAAGTGAGGGACAAGCAACCCCCTTTTCTTAATATTAGGGAGAACGAGGTGACACTGAAAATAAAAAGGGCTTAGGCCAAGTCCAGATACATGGAACATTTGCAAGAAATAGTAGATGCTCATTTAAAGACAAGTGAGGAGAATCCCCTCTCCAACCGTTATCACTGGCTGGGGCACAGCACCATTATCCACTGGGATTTTCAGGCTCCCTGTGCACCTGCCCCAGGAGTTGGAAGGAGACCTGGAATTGGTACCATTGGAGGAGAGACCAGCGCTGGGACCAAAACTGGGAACCTAGAGCAAGAGGCCAGGCCCAGAGACAGGGTCAGGAGGAACAGAGGCCCCGGGGGTTTGAGGGTGAGAGGTGAGTGCTCATCAGAAAAGCTCGAAGAGGAGTTCTTGTCGCCTTTCCAGCGTGTGGGGACTGGAAACACTTGTGCTTCAGTCCTGAGTCCTGGGTGTTTCCGAGGCCAGCACTGCTGTAGGCCAGGCCTGCCCAGCACAGACGGCTCCCTCCTCAAACACACTCTGAAAAGTCTCCTGCCTGGGCGGAGGGGGCCGCAGGGGTGGGTGGGACACGACAGGGTGGGTGGGAGGTCAGTGGCTGCTGTGGGGGCGGCAGGGTTAGGAGTGAGGATTCACCATCCTGTGATGATGTGTCCTTGACATCGAGGAATCAGGGCAGTGCTGCGGGCGGCCCCACCAGCCCGCAGTGACTGGCCCAGGCACAGTGCTGGACACCACACCCCCTGCTTCCCACAGCTGCTGTTTCCCGAGGACTGCCGGACGCACGGCTCCATGACAAGATTTTGGGAAACAAAGTCAAGAGTGAGGGTGCTGGGCGCTAAACAAGGCCTTTTGGGAAGAGGCAAACCCCCTCCACGATCCGATCCCAGGAGAGTCAGGGAGGAAGATCTGGGCCAGGGACTTAATAAATGTGGGAGGAGGTTGGGCGCGGTGGCTCATGCCTGTAATCCTAGCACTTTGGGAGGCTGAGGCTGGTGGATCACTTGAGGTCAGGAGTTCGAAACCAGCCTGGCCAAAGTGGTAAAATCCCATTTCTACTAAAAATACAAAAAAATTATCTGGGCGTGGTGGCGTGCACCTGTAATTCCAGCTACTCGGGAGACTAAGGCGGGAGAATCACCTGAACCCAGGAGGCAGAGGTTGCAGTGAGCCAAGACTGTGCCACTGCACTCCAGCCTGGGCGACTGAGGGAGACTTTGTCTCAAAAAAAAAACAGGACATGTGGGAGGAAAGTGCACACAGGACAGCCCGTGCTGGGCACGTCACTTATTGTTGTGTTTTCTGCATTCCCAGCTGCTTAGCTCCTATTTGGGGTATAACTAGGACTTTGGTGCTACCTGGTTTCGGAAGACGCCCCTCTTCCAGGAGACAGTTGAGTGATGCTGTATACCTTCCACGGTGAAGCACAGCCAGGTTTCATTCTGATCTGTGGCTTTCCGTAGATTTTTAAAGTGGAAGTAGAATATGTGTGGATACATTGCCTCCATCGGGTTTCTGAAGGCACAAGGGAGAAACCCCAATGCAGAGACCCCCCTGGAGTCCTCGGGGCTGATGCCCACTGAACACCACTCCCTGGACAGCCCTGGGCTCTGGGCCTCCTCCATCCCTCCACCGCCCTGAGAATGTCTGCTGCTTTCCCAGGCAGGAAGACGGGGGCGGGGAGAGAGAAAGAGGAGGGGATACTGGCAGGGGCAGCAGGGCCGGGGTGACCTCTCCTAGCTGGAACCCCAGCTCTGGGGCTACCAATGGGACACACCCTCAACCTCCCAGTTTTTCTGCCACACATCTCCCAACCCATTAGGAAAACGCAACAGACAATAAAACTCTTCACCCTAAAATAATTGCTTGAACATTTCAGCTCAATTCCTTCCTCACATTTCACCTGTCCGATGATGATGATTATTATTTTTACATTGGGATCACACCGAATTCCCAGGCCAAGGCTACTTCTCTTCTTCTTTTTTTTCCCTAAGATGGAGTCTCACTGTGTCGCCCAGCCTAGAGTGCAGTGGCATGATCTTGGCTCTCTGCAACCTGTGCCTCCCGGGTTCAAGTGATTCTCCTGCCTCAGCCTCCCAAGTAGCTGGGATTACCGGCTCCCACCACCATGCCCGGCTCATTTTTTGTATTTTCAGTAGAGAGGAGGTTTCGCCATGCTGGCCAGGCAGGTCTCCAACTCTTGACCTCAAGTGATCCACCCACCTCAGCCTCCCAAAGAGCTAGGATTACAGGCATAAGCTACGATGTCCTGCCTAAAATAAGAGCATTTCTCCTGATCATCATACTTTATCCTACACTCCATGTTGCAGGTGTCATTCTAAAAGGTGAATGGTGCTCACGGAGGAGGAGCCTGTGTCTGGGGTCGTGTGCGTCCTCCTCTGCTCACAGTGGAGGCATCTTTGGAAGAAATGACTGATTTTCTGGGACAGAGACCATTCCCTCCCCCATACCCTCTCTTAAGACTTTATGTTGAAACAAAGTAAATCTTACAGAAATTCCATCAAAGCGCTGAGAACAAAATGCCTGATTGCTCCAATCATCCTTTGGTTCAATTCTCCCAGTTCCAGAGCTCAGGAATGGCGGGAAGCACACAGGGGAAGCACCCTCCCAAGGCGGGGAGCACCAGCCCGGTGGTGACTTTCAGGGAAGAGTCTCAGCAGGGGGCCTGGGCTGGGGCAGTTGGGGGAGGTGGCCCATTCAGAAGCAGCAGTGGGGTGACCACACAGCAGGACAAAGAGCCTGGCTGGGAGTAGGGGTGGCAGAGGAACAGGAGGGGAGAGAGCCCAGGGCTGGGGCTGGGACAGGGGGAGGCCAGGGCTGAGGCCCAGGCAGGAAGGGGCAGCAGAGGCCCCGTGGGCACAGCGGGCAGTGGTCCCTGATCTGGGGCTTCATGTGCACCCTCCCTGGCAGGCTTGTCCTGGCCCTGATGTTAGTCCTGGGCTTGGGTTCTATTTCGATCTTCCAGGGCCCTTGTCGCAGGAGACACCTGCGCTGTGAGTGACCTCCCAGGCACATCTGAGTGCAGGCCTCACTTTATGCTGCTTTCTCACCTGGATGGGAGAACCTCCGGAGGGACCCCTGGATCCTGCCCTCAGGAATCATCCCAGGGATGCCCCCCACCCAGCAGCTATGTGGTAGGGAGGGAGAGTGAGGGGCAGGTGTCTGCCTCCCCCCATGCCTTCACACTCAGAGGCCACCGCTGGAGGGAGGAATAGCGGGTGGGGGGCCCTCAGATGTCCCCCCAGGATGCCATGGGTGCCCCCACACTGAGCTCCTTCCTTCCACATCTCCTGCCCAGAGTTGTTTCCTGGCAGGCTGAGCTCTTGCCTCCTCTTGTCCCCATGTCACAGAAGGCAGCGGCTGGTGTCCCAGGCCACTCTGTCTTGCTGTTTGTTCCTCTAGTCCAAGACCCAGGTGCCTTAGAGGCGGAAGGGGCCTCTTACTCACAGGAAGGGCCCAGGAAAGCAGGGAGGAGGCAGTGTGGAGGGGGCATCAGGAGTTAAGGGAAGGCGGTGTGACCATGAGGGCAGGCAGTGGGTCAAGAGGGAGGGCGGGAGGGCCAGGCCAAGGGAGGCCTCAGGAGGATGAGCAGGAGGTGAGAGGGGAGAGACGATGAGGCCAGAGGGAGACCCTCACCTGAGAATCTCCTTTAGTGTGTGGTGCAGGAATGCATAATTGGCATCGAATCGGTGTGGGAATGCATAATTGGCATCGAATTTGTACCAAGGCATGAATGGCTCACCTTCATTGTACACAAAGTTTTCCCAGCAGTATTCAAATTCTGAGATGAAGAAGCAAGAAGCTGTCAGGCTCTCCCCTGACCCTGGCACGTCCTCCCAGGCCTGGTCTCCTGGCTGTCAGTTGCAATCAGTGCCAGTCCCACCCCTACAGGCTGCCCTGGGACACCCCCAGCCACGGCATTGCAGATCCATCCATCTTTCATGCTGTTCCACCTGCTCACGCTCCCCTGACCCCTCCACCTCTCACCTTCATAGTCCATGATCTTCACACGGGCCCCTGCCTGACTCAGCCTGCAGAGCGCCCTCTGCCAATCTTTTTCCCAGTAGTAGTAGAGGCGGGCGGCGGAGATGGTCAGGGTGACATTGGGGTGCTCAGCCAGGAATACGGCCACCTTCGCCACACAATCCGGGCAGGGGGTCCAGGATACAAACCAGGTGATCTGGAAGCGCTTGTAAGCAGGCAGCTGGTTGCCACAGAACCAAGAGAGGAAGCACATTTCCGCATGGTACTCAGGCTGGAAATACATCTGAGAGAGGAGCAGGGGGCAGGGGATGCTCTGAGAGGGGGAGCAGGAGGAGTGCAGGGGTCGGGCAGGGGCCAGGACAGGAGCCCAGGGGATCTTGCCATTGAAGCTCCTTTCTTCCATCCCCCCTGTTTGGTTTCAGTGATTGTCTGCTCCAAAGCTGACGTTCAATGTTAATTGCTATGGTAATGGCCTTAAGAGGTGGCACCTAGAAGAGGCTATGAGGCTGTGGGGACTACACCTTTGTGGATGCCACTGCGTGGTTATTCAAGGGCGACTTCAGCACCTCTTTCTGTCTCTTGCCCTCTATCTGGAAGGGCAGCGTGTCAGACTAAACTCCTGCTTCCTCTTGCCCCCGTGGCATGGAGCAGCAGTGACTCGACATCCCAGGCCACTCTGTCTGGAGCATCCCCTGAGCTTCTGGCAACAACCTTCACCCTCACGTGACTGTTCAGTTCGCAGGCTGAGGCAGGAGAATCGCTTGAACCTGGCAGGTGCAAGTTGAGAGTGAGCCATTGCACTCCAGCCCAGGCAACAAAGAGTGAAACTCGGTCTTAAAACAAAACAAAACAAAACAAAAACAGAACTGTGGGAAGTGGCCAGGTGCGGTGACTCATGCTTGTAACCCCAGCACTTTGGGAGGCCAAGGCAGGTGACTCACCTGAGGTCAGGAATTCCCCAGCCTGGCCAACATGGTGAAACCCTGTCTCAACTAAAAATAGAAAAAAATTAACTGGGTGTGGTGGCGGGCTTCTGTAATCCCAGCTATTCGGGAGGCTGAGGCCGAAGAATCACTTGAACCTGAGAGGTGGAGGTTTTAGTGAGCTAAGATTGTGCAATTGCACTCCAGCCTGGGTGCCAGAGCAAGACTCCATCTCAAAAAAAAGGAAAAAAAAGAGAAAAAAGAAATGTGGGAAAAATACATAATTGAGAGCCCACTGCTGGGCATTTTATTTATTGTTGTGTTTTCTGCATTTCCAGCTGCTTAGGTCCTACTGTAGCAAAGGTTAAAAAAGAAAAGAAGAACAAGTTTTCCTCTGCCTAGCCAGCTCACTCCAAGGACAGTTATAACACTGCCTGAAAATTCAAGGCCAAAGGAATGGGCTCCAGATACCACCGCCACACCTCTCCAGAGCAAGGTTGAAGAAAATAAAAAAAAATTTAAAAAAAGACAAATTCCTTTACTGTCTCTCCTTTCCAGAACCATTAATTATAACTATATTTTACAAATGTCTGTATTTAGCCAGTTCTTGTTTTTCTTTTGATGTAGCTGCAAGGCCACCAGCTATAGAAAGCCCCAAGTTATGCCAAGTCATCTGTTATGCTATAGATTATGTGACCTGTCACTGTTTGATTAATTGCCTTTGTTCTGCTTCTGTAAGTTTGCTTATAAATACCTCAATCTGTCTTTGTTAAGGGCTCGGCCTTTTTGGATGTGAGTCTGCTGAGCCGGTGCACCTAAATAAATCCTCCTGTCTCACCCATATCAGTCTCTCCAGTCCTCCAATTCCTGCAACACTGCCTGTGATTCTATTGAAGTTTGGGTGGTACCTGGCCTCGAAAGACCCCTGTGTCCCAAGGGAGCTTTGAGGGGTCCTTCCTTATTTTCACTTCGTAGCACAGCCAGGTGTAGCTCCGACGACAGAGGATGGGTTCGTTTTCAAAGTTGTAGTAGAATGTGGGTCGATACATCCGCTCCATAGGATTTCTGAAGGCACAAGAGAGAAACCGGCCCATGCAGGGAGTCCTCCCTGGAGTCCTCGGGGCTCATGTCCACTGAACACAGCTCTGGGGACGGCCCTGGGCCTCCACCACCCCTCCACAGCCCTGAGAATTTCTGCTGCCTTCCCAGGCAGGAAGACTGAGGGGAGAGGAAGAGGAGGGGATGCTGGCAGGGGGGCGGGGGTGATCTCTCCCAGCTCTGGCCCAACTCTGGCCTTTCCAGGAGTACATTCCCCACCCTCTCAGTATTTCTGCCCACCCACTCCCCAACCCATTAGGAAAATGCAAAAGAGAATAAAACTCTTCACCCCTAAAAAATAGCTTTTAACCTTTCAGCTCAATTCCCTCCTGATGTTTCACTCTGCATGTTAACATTATTTTAAAATCATGGTAGAACTGAATTCTGAGGCCCAGGCCACTCTTCTAAGTGCTGCGCAGGTGTGGGCTCATGTGAGGCTGCCCTAGGCCTGCAGGGGCCATTCCCATCTTACAGAGGAGGTGCCAGAGGCACAGAGAGGTGGGGTAAACTGCCCAGGCCACAGAGCTGGGGACGGATGGAGCAGGGGCCCCTTTCCAGGCCAGCCCTATCCAGCATCTGCATCACGGGCCCTGTAGGAGAAAACTGATGGGGACTGGGCTCTCTTTTCACTAAATTTTAAAATAGGAGCATTTCTCCTAATCATTGCATTTTTTTCTCACATTCTCACATTCCATGTTACTGGTTTTTTTTTTTTTTATGAAGTCTCACTCTGTCGCCCAGGCTGGAGTGCAGTGGCATTATCTCAGCTCACTGCAACCTCCACCTCCCGGGTTCAAGCGATTCTCCTGCCTCAACCTCCCAACCCGTGCACCACCATGCGCAGCTAATTTTTGTATGTTTTTTAGTAGAGACGGGGTTTCACCATATTGGCCAGGTTGGTCTCAAACTCCTGACCTCATGATCTGCCCGCTTTGGCCTCCCAAAGTGTTGGGATTACAGGTGTGAGCAACCACGCTTGGCCACTGGTCACGTTCTAAAAGATGAAGAGTGACCTTGGAGTGGAACCTGTCTGGGGACATCTGCTCACCGTGGAGTCATCCGTGGATGACATGATTTATCTTGTGATTCAGAGACCATTCCTGTCCCCACACCCTCTCCTAAGACTTCGTATTTAAGCAAAGTAATTCTTACAGAAATTTCATCAAAGTGCTGAGAACAAAATGCCTGATTGCTCCAATCATCCTTTGGTTCAATTCTCCCAGTTCCTGAGCTCAGGAATGGTGGGAAGCACACAGAGGGAGCACCCACTCAGGGTGGGGACTAGTCCGGGCATGACTTTAAGGGAGAGTCTCAGCAGGGGGCCTGGGCTGGTGCGGGTGGGGGAGGGGGCCCATTCAGAAGCAGCAGTGGGGTGATCACACAGCAGGGCAAAGAGCCTGACTGGGATTCAGGTGGCAGGGGAGCCAGAGGGGAGGGAGCCCAGGGCTGGGGCAGGGGCAGGGGGAGGCCAGGGTTGAGGCCCAGCAGGACCACCAGGCAGGAAGGGACAGGAGGGGCCCAGCGGACATAGTGGGCAGCGGTACCTGATCTGTGGATTCATGCTCAGCCTCTTAGATAAGCTTGTCCCAGTCCTGCTCTTTTTTTGAAGCGCTGTGTTTTCACTTCCTGCTTACAGCGTCCTTGCAGTTGGGCAGCCCTCCTTAAAGTAACCTCTCAGGGCCTTGTGAGTCATGGCCCCTCCCCATTCCTGCTCAGGCATTGGTGTGGGAGGCCCCTGGGTGCTTTATGTTTCTCTGGCTCTGGCTCTGGCTCTGGTTTTCCCTGGGCCCTTCCTGCTGGCAGAGGAACCTCCGATAAAGACAGGCTGCTCTGTCTTTATCTGTCTTGGGCAGGACCCAACGGAATTGCAAAGAGAAAGAGAAAGGCATTGCAGCCAGAGCCCTGGAGGCGGGTCCGGATCCAGTTGAGAGAGGAGCAGGTGCCCCCTTCCCTGGTGGATGAGTAGGCTGGAGTCCCCTCTATACCACCCCCTCCCCAGCCCTAATGTGTGCCCAGAGCTTTGAGCAACACCTCCCTGTTGAGTGAGGGGAGGTTTTGAGAGTCCAGTGGGGAAGGAAGTGTGGACCCTGCACAGCACAAGCGAAGGCTTAGGTGTGCCTCGAGTTCCCCTACACTGGTCCCTTTGCCCAGAATGACTGCACATTTTTCATCACTTGCTTCCAACAAGTGGAGTTAGGGCTGTTATCAAACCCAGAGACACAAGCAAAGGGCAGCTTTGACAACCTGGTCCCTCCCGCACCCGCCCCTGCATGGAAAATGCCAAAGACTTCTGCTCAGGGTGGGGCTGGGCTGCGCCCTGGAGTGCTCTGGGGCACCTGGAGGAGGTTTCTTTTCGTCAAGTCTCTGTCACTGTGTGTGGGTGCGAGTATGCATGTGTTTTGTGCATGTGTTGTGTGTGTATGTGTTGTGTGTGTTGTGTGTATGTGTGTCTTGTGTGTGTGTTGTGTGTGTCTAGGCCAGGGAAACAGTGAGTCGTTTCTGCCCAGGAGCAGCTGCGTATGAGGCCCGTTCTTGGTCATATACGCGGCTTCTGAGGACTTTCCAGAAATCGTGAGGTGGGAGCCGCTGCTGTAATCAGGCATATAAGTCACACATCCCAGAGTTGGGAACCAGCACAGAACGCCCAGGACAGATGCCAAGCTGAAGCCACAGCCCTGACACCTTCCACCCTAGCCCTGGGCTCCGTCTCTGCCTCTGGAGCCTCCTGTCCCCACCTCTGGAGCCTCCTGTCCCCGGGACTCAGCTCCCCTCCCCTCTGTGGCTGGGCTCTGCCTCCTGGGCTGCTCCTCTCCCCAGCCCTCTCTCTGGACCCAGCCTGGACACCTGCCCCCTCCCTGGGCTCCTTCCCCAGACTGGGCCTGTCCTGGGTCTCAGCCATGGCCTCCCCTGGGCTCCCTCTCTAGGAGGTGGAATCAGGAAGGGGTGGACACAGGGCTGCTCCCGAGGGCCCCTGTGCACGTGTGTGGCTCCTTTCCAACAGGGAGACTGGCTGTTGGCTGTCCTCTTACTGCTGGGCCTGTCCCTTCCAATCAGCGCCCAGGGCTCTGTGAGTGAGGGTGGGCGGGGCTCTGTGAGTGAGGGTGGGGTCTGCGTTTAGGTTCCTCTCCCATGAGGTTTAGCTGAGTTTTCTGGCTCCAGAGGGATGTCGTGTGACCTTTGCCCCGCTACAGGTCCGCTACACAAGGAAAGACATCTACACATTTGCTAGTGTTTGTGGAAACTCTTGCAATTCATGACACAGTTACTGAGCAAAAGCAATTATGGAAGATTCTTAATTTTCTGTTAGTCTAGATACGAAGCCAAATCATCATTTCATTAATACATTGAAAATTATTCTGAGAATATTGAGCATATTGTTACTATTGTGTACTTGGAACATAAGGGAAATTTTCAGTTAAAATTAATTCAGTCTGTTTTTTTTTTTTTTTTTTTTTTTTTTGAGATGGAGTCTGGTACTGTTGCCCAGGCTGGAGTGCAGTAGCGCAATCTCTGCTCACTGCAAGCTCCGCCTCCCGGGTTCACGCTACTCTCCTGCCTCAGCCTCCTGAGTAGCTGGGACTACAGGTGCCTGCTACCACGCCCGGATAATTTTTTGTATTTTTAGTAGAGGCAGGGTTTCACCATGTTAGCCAGGATGGTCTCGATCCCCTGACCTCGTGATCCACCTGCCTCGGCCTCCCAAAGTGCTGGGATTACAGGCGTGAGCCACCGCACCCGGCCCACTCTGATTTTTTAAAAATCTATTTGATCAGGAGCGCACTGCTTTGCTGGCGTCTGTGAGCAGCTGGAGATGGTGGTGAACGGTCTGTTTGCATTTCTTGGAAGAAGATCTTTTATTCTGCTGCTCAACCCAGGTCTCTGCCTTCCTTAGAGACTGAGGCCCATCCTTCAGTTTCCCTGATTCTGGAAGAGCAGGAGGGTTGAATGGAGCAGGGGGTGAGAGAGTGGAAAGAGGGCACAGGGGGGAGGCCTGGGGACAGTGACAATGACAGGAGAGGAGGGAGGGACGCCGGAGGCAGGAGAGAGGGAGGTTGTGAGAAGGAAAGGGAGGGACGGAAGTGGGCACCCTGTGGGGAGCAGGGAACCCAGAGGAGGCTCTGAGCAGAGGGGAAGGCAAGGCCCAGGGGAGAGGGGAGGAGGGGGAGGCTGATGCCGCACCAGGCAGAGGGAGGAAGCCCTCACCTGGAGAATGGCCTGCAGCCTCCCACTCAGGGCTTGGCTGTGCTCCTCTAGTCCATCCCAGGGCTGGAAGGGACGTCCCTGGTGGTCCACAAAGGTGTCCCAGCAGTGCTTAAATTCTGAAAAGGGACAGGGGAGATAAGTCACGCTCCTGCTGTGGGATCGGGGTGGTACCAAGGGCCCATGACTCTCAGGACAGACTTCCCACATCCTGGTTTCAGTCCCTCCTTTCCCTCTCCCTCCCCTAGGGACTTAGCTCCTTCATCGGGTACTTCCTTCCCATTGGAATCTGGGCCAGCCCAGTTCTCATTCTTTCAGGAAGCCCCAAGTTCTGCTTCCGCTTCCAGCCACCCTCCCCACCCTCCCTGGGCCCACGTCTCCTGGCCTGGCCTCTCTCTTCCCATCGACCCCAAAGTCAGGTCCAGAGTGCAGCCATCGTCTCTGCAGGCAGCAGACCAAGGCCTTTCTCCTTTTCTTCCCAGGAACCTCTCCTGCCCCACCCACCCCACCCCACCTGAACCTTCCATTCTTACCATGGTAGGTCATGATGGAGACTTGGGCCCCAGCACCCCGCAGCATTTGCAGCGCCTCCTTATATAGGGGGTCATAATCATAGATGCGGGCAGCGAAGAGGCGCAGTCTCACGTGTGTGTTCTCCTGAAGGAACGCACGCACTTGCTCCGCACAGCCCCAGGAGAAGCAGGGGCTCCAGGAGATGAACCAAGTGACCCTGTAGGTCTGGGCCGGGTCCAGCTGCAAAGAAGGAACCAGGTCCAGGAAGCACAGCTCCGCATGGCGGCCGTAAAAGCCACAGAAAAGATTCTTAGCCTAGAAAAGGAAACAGAGTGTGAGGTGATGTGTGGTGAACAGGGAGGGAGGGCCTGGACCAGGTGGGGCTGGGGAGGCGGGGGCCTCCAGCACAAAATTAGAGGCGTCGCCAAAACCCCAGTTATTAGGATGCATGATTTTCTATGCAATATTAAAAATATCAGATGTTATGCAAAAATCCTAAGATAAGCAAAATATTGTCCACTTAAATACAAACAGATCAGGAGCAATGATGTTTTATTTTGCCCCAGCTCTGATATACACAGGACAGCACTCTCCTGTCAGGCTTTATTAAAGTCTTTGGTTTTATTCATCATGATCTATTTGCATTAAATTTGCGTTTTAAAATATTGCATTAATTATTAAATTAAAATGTGTTTTCTCTAATTACTGAGCATTTGGAGCCCCCTTCAATTTTGTACCCAAGGTCAGAGGCTTCAGGACCCTCAACCCAGGCCCAACCCTGCAGGGAGGGGCTACAGAGATGGGGGCAGGGAGGAGGGGCCCGCGGAGCCCCAAGGTCATTGGCCTGATGCCCCTGAGTGAGTGTGGTTCCTTCAAGGGGAGATTGACCAGCTCTATTCATCAACTCTCCTACTCCCATCCCATCTGTGGCCCATAATTCTGGAAGCTTCTATTCTGTGCCACAACCTGTGCTGAGCCCAAATGTGATATAGACTTAGGCCAAAACGAATTCCACCAAAAGTAGTGGGGAAGAGAAGACCAGCAGGACTCACTCCAATGTGGGAAGGTCCCTGTGACATGGGATAATTGTGATTATCGTGACTTATAGAAATATGGTATTTACTCCAAACTTCAGAGAAAAGGATTTTCCACTAAGACTGGGAACTGATCAGGCTGGGGACAGCAGGGCAGCAAGGACTGTGATTGTGATGGGGACAAGGACAGGGAGGGACTCCATTCAGAGGGGACGCAGGGTGGAGTGGATGACATGGTTTGTGCTGAGAAGGGGCTGTGGGTCATTCCTGGGGGAGTCCCACTGCTTAGGCGGTGATGGAGACTGGCACCCTTGAAAGGATGTTCCAAGCAGTGTGTGTGGATCCAGCATGGCCCACATTGAGCTCATAGAGCCTAGAGAAGTCCCCAGTTTCCAGCACCAGAGCCAAGCAGAACTTGGCCTCTCCAGAGAGAGGCTGTGCTGGGTAGGGGCCAGGGAAGAAAGTCCCCTGGGCTCAGGGCTCCTCAGCCTAGCCTGGCCCCCTCAGCCTTTCCTGGCCCAGTTCTTCCCCAAATGCTGGCCATCTTTGCATCCTGACATGGGACCTGTCCTGGCCTTGCTGTGGGCTCCACCCTGGGCAGGACAGAACCCCTGATCGGCCTCTCCTGCCTCAGTCTCTCTTCCCGCAGGATGAGACCCAGGAGCGGGCACTGGGTCATCCTGGCCTTGTGAGTCAGGTAGGCCCTGAGTCCTCACATCCCACAGTTCCGAATGGTTCCTGGTGAGAGCTGGGAGTGTGAGGGGATCCTGGGAGGGTCCTCAGGAAGCACTTTGCCATCGGGCAGACTCAACCCCACCTGGCCATGGAGAGTCACTGAAGCCGAAGTCTCCCCCTAACCCCAGGGCCAAGCAGCAGCAGCTGCAGGAAGCACAAGTGACAAACACTGCAGGACACCACAGGTACCACCCAGAACCTTCTACCTATGAGTGTCCCTGGATTGGGAGGGCCCTGCCTGGATGTGGGTGGCTGGGTTGGTCACCTGGTTGTGTAGAAAGCCCCTGTGCTGGTCCATCTTGACCCAGGTGCCATTGTCCAGGCGCTCCACCTCGTAGCACAGATAGGTCTTATGCCATCTAATGCCATTGTTAAAGTTGGAAGTGAATACTTGTGGATCCATCAAGTGTCTGTGAACAGCCGGAGAAAAGACCAGATGAGGAAGAGCCCTCCTGGACTGCTCTGCCTCTGCCTCCCTCCCCACGCTTCCTCCCTTGCATCCCACCCTCCTTCCCCCTGCTCCCCACATCCCTTAGCAAAGCCTCCAAACCTTCCCCTCTGATCACTTCTGTGGCTCACTGGGAGATCACTGCAGCCCGGAGGCCTGTCTAAGCCTTGTCAGGGTCTCACCAGGGTCAGCTCAGTGTGCTCAGGGTCTCCGGGGAGGAACCTGCTCCTCTCCCTGGGGTAGAGCTGGGTCTTCTTCCCTGGCCTCACCATGCACCCCTGTCCTGGCTCAGCTTGCCCTCAGTCCCTGCTGGAGATGGACCCACTGGGGCTTTCTCCTGCCGGTGGGGTTAACTCCTTCCACACCCAGCATGAGGACAGTGACACTCCTGAGGGGGATCACTGGGGAGAGGAACTTGCCAGGGACTTCTTTTCGGATAATTCATAGGATTTTCCACATCCCTTAGGGTGCCCTGAGGTCTCCCAAATGTGCTTCTCAGGCAGTTGAGACGGGGAAGTTCAGGACTCCTGGGCTGGAACACCAGCCCCATCTTGAAGGCCTCTCCCAGCCCCTCTGTACGCATCCCGACATAATCAGAATTAGAAAAATCTCTGTTTGGATGTAGCAGCAAACGAAAGAAAGAAAGAAAGTAAGAAAGAGAGAGAGAGAGAGAGAGAGAAAGAAAGAGAAAGAAAGGAAAGAAAGAGAAGGAAGGAAGGAAAGAAAAGAAAGAAAGAAAGAAGAAAGAAAGAAAGAAAGAAAGAAAGAAAGAAAGAAAGAAAGAAAGAAAAGAAAGAAGAAAGAAAGAGATGGAGGAAGGAAGGAAGGAAAAGAAAGAAGGAAAGAAAGAAAAAAGAAAGGAAGGAAGGAAGGAAAAGAAAGAAAGAAGGAAAGAAAGAAGAAGAAGGAAGGGAAAGAAAGAAAGAGAGAAAGGGAGAAAGGGAAGAAAGAAAAAAGAAAGGAAGGAAGGAAGGGAAAGAAAGGAAGGAAGGAAGGGAAATAAAGAAAGGAAGGAAGGAAGAAAGCAAGAAAGAGGAAGGAAGGAAGGAAAAGAAAGAAAGAAGGAAAGAAAGAAAAAAAGAAAGAAAGAGAGGGAGGGAGGAAGAGAGAAAGGGAGAGAGAGGAAGAAAGGAAGGAAGGAAGAAAAAGAAAGAAGGAAAGAAGAAAGAAAGAGAAAGAAAGAAAGAAAGAAAGAAAGAAAGGAAGAAGAAAGAAAGAAAGAGAGGGAGGGAGGGAAGGAGGGAAGGAGGGAAGGAGGGAGGAAGGGAGAAAGGGAGAAAGAGAGGAAGGAAGGAGGGAGGGAGGGAAGGAAGGAAGGAAAAGAAAGAAAGAAGGAAAAGAAAGAGAAAGAAAGACGGAAAGAAAGAAAAAGAAAGAAAGAAGAAAGAAAGAAAGAAAGAAAGAAAGAAAGAAAGAAAGAAAGAAAGAAAGAAAGAAAGAAAGGAAGGAAGGAAGAAAGAAGGGAGGGAGGGAGGGAGGGAGGGAGGAAGGAAGGAAAGAAAGAAAGGAAGGTAGGTTGGTTCAAAATGTTCCCTACCATTTCGAGTAGACCTGGGTATGAATCTGGGCCCTACCACTCACTTGCTTTGTGTTCTCAAGAAAAGGAAACAAGGCTTCCTCATAGCAAAGCAGTCCTACAAGCAACCCCCTTTTCTAAATATTAGGGAGAACAAGATGACACTGAACATAAAAAGGGCTTAGGCCAAGTGCAGACACATGGTACATTTGCAAGTAGATGCTCATTTAAAGACAAGTGAGGAGAATCCCCTCTCTGACAGTCTTCACTGCCTGGGGGACAGCACCATTATCTATTGGGATTTTCAGGCTCCCTGTGCACCTGCCCCAGGAGGTGGAAGGAGACCTGGATTTGGTACCATCAGAGGAGAGACCAGCGCTGGGACCAAAACTGGGAACCTAGAGCAAGAGGCCAGGTCCAGAGAGAGGGTCAGGAGGAAAAGAGAGGCCCCAGGGGTTTGAGGGTGAGAGGTGAGTGCTCATCAGAAAAGCTCGAAGAGGAGGCTGAGGCTCAGAGGTGCTCGGAGGGGCTTCCCATACCCGGGCCTGGATGCTGGGCTGGCTTCCATGTGCTTGTCCCTTCTCAGTTCCTGGTCTGTGTCCTCCCACTCCTGCGACTTGCTCAAGGTGTGGTGTTAAGATCTTCACCAACATTCTCTTAGGATTCGGGAGCCTTAATATATCATCAGGGCGACCTGGAAGCTGTTGAGTCAGCGATACCCTGCCCCACCCCTTCTCCAACTCAGGCCACGCATGCCACCCACATTAACATCAGAACAAGGAAGTTCTCTGCCATGCCTTTGGGCAAGCTTTGGTTTTGATGTGCCCACTCTGACAACTGACCCACCAGACACTGTGGAGTGACAATGGGGATGTAGACCTGGCCACACTTTGCTCCCTTTGGGCCACAGGAATCTGGAAGGCAGGAGACCAGGGGGCAGGTGAGAGGACAGGTGTCCACACCCTGGAGAAAGGCCCTGAATAACACTCAGCGCTCCGGAGAGCAGGCTCCAGGGCAGCCACCCCTGTGTCCTCCCCTG
This sequence comes from Nomascus leucogenys, assembly GCF_006542625.1. NCBI lineage: Eukaryota > Metazoa > Chordata > Mammalia > Primates > Hylobatidae > Nomascus > Nomascus leucogenys. The sequence continues at coordinate 11,455,161 of NC_044387.1, forward strand.
CGGCCAGTGCAGGACGTGCCTGGTCCAGGCTCCCTGGCACCTGCTGCATCCTGGGCTGTCTGTTAGGGTCCTGCATCTTCTTCCCTGACTGTGGAGATGGGAGACCAGCAGGTCCTGCATCCTCCTATGCATCAGTGTATCTAATAATTATAAACTAGAGCGAGGAGTGTTTTCATCCCCATTACCCAGAGGAGATGCTAAAGGCTCTGAAAGGTACCTAGAGATTCAGGCAGGAATCAGAGTCCCCAGCAGGGACACACCCCCACCCCGTCAGAAGGGCCACCCTGTGCCCTTTCTCCCACCTCTGCGCCCTGCAGAAATGTGAGGGACACTGTGCTCCTGCCCCAAGTGAGGCCCTGAGTCCTGGCAGCAGGTCTGGCGCCGTCCTTTCCCAGGTCCACCTGCTACACCCAGCACAGCTGCCCCTGGAAGGTGCTGGCCCTGTGGGCCCAGGGGCTGTCCCCGTCCTGCCTGCTCCCCTGTCCTGGCTCTTACTAGACCCCCCTGTCCTTGGCCAGCAATCCTCCCACCTCAGCACAGTGTCCCTGCCATCTTGGTGGGCGCCACAGAGTAGAGGAGGCCCTGTTCTCTGCCATGAGGACCCCTCCCATTCTGTCTCCAGATGTTGGACTCCTCTAGTCAAGAAGATGTCCCCTGGGGGCTGTCAACTCCCATTTGAGTCTCAGGTGGTTCCGGTGTGAGCTCATCTTGGTGTGTTGTGTGAGTCTGACCAGAGCACCCTTCCCAGTTCACACTCGAGGCACACACAGCGGGATGCCCCGCAGTACCCACAGCCCACCTGGGCCACAGACGCCACCTGTACCAACTTTGGGAGGACCCAACCCTTCCCCAACCCTTACCAGTGGCTCCTGCTGCCCAGAGTGATGGCCTTTCCTCTGGCTCAACATGCGTCAAATGCCCCTGGAGCAAATACACCCCTGGACCCATGGCCAGGACAGCCCCCACATGAGCTTTCTACGGGGAGACCCAGCAGAGCTGCAACAGGGGACAGCGCTTTGTTCGGCATCTCTGGGGCGTCTCCTGCATCTCCTGCCTCTGGGTCCTCAGCCTTGGGTTCCAGGGTCTCCCCAGCTCACCCACCCTGGACACATCCTCCTCCCTGCTGCCCCAGCCAGCCCAGGCCCCACTGGACTCATGACTGCCCCATGCCTGCCTCCCCTCTCTGACCCAGACAGGTCCGAATCTTCTAGAATGTCTCCAAATCCATAAGATCCACTTTATGGCCCATCACAGAAACAGGCACATTGTCTGTTTCTCTTTCTAGTTTTACAAACCAGTAAGGTTAGACTATCAGCACATCTGCACATCTGTGAACCTTCTCATTTGATAACAAAGACGGCCTCAGACTAAAACGTTTAAAGCAAAGTGGGGCCCAGCTACTGTCCAGAGTTCAATTCTCAGTAACTCACTGTACAAGCCATGCACCCAGGCAGGGCTCCAGAGAGGAGAGAAGAGAGGGTGTTGGGGTATCCCTACCAGCAGAGAGGGAGACCAAGACCCTCCCTGGCCAAGGGTGGACGGGGGAGCCACTGGTTGGGCATCTGCAGCCCAGACATGAGTGGGGAACAGTCTCACTCTAGCCCCTGGACCCAGGAACTTCCATAAGGGCCACAACCTGGAACCTCTGAGTGAGCTCCCCAGGGACTTACGTGCTGCACCCCCTGCCAGTGCCCCCACCGACCACACCCACATCCTTCTGTGCACTAGGGCCTGACTCTCTCCGGGCAGGAATGTCCCAGACACAACTGGCCCCTTCCTGGTCCCCCTGCAGCCGGGGCAGGGCAGGGTCTGTAAGGCATCAGGGGAACCCAGGGCTGGTTAAGAGTATGCACCTTCCCTAGGCCAACTGTGAGGAAGACGGAAGGAGATTCCACCCTTTCCTGGGGAAGGACAGCCCCTCCCCCATTTCCGTCCCTGGAATGTTGGCTGAACAATCAATGTGATAAATGTGAAAATTTGATAAAATACCAGGTCTTGCTAGAGTTTCCACAGGAGCCTGGGGAAGGTTCAAGGGGAGAGAAAGAAACTGGATCCCCAAGGCGGAGGCACGAGAGTGGCCTCCTTACAGGTGCAAGCTTCCCTGGGATTTGCTCAGGTCCCCTGTAAGGAAAACTGGGGACAGGGCAAGTGCCCCACAGGGGTCCAGACCGGGTGAGAGGGCCAGACCAGGGAAGAGGGACCCCGAAGCGGTCCCTGATTGCTGGGCCACTCAGCCCAGGTCACCCTGGGACCAGAACGGAGATCCCGCTCGGGTCTGGAGTCCATGCTGCTGTGTACGAGGTCCCGGCTCTGCCACCACTGTGGGGCCCTGACCCCTACAGCCCAGAGGAACCACAAGCTTCCAGTTCCTAGCCCAGGTCTGAGCAGTGTCATGGGGCTGCATCCAGTCCCCTCCCCTGGACCCACAGGGCTCCCAGGTCATAGGCAAAGCTCTGAGATGAGACCCAGGGAAGCTGGGAGTCTGAGGAACTTGGGAGAGAAAGGGCTCCCTGCTCCTGTGCCCCGTCCCCAAAAGAGTGACATGACAAAAAGGACCCTTCCTTGGGATACCCCAGACACACACAGATGCCCACTTCAACATTGCCCCGGAGCAGGGTGAGGGGACAGCCTCAGCGTCCACCTGCTCCTCTGGCTTTGATTCTGGGCTCTGACAACAGCCCCGCCCTCCTCATCCTAGAAGCAAGTGATCAAAAAAACCAAAGGATCTCTCCAAGCAAAGGGGCCAAGCTGGGGGGGTGGGGGGACAAAGGGTGGGGAGAATAGGGAGGTGGAGGGGGTGGCTGCACCTGCCCTTGGACAGGGGACAGTGCTCTCCTCCCAGGGTGGGGCCCTCTGTCCCCCATACCCCCGCTGGGGTGGCCTCTTTGCCCAGAGTGACTACATGTTGTCCATTTTTTGGTCACTTGCTTCAAGGGGTGGAGCTGGGGCTGTTGTCAGAACCCAGAAATGAAAACGAGAGGATCGGGGTTGGTGGCGTGGTTTCCCCAGCACTCTTCCTGGTAAGAATTGCTGCAATCCTCTGACTTGGGGCAGAGCTGAGGTAGACATCTGGGTGTGTCTGGGGAACCCCAGGGAAGGTTCCTTTCTGTCTTTTCACTGTCTGTGTGTGCTTGTGTGTCTGTGTGTGTCTGTGTCTTCGCCACCAGAAGGAGTTGGGCCTGTTTGCTCATGAGCAGCTGTTGAGGAGGCCCGCTGTGTACCACATATGCGGCTCCTGAGGTCCTGAGGTGGAAGCCCCGTACTGCATCCACCACCCCTCGGGGCAGAGAAGGAGCCCAGAGAAGGAGGGACTTCCCACCTCGTGGAAGGCCAGGAATTGGAAAGACCAGTGTCCCTTGTGCTGGGGCAGCACAGTGGGGCCCCTCTCTCCCTCCCTCACCCCCACGCTCCTGGTCAACCTCCTCCCGCTCCCGCCCTGGCTGCCAGGGCCAGCCCCCCGCCTTCTCTATGGGGTGGGACGCAGGTGAGCCACGTATTCATGGGAGGACCCTCAGCACAGAATGAGCCCTGGACAGTCCATGCATGTGATTGGCATTGCTCACTTCACCAGCCCATCTGCTCCCTCCCTTCCTGATGTAGGCAGCAGGAGAGGGGCAGAGTCACAGACATTCCAGGAGGGAAAACCTTCTGGAAGAGCCTACTTGACATGCCTGGTATCCTTGGCTCCCAGACAAGTCTGGACCACTGATCCCACATGATAAAAAGGACCTTTCCACGAGATACTCCCAGACACAGCCAGATGCCCCATAGAGAAGGCGGTGGGCAGGTCCTGGTGGTCCTGGCCCCACCCAGTCCTCTGAGGGAAGCATCCACAGCTGTTTCTGCTCCTTGGCCTCCGACACCCCAATGCCATCCCTGGAGGGCCTGCGCTGCCCCTGCACGGTGAGCTCCTGGCCAGTGACAGCCGGGGGCCCTGCTCTTGGCACCACCCTCCTCCAGGGGTGGAGACCCAGGCCTTGGCTCTGTGAGCTCCCAGGTCTGTTTCTGGATGCAGCTCAGCTCCCTCTGCTATGCACACAGTAAGTGCCCAGCATGTGCGCCATGGCTCAAGTTGGGGATGTAGTGTAGGAGTCTGGGCTGGGAGGAAGGGCCTGGCTTCCATCTCTGGCTGTGGATGGAGAGGGCACGGTGTCACTCGTGTCACTTGGCCGTTCACTCGTGCTGGGCAGAGTTTCTCTCGCAGGCTCCTGTGTACTGTATGGTGTCTTCCGCTGTGCAGAAATTTCAAATATAGCCCAGTCAAATATATCAGGCTGTCTTCCCTTGGGCTCACATCTAAGGTCATGGCTGCCCCACCCTTCCTATGTGTAGAAATTCTTACCTGTCTCTTCACGGCCTGTCGCCTCTCCAGGGCAGACTCCGTGCCTGCCTCGTGGAAACACCCGGAGTAGAAAAGGCGGCATCCCCGGGGCAGGGAGGCCTGAGGGCCGTAGTGTTTGGAATTGTGTGCCTTGTTTATGCCAGCTTTCTCAACCACAAGGTTACAAAACTGTTTTCCTGTATTTCTTCCTATCCTCTTGCATATGTAGATAAATACGCATGTGTGAGACACACGTGCACACACACACACATGCACACACCACCACACATTTGTTGAGCCAAGTGGGTGATGCTCTATCAAGTGCACCAAGCTGGCTTCTTCCTCAGGGCTTTTGTGCCTGTGCATGGGTCCCTTTTCACGGGCTGCTTGAGCCCAGCTTCTCCCATGACAGCCCGTGTGTCTGCCTCCCTCCCAGGCACAGGGCAGGAACAGCAGCCCTGCCCTCTTCACTGGGCAAGCGTGCCGTGCACAGGTAGGTGTTCAATACTAGATGAATAATTCATATTAACAAACCCTGTTCAACCCACCAAGTGTAAACTGCTGAGGTCTCCCAGTATTCCTTGGGACACACTTTAGAATTCACGGGTCACCCAGGGTGGGTGAAAGCTCGCTTTTCTTTTTCCTCTTCAGCCACGGAACTTGCCGATGCCCACTCTTCCAATGCCAGCGTGAAAGCTCCAGTGAGTGCCCTAGAGGGGCAGAACACCAGCTGAAGCTCTTTTTTGTAAAGTCTGTGCAAACTGCAGCAATCCACAACCATGAGCTTCACCCAATTCTCCTCCTTACTAATGAGGAAGTACACGGGTGGCACAGAAATAAAGAATTTACATAGGCACTCTCTAATGAGATTTTATAAATTGCTACTCTTAGGCAATGTGACCTAGTGGGCAAGAATGTCGGCAGCTTGCATTGTGCAATTTGCCAGAGCCCAGCCCATGTCCAGTCCAAAGGGGGTGAAATTTCTCCTTGTGGCTTTAGAGCTTCATTCTGAGTACCCGCCCACCCTCCCACTCACACTCTTCTGAATGTTATAGCTTTATAATTGTATTGAGACTTTGTACAGCTCACTCTTCCGATTGTTATGGCTTTAAAATAGTATGGACTTTTCTTTTTTTTTTTTTGAGGAGGGGACAAGAGTCTTGCTCTGTCACCCAGGCTGGAGTACAGTCCTGTAATCTCAGCTCACTGCAACCTCTGCCTCCTGGGTTCAAACGATTCTCCTGCCTCAGCCTCCTGAGTAGCTGGGAACTATAGGCGTGCACCACCACGCCCAGCTAATTTTTGTATTTTTAGTAGAGACGGGGTTTCACCATGTTGACCAGGCTGGTCTTGAACTCCTGACCTCAGGTGATCTGCCTACCTCAGCCTCCCAAAGTGCTGGGATTACAGGTGTGAGCCACCATGCCCAGCCATGTATTGACATTTTCTACCTCAACTCTCTTTATCTTTCGTAGTTTTCGAAATCAAATTAGTGGATCCAAGTCCTATGAATGCAATGACCAGCTTGTCAGGTTCCAGTAAAGCCCTATCAACATTTTTAATGTGCTTGCACTCATTTATAGATTAGTTGGGTAGATGATTGATACTGGCAACCTCAAGCCTGCATTTGTAATTGATTTGAGACTTCCATCAAGGGCTGGACACACTGTGGGAGCTTAAGGAAGGACAGTGTGCTTCCTGTCCTGGCACCGCATGGCAGCCAAGCTTGGAGGGTCCCCAGAGCAGCCTTCACCACCCCCACGTGACGCCCTGCCCTTTGCTTGTGTGTCTGGGTTTGACAACAGCCCTGACTCCACTCATTGGAAGTAAGTGATAAAAATTGTGCAGTCATTCTGGGCAAAGGGGCCAGTGTAGGGGAGGCAAGAGGGGCTCACCCTGGTGAAAGAACCCCGCAGTTAGTCATGTCACAGGGCAGGTCTCAGGGAGACCTGACCACCGTCCCCCAGAACCCCCCTTCCAAGGGCCCAGGCCCCCTGTCCCCTGGGGCTTCACTCACAGCTTGGCCACGACCTCTTTCTTCCTCCCTGGGATGAGGCCCAGTGCCTGGAGATGGCCAGCCGTCCCTCTGGGGGCCACCAGGTGACCAGCAGGAGAGCCGCATCTGCAGGAGCAGATGTGGGGGCAGAGCCTGGATCCTGAGCGTGGCCGTGGGCCTGGGTCTTGTTGTGTGTAATAACCGAACCCTGCTCAGCCCCTCAGACAGCTCTGCTGGTCCCCACAGCCATGGACCTCCCTCCAGCTCCCTCTGTTCCCACGCCCCTGTCCTCCTGTCTCCTTCGTGTCCACTGCCTCCTGTCCTCCCGCAGTTGCCTGCAGCCCTGCCCTGCCCTTCTCCTCCCTCCTCTCTTCTCCTTTCCTTCCATCTCTCCAGGGATCTGAGCCTACTAGCTCTTCCCTTCGGGCCTAAACGGCTGCCAGACTTCTTCCTGCCCTCCTGCGCCATCCCCTCTCGTTGCTTCTCCTAATCCCCTCCACTAAATAATTATTTTCCCACAGGCCTGTATAGTCACTGTCAATGTCATGGCACAGTTTGGCCCCAGATATGTGAGCAGAAGTTTGCCAAGTGGAGACCTGGGGAAGGCTGCCCTTTCTGGACAATCCTGTCGTCCAGGGTGACCAGGGCTGGGAGGCTGGACCCAGGGGCTTCAGGCTCTGCAGATGGAGAGGCAAGAGAGTGCCAGTGCCCGCCATGGCTGAGGTTGGGAGGTGGGGGCTGCTGTCCAGGGGCAGAGTCCATCCTCTATGTGGAACCCCTCCCACCTGGGCTCCCTCTCTAAGGGGTGGAATCCGGAAGGGGTGGGAACAGGGCTGCTCCCAAGGTCCCCTGACTACACGTGTGTGGCTCCTTTCCAACAGGGAGACTTGCTGCTGGCTCTCCTCTTATTGCCTGGCCTGTGCGTTCCGACCGGGGCTGGCCAGCAGTGGGGAGCTCTGTGAGTGAGGTCAGAGTTTGAACTCAGGTGCTTGTCCCAGAAGGGTTAGCTGTGTTTTCTCATCCTAGAAGGAGTTAGTGTGACTTTTGCCCTACATGAAGGTCCACTCCAAAAGGAATGACATTTATTCATTTCCTAGTGTTTATTTACACACTTGCAATTCATGGTACAATTATCTAACAAATTATGGAAGATTCTTAACATTTTATTTTAGAAGTGTAGCTTCAAAGCCGATGAAAATAATCATTTCATTAATAAATCAAAAACTATTCCCAGAGTATTAACCATAATCATAAAATTTAATTCTTGAAACTTTTTTTTTTTTTTTTGAGACAGAGTCCCGCTCTGTCACCGAGGCTGGATCTCAGCTCACTGCAACCTCCATCTCACGGGTTCAAGTGATTCTCTTGCCTAAGCCTCCTGAGTAGCTGGGATTACAGGCACACGCCACCACACCTGGCTAATTTTTGTATTTTTAGTAGAGGCAGGGTTTCACCATGTTGGTCAGTCTGGTCTTGAACTTCTGACCTCAGGTGATCCACCTGCCTTGGTCTCCCAAAGTGTTGTGATTATGGGCGTGAGCCACCGCGCCCGGCCAAAACACAAGATAAATTTTTAATTAAAATTAATTCACTCTGATTTTTTTAAAAATCTACTTGGTCAGGAGTGCATTGCTTTGCTGGTGTCTGTGAGCAGCTGGAGATGGTGGTGAACGGCCTGTTTGCATTTCTTGGAAGAAGATCTTTTATTCTGCTGCTCAACCCAGGTCTCTGCCTTCCTTAGAGACTGAGGGCCGTCCTTCAGTTTCCCTGATTCTGGAAGAGCAGGAGGGTTGAATGGAGCAGGAGGTGAGAGAGTGGAAAGAGGGCACAGGGAGGAGGTCTGGGGACAGTGACAATGACGGGAGAGGAGGGAGGGATGCGAGAGATGGGAGACAGAGGGAGGCTGTGAGGAGCTGGGGGCAAACCCAAGGACCTTGCCGGCAGAATCTTGTTTAATTTTCACCCCATCCCCCTAGGTGAGCACCTCTTATTACTCCCAACTTCCAGATGTGGATGCTGAGGTTCAGGCAGGGGATGTCCCCTGGCCAAGGACACGCAGGAGGAAGTGGTGCGGGGCATGGTAGGCCCCTTACCCACCTCTGAGCTCCCTCTCTAGTGGGTTGGGATCAGGGAGGGGTGGGGACAGGGCTGCTCCCAAGGCCCCCTGACTGCACATGTGCGGCCACTTTTCAACAGGGAGACTCACTGCTGGCTCTCCTCTTATTGCCTGGCCTATCCCTTCTGACCAGGGCTGGCCAGCAGCGGGGAGTTCTTTGAGTGAGGTCAGAGTTTGAATTCAGGTGCTTGTCCTTCAGCTGCACCCTCAGCCCCTTCTGTGCAACTTCCTGGATAGATGCCTCTCTGGGCAGCCCCAGCGCTTCCCTCCCAGGCTCTGTCCTCCCTGACTATGTTGCCAGGCAATGCCTTTGCCCTGGCAAGCTCTTTCTGCCAATTGGTCATTTCTAGCCTCACACCTTGCCTTGGAAGTAGGGTCACTGTGGCACTTTTCATCTGAACCGGGACCCTTTCAAGAGTGACAGGGGTGCCGTCTCCCATGGCAGGGACAGCAGGCCTAGAGCATCCCCATCCAGGGCAAAAGGGACACAGGTTCACCCTATTCAGAGGGATTCTATCAATTGCTATTACATGGACGGGGAGGCTGAGGTTCTGAGATGTCCCGAATATAGATCTGGGCAAGCCACCTAACCTTAACTCCCTCCCCTGCACCAGAAGAACCCCTCGCCCACATGGGTGCCGTGAGGCTTAAGCAAGAAGGTGCCACTCATGTGCAGCAGCAGAAGTGGCTGCATTATTTCTCTTACCCTCACCCCCACTTCTCACCCCTACTTCTGTGCAGTCTCATCACTAATAAGCAATGAGTTTAAGTGCTGACCCTGAGTTCACTGGTATCAGGGCACCTGACTCATTTGGCACCTTTGTGATAGTCAGAAAAAAGTACCCCTGCTCTGTACAGACACATTTCCCCAGGTGCCAGCCTCTACTCATCCTCCTTGAGCAGTGCAAGGCTGAGCAACTGTACGTGGCAGCCCTGATTGGCTGACGGTGATCCCGGCAGTTAACATCAGCATGTCAGCCCCTAGCAGCCCCAGGACCAATGTCTCTCCTCCACCTACAACGTGTCCCTGCTCCTACCTGCCACCGACCCCTCTGGCAGATGGCCCTCTCCCTGGGACTGTCCCTTTCACCTGCTCAGCTTGGAACATCTCCCTCAACTCTCTAGGAAACATCAGCCCAGGAAGACCCTGGGGGAAAGTGAGTAGAGAGAGAGGGGCGTGGCTGCTGGACTTTCCGTCTGTTCTCTCCACTGGGTTGTGCCTCCTGTAAGAGCAGGGCAGTGTCATCTCTGCATCGTCAGCGCCAGGTATGCGGCTTATGAGCATTGAGTGAATGAGAATTGAGTGACTCAGTGAGGGAGACTTTCAAAGACTGGTATCACTTCCTAATCCCGCCGTTCAGCTCCACCAGAGGTTCAGAGCTCAAGCGATCTGGTAGGCTGGGTGCTGGTGAAGTAAGAGGCACTGCATAGGGAACAAATAAACCCCGACACTGCAGTGGTTTAATACAAAAGATGTCTATTTCTCCCTCACACGAGAGTGTCATGCAGGCATTCCTCCGAGCACGTGGGCAATTTCCTCCAGGTCGCAAATCAGAAACCTCAGAGGGCTCCTCGGAGGCCTCTGCACACAGGGATAGAAGCGGAAGGAGAGTGGGAAGTCCGGCCAGCTTTTTATCTTCACATCTGCTGGCAAGAACCAATGCAAAGTGTTGGGGATGATGGGAAATGGGGTCCGAGCGTGGCAACTCTCCCCAGAACTACCCTCGCTGGGCAAGGGGAACAACCAGCCACTCTGCCCCAAAGGCAAACCCAGCCAACATAAGCCTTTCCCCAGCAGCAGCTGGGGGCATTCCTGCTGCAGTAGCAGAGGTCCACTTTGCCATTCCTCCTCCAGGAAGACTTCCTTGGATTCTCCTGGGCCAGGTAGTTCTGTTCCAGTAGTCTCCAGTACTCTCATTTCCCTGCCATGAGCCACACATTTTGAAACTATCTCCCATTTGACTAAAATCAACCCTCCTTTTTGGTTTTGAGCTCCTAGCACATGGTCAGTGCTTTTTCAATGTTTGGGGAAAACTCAGTGAAAGAACATGTTGGGACTCAGAAAACAATATCTCAAAATGAAGGCCTGAGAAGCAGCCTCAGAAGCAGTAGTTTTTCTCTGACCTTTGCCTGCCCTTTTGTCCTCAGTCTCATTCTCTTGCTAAGGTGGCCATAGGAACTCGAATCCCCTTTCCACCCCCACACTGCAAACAGCCATAAAACCTAAAAATATTACTTTTCCCCCCAAACCAGCCATAAAACCCAAAAATATTATTCTAACTTTCTCTCTGCCTTTCTATATAAAAACTGTTCATAAAGAAATTCTCTGGGCTGGGTGTGGTGGCTCATGCCTGTAATCCCAGCACTTTGGGAGGCCGAGGTGGGTAGATCATCTGAGGTCAGGAGTTCGAGACCAGCCTGGCCAACATGGCAAAACTCCGTCTCTACTAAAAATATCTAAATCAGCCAGGCATGATGGCAGCTACTCAGGAGGCTGAGGCAGGAGAATTGCTTGAACCTGGGAGGTGGAGGTTGCAGTGAGCCAAGATTGTGCCACTGCACTCCAGCCTGGGCAACATAGAGAGACCCTGTCTGAAAGAAAGAAAAAGAAAGAAAGAAAGAAAGAGAGAGAGAGAGAAGGAAGGAAGGAAGGAAGGAAGGAAGGAAGGAAGGAAGGAAAAGAGAGAGAGAGAAAAAGAAAGAAAGAAAGAAAAAGAAAGCAAGCAAGCAAGCAAGCAAGCAGGAAAGAAAGAAGAAATTCTCTGACCTACTTTGACTGTAGGTCATAAGACTCCCAGTCCAGAGAGGACCTTGCTCCACACCCAGAAGGAAGGAATGCTGCTCAGAGAGGCCAAGAATAATCTAGAGAGACAAGCCCTGCCGGATTTCCCCCTCAGTCTATTAGCATTAGATCAAACCCTTTTTGTCCAGCTATATTTCTACACGGCTGCCCATACCTGGTTGAAATTAAGCATAAAAATGGATGACTTCCCCTGTATCTTTTGGTCTTCATTCTGAAGGCTCCATCATAGACGTTAAATAAAACATGCATGCCTTTTCTTCAATTTGTCTGTTTGTTGTTGTTGTTGTTGTTGTTTTGTTTTTGTTTTTGACGGAGTCTCACTCTGTTGCCCAGGCTGGAGTGCTGTGGCACAGTCTCAGCTCACTGCAACCTCCGCCTCCCTCATTCAAGCAATTCTCCTGCCTCAACCTCCTAAGTAACTGAGATTATAGGAGCCTGCTACTACACCTGGCTAATTTTTTGTGTTTTTAGTAGAGAGGGGGTTTCTCCATGTTGGCCAGGCTGTTCTTGAACTCCTAACCTCAGCTGATCCTCCCGCCTTGGCCTCCCAAAGTGCTGGGATTGCAGGGGTGAGCCACCGCGCCCGGTCAAGTTGTCTGCCTTTTGTGAGTTCCTCTTTCAGCAAAACTTAAGAGGGTGAAGGGGACGTTTTTTCTTCACTCCCTACAGATCAATAGCCACTAACTCTGTCCTCAAGACACTGAGAGTCTAGTTTCATCCCTGGGTACAATGGGTAACCACCACACGATGAGGGGAATGTGCTGAGGAGGTGGGGATGCTTAGAGCTGGGGCATTTCACACAACCCAGAGGGGACAGGGCTGAGAAGGCTTCCCTGAGAAGGTGGTCCCTGAAATGAATCCTAAAGGTAGATAGGAGTCAGCCAGGCTAGATGGCTGTGAATGGCAGAGACAATCATGACACAAGGGGTCTCGCATGCAGAGGCGTCTGAGTGCATGATATTGAACGTGTCACAGTCAATTCTGTTCAGCGAGTGCCGCATAGGTGAGCCGAGAGACAGCCCAGTCTGGGGCGTGTACTTGCCACCTGTGTGACCTTCAGGAGACTGATGGCACAGCAGTGTTCTAAAGAGAGCCGAGATCTTCCCACCCCCTTGCTCTCAGAGTCAAATCTGAACCAGCGGCCGAATGCCACCTTCCCACACCCTTCCTGAGTGGTCCCCAGCAGGTCCCCTGATGAGATGCAGAATCGGTGCTTCCATGAGCTCTCTAATCCCAGGAGAGAGGAAGGAGGGCGAAAGGGAAGCATGGGCGGTAAGCAGCCCCTGTGAGCGGAACATGGAGTAAACATAGAGGAGCGGCCTAAACGGAGCTTGATTCTTCGAGATTCCTGAGCTTTAAGACCAAGGTATCAAGAGGCTGGACCCCCTCCGAGAACCACCGACAACCCTAGCCTTCAAAAGGATGGGCTAGGCACACACTGAAATCTCGTCAGCTCACACACAATTCCTAGAGAAAGGGCTGAGCATGGTGGTTCATGCCTGTAATCCCAGTCCTTTGGGAGGTCAAGGAGGGCTGATCGCTTGAGCCCAGGAGTTCGAGACCAGCCTCGGCAACATGGTGAAATCCCATCTCTACAAAAAATACAAAAATTAGCCAGGTGTGATGGTGCATGCCTCTTCTCCCAGCTACTCAGGAGGCTGAAAGGTGGGAGGATCACTTGAGCCCAGGAGATCAAGGTTGCAATGAGCCATGATCATGCCACTGCACTCCAGCCTGGATGACAGAGTGAGATGAAAGAAAAAGAAGGAAGGAAGGAAAGAAGGAAGGAAGGAAGGAAGGAAGGAAGGGAGGGAGGGAGGGGAACGAGAGGGAGGAAGGGAGGGAGGAAGAAAGGAAGGAAGGAAGGGAGGGAGGGAGGGAGGGAGGAAGGAAGGAAATGAGAGAAATGACCTAGAGATAAATTAATAAACAGATTTATGCTCAAAAACACAGCAACAAGAGGTGGAGGTAGAGGGTCTTGGAGGATTTTTTTACTCTGTTTCTGTTTATAGAGGAACACTGATCACTGTTTGTATCTGCACTCCACACACAGGCTCCTATTTAACTTTTACAATCTCCTTGCAGTGAAGGCAAGCGTTATGACCCTCGTTTTATGGGTGAAGCCGCTATGCAAAGACACAGCCCAGAAAAGGCAGAAACCCGACTTGAGGTTAGGTCTGCTGGGCTCCAAAGCCCTCACTGAGGAAAGACAAATGTGACCAAAAGGCCAAACAGGAAGGCGACAGGACCAAGCAGGAAGGAGTCAGCACAGGGTAGAAGGTGACGCCGAATGTTCTTGGCCAGGAGATGGAGCTTTGAGAAGCTCAGCAAGAGTCAATGTTGGGAGGCATCGTCAGAGAAGGGAGCACTGAAGCCTCGGACAGGGCAGGGACCCAGAGGGAAGGAGACCAGAAAAGGGGAAGGAAGAGGTCATCCCAAAGGCGAGAGCGGAGAAGACACCTTCAGGGAGGGAGGGTGAGTTGGGGAGGAGAGAGGCTCAAGAACCAGAGAAAAAAACTGCTTGGAGCCAGGTGTCGCCAATGCGGGGCTGTGGCGCCTCTGTCTCCCCACAGCACATTCCCTCTGCTTCCTGTTTCCTGGAATCTCGTATCACCTTCTCTATCCATTAGGGATCTTCAGTTTCAAGCAAAAGAAGCAGACCATAGCTAACGAGAAACATAACAGAGCTCACGGTGTTGAAGGGTAAATTACAGAATCTGGGATCAGGAAGCACAAGAACAAGTGACAGTGCAGAGTCCAGGAGCACGTGCACAGCCCTGGAGGGCTCAACCACTGGGATCCACATTGCTCTGACCGTGTTTTCTGGTTTTGTCTTATTTTGTTCAGAGTCAGAGCTCCAGGGGAGTCAGATTGGGTTTGGGTTCTGAACGGGCCCTAGTCCTGGAGAGGGCAGGGGCCTGGGGTGTCTGTCCACAAATCCATCAAGATGACAATCAAAGGAGAGGCGGTTCCCCAAAGGCAGTGGAGGAAGGGATGCTGGGCAGGCGAGTCCAACCCAGAGCAGCTACACAGTCAGGTGCTGTGGAGCGATCAGTGCTGCCCTGTCTCACCCCGAGCTTGTTTCATCTTCCCAAGGCAAGTTCCTTCTGTTTCCTGTTTCCTGTCTCCTGGAATCTTGGATCACCTTCTCTACCTATTAGGGATCTTTGGTTGCAAGCAAAAGAAACTTACCATGGCTACCTAGAAACATGGGGGAGGCCGGGTGCAGTGGCTCACACCTGTAACCCTAGGACTTTGGGAGGCCGAGGCAGGTGGATCACCAGAGGTCAGGAGTTCGAGACCAGCCTGGCCAACATGGGGAAAGCCCATCTCTACTGAAAACACAAAAATTAGCCAGGTGTGGTGGCAGGTACCTGTAATCCCAGCTACTTGGGAGGCTGAGGCAGGAGAATCACTTGAACCCGGGAGGCGAAGGTTGTAGTGAGCTGAGATCGTGCCACTGCACTACAGCCTGGGTGACAAGAGTGAGACTCCATCTCAAAAAAAAGGAAACATGGCGGGGGGCTCACAGAGTGGAAAGGTTAACCCTTTTCTGCACTGGACAGAGAGAAAAGGTTGAAGAGTTAACACCTTTCCACACTCTACAGCCATGGTCCAAAGAGGAGGCCAACAAGATCATGGCACGATTGTAAGCATCATCGGTGGAAAATCAAAAAGGCAGAACCATTTGCATGCCACGTGAAGAAGATATTTTTTGGAACAGCATTAAGACAGGAAGGTCCGGGAGAGGGAAGTCATCATGACCGAGGTTGGTGAGATGCACGTTCCTATAAGTACGGTGATGTAAACCCCAAAGACTGGGTTTTCAACATTTAGATTCAATCTATTGACAGGACATAGGAGGCTGAGATATGTTCACAAAATTAATATAAACACTCTCAACCTTAATAATGTGAAGGCGAAAGTGAAAGAAGTCAAGACGGAATGAAGAGGGAGGCTGGAAAAGGAGTGAGGGAAATGTCAGCGGCTGATTCACAAGGTTGAGTCAAGTGATTCTGTTTCTGGTTGAGTTTCAGCAAGTGTTTGAAGCTGTGGGCGTTTGCCCATGGGCGACCTGAGGGCACTGATGCAGCTACATGGGGAGGGGAGAGGAGGGGAGGGGAAGTTCTGGAGAATTATAAGAGCGAAACTCTCATATTCGCGGAGAGAAGGCAGTAGATACCATCAAGAGCTAGTAAATCAAGAAATAGTGGTTCCCGGAGGAAACCACCCAAGGAACTAAAACCAGAGGGTCAGTATGACTGATGACTGTCTCCGAAAACTAGAAGCAGCCTAGAGGAGAAAATCCTCCGCGCCGCGCTCCCTTCTCCACGATGTTGTCTTAACTAGTGTGTGTTATATCGACAACTTTTAACTTCATCCACAATGTGAAATAAAACGATACGATAACCAGGAATTAGTAAGAAAAGCACAGACTTTCATCAGAAAGCACCATAAAGGGAGTGAAAAGGCCTATCGTAGACTGGGAAAAGATGTCTGCACTACATCTACCTAACAAAGGGTTTATCTCCCAAATATATAAGGAGCTCCAGAAAATCAGTAAGAAAAAGAGCCCATTATAAAAATGGGCCAAAATCTTGAAGGAGCAGCTTACAAAAGTGAATATCAAAATGGCCTGTGAACCCATGAAAATGAGGTCAACGTCATTAATCATCAGAGAAATGTAAAGTAAAACCACAGTGAGATACCACTATCCCCTCACCACCAGGATGGTTAAAATCCAAAAGACTGACAACATCAAATATGTCAAGGATGGAACTCTTTTACAATGCTGATGGTAGCATAAAAGGGGCAGCACAGAATGTTTCGTTGCAGCTACTAAAGCGAAGTAAGCATCCACTCCATGACTTAGCAATGCCACTCCTAGGTATTATAATATCCAACTGAAATGGATGCTATGTCCACCAAAAGGCTGCATAAGAACGTTCACAGTCTGGGCACAGTGGCTTACACCTGTAATCCCAGCACTTTGGGATGGTGAGGCAGGTGGATCACCTGAGGTCAGGAGTTTGAGACCAGCCTGGCCAACACGGCAAAACTCCATCTCTACTAAAAAAAATACAAAAATTAGCCAGGCGTGTTGGCATGCACCTGTAATTCCAGCTACTCGGGAGGCTGAGTCAGGAAAATCCCTTGAACCTGGGAGGTGGAGGTTGCAATGAGCAGAGATGGTGCCACTGCACTCCAGCCTGGGCAACAGAACGAGACTCTCAAAAAAAAAAAAAAAGAATGTTCATGGCGCTTTATTCATGACAGCCAAAAACTCAAAATAACTTGGTCTGTCCAGCAACAGTGGCGTATGTTAAAATATATTATAATACATAAAATTATTTTAATATATAAATTATATAATGTAATTTTAATATATTATGATTTAAAACATATTAAAATATATTGTGAATATGTTATACATGGTAAATATATTGTACTCTCTCCATCAATGGAATACTATACAGCAATAAAAATGAATGAACTCGTGGCATATAAAGCATCAGTGAAACCCACAAAAGTAATATTGAACAAAAGAAGTCACACATAAAAGAATTCATACTGTATAATTTCTATGAAGTTCAAAAACAGGCAAAATTAATCTATGATAATAGAAGTCAGAACACCAGTTTCCCGTGGAGGGGGGACAACTCGAATGACAGGCATGAACCGCCTGAGATTCTGGAGAAAGCCTCCACCCCATCTGGCCGGGGGTTACATCAGCTGCAAACCTAAGCTTTTGCAATTAACTCTAAGTTTTACTCCAGTACAAACTTTTTTGAAAGAAAACAAAGTTTCAAAGCCTGTATTTTTTAAGAAGGGAACAGTTTTACTAACAGACATAAAATATCCCAAATACATTGATAGACAGAAATACAACACAAATGCAAATAGAATCACCATGATTGCTCTTAGCTTTCTTTTTTAAAAATAGTAAATGGGTTATTTAAGTCCAAGTGACAGAATAATTGTGATTGAAGGAAATGAGGGGGTACTTACAATATATCAGAAACTAGGGAAGCTGACCGGGCATGGTGGTTCACGCTTGTAATCTCAGCACTTTGAGAGGCCGAGGTGGGGGAATCACCTGAGGTCAGGAGTTTGAGACCAGCCTGGCCAACATGGTGAAACCCTGTCTCTACTAAAAATACAAAAATTAGCTGGGCATGCTGGCGTGCACCTGTAATCCCAGCTACTAGGGAGGCTAAGGCGGGAGAATTGCTCGAACCTGGGATGCAGAGGTTTCAGTGAGCCGAGATTGTGCCACTGCACTCCAGCCTGGGCAACAGAGTGAGACTCCGTCTAAAAAAAAAAAAAAAAGAAAGAAAGAAACTAGGAATGCTATAAAGCTACTGTAATCAAAAGAGTAGTATATGCACCAGGAGCAGAAATAGAGATGAGGAAAATGCCACACACACACAGAATCAAGGGTATTTGGGAAGCTGGTATATGACCAAGGTGGAGCTGCAATTCAGGGGTGGAAAGATGGGCCTCGATTCAGCTGGTGTTGTCCAGTGGATGAGAAATGAATCCTCCTGGCATTCCCGGGGCACAGTGAGCGTAGCTCCTCTCCTGCACAGCTGCTCCCGCAGCCACCCGTTCCCAGCCCATCCCCTCCCAGTCCTCGGCCCATGACCCCACCTCAGCCGTCACTGAGCACCAAAAAGCAGAAAGGATCACACTCACCTTCGCTCCACCTCTAAAACCCTGCCTCCTTGGGTGTCCATATTCATTCATGCAACATTGTTTTTACTGAGCAGCTACTATGTGACAGGTGCTATTCTAGGAGCTGGATACAGACTCAAACAAAAACAGACACAATTCCTGACTTCACGGCCTGCCATAGTCTGTGCCCTGTCGAAGCCCAGCCTTCTGCTCCTGCTCAGGGCTCGGCCTCTCCTTCAGTGGGTTTCCCTCTGTAGCTTTCCACACCATCTCCCCTACTGGAGGCTCCTTCCCATCAGCAAGCCATGTGGACTGCAATCTCCACCCTGTGGAGCCATATTTTCCTCCATTCTTGGCATCCCTTCATAGAAAAAAATTATATATGATTTATAGATGTAAAATCTACATGTTCTGTCCCAGTTTCCTGCCACCTGTTCACTTTCATCCCCCTGCAATCTGGCTCCTGTCCCCTCCCCAACACTCTTAAGAAAACTGCTCTTGGCCACAACCCCAGCGACCTCCAGGTTGCCAGGAGAAAGGGATAGTTTTCAGTTCTCACCTTGCCCCTCCACCGGCAGCAGATGACCCGTCTGCACACACCTTCCTCCTGAGCCGCCTCCTCTCTCATTGTTGGTGACACCCCTGACCCGCGGCTTTCTCTCTTCTGCTCACTCAGTAGCTCCTCCTCTTCTCCAGGATCTGTAAACACCGGTACCAGACTTGGGCGTCCTCCCCGCTTGTGTCTCCCACTTTCTCCCAGCAGACATCGGCCCGCCCCACGTGCGCACCACTCACCTCTCCAGTCCTGGAGTTCGCCTCAGCCCGAGATTCGGACACCCACTTCCTACTGGGCATCCACTCTCGACGTCTGATGGGCATCATAATTCACATTCCTGACTCCTCGTGGGTTCCCCCCCAAAATGTATTTTTCCT
Source organism: Nomascus leucogenys (assembly GCF_006542625.1). Taxonomy (NCBI): domain Eukaryota; kingdom Metazoa; phylum Chordata; class Mammalia; order Primates; family Hylobatidae; genus Nomascus; species Nomascus leucogenys. The sequence goes on from NC_044387.1 coordinate 11,474,005, forward strand.
CAGACTTCACCAACTTTACACAGGACACCAGCATTCACCCAGCGAGCAGTGAGCTTAAGCCCGAGCCCAAGGTGTTACCAGGATTCTTCTTTCTCCTGGCACCCAGTTCATCACTGAGTCCTGCCAATGCCACCTCCAAACTTATCCCTATTCGCCTGCTAATCTCTGTCCCCACAGCCTGCACCATCACCTCTCACTGGGATGGTGGAGAACCTTCTGACTCTCAATCTTCTCGCTACAGTCAGTGTCTACAGAGGTGCTGCAGGGAGACTTTCAACAGGACCAGGACATATCCCCACCTTGACTAGACTTCCCAGCCCCTCAATACATGCCTATACACACAGGCACACACATGCACACACCCACACATGCACACACACACACATCACACATGCACACACACTCACACACATGCACACACACACATGCACACACACCCATACACACACCTATGTGAACACAATGCACTCACATGCATACACATGTATGCACACCAACGTACATACATGCATACACACACATGCACACACCCACACACACGCACACACCCATGCACACATTCATCACGACCTCACCTCTCAGTGGAACTGCTTCCTCCTCTCTTCAACGGGGATAAAACCACTTTCCAGCATGATGGCTTCTACAATTGAGTGGGAGACTCGGTCCAGGGCCTGACTTGGGGGAGTTCAATGTTCCTTCCCTTCCCTCCATAGGGCCAGGAAAGAAAGCCAGGTGGCCGATTCCCAGGCCAGTGTCTTTTCTCTTCCCGCACCTTGTGAAGCCCACCTGACCTGGTTCGCCCATGCCGTGGGAAGCCCTGGGCTGGGGCCCTGTGTGGTGCAGATCAGTCCAGGCTGGCTCCTGCCCTCTGGAAGCATCAGATGGACACCAGGCCTTCACTCACTCACCAGTCTGCGCCTTTCCACCGGGATTTGGTCCCTGCTACCCAGACTGACCATACCTGAGCCTGAGCACTCCTTGTCACATGCTAGCCCCCTGCTTCTGGGAATGGCAGAGCATGGGAAGCAAAGGCCTCCTGGAGAGGGCTGGGACACCCTGACTTTGGGTGGTACAAGATGCGACACCCAGGGGAGTCTGGGGTGAGCTATGGGCAGGATCCTTTTCTGATTCTGCGTGTGTGCATGTGTGTGTTCGTACATGCATGCACATGTGTGCGTGTGTGCCTGTGTGCACGTACATGCATGTGTGCGCGTGTGTATGCATGTGTGTGTGTGCGCGCGTTCATGCGCACGTGCGTGCATGTGAGTGTGACCAAGCCACAGAAGCGGTAGGCCCAGCCATGTGGCAGCAGAGCCCGCTGTCTACAGATATATGCAGCTCCAGAGACCAAAGAGAGCTTCCTGGGACAGAAAATGCAAACGAAACTGGGAATGGGAGCAGGAAGACGCAGAGGCCAGACTCAGAGACAGAGGCGAAGGGTGTTGGACTCAAGGGCAGAGCTGAGACCCAGGTACTCCCGACCCCTGCAGCAGTGAGTCAGTGTCACCTTTTCTCTGCTTCCTGGGACCTCCAGGGTGGTGAACTCAGCTCCTTCCCCTAAAGGCTTCTCCTCTCCTCCTGGCCTCTTTCTAGGTATTCTCTAGCTCAGCTCAGGCCACCCGCCCTTTCTCTGGGCGACCTCCCTCCAGGAACTGGCTCTGCCCTTCACCCCAGCCAGGACACCTCTGCTGCAGCCCCCAAATCTGCTTCTCCAGCCCGACTCCGGGAGGCACACTGGCTTTTCAGCTCTGTAAGTTTCAGGAAGCCTCTGGAATGTTCTTTTCAGAATGCTGATTCAGGTGGAACCGAAACTATGTCAAAATGGGTTTTAAACCACTTCAGCAAACTTTACAAAAATGTACAGAAAATGTCCTTATTTCAGATCTTATGACTCAAAAAGCAGGTACCTCAGCCAAGGTTGTACCATTTCCTATGAGTACACTGTCAACTGTGAGAAGAGTGTTCTACTAACCCTTAAGTCCAGCTTACTGATTGTTCCTATTCTAACTGCCATCTAATTTAACAATGCTTAAAATAGTATAACTTTGTCATTAAAGTGATGCATCCACAGAATCTCTGACAATGTAGAACATGAATAAAGTCGAACAAGTCTGAAGAAATTGTATCCACAACGTCTCTGAAAAAATTAAAAAGAAAGAATACTCAACTTCCATATTTTCAGGATTCCATTCCTCGGGAACTAAAAGATGTCTCAAAATCTCTGATTATATTTTCCCTTTTAGATACGATTGTTGGCCATTTGGTTTCAGCATTTAAAACATGTCTTAAAACATGGTTTCCGGCCAGGTGCGATGGCTCAGGCCTGTAATCCCAGCACTTTGGGAGGCCGAGGCGGGCGGATCACCTGAGGTCAGGAGTTCAAGAACAGTCTGGCTAACATGGTGAAACCTCGTCTCTACTAAAAATACAAAAATTAGCCAGGTGTGGTGGTGCACCCCTGTAATCCCAGCTACCTGGAAGGCTGAGGCAGGAGAATCACTTGAACCCGGGAAGTGGAGTTTGCAGTGAGCCAAGAGCACGCCACTGCACTCCAGCCTGGCAACAGAGCAAGACTCTGTCTCAAACAAACAAAAAACAAACAAACAACAACAAAACATGGTTTCCTTCATCAGTGAAAATACACCTTTCCTCGGGCCTGGTGATGCCCAGATCTACCTGAATTGAACTATTTCATTCACATCTCCTTCGTTTCCCTTGCTGCTACCTGCACTTTCCTTGCCTAACGCCCTTATCTTACAAGGTCACAAGGACAGAAGGCAGGAGCGGTGAAGCGCTGGTGCACACTCTGCTATAAAGGCGGAACCTGCAGTCTCGTTGGCAGGCTGCCCACAGCCCTGGCATGGCCACACCTGACTTTGGCATGGCACGGTGCCCGGGAGCTGGGGCTGATCACACCCCATGGTGCAAATGAGGGCTAGGCTGGGGCCTGGGGTGCAGCCAGGGACACGGTGGCCAGCCTCCATCTGTCACATAATTGTGGTCAAACACCAAAGAGACCAAAGCTGAGGAACACCAGAATAAAGCAAAGTGTCAATTTTATAATCCAAATGAGAAACACATGATTGATAGAACAAACACAGGGTTAAAGCAAACCGGGGAAATGTTCACAGCTGATGAATCTGGGCAAAGGGTATATGGATCCTCTTTTTATGCAATTTTCTGTCAATTTGAAATGAAATTCAAAGTTTAAACAAAAAATTCAAGTATTCACCATCTCTAGGTGGTAATAGGGATAATTTCCTTTTGCAATTTTTCTCTGCTTTTCAAATTGCCTATGATGAGTGAGTGTTGTTTTTATCATCAGAAAACATTATTAAGGGCTGGGCATGGTGGCTCACGCCTGTAATCCCAGCACTTTGGGAGGCCAAGGTGGGCGGATCACCTGAGGTCAGGAGTTCAAGACCAGCCTGGCCAACATGGCGAAACCCCATCACTACTAAAAATACAAAAAAATTAGCCAGGCGTGGTGGTGGGCGCCTGTAATCCCAGCTACTCGGAAGGCTAAGGTAGGGAGAATCGCTTGAAGCCAGGAGGCGGAGGTTGCAGTGAGCCGAGATCACACCACTGTACTCCAGCCTGGGCGAAAAGAGCAAGACTCTGTCTCAAAAAAAAAAAGAAAAGAAAAAGAAAAGAGATGCTCTTGGGTGGTGTGGGGCAGGGGATGGGGCTCCCAACAAGGGTGGAGTTTGCATCAAAGCTGCTGGGGGCCAAACCAAGGTAAATGTCAATAATTAATTCCAGGGTCCCCAGATCCTGCCCCCGTGCCTTTTGACTTAATGGCTACTTGGCTGCAAATGAAAAGAAAAGAGACGGGAAGGGCTGAGACCGTCTATGACTCCCACAGCTGGTTTTCATTAGGCATCTGATTCCCAAATGTTCAGTTCCTAAATCAGAAAGATGGGAGTGGAATGAGCAGGTGAAGAGTAAGAGGAGGGCATGGCAGGCAGGAAGCAGAGCCGAGCAGAGGAGAGAGGCGAGTAGAAGCCAGGTGTGGGAGAGGAGAGGCCAGAAACTGCAACCTGCTGCTGCTTCAGGGAGGTGGCCTTAGGGCCATGAGGAGCAGAAACAGGGCTGAGCAGGCAGTGGAATCAGCACACAGAAGGCCTTTTTAAAAAGTTTGGTACGGGCCAGGTGCAGTGGCTCACGCTGTAATCCCAGCACTTTGGGAAGCAGAGGCGAGTGGATCACTTGAGGTCAGGAGTTCAAGACCAGCCTGGCCAACATGGTGAAACCCTGTGTCTACTAATAATACAAAAATTAGCCAGACATGCTGGCACACGCCTGTAATCCCAGCTACTCGGGAGGCTGAGGCAGGAGAATTGCTTGAACCTGAAAGGCAGAGGTTGCGGTGAGCCGAGATTGCACCACTGCACTCCAGCCTGGGCGACAGAGTGAAACTCCATCTCAAAAAAATAAAATAAAAATAAAAATAAAAGTAATGCGTAGTAAGATACACACAACATCAAATTCACCATTAAGTACATTCACAGTGTTGTGCAACCATCACCACCATCCATCTCCATAACGTTTTCATCATCCCAAATGGAAACTCTGTAGCCATTAAACACCAACTCCCCATTTCCTCCTACCTCCACCCTTGGTAAAATGTCACTTGTTTACGAAACACGCAGGATAGCATCTACCTCACGCCTGCAAGTATGAGTTTATAATGACTAATTCTTGTCTGTTTTGTTTTTTCCTTTTTTCTAAATTTGGAAGGCACGTAGGACTGTAAAGGTTAGCTGCCCAAGTTTGTCCATCACTCAGAGAGCACAAATGGTAGCCCCGGCATTGCAACTTTGGGAGGCTTGAGATTGTAGATGCTGTTTGTTATCTATGTAGGGTTGACTGTTGTAGCCTGAAATGTTTGGCTCATTCTTTTAAAAAAACTGAATCTCCTTAGGGTCTTTCCTCTAATTGTGCTCAAGTGGGCTCCAGAATCAGATTAAATAACCACAAATTCAAAGTGTGACAACTGTATCCTGTTTCATTATAGAAATGGAAGTCTTGGGAAGTTTGCAAGTTGCCTGGAATACAAGCACTAGGCAAATTCAGATAATTTGCAAGGTTAGAGGCAAATCCTGTGGTCACTGGTAGACAGGCAAATTTAATTGAAGAGGTGTCACTAAATTCAAAAACTGAAAATACTTTAAAAAATAACATTGAAGCAAATAGGCTTCAAAATTATTCCACGCAAAGGGAGATTATGGATAAAAGGAGTTGGCAACTGAGCATGCTAAATCAAATTCAACTTTCATGATAAAATGGATTTACTATTTGCATTTGTTTAACAATGCCTCCCTAAAAGTCACCAGCTTCAAGAGTTATACATTGTATTGAAACGAGTCTTAACTTATTAGGGGAAATAGTCATAGCAGGTAGCCAGTAGCCAGTGACAAAATACCAGCTGTGAAAATTGAGGCAAATTGAGAAACTAGAAGCTTTTCCACTAAAATCAGGAACAAAGCAAGGATGCCCCCTCTCTCACACTGCTTTTCAACATCTTACTGGAAGTCCTAACTAATGCAATAAGACAGGAAAAGAAATAAAATGTATACAGATCAGAAGCAAGGAAATAAAGCTGTCTTTGTCTGCAGATAACATGACCATTGTCTTAGTCCATTGGGGCTGCTATAACAAAATATCTTAAGCTAAGTAATTTATAAACAATAGAAATGTATTGCTCACATTTGTAGAGACTGGGAAGTCCAAGATCAAGGTTCCAGCAGATTTGGTATCTGGTGAGGGCCCATTCCTCATAGATGGTGGGAGGGGCAAGCATGCTCCCTCTGGCCTCTTTTATAAGAGCACTAATCCCATTTATGAGAGTGGAGCCCTCATGACCTAATCACCTCCCAAAAGCCACACCTCTTAATACTATTGCACTGGGGATCAGTTTTTAACATATAATTTTTTTTTTTTTTTAGATGGAGTCTCACACTGTCGCCCAGGCTGGAGTGCAGTGGCGCAATCTCGGCTCACTGCAAGCTCTGCCTCCCAGGTTCACGCCATTCTCCTGCCTCAGTGTCCCAAGTAGCTGGGACTACAGGCGCCTGCCACCACACCTGGCTAATTTTTTTGTATTTTTAGTAGAAACGAGGTTTCACCATGTTAGCCAGGATGGTCTCGATCTCCTGACCTTGTGATCTGCCCGCCTCAGCCTCCCAAAGTGCTGGGATTACAGGCGTGAGCCACCGCACCCAGCCTAACATATAAATTTTGAGAGGATCCAAACATTCATACCACATAGCATTTGTCTACATAGAAAATCTGAAAGAATTGTCAAAAAGAAACTTCTGGAACTAATAAGCAATTATATAAAGGTTGCCGGGTACAAGGTTAATATACAAAAGTCCATAGCTTTCCTTTATACCAGCAATGAGCAAGTGAATTTTAAATTAAGAACACAATACCATTTACATTAGAGCTCAAAAAAAGAAATAATTTGATATAAGTATAGCAAAAAATGTACAAGATAGTTATAAGGAAAACCATGAAACTGATGAAGGAAATAAAAAACTAAATAAATGAAAAGATATGGCTGGGCGCGGTGGCTCACACCTGTAATCCCAGCACTCTGGGAGGCCGAGGTGGGTGGATCACAAGGTCAGGAGTTCGAGACCAGCCTGACCAACATGGTAAAACCCCATCTCCACTAAAAATGTAAAAATTAACCAGGTGTGGCGGCGTGTGCCTGTAATCCCAGCTACTCAGGAGGCTGAGGCAGGAGAATCACTTGAACCCAAGAGGCGGAGCTTGCAGTGAGCCGAGATGGTACCATTGCACTCCAGCCTGGTCAATAGAGTGAGACTCTGTCTCAAAAAAAAAAAAAAAAGAAAGAAAGAAAATAAAATATATTCCATGTTTATGGATAGGAAAGCTTGATATTGCCAAGATGTCTATTCTTTCCAATTTCATCTATGGATTCCATGCAATCTAAATCAAAATGTCAGCAAGTTATTTTGTGGATATCAAGAAACATTCTGAAGTTTATATGGAGAGGCCAAAGACCCAGAATAGCAACATAACACTGAAGGAGAAGAACAAAGTTGGAGGCCTGAAGTTAGCTGACTTAAAACTTACTTAAAAGCTATAGTAATCAAGACCATGTGGTATTGGTGAAATAGACAAATAGATAATGGGACAGAATAGAGAGCCCTGCAATAGACCCACATAAACAGTCAACTGATCTTTGACAAAAAAGCAAAGGGAATACAATGTAGCCAAATGCTGTGGTTTGCTTGGTCTCCTGCCAAGTCTCATGTTGAAAGCCAAGTCTCATGTTGAAGTTTGATCCCTGATGTTGGAGTTGGGGCCTAGTACGAGGTGTTTGGGTCATGGGAGTAGATCCCTCCTCAAAAGCCTGCTGCTGTCCTTGAGGTAATGAATGAATTCTTGTTCTATTCATTCCTTGAGAGCTGATTGTTAAAAAGAGCCTGGCACCTCCCTCCCCTCTCTCTCTTCCTTCCCCTCTTGCCATGTGATACCTGCTCCCCTTTGCCTTCTGCCCTGAGTGGAAGCAGCCTGAGGCCCTTCCCAGATGCAGATGCTGGCACCATGCTTACTGTATAGCCTGCAGACTGCAGAACCATGAGCCAAATAAACGTCTTTTCTTTATAAATTACCCTGCCTCAAGAATTCTTTTACAGCAATACAAATGGACTAAGACACAAAGACCATCTTTTTTTTTTTTTTTTTTTTGAGACAGGGTCTCACTCTGTTGCCCAGGCTGGAGTGCAGTGGTGCGATCTCGGCTCACTGCAAACTCCCCCTCCCAGGTTCAAGCAATTCTCCCACCTTAACCTCCCCAGTAGCTGGAATTACAGGCGCCCACCACCGCACCTGGATAATTTTTGTATTTTCAGTAGAGACAGGGTTTTACCATGTTGGCCAGGCTGGTCTTGAACTCCTGACCTCAGGTGATCTGCCTGCCTCAGCCTCCTGAGTAGTTGGGATTACAGGCATGGGCCACCATGCCCAGATAATTTATGTATTTTTAGTAGAGATGGGATTTCACCATGTTGGCTAGGATGGTCTCGATCTTCTGACCTCATGATCCGCCTGCCTCAGCCTCCCAAAGTGCTGGGATTACAGGCGTGAGCCACCGCACCTGGCCAGATCTGACTTTTAAGGCTACGAATAAACCACAGACTGATGTCAAATAGACAGAAACATTTGAATGCTGTGAAAAGACAAATGACACCCACAAAATACAAGGGAGAGAGGCACAGTTAAGATGTATAAAAAAGAAGGTGGTGGCTGGGTGTGGTGGCTCACACCTGTAATCCTAGCACTTTGGGAGGCCAAGGTGGATGGATCGCCTGAGGTCAAGTGTTCAAGACCAGCCTGGCCAACATGGTGAAACCCCATCTCTACAAAAATACAAAAATTAGCTGGGCATGATGGCGGGTGCCTGTAATCCCAGCTACTCGGGAGGCTGAGGCAGGAGAACCGCTTGTACCCAGGAGACGGAGGTTGCAGTGAGCCGATTGCTCTCCAGACTCGGCGACAGAGCAAGACTCCGTCTCAAAAAAAAAAAAAAGAAAAGAAGGTGGCTTATTAAAATATTGTATTTTTTTTCTTTGAGATGGAGTTTAGCTCTTGTTGCCCAGGCTGAAGTGCAATGGTGTGATCTCAGCTCACTGCAACCTCCCCCTCCTGGGTTCAAGCAATTCTCCTGCCTCAGCCTCCCAAGTAGCTGGAATTACAGGTGCCCACCACCACACCTGGCTAATCTTTTGTATTTTTAGTAGTGACAGGGTTTCGCCATGTTGGTCAGGCTGGTCTCGAACTCCTGACCTCAGGTGATCCGCCCATCTCGGCCTCCCAATGGGCTGGGATTACAGGCATGAGCCACTGCAGCCAGCCTTGTATACTTTTTTATTTTATTTTATTTTGAGACAGAATCTCGGTCTGTCACCCAGGCTGGAGTGCAGTGGTGTGATCTTGGCTCACTGCAACCTCTGCCTCCCAGGTTCAAGCAATTCTTCTACCTCAGCCCCTCGAGTAGCTGGAATTACAGGCACGGGCCACCATGCCTGGCTAATTTTTGTATTTTTAGTAGAGACAGGGTTTCACCACCTTGGTCAAACTGGTCTCGAACTCCTGACCTCATGATCTGCCCGACTCGACCTCCCAAAGTGCTGGGATTACAGGCGTGAGCCACTGGGCCTGGCCTCTTGTGTACACTTTTTAAAAAGAGGATGTCAAAGCATCTGGAAAACATGCCTGTTTTTGGAAACCCCGCACGAAATTCAGTTTGCAAGCGTCATTCGGATGTTGGCTGAGGACAATACACCCGCCTCTCGGGCTGAGCGGTTGCGCCGTGTTGGGTCCTTTTTCTCTCATTCAGTGACACCTCAAGTTCTGTGCAGTTCTTGGTACAAACAAGGCATGGTTTGGAGGGAAGGGACGATGGCGTTTGCATTGCTTGGGGAACAACCCAGCTAGCGTTTTCCACATACTCTGCATATACTATCCAGTTTATGACACTGGAGAATGTTGCGTCTTCTGCTGGGAATCATTGGCTCTTCCTCCCCCATATTCACAGAATCTTGCCAGTCTTCGAACAGGTCGGGGTCAGTGACTGTAAGAACAGGCAATCCAGTCCCGGCTTTGAGTCTCGGTTCTGCTCCAATCTGCCCAGGCATCTCCTTTCACTACCAGCTGCTGAGTAATCTCCCCTCCGACAGCTCAGCCAGGGCGACTCACGGCGCCCCCTGCCCTGCAGCCGGTGATCTATCCCGCTGCTCACTCCCGGGGATGTGCCACCTCCAGTGCCTGCCGGTGCTGCCACCTGCTGCGGCCGCAGCCCGCCAGGGGACGCAGGGCCCAGGAGGCGCAATGGGGGGTGCCGCCCTCCCCAGCCCCCTCCGCTGCAGCACCCCCGCCCCCAGCAGCCTGAATCCCACCCACCCCGGGCCACGACACCCCCACCACCGCCCCGGTGGGACCAGGCTCAAGCCACAAGCCCGGGTTGTGAGGACTCAGCGACTCTAGCAGCGCCGCGCACTGGGAATCTTTGAACAGTGCATTGATCTTTGTGTTTTGATTACCACTGTCGCCCTTAGACTCAACACTCTCTTATTTATTTATTTATTTATTTATTTATTTATTTATTTATTTTTGAGACGGAGTCTCACTCTGTCGCCCAGACTGGAGTGCAGTGGTGTGATCGAGGCTCACTGCAACGTCTGCCTCCTGGGTTCAAGCGATTCTCCTGCCTCAGCCTCCTGAGTAGCTGGGATTACAGGCACCTGCCACCATGCCCGGCTCATTTTTGTATTTTTAGTAGAGACAGGGTTTTGCCATGTTGGCCAGACTGGTCTTGAACTCCTGACCTTGGGTGATCCACCTGCCTCAGCCTCCCAAAGTGCTGGGATTACAGGTGTGAGCCACCACGCCTGGCCTCGTTTTTAAAAACAAGTGTTTTTAAGCACTCCTGTTGGGAGGCTGAGCGCGGTGGCTCACACCTGTAATCCCAGCGCTTTGGAAGGCTGAGGCAGGTAGATCGCCTGAGGTCAGGAGTTCGAGACCAGCCTGGCCAACATGGCAAAACGCCGTCTCTACTAAAAATACAAAAATTAGCCAGGTGTGGTGGTACACATCTGTAATCCCAGCTACTTGGGAGGCTGAGGCAGGAGAATCACTTGAATCTGGGAGGCAGAGGTTGCAGTGAGCTGAGTTCACACCATTGCACTCCAGCCTGGCTGACCAGAGCGAAAACCTGTTTCAAAAAAAATTAAGAATTATTATATTGGGAGTATTTTGTTGTTGTTGTTGTTAATTGAAAATCCATACCAATACTGAGAAAATCTCTCATTTTTGGTGTGTTACTGGCAAAGAGAAAATGGAAGAATGGCAACTAGAAGAATAAAACTTGGACACAGATGAGTGTTTATAAACGAGGGCCCTGGGCTGGGGGCTGAGGCTGGGTGCCAGTCAGTGTCAGCTCTCAGGAAGGGAACTGGGCAAAGGGATTTCTGTCCTTTTTGGATTTGTGTACCCACTTGTTTTGGACAGAAGAGGCTGGGTTATGCTGCAGGAACAAACCTCCATGATCTCAGTGGCCTAAGTTCATGAAGCCTTTTTCTTGCTTAAGTTAAATATCCATGAAGTGGGGAGGGGCAGTCCATACCCAGTCCTCACTAAGGGACACAGGCTGACACAGACCCCTGTCTGGAACATTGACCACAGGGTCAAGGCAGTGATGATGCATGTTGCTCCCTGGCCCTTAAAGCTTGTGCCTGGCAGGGATGTGTCACTTTCACTCCCATTTCATTGGTCAAAGCAAATCACATGTTCACACCTAACCTCAACGATGCAGGACATCATCCTGTCACTGCACTTGGTCAACTTCTTTGTGAAGGTCTGAACCAATAAGTAAGCCAAGGAAAAGGGAAGAGATGTGATCACTGGAAAGAAGCCACATTTGTCATCATTTCTAGGTTACTTTTCTATCCTCTGTCCACTTAAGAGGGCAACATCTGGCAGAAGTTTGTGTCAGTGCCCAGCCCACAGAGGCACGAGTAGGCCTGGGCACGGAGTACACAGTTACCCAGTATGCTCCTTATCTACCTGGCACCTCCTGGCCGACAGAAAAGCAAAAAGATTCAGTAGGTGAGAACCGGGGGAAAGAGACTTAAGACAGAGTATTACTGAATCGTATTCACATAGGGATTCTCGCTTGCAAGTTGTAGTTTATGTTTGTTATTTTTTAATTTCATGGTTATTGTAGTAGATATGTCACACTGTATCTCCAATTTACCAAAATGGATCAATGACTCAAAAGAGGTTCTATAAAATGCAAAGTAATGATGAAAATGGCAGCATAAATTCTCAGAAGGGCGCTGTAAACATAATGAGTAAATAGTTCTGCAATATAACTATGAAATACAAAACTATATATTCAAGGACAAACAAGTTCTTGAGTGGTGATTTTACACATGCAACCATAAATGAAAATTGTGAGTCTAAGTTCAGTGAAGAATACTTGAACATTTCATTTATTGGACAAGCAATCCATTTGCCCCTAGTCCTCGATATATTACTGTTAAAATGAAAATGCTGATATATAGTAGTCTGGAGCCATAAAAAGTGTTTTTCATTATCTTTAGAAAAAGCAACCAATTCCATTTTTCCAGAACAAGCACAAAATAACTTTCTAATGTAAAATTGATTATTATTCTTATTAAAGGTGCAGAGGAGACTAAAGCTACAGAAATATCATTCTAAATTGCTGTCCTCTTAGCAAACGCACCTAGATATCAGTCGTAAAACTGCCAAGAAGCCTGTAAATGAGCTCAGAGATCATAATGAAGACTACGCTTGGAGAGAGATCCAAAGGATATTGACAAAGCTCCTCTATCAGATAACAGACCACACAAAGCAGAAACGCAATTACTAGTGCACACACATGTTAGCCAATACTTTGCTTTTGAGCAAACCAAACTCCTCATGTGCAAGGCATAAAACAGCCCTTGGTGCATGTGGGGTTCAAACATGAGGGAAAAATGCTGCCTGGCTTGTCGCCTTGTTTTTCGTGCCAAAGTATGATAAGAGGCTTTTCATTTACAGATTATTTACTTTGTGAGTCATGTGCTAGAAATGGCACTTCAGGACCCGTGCCAGAGTTGAAGCCGCTGTGGCTGAGCAGGGAAGAGCTTTGCTCTGAGAATAAAAGAGGTTGTTCCTCACGCTGCTTTATTCACAGAGAAGAGTTAATGGTCAACAAAATGCTTCTGGACCCTGATTCAGGGTTAAAGGAAGTAATAAAAAGAATACAAACTTCGTCTAATTCTGGATGAGCTCAATATTGGCACAGATTTTCAGCCCGCTGTGAGGAAACACAGGTAGTATGCAGGTCAGTACACTTCCAGTCAGGGATGACAGAAATTCAATTTCAAGTGGATTAAACAATAAATGGAACCAATTAGAGCATTTGTGATGTCAGGGCTCTGGCTCTGGCTCGCTGCAGGTGCCTTGGCTCTGTTCTCTTCCTTGCGTTGCCTTCTTTTCAGACCAGCGTCTCCTGTGGTAGAAAAATTGTTACAGCAGCGCCAAGCCCACAGTACACCCCGCCTATCTGGACCAACAGAGAGTGTGTGTGTCCCACAATTCCCAGGAAGGTCCTGAGGTTCTTAGGGATTAGACTGGCTTAGGGCACGTGTCCACTCCTGAGCCAATCACGGTGTGGCTGGGGGTGGAACCCACTTATTGCTCCACCCCTGCCCTGATGGCAACAAACAGCAAAGCAGCAGCAAAAAGGAGAGAAGGGAGGGAGGGAAGAAAGGAGGGAGCAGAGGAAGGGAAGGAGAGAAGGAAGGGAGGGAAGAAAGGAGGAGGGAGGAGAGGAAGGGAAGGAGAGAAGGGAGGGAGGGAAGAAAGGAGGAGGGAGGAGAGGAAGGAGGAAGGGAGGGAGAGAGAGGAAGAAAGGAATGAAGATCTCATGGATATGAGATCATTATTAATGTTTCAAACACTCTCTTTAAATTTAAAATCATTGATGAAACTCTTACTTTTTTTTGAATTACAAATTGATGATCTATGAATGTGCCAAATGCCCATTCAGTGGTCTGTAGTGTGAAAACATTGAGAAAGGATGCCTCGAGATGCTTCTAACACCTAAAAATACCCCTTGCAGGCCAGGTGTGGTGGCTCATGCCTGTAATCCCAGAACTTTGGGAGGCCGAGACAGGCGGATCACTTGAGGTCAGGAGTTTGGGACCCGCCTGGCCAACATGGTGAAACCCCGTCTCTACTAAAATACAAAAATTAGCTGGGCATGGTGGTGGGCCCCTGTAATCCCAGCTACTTGGCAGGCTGAGGCATGAGAATCACTTGAACCTGGGAGGCGGAGGTTGCAGTGAGCCAAGATGGCGCCATTGCACTCCAGCCTGGGCAACAAGAGCAAAACTCTGACCCAAAGGGTCATGGACCCTTTGCAGATCCATGTTCTCCTAAGTAGCAAATACTTAGGCAATTATTACAAATGAATTCCCCTAATAAAACTCTCCTCCCACCTCCTCCTCACAGGACATGGAGTCAGTGCATGGCAGGGAGAGAGCTGGGAGCATCAGGCCAGACTTTCCACGGTGGTGTCTTTCTGGGTGTCAGCTGCGCCATTGTCCTGAACTCTGTGCTGAATGGGCACTAGTCTGGTGTTTGAGACCACAGTGGGGACAGCACCAGACCCACGTTGTCAGCGCTGCCTACAGGCTGTCCCCACCAAGGCAGCCCCTCTCTCTGCCCGGTCCTCTGTGGCTCTGCTTCTCCTTCAGGTCCTTCATTCCACCCCCTTGTCAGTCTGGTTTCTCTGTTTGTACAAGGACTTGACGCCTGTCCCAAAAGGGCACCCTCAGCCCCAGATCTCCTGACCTTCCAGGTCTGACAGCCAAGACTAACCTGTGAGAACCACTGGCTCTCGATTCTAAATCTCCAGAGGAGAGAATCTGATTTGCGCAGCCTGCATCAGGCATCCACTCCCGGACCAACCAGGAAGTCTGTGGGGCCCACCAGTGTGGGTAGTATGAGAAACACACTCACCTGTCCAAACCCAAAGGATGAACTTAGAGACACAGAGAATTGCAGAAGTGAGACTTGTGTTGTTGTTGTTTTGTTTTGTTTTGTTTTGTGACGGAGTTTCACTCTTGTCACTCAGGCTGGAGTGCAATGGTGCCCTCTCAGCTCACCGCAACCTCTGCCTCCCAGGTTCAAGTGATTCTCCTGCCTTAGCCTCCCGAGTAGCTGGGATTACAGGCATGCACCACCATGCCCAGCTAATTTTGTAGTGTTTTTTTTGTTTTGTTTTGTTTTGGTAAAGATGGGGCTTCTCCATGTTGGTCAGGCTGGTCTCGAACTCCCAACCTCAGGTGGTCTGCCTGCCTTGGCCTCCCAAAGTGCTGGGATTACAGGCATGAGCCACCACGCCCAGCCAGAAGTGAGGCTTTTAATGACAGTCTTGCAAGATCTGGTGTCTGGTAGGCAGGCACACCCAGTACAGTTACAACAAGCAATTTATCACCCAGTGGGCAAGTCCCTCCCCCAGTTCCTCATAGGCTGAGTACTGTGGGGTCACAATCTTCCCAGACATCACCTATTGGTTGTTGGGTTGGGGCTTTTAGGTGTTTATTTTAGGGTTGTCTCGCTGCAGTTTGTTGTGGCCCATAATGCACTGCAATCATAGTCAGCTAAGGTGGTCTTCAAGTATTTGACTTATGACCCAGGTGGTCAGGCAAGCTGATAAGAATAGATAAAGCGAGCTATTTTGCAGGCTAGTAAACTTTCATTCTAGACTAAACTCTTTGCTTTGGGTGAGGGTAACTAAGGGGTCCCCGACAAGCAGGGGCCTAGTATATCCTGTCCATCCGCAGGTTGTGGACCCAAGCCTATTCGAGGCACTTTGCCTTGGGAATGGACCACCGTAGACATTATTTCCTACAGTAGGAGAGAAGCTTGAAGCAAAGGGGACATTGACTCCATAAGTACTTTAATGCATGTCTACAAATCCTTTGAAAGACATACTGACATCCTCCAAACGTACCTTGTGAAGACGGCTCATAAGGGCAACGCAGCCTAGATGGAGCAATAGGTGGAGAGTAGCACTCAAGCCGACCACGCAGAATTAGGAAAAGCCCCAGCAGACCAGAAAAATCTCCATTCCCTGGTGACATGGGGAGAAAGCTGGCCTGATACGGCTCCAGAGCTGGCAGCACCTCTGGGTCCTGATAGAAGTCTGGGTGGCTGCCAAGCTGAGTCATCCAGGAGCTAAGGGAAACGACCTACCTGGAGCTAAGACCAAGCCTCACACCCCATCACCTGGGCTGGATCTTGTTCTCCTGCCAGATCTGTCGTATCTTTATTGGCTCTCCCAGTGACGGCTTCTGTGGTTGGAAATCATTCGTTACTTTTGCTGCCTGAAACTGAACCATAAATGAGGCACTGAGACAGGGGAAAAGCCTGGTCCATGTCAAGATCTGAGCTCAACCCTAGACCGAAGCTCCTGACTAGACTTAAGCTCCTACACCTAAGCTCCTAAGCTCTCCAACCCTAGACCGAAGCTCCTGACTCCACACCCTGATTAGCAACAGCTGCCATCACAAAACCAATTTTTTTTTTTTTAATTTCGCTCTTTTTGCCCAGGCTGGAGTGCAATGGTGCAATCTCGGTTCACTGCAACCTCTGCCTCCTGGGTTCAAGTGATTCTCCTGCCTCGGCCTCCTGAGTAGCTGGGATTACAAGCACATGACACCACACCCACCTAATTTTGTATTTTTAGTAGAGCCAGGGTTTCACCATGTTGGCCAGATTGGTCTCGAACTCCTGACCTCAGGTGATCCGCCCGCCTTGGCCTCCCTAAGTACTGGGATTACAGGCATGAGCCACCATGCCCAGCAGACAAAACCAACTTTCTAACCTTTTAACATGACCTCCAGACATTAACCAAGATGATTGTCTAGACTGCAAGCCCATTTTTCTTTTGTAGAATTTGCATTTCTCTCCTTGCATAAGAAGGAAGTATCCAGTGATGGTGAGAAAAACATGGGATCAGCAAGACCTGGGTTTGAGCCCTAGATTCTCCACTTAGGAGCCATAGAGTCTCACTCAGGAGGCTCACTTCTATAAGGCTGAATCTTGATTGGGAAATTTGTGATAATCTCCTGTGAGAATTAAGTGAAAGACCCTAATATCAAATGCCTGACACACACTTGGACCTCAAATTTGAGCCCTTTTGCTCTCCTTAGAGGAGGGACGAAAGCAAAACTTATCCTGAGTGCAGATGCACCTCATTTAATTGGGATTCACTTTACTGAGTCACAGATGCTGTGTTTTTTTACACATGGAAGGTTTTTGGCAACCCTGCATTGAGCAAGTGTGTTGGCATGATTTTCCCAACAGTAGGTACTCACTTTCGGGTCTCTGTGTCACATTGGTAAATTCCCACAATATTTCAGACTTTTTCATCATTATAATATCTGTTACAGGGATCTGTGATCAGTGTCTTTGATGTTACCACTGTAATTGTTTTCGGGCACCACAAACGACACCCACATAAGACAGCAAACTTAGTTGATAAATGTTGTGTGTGTTCTGACTGCTTCACCAACAGCTGTTCCCCATCTCTCTCCCTCGGCTCTGGCCTCCCTATTCTCTGAGATATCACAATATTGAACTTAGGCCAATTAATAACCCTACAATGGCCTCTCAGTGTTCAAGTGAAAGGAAGTGTCACATATCTCTTGCTTTAAATCAAAAGCTAGAAATGATTAGGCTTAATGAGGAAGGCATGTCAAGAAACAAGACAGGCTGAAAGCTAGGCCTCTTCCACTATGCAGCTAGCCAACTTGTGAATGCAAAGGAAAAGCTTTTGAAGGAAATTAAAAGTGCCACTCCAATGAGTACATGAATGATAAGAAAGTGAAACAGGCTTATTGCTGATGTGGAGAAAGTTTGAGTGGTCTGGACAGAAGATCAAACCAACCATGACATTCTCCTAAGTGAAAGCCTAATCCAGAGCAAGGCCCTAGCTCTCTTCAATTCTATGAAGGCTGAGAGAGGTGAGGAAGTTGTGGAAGAAAAGTCTGAAGCTAGCAGAGGTTGGTTCGTGAGATTTAAGGAAAAAAACTGTCTCCATAACATAAAAGTGCAAGGTGAAGCAGGAAGTGCTGATGCAGCAGCTGCAAATTGTCCAGAAGATCTGGCTAAGATCATTGATTAAGGTGGCCGCAGTGAACAACAGGTTTTCCATGTAGATGAAATGCCTTCTATTGAAAGAAGATGCCATCTAGAACTTTCATAGCTAGAAAGGGGAAGGCAATGCCTGGCTTTGAAGCTTCAAAGGACAGGCTATCTTGTTAGGGGCTAGTGCAGCTGGTGACTTTAAGTTGAAGTCAACGCTCATTTACCATTCTGAAAATCCTAGGACCTTTAAGAATGATGCTAAATCTACTCTGCCAGTGCTCTAGCCTAGATGACTGCACATCTGTTTACAGCATGGTTTGCTGAATATTTTAAGCCCACTGTTGATATATACTGCTCGGAAAAAAATATTCTTTTCAAGTATTCTTTTCAAAATATTACTGCTCATTGACAATGCACCTGGTCACCCAAGAGCTCTGCTGGAGGTGCACAAGGAGATGAATGTTGCTTTCCTGCCTGCTAACACAATGTCCGTTCTGCAGCCCATGGACCAAGGAGTCCTTTCAGCTTTCAAGTCTGGATCTGGGCAAAGTAAATTGAAACCTACTGGAAAGCATTTATCATTCTAGGTGCCATTATGAACATATCAAACTACCAGGAGTTTGAAAGGAGTTAAGTGCAACCTTTGTGGATGACTTCGAGGAGTTGAAGACTTCAGTAAAAGAAAGAACTGCAGACGTGGTGGAAATAGCTAGAAAACTAGAAGTAGAAGTGAAGCCTAAAGATGTGACTGCGTTGCTGCAATCTCATGATCAGACTTGAGTGAATGATGAGTCGCTTCTTACAGATGAGCAACGAAAGTGGTTTCTTGAGATGGAATCTACTCCTAGTGAAGATGCTGTGAACATGTTGAAATAACAACAAAGCATTTTAAATATTATAGAAATTTACTTGATAAAGGCCGGGCGCGGTGGCTCACGCTGGTAATCCCAGCACTTTGGGAGATCGAGGTGGGCGGATCATGAGGTCAGGAGATCGAGACCATCCTGACTAACACAGTGAAACCCCGTCTCTACTAAAAATACAAAAATTAGCCGGGTGTAGTGGCGGGCGTCTGTAGTCCTAGTTACTCGGGAGGCTGAGGCAGGAGAATGGCGTGAACCCACGAGGCGGAGCTTGCAGTGAGCGGAGATCGTGCCACTGCACTCCAGCCTGGGCGACAGAGCAAGACTCCATCTCAAAAAAAAAAAAAAAAAGATATTTAGTTGATAAAGCAGGTTTGAGAGAATTGACACCAATTTTGAAAGGAATGTTAATGTGGGTAAAATGCTATAAAACAGCATCACATGCTACAGAGAAATCTCTCATGAAAGGAAGAGTCAACCGATGTGGCAAACTTTATCATTGTCTTATTTATTATTTATTTATTGAGACAGAGTTTCACTCTTGTTGCCCAGGCTGAAGTGCAGTGGCGTGATCTTGGCTCACTGCAACCTCCACCTCCCAGATTCAAATGATTCTTCTGCCTCAGCCTCCCAAGTAGCTGGGATTACAGGTGCTTGCCACCATGCCTAGCTAATTTTTGTATTTTTCACCACGTTGACGAGGTTTCACTATGTTGACCAGCCTGGGCTCAAACTCCTGACTTCAGGTGATCCACTCACCTTGGCCTCCAAAAGGGCTGGGATTACAGCCGTGAGCCACCATGCCAAGCCCATTGTTGTCTTATTTTAAGAAATTGCCACCACCACCCCAGCCTTCAGCAACCACCAGCCTGATCGGTCGGCAGCCATCAACATCAAAGCAAGACCCTCCACCAGCAATAAGGTTACAACTCACTGAAGGTTCAGATGATCATTAGCCTTTTCAGCAATAAAATATTTTTAAGGTATGTACTTTTTTAGAATAATGCTATTGCACACTTAATAGGCTACAGTATAGAGTAAACATAACTTTTATATGTACTCAGAAACAATAAAATTTGTGTGCCTTGCTTTATTGCAATATTCGCTTTATCGTGGTGGCCTGGAACCAAACCCACCGTATCTCTGAGGTATTCCTGTACTTAGTCTCTTACACCCAATATCTTATCAGTTCAACCACACTTATTGAATGCCTGCCTTGTACACTGGCCAGGGATAAGGGAGTCAAATATGGACCCTGCACTCCTGGAATTCACAATCCTGGGTCTCCATCCCCTTCTATGAACTTACCAGCAGAGGGATGTGGTGTAGTGGTGTCATGCGCTTCCTAGCTTCTCAGAGGTCTTGGTAATTGTAAAACTTTGTCAAAGATGACCAAAAGAAAAAGTCCCATTTTCTTCTCCCTGGAATGGTCTCAACAGCAGTATTCTCCAAAGGATTCCAGCCATTTTTTCCTCTCCTCTCACGTCCTTGCTAACTTGATTCCCAATTCTTGGGAGAGGCTGGACTGAAGTCACCACTGACTCTGGAAAGTGGAAGGAGAGTGCACCAGCAGCTGGGCCGGGTGTGGTGTCTCACACCTGTAATCCCAGCACTTTGGCGGGTGGATCACCTGAGGTCAGGAGTTTGAGACCAGCCTGGCCAACACGGTGAAACCTCGTCTCTCCTAAAAATACAAAAATTAGCTGGGCGTGGTGGTGGGTGCCTGTAATCCCAGCTACTCAGGAGGCTGAAGCAGGAGAATCGTTTGAACCCGGAGGCGGAGGTTGTAGTGAGTCAAGATCGCACCACTGCACCCCAGCCTGGGCAACAGAGCCAAAACTCCATCTCAAAAAAACAAAAACAAAAAAAGAGAGACCAGCAGCTGTAGTTCAGGACCATGAACAGCGCCAATGGGTGCCTCCTGTGCCAAACAGGTGAGTCCTATCAACACAAGGTCTCTCCCTGTACAAGAGCCAGTCTGAGGGCAGAACCCCCCTGCCTCTCATAGGTTGTGCTCTTGCTGCTGGAGTAACTGGATTTTCACCAGTGCTCATGTTGTGAACTGTTACATGCCTCCCCTTCAGGCTGGAAGATGGGGCTGAGAACCAAAAATACCCAGGAACACTTCCATTTGGACCCATCAGTGGAGAAAGGGGAGTTCCCACTGCTGGCTTCTGGGGAGAGCAGATGTAAAGAGACCGGGATCTATAGATTTGCCTAAGAGCAATTCCTAAGCCAAGTTACACAGTGCTTTTCTGCTTTAAGCCTCAAAAGCCAGTCAATGAGATTCAGGCACAAGAGTTCACAGAGAATGGGTGCCCTAGCAAGGGATGCCCAGAGCCAAGCTCATCCTTCTCTGCTGGCTAACCTGTGGTGCCTGGAAGTGCTGACCCTCTCTCCTCGAGACTCTGTTTTTATAGCAATGCATGTGGCGATTCTGTTCTTCTTATGAGAACTCCTCTACTGCCTCTTCTTATCCCTCCCAACCCCTCACTCAAGGACATGAACAACACAAAGTCTGGGCCCCTCTGTGTGCCCTGTCTCTATGGTCCTCTTTTCTTTCTGTCTCAAGCCTCAGGCCTCACCTCCCTGTCTTTGCCTCCAAAATCTGCTTTGCTATACCAGATTTCTGGTACAATAAATGATCTCTCAAGAGAGAATCGTCCAGGGTGAATGAAGAACTTGAAAGGATTTGACTTCTATTGTACAGGATGCAGTTTATGCTCTGGATCAGAAATTAGTATGTGGTACTTTCTCTCTCATCACCAGAATATGGAATTCCAGATAGATGTGGGAGCGGCTCCTCTCACTGCACACCTAATAACCTGCTTGCAGAATCTTTCTTCCCATCTCCACAGCTCTGAGCTCTGCAGGTTTGGAGGTCATGGTCATGGCTACCAAGAGAGGAATCCTTCCACCAGAGGATACAACTGCAGCTCCATTGAATTGGATGTTGGGATTGCTGCTGGCCATTGGGAGTCTTCATGCCACTGAACCAAGAAAAGAAAGCGATTACTCTACTGCCTGGGGCGACTGATCCCTATTACAAGGAGAAATTGGGTTGCTGCCACATGGTGGAAGTAGAATGGAACACATCTGAACCCCCAAGGATGCTCTAGGATGCCCCTTACGACTTCCATGTCCAACCATAAAAATAAGTGAAAAAACATGACAGTCAAAAAAGGCAGGACCACTAAGGATCCAGACACTTCAAGATGAAGATTTAGGTCATTCCATCAGGCAAAAAGGCCTATCCAGTTGAGAGCAAAAGATATGCACAAGGAAGAGTGGAAGACAGAATTGAAATGTCAACTACAGCCACATGGCCTATTACAGAAACAAGGACTGTAGCAGTTGTGAACCTTTTCTTCCTTGTTTGCTGTGTTTGTGTGTATGTGTTTGTATATGTTAACCACTTTTTTTCCTCCTTTCTCTCCCTTCCTATTATTTATTTTTTGATAAGTTTTGTTGGAAGTTAACTTTCCAATTCAGTATTTAGATAATGGAATATTCAGCCGGCACTGTGACTGGATTTGAGGGGTTATTAACATTGTCCAGAGATGGATACAATGCGGTTGGAATCTTTGCATCTCCCCATTTTGGGGAGAGACTGAGAATGCCTTCATTTGCATGAAGGATAGTTGCATCCTGTTTAGCGTAAACATACAGTTGTCTTTTTTTTTTTTTTTCCTGGAGACTGAGTCTCTGTCTGTTGCCCAGGCTAAAGTGCAGTGGCACAATCTTGGCTCACTGCAACCTCTGCCTCCTGGGTTCAAGCGATTCTCCTGACTCAGCCACCCCAGTAGCTAGGATTACAGGTGTGTGCCATCATGCCCAGATAATTTTTGTATTTTGGTAGAGACAGGGTTATGTTGGCCCAGCTGGTCTCAAACTCCTGGCCTCAAGTGATCTGCCCATGTCAACTTCCTAAAGTGCTGGGATTACAGGCGTTAGCCACCACGCTCGGCCTGTCCTCTTATTTGAAAGTCAGATTTGTGTATACAAATGCTGAGAAGCCAGAAAGATGGATTATGCCACTTACTAAGCTATTGTCTCTCTCTCTTTCTCTCTTTTTTTTTTTTTTTGAGACCGGATCTCACTCTGTCATCTAGGCTATAGTGCAGCAGTGTGTTCATGGCTCACTGTAGCCTTGACCTCCGGTGCTTGAGCAATCCTCCCACCTCAGCCTCCTGAGTAGCTGGGACTACAGGCACATGCCACCACGCCCAGCTAATTTTTGTGTTTTTAGTAGAGATGGTATTTTGCCATGTTGACCAGGCTGGTCTCCAACTCCTGAGCTCAAGCGATCCACCCACCTCGGCCTCTCAAAGTGCTGGGATTGCAGGTGTGAGCCACTACACCTGGCCTACCCTTTTTCATTTCTGTCTCAGTCTGCTCAGGTTGTTATAATAAAATACCATAGACTGGATAGCTTATAAATACAGAAATTTATTTCTCACTGTTCCAGAGCCTGGGAAGTCCAAGATAAAGACTCTAACAGATTCTTTAGAACAGATGAGGGCTCACTTTTAGGTTCATAGAGGGTGCCTCCTGGCTATGCCCTCTCATGGCAGACACAGATAATCTCTTTTGTGCCTCTTATAATCCCATTCATGAGGGCCCCACCCTCATGACCTGTTCACCTCCAAGTGCCCCATCTCCTGATACCATTTCATTGGGGGTTAGGATTTCAATATATGTTTCTGGGGGGAGATGCAAACATTCAGACAATAGTAATTAGCTTCCTTCTCTTTCTTTGAGTTTGTTTTGCTGCAGTTTTTTCCCTAACTTCTTGAGATAGATGGTTCACTCATTAATTTTTAGTCTCCCTTGTTTTCCAATGTATGAAATTAAGGCTATCAATTTTTCTCTAAGTACTGTTTTAATTGCATGCCACAAGTTTTAATATGTGATATTGTCATCTTTCAGTTTAACATTTTTCTAATTTCCATTAGAATTTTGTCTTTGACTAATGGATTGCATAAAAAGTGAACATCTTCATTTCCAAATGTATTAATAATTTATTTTTTGTCATTGATTTATAATTTATGCAATATAATCACAGAAGGTGATCTGTATAATTTCAATCTTTGGTCTTTGTTGAGACTTGATTATGGCATAATATATGGTCACTTTTCACAAATGTTCCACAGGAGTTTCAAATGAATGTGTATTATCTAATTCTTATGCAAAACATTCTATAAATGAGCATTCAATCAAGCTGGTTAGCAATATTGTTCAAATCTTTTACACTTTTACAGGTTTTTTTTTCTGCATGATCTACCAATGATAGAAATATGTTAGAATCTTCCATAATGGTGGTGGATTTGTCAAGTTCTTCTTAGGTTTCTTTTCTTTTTTCTGTTGATTCTTGCTGTATTCATTTTAAGGCTATAAGATATGTACAAGTTTTAAGTCAGTTTATCATCTTGGTGAATTAAAATACTTTATGTACATACCCTCCCTATCCTTAGTAATGACTTTTCTTTAAAGAATATTTTTATCTGGGCCAGACGCGGTGGCTCACGCCTATAATCCCAGCACTTTGGGAGGCTGAGGCAGGTGGATCATGAGGTCAGGAGATTGAGACCATCCTGGCTAACACGGTGAAACCCTGTCTCTACTAAAAATACAAAAAATTAGCTGGGCGTGGTGGTGGGTGCCTGTAGTCCCAGCTACTCGGGAGGCTGAGGCAGGAGAATGGTGTGAACCTGGGAGGCGGAGCTTGCAGTGAGCCGAGATTGCACCACCGCACTCCAGCCTGGGTGACAGAGCGAGACTGTCTCAAAAAAAAAAAAAAAAGAATATTTTTATCTGATGTTAGTATCATAAACTTGCTTTCTTGGCACTTAAAAAATCTTTTTATTTTCAAGCTTTCTGTGTTCTTTGACTTTTAATACATCTCTTAGAAAGTTGGATGGGGGAGAGGTAATCCATTTTGAAAATCTCTGTCCTCCAGCTGGTGGGTTTAGTCCATATGCCTCTGTGATTATTGTTATTTTTAAACTCACCTCTATCATCTTATTCTTTTTTGCATTTTTTTCATGCTTCTTTGTTTTTCTTTCTTGTTTTTTTGTTTTTTGTTTTACTGATTGGGCTTCTTTTATTTGTTTTCCCTATTCCTATTTGTATTTCCTATTTCCTATACTGCTTTGAGTTTATATGCTCAATTTATTTTCTTTTTAGGGATAACCTTTGAGGTTCTGCATGCATATATAGCAAAGTTTAAAATTAATATCTTATTCTACCCCCTCCTGAAAAATTCCAGACCTTAGAATACTTTACCACTGATTTACTCCTTCTTGAATTACATATCATTGTTTTTCAATATTATATTTTTAGTCAGAAGTGTTATTACTCACTTTAAAGAAGCAATTTTTGGCTTTGTAGGTCTTTCTCTGTTGCCTATCTGCTTTCTTCTTCTTCTTCTTTTTTTTTTTTTGAGATGGAGTCTTGCTCTGTCGCCCAGGCTGGAGTGCAGTGGCGTGATCTCGGCTCACTGCAAGCTCCGCCTCCCAGGTTCACGCCATTCTCCCGCCTCAGCCTCCCGAGTAGCTGGGACTACAGGCGCCCACCACTATGCCCGGCTAATTTTTTTTGTATTTTTAGTAGAGACGGGGTTTCACTGTGCTAGCCAGGATGGTCTTGATCTCCTGACCTCGTGATCCGCCCACCTCAGCCTCCCAAAGTGCTGGGATTACAGGTGTGAGCCACCGTGCCTGGCCTGTTGCCTATCTGCTTTCTATTTATTTCATTTCCACTCTTATCTTTATTATTTCCTTCCTCCTGCATATTTTAGGTTTAATTTGCTCTTCTTTTTCTATATAATCAAAATGAAACCACAGATCGCTGATTTCAAACCTCTTTCCTTTTCTAATAACAGCATTTAAAACTATAAATTTTCCTCTAAGAATTGCTTTAGCTGCATTCCACAAATGCTGATAAAGCTAAAAGGAAAACAGAAAAAACACAATTAGAGTGGGAGAGTTTAATACTCCATTTTCAGTAATTGATAGAACAAATGGATAAAAAAATCAATAAAGATATGGTAGATTTGAACAACACTATCAACCAGCTTAATCTAAATGACATTTGTAGGACAGTACATCAAAAAACTGTAAAATATACCTTTTTTTTAAATGTACATGGAACATTACCAAGTTTAGACATACACTGGGGCATAAGATGTCTCAATAAATTTAAAAGGATTGAAATCATATAGAGTATATACTCTTATTAAAATGTAATTAAATTAGAACTCAGTAACTAAAAAAACCTTAAAATATCCAAATTTGGAAATTAATATCTTTAATTTAACCATTAGAGCCTTTCGTTAAGAGTCATCATACTAATTAACAAGTTGTTAATTTCATCAGTGAAAACTCATTTCTGACATTAAATTTACTTTTTAGCAAGCCTGAGGTATTGTTCTAGATATGATAGCAAAAGTGGTCCCTTCCTCTGAAATCCACCTCTAATATGATGCCAGCCGACCACTGGTACACACTATCTATGATGAAGTGTTTTAAAGTGATCGCAGTCACTGTGATAAGCACGTTTTAGTTCTAAAATGAGAGTCTGTTGGTGTTAAACTCAGTTTTTGTCTGAGAGTGTCCTGAGGTGGAAAAGGAGGTGCTACTTGCTTCCCCCACTCCAAATTCTGCTACATAAATAGACACACCTCCTTATCGACCTCAAACTTTTAACAGTTAAACAACATCTACCAAAACAAAGCTAGGAGTTGGCTTGGCCAAATTGGCCTAGGTTGGTTCACATCATCAGACACAGCAAGTGACCATAAAGATCATTTTTGCAGGAGCCCAGCGTGGATGCTGGCAAGGCAGTGTGAGCTTGTCACTGTGTTGTTGCTCTTACATGAACTAAAAAGAAGGAACAAGGATATGGGATGTGGGGAGGAGATTACTTGGAAACAAATCCATGGCATTGGAATCAAGTTACTGTGAAAAGCTGGGAAGCAGCAAGCAAGTTTCTGGAAGTTTTGATTTGAGATGATGTGAAGGAAAGTAAAGATAAGTTGATTTAATAAAAAAGATGATAAAGAAACAATGGGAGAAGAATGGTAAAGAGGATTGGATAAGAGCTAAAGGTGTAAAACCTTCTCAGAAGAAAACATAGGTGTATACATTCATGACCTAGGATTCGTCAATCATTTCTTTTTTTTGTTTGTTTTCTTTTTCTGTCGCCCAGGCTGAGTGCAGTGGTGCAATCTCGGCTTACTGCAACCTCCGCCTCCCCAGTTCAAGTGATTCTCCCACCTCAGCCTCCCAAGTAGCTGGGATTACAGGCACCTGCCACTGCACCTGGCTAATTTTTGTATTTTTAGTAGAGAAGGGGTTTTGCCATGTTGGCCAGGCTGGTCTCAACCTGCTGGTCTCGACCTGCTGGCCTCAAGTGATTCACCCACCATGGCCTCCCAAAGTGCCTGGATTACAGGCGTGAACCACCATGCCCAGCCTTGGCAATCGTTTCTTAACTATGACATCAAAAGCACGCACAATCAAAGAAAGATAGATTAAAGGGGCTTCATCAAAATTCAAAACTTTTGTGTGTCAAAGGACACTGTTAACAAAGTGAAAAGACAATCCAGAGAATGAGAGAAAATATTTGCAAATCATGTACCTGAGAAGGGTCTAGTATCCAGAATATGTAAGGAACTCTTACAACTCAACAACAAAAAGACAACCTAATTTTAAATGGGCAAAGGGCTCAATAAGACATTTCTCCAAATAAGATACACAAATGGTCAATAAGCATATGAAAGGATGCTCAGCCTTAGTCATTAGGGAAATGCAAATCAATATCATAATAAGATACCACTTACAGCCATGGGAATGGCCAAAATGATCAAAGAGAGGTGATAAAAAGTGTTAATGAGGATGTGGAGACACTGGAACCCTCATACATTGCTAGTGGGAATGTAAAATTGTGCAGCCTCTTAGAAAATATTTTGGCAGTTCCTCAAGAAGCAGAATTACCATATGACCCAGCAACTTCACTCCTAGGTATATACCCAAGAGAAAGGAAAACATGTCCATACAAAAATCTGTGCATGAATGTTCATAGCAGCATTATTCACAATAGCCAAAAAGTAGAAAAAAAAAATCCATCAACTAAGGAACAGATAAACCAAATGTCATACATTCATACAAGAGAATATTATTCAGCCATAAAAAGGAATGAAGACCAGGCATGGTGGCTCACACCTGTAATTCCAACACTTCGGGAGGCTGAAGTAGGAGGATTGTTTGAGCCCAAGAGTTCAAGACCAGCCTGAGCAATATAGTAAGATCTTGTTCCTACAAAAAAAAAATAAATAAATAAAAAATAAGTACTGATACAAGGTGATGATCCTGGAAAACATTATGATCAGTAAAATAAGCCAGACACAAAAGGCCACATATTAGGCCGGGTGCGATGGCTCACACCTGTAATCCCAGCACTTTGGGAGGCCAAGGCAGGTGGATCGCCTGAGGTCAGGAGTTCGAGACCAGCCTAGCCAACATGGTGAAACCCCATCTCTGCTAAAAATACAAAAAATTACCTGGGTGTAGTGATGGGCACCTGTAATCCCAGCTATTTGGGAGGCTGAGGCAGGAGAATCACTTGAACCTGGAGGCAGAGGTTGCAGTGAGCCAAGATTGCACCACTGCACTCCAGGCAACAGAGTGAGACTCCATCTCAAAAAAAAAAAAAAAAGCCACATATTAAATGATTCCATTTAATGAATGTCCAGAGTAAGCAAATCCACAGAGACATAAAGTAGATTAGTAGTTACTGAGGGCTGGGGGGACTAGGGAAAATAGGGAATGACTGCTCATGGGTACAAAGTT
The DNA here is from genome assembly GCF_006542625.1 of Nomascus leucogenys. Classification (NCBI taxonomy): domain Eukaryota; kingdom Metazoa; phylum Chordata; class Mammalia; order Primates; family Hylobatidae; genus Nomascus; species Nomascus leucogenys. The sequence goes on from NC_044387.1 coordinate 11,502,419, forward strand.
GGGTTTTTTTGTTTTGTTTTGTTTTGTGTGTGTGTGTGTGTGTGTGTTAAAAATGTTCTAAAGGGGCTGAGTGCAGTGGCTCACACCTGTAATCTTAGCACTTTGGGAGGCCAAGGCAGGCAGATCACTTGAGGTCAGGAGTTCAATACCAGCCCGGGCAACATGGTGAAACCCTATCTCTACGAAAAATACAAAAAATAGCCAGGCATGGTGGCACACACCATCTCAGCTACTTGGGAGGCTGAGGTAGGAAGATTGCTTGAGCCTGGGAGGCAGAGGTTGCAGTGAGTTGAGATCACGTCACTGCACTCCAACCTGGGCGACAGAGGGAGACTCTATCTCAAAACAAAAAATGTCCTAAAGTTATTTAGGATGATGGTTACACCCTGTGAATATACTTAAAATCATTTAATTTTACCATTTAAAAGAGTGAGTTTTATGGTATGTGAATTCTAACTTGTATCCCAATTTCTTAAGTAGGAAAAAGTATCATCAACAGAAGACCCCCTCCACTCACAGTCAGACCATGATGGAAGGTGGTGGGGAGGGAGAGAGGGAAAGAGAGGGTGAGGGAGGGAGGACAGAATGGGGTGAAGGACGGTAAGCAGAGAATAGTGCCATGATTGAGGTTAGGATGCTTAGCATTATGGGAAGAGTTAAAAAAGGGTAAGAAGTTAGCCTAGCTCTGGTGATCAGCAACTAGAAGGAAGGTAATTTCTTTTTTTTTTTCTTTCAGTCTACCAGCTGATCCATTACATGGGGTTATGACAAGGTCTGTTGAGGGAGACACCCACTGAGATTACAGAAACTAGTAAGGAGTGAAAATAGTTTACTTGAAATGTGCTCCTGAAGAACAGGTTAGAGAAGGCACTACTGTAACTGGCTCAAGTCCGGCTACTCACTGCTCACAAGTCAAAGCATAAGAAGCAAGGTGTGGCAAGAGGAAAGCAGCTTCTAGTGGTGAAATGCCAGCAGATGGGAGAATGGCCAGGCTAAAGCCTCAGACAAACCATCTTTGCCTTCTGGGCTGAGTGAAGGGATTTAAGAAGGAAAAAGGTGTGGGGAATATGCGAGACTTATGAAAAGGGGGGTGTAGGTGTGCGTGTCTGTTTCTGATGGTTATCTTGAGTAATCGCTCTACAGAGGTCCACTTGGCGTCATCCTGACTTCGACTCAATGGTGGTGGGCTAACTGTTCCTAACACCCCCTGAGGGGAGGATTCTGCAGCTGGGTCTCTCTGCCTGGCTTGTTTCAAAACTGGCCCCTGGAATTTCTAAGCAAGCACATAATTAGATAAGCAAGCGCTGTGCATGGGAGCACCTGGTGGGAAATGGAGGGAAACAAAGAATTTCAAAGTTCTGTCAGTTTTATGATCTCTATTTTAATGGTAATGATGGTCAGTTGTGCCTGAATTCCAAAGGAGGGGGAAGGTGTAGCAAGGTGTGTCCGACCCCCTGCTTTCTGTCATGGACTGAACAGTTTTTCAGGTTTCTTTGGGATCCCTTTTGGCCAAGATGGGGGAAGGTGGGGGAGGGAAAGGGGGTCCATTCTGTCTCTTGGGAGGCTCAGGATTGTTTTTCTGTTTATATTCCCCCTTTTTTGTCAAGGTATGCTAGATGTAGCATCAATGGCCAAGCTTTTATTTTGTCCAATATCGATGCTATCTGCCCCAAGTTCATCACGTCCCTCAGTGGAACCCCTTTGGCAAAGGGACTTAAAATCTAAAGACTTATAGCTAATTAAACATTCTAGGCCAGAGGGGAAACCCCCTTTAAGCAATTAAGAGCCAAAAACCAAAAGCCAACAGGCAAGCTTCTAAAATTGACTTCTCTATAAATTCAATGCATTGAACTACTGTAATCTTGGCTTGTAGAAATTAGCTATACAAAACACAAGCATTTTGTTCAGCCATTTAGGCATCTGTGTGCTAGTTCTCGATTTGGAAGTTCTGAAATAATTTTATCTCTCAAAGTCAGCCCTTAAAATCTCATGCAATAGTCCCTGGGCCTGCAGGGATTGAATAGTTTCAAATTTTGAAGGTAAAACAAAGCATAAAGAATTAGCAATGTTTTAAACAAAAAGATTGTAAGCCCTGCCTAGTTCTGAGGAGGACAGGAAAGGAAGCTCATAGGTCATTAAACATTTAAATTATTTAGTATCAAGGCATAGAACAAATTATATTATTTCAGATAGAGGCAGAATTATTAAATGAATCTTAATATTTTTCAATACAAACCTATCCCAATGTCTCATGAAAGCAGTTTGCTTTGATTGTCGCCTTTGCCCAGGTCTAAAGATGAGGCTTTGGCTAACTCGAGTTTGGTGTCAGAGACTGGCAGGAGCCAATGCCTTCTTTAGATGAGATATGTGTACCCAGGAGTCAAAGCCCTATAACTTAACAGCACAAAGATTAGTTAATAGCACCTTTTAGGGCTTTTTTGAGGCTGAAGGTGGTGATACTTGAGTTCATGACCTGACTGGAAGCTGTAAAAAGATTTTACAGCCTTCCAGTGATTAACTTTTATAGCTTTGATAAACCTCAGCAATAAGTCAGGCTCTTAATTTAGGATTCGATTTGAGGATGTTTGTCAAAGATGTTAAAAAGCTCAAAACATTTTATCAAAACAGAATAATGGTCATTGTAAAATAGTAGTTACTCATTTAAACAAGGAGATAACTAAAAGACTTTAAAGGCAATACAGAAGGATAAATGGACATAAAAGCCTTAACCCTTTTAAATCTCAGTTTTTTTAAGCAATCGAAAACCTATAGCTGGGTGCAGTGGCTCATGCCTGTAATCCCAGCATTTTCGGAGGCCGAGGCAGGCGGACCACCTGAGGTCAGGAGTTTGACACCAGCCTGGCAAACATGGTGAAACCCCATCTCCACTAAAAATACAAAATTAGCTGGGTGTGGTGGTGCATGCCTGTAATCTCAGCTACTCAGGGGGCTGAGGCAGAATTGCTTGAATCTGGGAGGTGGAAGTTTCAGTGAGCCCAGATCGTGCCATTGCACTCCAGCCTGGATGGCAAGAGCAAAACTCTGTCTCAAAAACAAACAAACAAAACCTAATAAAGACAGCATAGGAGCTGGGCGCTGTGGCTCACGCCTGTAATCCCAGCACTTTGGGAGGCTGAGGCAGGCGGATCACGAGGTCAGGAGCTTGAGACCATCCTGGCTAACATGGTGAAACCCCGTCTCTACTAAAAATACAAAAAATTAGCCAGGCGTGGTGGTGGGCACCTGTAGTCCCAGCTATTCAAGAGGCTGAGGCAGGAGAATGGCATGAACCTGGGAGGTGGAGCTTGCAGTGAGCCGAGATTGTGCCACTGCACTCCAGCCTGGGCAACAGTGAGACTCCATCTCAAAAAAAAAAAAACCAAACAAACAAAAAAAAACAGACAGCATAGGAATTACCTCCATAAAATGTAGAATCTTGTTTCTTGAGCCAGTTGCCAAAAAGGCAAAGAAAAACTTTCTGCAGTGTGACTGCTTCTCCTTACGGGAAGCCCATTTAGACAACCTGGAAGTCAAACTTGATGAAAAAAAGTGCTTTAATTTAATTAGACACAGAAAGTGTGTGTTCAAGATCATGAGTATAACAGGGGAATACATGACTTTTAGTAACTGCATGAGAAGTTTCCTGATTAACTGAAAATTTAGACATATCAAGAAAAGCCAAGACAACAGAATCAAGTTATACTGGAGGAAACCACTGCTTTTACAGACTTCTAAGATAAAACATTTCAGCATCTGGCCACAGCAGTTAGAACCAGAGGGGAAAAAATTACAGGAGCTGATGGACAAGGTTGAAGGAGAGTTATCATCTTAGGCCTTTTCAAAGGGAGAAAAAGCTGAATGCAGTGAGATATAACAAAAGCTGAACTTTTGAGATATGAATCTGAGAAGTTTTCAAAAGAAACAGGATATAGAATTAAAAAGCAAATTTTCTTGTAATTTCATTAAGAGCAAATCAACACCTTAAGAAAGCCCCATTTTAACATAGGGGACTGTTCTTTAGAAATACTATCATAAATAATTCCCTTTTAATCATAGCTAACTTAACCACAAGACAAAATTCCTTTTATAGCCCTGGCGTGGTGGCTCATGCCTGTAATCCCGGCACTTTGAGAGGTCAAGGCGGGCAGATCACCTGAGGTCAGGAGTTTGAGACCAGCCTGGCCAACCCAACTACTTGGGAGGCTGAAGCAGGAGAATCATTTGAACCTGGAAGGCAGAGGTTGCAGTGAGCCAAGATCACTCCACTGCACACCAGCCTGGGCAACAGAGCAGACTCCATCTCAAAAAAAAAAAAAAAAACCCACAAAATTCCTTTTATAAATTCCCCTTCATGAATATTTTGCAACTTACACAGACCGTCTACGACATGCTTGGAATTTCCGACTTGTCCTATACTTCTCTCTTTCGTAAATAATCATTTTTCTTTAGGAAAAAAATTTATCATATGAGGCTATATTTTTATACAAAATCGTTTTCTTTTCTTTATAACATTTCTTACCAAAAACAGATCTTCATAACCACAACTTTTCTTAACATCTCTTTCCTACTTACTGGTCCTTTCTACCTTCTTTTAGAAGTAACTTTTAAATAATCCCCAAATTACATAAAAGTGTTGTGTTAGTTTTCAATAACACAACTTACACGATTATATATTAATTAAAATTTTTATTCTTGGTAACCTTAAATTTTAGTAAAAACCTATATGAAGCAAGAAATCCTGAACTGTTTGTTAGATATTAGCATTTCATAGATGAAACTATTCCATAATATTATAAACCATTCCATAATATTACGTTTTCCCATATTATAATATTATAACATGTTTTCACACATTATTTTTTTCTTAATTGGAAATGATCCAGACATCCAAAAAAGTATCTATTATTTAATTCAAAATAATGTCAAGATTTTAAATTATACAAGAAGTCCACTTACAAGCATTTATCTCATTTACATGTACTCAATAATTTCCATTTTTAACAGTTTATCTAGATTACTTCTGAAAACTGAGATGTTACACAAATCTAGTCATTATTTAAATTTATTTCAGCCTCAGCAACATGGAGAAACTTCATCTCTACAAAAAAATACAAAAATTAGCTGGTACCACGTGGTGGTACACACCCATAGTTCAGCTACTTGGGAGACTGAGGTGGGAGGATCACTCAAGCCTGGGAGGAGGAGATTGCAGTGAGGCAAGGTTGCACCATTGTACTCCAGCCTGGACAAAAGAGCAAGACCCTATCTCAATAATAAATAAATAAATAAAGTTATTTATTTATTAACCATTTTAAAAGTCTGAATAGCAGGTGAACACCCAAGAACCTTAAAGGTAAACACGTTTTGCCAATAACTCAGAAGATTCAGCTGTTTTAATTAAACCAAGAATCTAGTCTTTTTGTCAAAAAAAAATTACACAAGGATAATTTTGGTTTTGTTTGGGTTTATAGTCCTATAACCTTTATGTGAAACTCTGACACCTTAACATGTAGACAGAAACAAATATAAAACCATTTGGTTAATAAACTCAGATGAAAATGTATGCTGACAATTATGAAGACATTTCTATCAATAATTTTAGTTTTCTTTACCAAAGATTCATGTGAATTTGAAAAGCATCTGGACTTATTTAATTTATGAGTACTCATTTACTTATAATCCAATTTGGTATCATGCTAGACACAATATACAACATAATACATGTATGTACACACAAGGATATCTAAACATGTATACCTACGTGCACAAAGATCCAATAGCTTTTACTTTGGAACTCCAGCCATAAGATAGCAGTACAGACTCACCACTTCGTAAAAGATAGCTGGATCCAAATTATTTTTCTGATGAAATTGGAACCTGTTCACATGGCTAAGGAAAGCTGTTTGCTCCAATTTAAGGAAAGCTATGAACCAAAATTTGGGTAAAGTAGTTTCTATGGCAGTTTGGTTTTGAGAACCTTTTTACCGTTCTTTTTTCTGCAGCTTCAAGTGAGTTTCTAGTGTTTCCATTTTAGCTAGAACTGGCTGAAATGTATAAGAAAAACAAGTAACATGGAAACAGTAAGTTTTATCTCAACACCAGTAGCTTAATAACAGCAGATTCAAAGAAGGCAGAAAAGAAAAGAGAAGTAGAGAGACTTAGAAGACTCTGCTTAACTGTAGAGTTGCAGGTTAACCATTTGACCTCTGAATTTCCCTTACTGGGCAATTGCCTGGGCAACAAGAGTGAAACTCCATCTCAAAAAACAAATAAATAATTTTAAAATAAAATTCCTCTAAGTGGGCCAGGAGTTCGAAACCAGTCTGGCCAACGTGGTGAAACCCCATCTCTACTAAAAATACAAAAAAAATTAGCCAGGTGTGGTGGTGCACACTTGTAATCCCAGCTACTCAGGAGTCTGAGGCACAAGAGTCACTTGAACCTGGGAGGCGGAGGTTGCAGTAAGCCAAGATCGTGCCACTGTGCTCCAGCCTGGGCAACAGAGGGAGATTCTGTCTCAAAAAAAAAAAACAAAAAACTTCTAAGTGTGAGGGGAGGGGGTTAGGTAAAGATTAAAGATGGTTTTGGATTTAGATAATACTGCTTGGGAGAATAATTTGGATTTATAGTCTGAAACCCTGATGTTATCATACAAAATCTGATATATCAAGTTGATAAAGAAGTGTTGTATGTGATTAAAAAGAAAAATATGTGTCTCCAAAAAGGGAGCAATGCAAGGTGAAGACAAACCAAACCAAACATTTATACAATATGAAGAGGAAGGCAGTAAACAGGGTAAAGTAGGATGGAAAGGAGACTTCTGTGAAGACACCTGGTTTTACAGTTTTCGCTTTAAAATAAAACAAATTTTACATAAATACAAAATAAAGTTAAATCAAAATAAAAAAACCCTAAAAATTGAAAACAAATTCAAACAAGCTAAACTAAAATATATCAAGTTAGTAGCATAGGCACATTAAAAAATTATTTGATGTTACTTTAAAACACAGTATTTTAAGTGTACATTCCGAGTGGAAAATATTCTAAAGACAATAAGAACTACATAGAAATGTCAAACTATATTCAGCGTCTTGTTGTTAGTAGTAATTTTGAAATTATTAATTTTGGAATACCTATAGGTATATTATAGGATAAGCCAAATAATACATACGTTTGCTCATTAAGAAAACAAAATTTTCAGTTGAGTGCACTGGTGCACACCTATAGACTGGGAGGCTGAGGCAGGAGGATCGCTTGAGCCCAGGAGTTCAAGGCTGTAGTGTGCTACAATTGTGCCTGTAAACAGCCATTGCACCCTAGCCTGGGCAACATAAAGAGACCCCCTCTCTAAAAACAAAACAAAACAAAAACCAAGATTTTCAGTGAAAGAAAAAAATATGTACAAGTATTAAATCAAATATTTTGAGTTAAACTCTTGTAATCATAAATTTGAATTGGAAATATCAGTATGAACTCATAACTGTTTTCTTTTAGAATGCACTCATTTCCTAATATGTGCGCTGAAAATCCTGGAAGGCATGAAAACACACTAGTAATGATCAACAAATATTTTTTGAGTGCCTACTGCATGCCAGGCACTGTTCCAGGCAGTTCCACTATGAGAGAGAGTAATCATATTATCTGGAAGTTATGGCAGTTTTGTCTTCTGTCCCAATGTTATATCCTTCATTTTTCCTGGCCCTACTATACTTTAATGTTTAATAGAATGGTGAAAGTAAGTTTCCCTGGCTTGTTACTGATCTTCACATTTTAATATTTACTAAAGTCTTCACTGTGGGGAATTTTTTAAAAAATACATCTTTTATGGCTGAGCGTGGTGGCTCATGCCTGTAATCGCAGCACTCTGGGAGGCCAAGGCAGGTGGGTCACCAGAGGTCAGGAGTTCAAGACCAGCCTGGGCAACATGGTGAAACCCTGTCTCTACTAAAAATACAAAAGTTAGCTGGGTGTAAGGGCACACGCCTGTAATTCCCAGCTACTCAGGAGGTTGAGGCAGGAGAATCACTTGAACTTAGGAGGCAGGGGTTGCAGTGAGCCAAGATTGCGCCACTGCACTCCAGCCTGGGTGACGGAGCGAGACTCCATCTCATAAAATAAACAAATAAATAATAAAAAGACATCCTTTATTATGTTAAGAGAGTTTCTTTATATTCTTAATTTGTTTAGTTTTTTAATCATAAATAGAGGTTGAATTTCATCAAACACCTGTTCTGCATTTATTGAGATGATCCTATGGTTTTTCTCCTTTTATCTGTTAATGTGAAAAATTACGTTACTTAATTTTCTAATCTATTCTAGTGTACTCTAATCCAATTTGGTCATGATGTATTATCTTGGGTTCAGTTTACTGATATTTTGTTTATGGAAAAGATTGTTCTATATTTTCCTTCCTCAAACAGTCTTTGGTTGGGATAACAAGCAGATTAAGCCAACTTCATAAAAATTATTAGCGAATATTGGTAATTTTTCTACTTGCTGGAATAGTTTGTATTTGAAAGTATTCATTCCTTAAATGTTTGGTAAAACCCTTCTGTTTAAAAAAAAAAAGTCTAGTCCTGCTGTTTCTTTGATATGAAGATTTTTAGTCACCAATTCAATTTTTTAAATGGTTAAAACGTTGATTACATTTAAAATGTCTTAAATGTAAAATATGTGCAATTTGATTTACATTTTCAAAATTATTGGCATAAAGTTGCATCATATTTTTATGTTTTTAAAATTGATTCTTCATCGAAGTCATGTTTCATTTCTTTATTTTTATTTCTATTTTTATTTAATTATTTTGAGACGGAGTGTTGCCCTGGCTGGAGTGCAATGGTGCAGTCTCGGCTCACTACAACCTCCGTCTCCCAGGTTCAAGTGATTCTCCTGCCTCAGCCTCCCAAGTACCTGGGATTACAGGCATGCACCACCACGCCCGCCTAATTTTGTATTTTTAGGAGAGACGGGGTTTCTCCTTCTTGGTCAGGCTGGTCTTGAACTCCTGACCTCAGGTGATCTGCCTGCCTCGGCCTCCCAAAGTGTTGGGATTACAGGCGTGAGCCACGGCGCCCAGCCAATTTCCTTTCAATTCTGCTATACTTTATGGGTCCCATCTCTATTTCCTAATTAGTCTTGCCAAAGGTTTGCCAGTTTTATTAGTTTTTTCAAAAAAACAAAATTTGGCTTTGTTTGTCACGTCTATTTTATGATTGCTGTCTGTTTCATTTATTTCTGTTCTTACCTGTAAATTTTCTTTTTTCTACTGTTTAGGATTTACTGAGCTGTTCTCTTGCTAACTTCTCATGTTAAATGTTTGGCTTATTGATTTTCAGCCTTTTTCTCCTATATCATAAGCCTCTCACATGTTCTGATACGTGGAATTTTCATTGTTGTTCGCTTCTGAGCATATTCTAAAACCTGTTATGCTTTCTTTTTTTATCCATGAATTATTTAAAGGTTTTTTCTATTTCTACGATTTTTTGTTATTTATTTCTTATTGAAGTACATGGTGGTCAGAAAATATTGTTTGTTCAATCCATCCTTTTGGCATTAACAAAAGATTGCTTTTTGGCAAGATAAATGGTCAATTTTCATAAATGTTCCAGACGTGCTTGAAAATGTAATGTCTGCAGTTACTTGGTGAAATGTTCTGGAAATTCCCATTAAGTAAAATTTGTAATTCCATAATTCTCATCTCTCATCTTTTCTATGCTCATTGACTTTTTTTTTTCTGCTTTCTCCTTCTGAATTACTCAGTGAGGTATGTTAGACAAGACAGAACTATCCAAACACGCAGTAAGAAACCAATCAGTGAAATCTAGAAGGTAGAATATTCTATCCGACAGTAGCTTAATTCCTTCAATTCACGGTATGAAAATAGGGACTGTTCCAAATTAAAAGAGATTTGTGGATGTAAGCAGATTGGGTCCTGAACCCGAATGTAGAAAAACCAGGTATAGAGGACATTTGGAGGGTAATTGGTTTGGGCTCTCTAAAGCCTAGGGTGCACCCTTGCCCAAGTCCGAGGACACCCAAATGTCCTCCCTTTGCAGATGGCCGGTGCTTTGGTCCTGCCAGAGGAGGGCTGACATCCCCATCCACCTGTTCCAATGATAATAAAAGCGCCATTTCCTGTGATAACAGATGTCGATCCCCAACACCCAGAAGATGTAAATGCTAGACACTTGAAAATATCATTTTGAGTGACTTACCAGGGGACTTTAAAGGCAGACTGTGTGGCTAGTCTTGCTGGAAAGACTCTGAAGTCTGTGATAATGGAGTAGCCTCTGCCCCACCCCCAACACCCGCTCCATGGCCCCATGGATCTATCAACTCTACTACACAGCGAACCCCAATGAACAGCGACTGTGTCTCATTTCTCTGGGTCTCCCCAGCAACTAGCACGGCTTGTTGGATAAACAAGAATTAGCTGGCCATTGAGCCACCATCTCTGTCTTGGCACAGACTCCGTGTGTTCTGCTTGCAAAATTCTGAGCCCAGGCCCTTTTATCTCCTTTGTCTCTTTTAAGAAAAGGATGCTCCAGCCTGTCACAGAATGAAAAACTTATTACAGGCATGCCCAGCCCAGACAGATGGGAGGGAAGCGGACGCAGAGTTTGTTGCGGCCAAACTATTTACTGTGTCTGGACAGGACAATTTCAGGATTTGGAAATTCCCCGGCTGCGGAGAGGCAAAGGCGCTTTTCTCTTGCCAGTTACCCGAGCAGCAGCCAGTGAACTGACTTTGATTTAGGATGTGAGGCTATGCTACGCCCTCACAAGGACCCAGCAGAATAAGACCACTGTTCAGGGAGCTGGGTGGCTCCTCGGTTTGCAGAGAATCCATGGCTGGATTTGATGGGTCAAAGTCAGCAGTATATACCCTCCCTAATGTGAGTGATTTTTCTCTAAATTCCACCAACAGTATCCCAAGAAGACAACTGGGCAAGTGCATGAAGACATGTGTTTAAGGATATTCATCGCAGCCTGTTTGTAATTTCAAAAAACTGAAAACCATACATTTAGATCCATCAACTTATGATTATATACATGAATAATGGCACATCCATACAGTGGATTACTCTACACTGTTAAAGGGATAATGGAGATCTATACTTCTTCTTTTTATTTTTTTCTTTTTTGAGATGGAGTCTTGCTCTGTCACCCAGGCTGGAGTGCAGTGGCGCGATCTCAGCTCACTGCAACCTCTACCTCCCAGGTTCAAGCGATTCTCCTGCCTCAGCCTCCTGAGTAGCTGGGACTACAGGTGTGCCCATGCCCAGCTAATTTTTGTACTTTTAATAGAGATGGAGTTTCATCATGTTGGCCAGGCTGGTCTCGAACTCCTGACCTCAGGTGATCCACCCCCTCCTCGGCCTCTCAAAGTGCTGGGGTTACAGGCATGAGCCACTGCCTGGCAAGATCTATATTTCTTGACATGGAGATAGGTGGATACACCTATACACACACCCACATGCCGATCTGATATACACATAGTCATCTGTGTACATATTTGAAAAAAAAAAAAAAAGATGTCTAGAAGATCATTCACCACACTGCACTGCAGGTTATCAATGGGTAGTGGGAATTAGAATGACATTTACCTGCTTTGGACTTTATGGAGTGTTTAATTTTTTTACCATGACTATACATCATTTTTATAATCAAGAGAAACAAAGTGATTCCGATTTTGGGATAAATAAAATTAGCTGTTAGCACTTTTGAAAAGTTTAAAAAGAATTCATCAATATGTATAAAATTCTCTGCTCTAAAAGTGATATAATTTTAGCACACCTTTTTCCCTCCCTGCTTCACAGAGATTTCATTAAAATCAGCTCAAGCTTCCATCTGTGATTTTTTTTTTATTTTTTTATTTTTTATTTTTGAGATGGAGTTTCCTCTTGTTGCCCAAGCTGGAGTACAGTGGCGCCATCTCTGCTCACTGCAACCTCCGCCTCCTAGGTTCAAGCAATTCTCCTGCCTCTGCTTCCCAAGTAGTTGGGATTACAGGTGCGTGCCACCATGCCTGGCTAATTTTGTATTTTTTTAGTAGAGACGGAGTTTCTCCATGTTGGTCACGCTCCAACTCCTGACCACCCACCTTGGCCTCCCAAAGTGCTAGGATTATCGGTGTGAGCCACCACACCTGGCCTTTTTTTTTTTTTTTTTTTTTAATTATGTTGCTTTCATTTCAGGAACACTTTGGTAAAAATTGCACTACACTGCAAAGGCTGAGAACCAGGTGCTGGAACCAGACAGCCTGGGCTCAGATCTGGATCTGTATTGTGTTATTCATTAGTTCTGTGATCCTGGAGAGGTCCTTTAACTGCCCTTTGACTCGTTTAAATTTGGGATGATACAGGAGTTCGAGGTTACAGTGAGCTAAGATTCCACGAGCTTGTGTGACAGAGTAAGACCCTGTCTCAAAAATAAATAAACGTTTAAAAGACTAATTTGGGCTGATAGTAGTACAAAACCTCACAGGGCTACTCTGAGGGTTAAATGAGATGATACAGGTACAGAAAGAACTTAGAACAATGCCTGGCTTAAAGCAAGCACTCAGGCCGGGCGTGGTGGCTCACGCCTGTAATCCCAGCACTTTGGGGGGCTGAGGCGGGCAGATCACGAGGTAAGGAGATCAAGACCATCCTGGCTAACACGGTGAAACCCCGTCTCCACTAAAAATACAAAAAATTAGCCGGGCATGGTGGTGGGCGCCTGTAGTCCCAGCTACTTGAGAGGCTGAGGCAGTAGAATGGCGTGAATCTGGGAGGCGGAGCTTGCAGTGAGCTGAGATCATGCCACTGCACCCCAGCATGGGCGACAGAGCAAGACTCGGTCTCAAAAAAAAAAAAAAAAAGCAAGCACTCAATAAATGTTTCCACTTTCCTCTTTCTTAAAATTTACAGTCAGCTCTACCATCGATTATTTGGATTGAACAATAGGATATATTTTACTGGCTTCTTTTTTGCCATTGTTACTATACGTTGTTTTGTTTTTTCCCAGTTTTATTGAGAAAACTGGTAGTATAATTGACAAAAAAAGAACATATTGAAGGTATACAACATGATGATTTGATATATGACACACTGATATATGTATACATTGTGAAATGATTATCATAACCAAGCAAATTAACAAATCCATCACCTCACATAGTTACATGTATGTGTGTGTGTGCTTTAGATTCGACATATAAGTGAGACATACAGTATTTCTTTGTGTGTCTGGCTTATTTCTCTTAGCATTGTGTTCTCCAGGTTCATCCATGTTGTCACAAATGGCAAGATTTCCTTTTTTATGGCTGAATAATATTCCAATTGTATATATTTCCCATTTTCTTTAGCCATTCATCTAGTGGACATTTATGTTGCTCCCACATCTTGGATATTGTGAGTAATGCTGCAATGAACATGATGGAGCAGATTTCTCTTTAAGATACTGATTTCATTTTATCTGGCTACACATCCAGAAGTGGGGTTCTTGGATGAAATAGTAGCACTATTTTTAATTGCTTGAGGAATCTTCATACTGTTTCATATAATGGCTGTACCAATTTATATTCCCACCAACAGTGTCCAGGTTTCCCTTGTCTTCCTCCACATCTTAGCCAACACTTACTATCTCTGTCTTTTTCAAAAGAACCATTCTAACAGGTGTGAGTTGCTAGCTCATGTAGTGTTGATTTGCATTTGCCTGATGATTAGCAATGCTGAGCACATTTTTCATATACTTACTGTGTTCTTTGGAAAAAATGTTGATTATTATTTCTTTGCTCATTTTTAAATCAGGTTATTTATTTTTTGGCTATTGACTTGTATGAGTTCCTTATATATTTTGGATGTTAGCTCCTTATCAGATATATGACTTGCAAATATTTTCTCCTATTTCATCAGTTATCTTTTCATTTTATTGATTGTTTGCTGTGCAGAAGCTTTTTAGCTTGATGTAATCCTACTTGTTTATTTTACTTTTGTTGCCTATGCTTTTGGTGTCATACACAAAAAATCATTACCAACACCAATGTCAAGGAGGTTTTTCCCTTTGTTTTCTTCTAAGAGTTTCATAGTTTCAGTTCTTACATTTAAGTCTTCAATCGATTTTGAGTTAATTTTTGTGTGTGGTGTATGACACGGGTTCAATTTCATTGTTTTCCATGTGGATATCCAGTTTTCCCAATACATTTATTGAAGAGACTACTTTTCCACCATTGTGTATTCTTGGCACCTTTGTAAAAGATTAGTTGACAGTATAAGCATGGGTTGATTTCAGGGCTCTCTATTCTGTTTCATTAGTCTATGTGTCTTTTTATACCAGTACCATGCTGCTTTGATTACTGTAGCTTTGTGATGTAGTTTGAAAGCAGGAGCGTGATGCCTCCAGCTTTGTTATTCTCTCTCAAGATTGCTTGGGTACTCAAGGCCTTTTTTGATTCCATGCAAATTTTAGGATTTTTCTTTTCTATTTCTGTGAAGGATTCTACTGGATTTTTTTCTTTTTCCTGTATGTATGTATTTATTTATTTTTGCCAGAGGCCTCCACTTAAAGAGGAGCAATTGAAATTTTGATAGAGATTGCATTGAATCTATAGATTGCTTTGGGTAGTATGGACATTTTAACAATATTAATTCAGGGCAGGCACAGTGGCTCACACTTGTAATTCCAGCACTTTTGGAGGCTGAGGCTGGCAGATCACCTGAGGTTAGGAGTTCAAGACCAGCCTGGCCAATGTGGTGAAACCCCATCTCTACTAAAAATACAAAAATTAGCTAGTCATGGTGGCAGGCACCTGTAATCCCAGCTACTCAGGAGGCTGAGGCAGGGCAATCGCTTGAACCCTGGAGGTGGAGGTTGCAGCAAGCTGAGACTGGCATAGACGACAGAGCAAGACTCCATCAAAAACAAAAATTGCTGAATAATGAACCAAAATGACATCACCAGAATGTATTGCTCTCCTGTCCCCTGAATACTCCCCACCACTCTCATTCTCAGTCTTCTTTTTTTTTTTTTTTTTTTTTTTTTTGAGACAGAGTCTCGTTCTGTCACCCAGGCTGGAGTGCAGTGGCGCGATCTCGGCTCACTGCAAGCTCCACCTCCCAGGTTCACGCCATTCTCCTGCCTCAGCCTCCCGAGTAGCTGGGACTACAGGCACCCGCCACCACGCCCGGCTAATTTTTTGTATTTTTAGTAGAGACGGGGTTTCACCATGTTAGCCAGGATGGTCTCAATCTCCTGACCTCGTGATCCGCCCTCATTCTCAGTCTTCTAATAGTTGGTTATCTTAAGTGCTTACCTTTTATGCCCATTGAATTGTCAACAAATAGCTGCCAATCTCAGGCCTTTCTGGATGCCTAAAATCCAGCAGCATCTATAACATGGATTGCTGAAAGAGGAACAGTGTTCACAAACTTCTAGGTGAATATAATCATGCCACTGCACTCCAGCCTGGAGACAGAGTGAGACTCCATCTCAAAAGAAAAAAAAAAGATTGAGTGAATTAACGAATGAAGAACACATAGAATGATGCCCAGTACATAGTAGGCCGTCCATATGCGTCAGCTATTAATACTGTGACGTTCCAGGCCCTTTAGACATTTTTATATCTTATGAGGCAAAGAAACAAAAAACCCAGTCAGTTCTATAGAAACTACCTCGTTGATGTAGTTACCATATTTCCATGAACAGAGGGAAGAATTCGGTAGTGATATGACTCAAACCCAAGGTTGTGGACAAAGGCAGTCCCAAGGGCTCTGAGACGACCCACACAGAAGGTCTTTAGATAAGCATCTATAAATAGGCCTCAGAATGGCCCATCAGGGTCACAGAGAAGAATCCTGAATCATTACACAACATCAAACGGCTGAGTAGAGACCCTCAAAAATGGTTTGAAATGACTGAATTATTCCCTTAGTGAGTAAGTAGTTTTTGCCCCCAGGAAGACTTGAATTATGTACAAAAATCTAAAAAGAACAAAATCCTAATTATTTATTTATTTACTTATTTAAGATGGAGTCTCACTCTGTCGCTGAGACTAGAGTGCAGAGGCTCGATCTCGGCTCACTGCAACCTCCACCTCCCAGGTTCAAGCGATTCTCCTGCCTCAGCCTCCCAGGTAGCTGGGATTACAGGCATGCACCACCACACCCGGCTAATTTTTGTATTTTTAGGAGAGATGGGGCTTCACCATGTTGGCCAGGCTGGTCTCGAACTCCTGACCTCAGGTGATCCACCCACCTTGGCGTCTCAAAGTGCTGGGATTACAGGCGTGAGCCACCGCATCCAGCCATCTTTTATATTAAGGTGGTTTTTCTATTTTACATTCTTATAATATTTAAGAGAACTCAGTCTATTAAAATAATAGATTGCTTCATGATTAAAATTTTAAATGTGTAACTGAATAAATGATCTGGACTTGGGATTTCCTCTTTTACACATAGTACTGGAACAGCTAGTCAGACTTCAAGCTCATATTTATATGCTAAATGCATTCAATTTATAAGAATTGCTTCAGCACTTAAGAAGGTTTGTCAGCCAATTATACTTAGGAAGTTAAGCAAATATATTATATGTGATGAATAATGCAATATGAAAAGTTTAAAGGAGTTTAAGTTCGTAAATGAGACCAAAATTAATCAGAGCCTTCTTAGAAGTGATTGTTAAATTTGCTAGATCTATAATTAAAATAATAATTTACTTAAGCTGAAATTAAAAGTGTAAGGACAAACTAGGTTTTTCCTTTTATTTATAACTTTAATAAATTGAATAGTAATTTTTAAAACTTAAGAAAACCCCTGGATAATCTTTTCTGCACACAAAATCTGCCTTTCAGGGCATCCAAAAATTCACATTAATGTGCATATGAGATTGAGGTTATTTGAGACAGTCCTGTTACCTCTTATTTCTGTTCATGTGGGGTCAAGAATAGGACAAGTTTGGGCAGGGCACGGTGGCTCACGCCTGTAATCCCAGCACTTTGGGAGGCCCAGGCAGGCGGATCACGAGGTTGGGAAATTGAGACCATCCTGGTTAACATGGTGAAACGCCATCTCTACTAAAATACAAAAAATTAGCCAGGCGTGGTGGTGTGCACCTGTATTCCCAGCTACTGGGGAGGCTGAGGCAGGGGAATCGCTTGAACCTGGGAGGCAGAGATCGCAGTAAGCCAAGATCACTCCACTGCACTCCAGCCTGGCAACAGAGCAACACTCTGTCAAAAAAAAATAAAAAAGAATAGGACAAGTGCTCAGTAGGCCCCTGGACGAACCACTCAGCACCCTTAAATTCACACAGGAACTGGCTTTTGGTCATAACTCTCCCAATTCTACACACCATTCAGCAGCTGCAGGTCACACAGGACCTTGGGAACAGAGAATCCCCAGCCCAAATGGGGTTGAGGTTGTGGCTCACAATGTCCCCCAGAGGGATGTCCTATCTCCGTGTGAGAGTCACTGGGGCTCCAACCTGTCCCAGAGTCTGAGGCTGGAGTGCAGCAGGGTTCCCCCATGGTTCAGAACATGAATATCAGGATGTGGTTCCCTTAGGCGGCGTCCTTATTGGCACCCCCGACAGGTGATGCCCGCCCTGGACAGCCGGACCTCCCAGGTGGATGACAGACCTCCTTGCCTCTCCAGGCGGGGGGGGATACATCACAAATCGGAGTCATACACACAACACGAGAGAAACGGAAGAAAGATGATGCATTTTGGTGGTGACAAAGGTGAGGGCAGTCTCCCAGAGCTGGGGACTCCCGAAATTGGGTTTGGTTCTAAACTAACTACATAATCAGACTGATGCATTCTTCTGTTGGCTGGCTCTGCCTCACCAAGATCTCCACACCCCTGGAAAATCCCTCCCGGGATTGTCTGGGAGGCCCAGGCGTGTCCCTGGGCACAGGATCTGGGGTGCTTAGCTGGGCCCAGCACTTTCTCGGGGCTTCTCTGCTGGATGTGTGCTTTGGAGGCAGAGCTCAATGAACCCACTAGAAGGCTCCTTTCTCATTTAACCTCTCGAAGTTTCCCTCCTAAAACAATCCCAGAACTGCTATGCCACAACAGGAACAGGAACCTCACAGCCGATCTCCTATCAGCAAGCTTTTGATATTGTCAATCCCCCTAAGGGGCCCCCTCAAGACCCCAGGGAAGGGGATGAGGAGGAAAAGGCAAAGGAGAGGGGACGCATAGTGGGGGGGTCCTCCTCCTCCCGCCAGAGCAGAAGGCCCCAGGTGACACCAGTCCCCGCTGTGAGCAGGGATAGGGCACCGCACAGGGGCTGGAATGCTGGGGAGGGCAGGCGGTCAGCAGCACGGGTCAATGGCCAGCCTTCTCCGGCCATATGCCAGCCCTCTGCTCCAGGGCAGGAGTCCACACAGCTCAGCAGAACTGGCAGAATGGGGCTGGGCACGGTGGCTCATGCCTGTAATCCCAGCACTTTGGGTGGCCAAGGTGGGTCGATCACCTGAGGTCAGGAGTTCGAGACCGGTCTGGCCAACATGGCAAAACCGCATCTCTACTAAAAATATAAAAATTAGCCAGGCATGGTGGCAGGCACCCGTAATCCCAGCTACTCAGAAGGCTGAGGGAGGAGAATTGCTTGAACCTAGGAGGCGGAGTTGCAGTGACAGCCATTGCACTCCAGCCTGGGCGACAAGAGCAAAATGCAAAAAGAAGAAAGAACGAAAGAACAAAGAAGGAAGGAAAGAAAGAAGGAAGGAAGGAAGGAAGGAAGGAAGGAAGGAAGGAAGGAAGGAAGGAAGGGAAGGAGAAAGAAAAGAAAAGAAAAGAAAAGAAAAGAAAAGAAAAGAACTGGCAGAATGGAACCCAAGAGAGGACCCAGCCTCCCAGCACTCCCTTGTCAGGGTGCCCTAACCTTTCCTTAAAGTGAAAAAGAATCTGGAGAAACTAGCATTCCCCCTAAACCACTGAAATATAGTTGGGAGAAAAACAAAACAAAACAAAACAAAAAAAACATGCTGCCCAGCAAAACAGGAAGAGCAGGAAAAGAACAAGTTTGCACAGAGCTGAGAGATGAAAGACATCACGCCAGAGCTTTGCATCTCTTCTCGTCTGCTTCGCATTCACTGGAAAGAGGTGTCTGGACAAGGAGGCCGCTGGATTTTATCTGCAATTGCTCAGGTGTCAGTTTTCCCACTGTGGCCTTGATCACCCCTCGTCAGTCCCACAGACCTTGTTGGTGGCCCCTGGACTGACAAGCCAGACTGTTGTGGAAGAAAGAAACAAACGCTCTTCTTTAAATCATTGTATTTCCAAGTGTCTTTGTAGAGAATCCCTAACTAACTAGCAGACCAGAGGGGAATGGCTCCCTCCGTCTTGTGCACCCATCTGTGAGATGGTGCCCGGGCTTGGAGTTTCCAGCTCTTTCCATTTTAATGTACAGCCTGTTGCCTCTCTGAATATACATCGGGGAGGCTGCGCTGCAGCAGATTGGAAATGCATCTGCCTCTTGGCCCTCGGAACCTTACCCAGGGCTCAGCCTCTGCATCCAGCTTGCTGTGCCAGGCCCCTTCGCCTCTGCAGTGAGTTGTCACTGGGGGCCTCCTCCCTGTGCTTGGATCAAGGCCCAGGCTCTCCTCCACGGCCTGCAGGGCCCTGCCTTCCTCGCTGACCTCACTCTCTCTGTCCACTCGGCTCCAGCCCTGCTGGCTTCCTTCTGTCCCTCAGACATGCCAGGTGTGTCCCTGCCTCAGGGCCTTTTGCTAGGAAACCTCCTCTCCCAGATCTATGCAGCTGCCTCCTTTTCCCAGTGTGGGTCTCATCTCAGATGTGGCTGCTCTACAGGCCTGCCCCGGCCACCATGCTGAGCACCCCAGCCATGCGCCCTGTTCCTCTCCACTGTGCATCCCTATCCAGCCTCTTCACAACACGTATCTGACTTGAAATCATCTTGCCCTGTGTGTTTGTTGTCTGTCTGCTGCCCCCATAAGAATCCAAGACTCTTGAGGGCAGGGCCTCTGTCTGTCTTGTTCTCTGCCGTGTCCCCAGCTCTTAGAATAGTACAAGCATATGATTGAAGCCCAGTACATATTACTTGACTGGCTACCTAGTGTCAGGCCTTGTCCAGGGAACAAGCAGCACAGGGGGCCCTGCCCTCAGGGAGCTCATGCTTTGCAGGGAGGTGGCAAGTCACCAGGAAGAACTCTCCTGGGTTCTTGACGCTGTATATACACCCAAATGGGGCAAAGGAAGGCTGGCCAGTTCTACCTGGCAGGGCCAGATATGGCTTCATACAGGGGACCCCAGAATTGAGTACTGAAAGATGCATAGGTGCATCCCGGGTGAAGGTACAAGGGTGTGGAAAAGCGGGGACCACCCCGGGAACAGCAGGTGGTTCAAAGAGACCCAAGGAAGAAGGCGTGCAGGTTGAGGGTACGGGGCGTACGGACATGGGGAAGAGTTGCTCTGCCACGAGAAAGAGCTCAGGCTTCCTCTAGAGACAGCAAGAGCCACTGAGAGGTTTTTTCACTGTTGATATTTTGGCTCCTTCAATGTTGAAACATCTTAAACAGAGGAATGACTTGGTCAGAACTGCACTTCCAAATAATCCCTTTGCCAAAATTGGCGTTTCCCGTGTCCCTTGCCCAATCATGACCGTATTCGGGCATATTTCCAACGACTCTGCTGCCCTCTTTCTAAAAATAGCGAGCCTGTCTTTGGAGGCACAGAATTTCACAGCGCAACGTTTCAGAAGGAACTCTACATGTCTCTATTCTCTGCATGTTCAGGGGCTCACACTGTCCCGTGAACTCCCGTCTTTGGCTTCTTTGTCCACAGCTTCCTAGGTCAAATAGCATCATGTGGCTGGACTCGTTGGGCAACAGGAAGAGATAAGGGAAGGGCATTAAATGGAAGAAGAAAAGTTTCATTCATCTCTGAGTCTTCCACATTTGGATAGAAACTCAGTATCCTCAATAGTAAAATGGAATAATAACAGCATCTACCTCGTAGGATCCTTTCGAGATCAAATTATTAATACCTTTTCTCTAATCAAGTAGAGATAGAAAAGAAGAAAAAATAAATAAAATAAATTATTAATACTGTACGTAAAGCTCTCAGAAGAGTCCTTGGAACATAATGAGTTATCTTTTTTTTTCTTTTTGAGACAGTTTCACTCTTGCTGCCCAGGCTGGAGTGCAATGGCGCAGTCTCAGCTCACTGCAACCTCCACCTCCCAGGTTCAAGAGATTCTCCTATCTCAGCCTCCCGAATTGCTGGGATTACAGGTGCCCATCACCATACCTGGCTAATTTTTGTATTTTTTTTTTTTTAGTAGAGATGAGGTTTCACCATGTTGGCCAGGCCGGTCTCGAACTCCTGACCTCAAGTGATCCTCCTGCCTCGGCCTCCCAAAGTGGTGGGATTACAGGAATGAGCCCTATAAGGAGTTCTATACAACATGTTAGCTGTTGTTATTTTTGGCCGATACAGCTTCAATTTCTAGAATTGGTCCAATATACTTTCAGTGGAAGAAAACCATGTAAGTGTATACTTTGTGTGCGTGTGTGTGTGGGAGTGGGGTGTGATGTTCATCTCTCGTGAGGTATAAACTGGCTCAGGGCATCTATAAACATACACTTCCACCACTGCAGACTTGCTGTGTGCCCAACACAGTTGCAGATGATGATATATATCATATGTTGTTATCCTCATGATAATGCTATAAGATAGGAGTGATTATCTCCATTTTACAGATGAAGAACACTGAGGCTCAAAGAGATTGATGATGAAAAGTTGCACCGCTGAAGTTCATCCCTGTGCACATCCATCTCTTCATGCATCTCAGTTCCTCCAGGGCAGGAATCCCATCTTTTCTACTTTGCATTCCCAGAGCCCATTGCAGGGAGTGGGAGAGAGACGCAGCGAGCGGTTGCTGGGCCTGAATCCCTATACATGTTATATGGTCAAAATTACTCTTAACAAGCCCTTCAGTGGCACATCCAACAAATATTAATTGGAAAATATATATATATGAATTGGATACCTACTGTGTGCAGGGCCCTGTGCTAGCACTGGAGAAAAAGTGGGAACCAGATGGGCAAAGTCCCTGCCACTGTGGAGCCTGGCGTCTAGTGAGGAAGTCAGGCATTAAATAAATGGTCACATTAAACAAACCATTCCTATAACGCCAGATAATGTTAGGGACCAGGGGAAAAGAATAGACATTGTAAACCAAAAAGTGTCTGAGACAGGCCTCGATCAATTGAGAAGCTTATATTGCCAAGGTCAAGGACATGTCCGGAAGATAGTGAATTCGGGTCCCGAGTTTTTATTTTCCTTTCCCATCTACGGGGATAGAGGGTGGCGGGTAGGAGTTGGGGCTCCTTTACATAAGGTCGGAGGAAATCTTTTTGAAGAGGTGACATCTGAGCAGAGATTGAAAGAACTGAAGAAGCCACCATGCCACCCCTGGGAGAAGATGGGACTGTTCTAGGTAGAGTGAACAGCAAGGACCAAGGGCCTGGGGTGGGAGCAGCTTGGAGTTTGCAGAGCCTATAAAGTACCATACTCAGCTACTGTGTCTCAACCCTCCGCAGTAACATCTGTTCCCTGCTCGGATCCCCAGGGGTCCCTGTTCTATGTCCCCCCATGCCCATCCATGTGCCTTTCCTCCAGCAGCCAGCATCTGTAGCTCTCCTTCCAAAGGCCATCCGCAGGGTACTGAAGCCACTTTGCACTCAGAAGCAGAAAGCAGCACGTGTCTGGGGGGATCAACATTCCCCCCACCTAATACCCTTGCCCTGCAGCCTGTAACCAGGGTCTGGTGGGTGGGGCCAAATATTGAGGAATAACTTACTTTCCAGATCCCTTGAGGGGTGAGGCTGGGGCCACCCACTGCAGGACTTTAGCTCGATGCCTTGCTCTCTGCTTGCTTCCTTCCCTTTCCTATCTTGCTTCACTCATTCCCTTAGCAATCTCCCCTGGGAGCACTTCCTTAATAAGTCACTTACATGTGACTAAGACAATCACATAATGGGTTGAGTTGCAGCAATGTGCAGTGTATAGTGATAAAGACATCTGCAGAATATCATTGAACATGTTCTAAATGATGGAGACAAGTGCAGAGTTGACTCTGTGTTGAGTTAAACGTCCAGATGATGCTACAGCCTCCACATTCTAACCCACGCCCC